>NC_138566.1:25920005-27120005 GCF_947561715.1 Ascidia mentula
GTATTAAGCGGTTTCTACGCAGGCAATGTGGATTGCCTTCTGCCGAGTGGCCAGCTCGGTGTGTACGTGAACGGATTATTTCTTACGGGTGTTATTAATGCGACGCAGGAGCCTTTGTGGTTTGGGTTCAAACGACGAATATGGGAATATGCGAGTCATGACATATGGCTGCCGACGACAAGGCAATTTACTGCAAAACACAAATTGACTCGGCGTCTTTCAAACCACGTGATTGGTTTAAAAACCAACGACGTCACCAATTACTTTCTTGAGCGAATCTTCGACAAAAGATTTAAGAATATATTTGTTTTGGAAGAGCACCAACAATATACAATATTACTGAAAAGCGATTGACACGTTTTTCACTGTTAAGCATAAGCGTTATTGGATGGATAACTATGGAAAACTATGCCTGAAAACTACAATTACAAAAAATGTCCAATGTTAATCACTAACTGAGAAGTAGGCGCTGTTTAAACTATGGGTTGGGTTACTTTTCAACGTCGGTGGTTGACATCTGTTGTAAGCAGACGCCCTTGTCACGCTGACCGACGTTAAACAGAAACGGTCGTGGCAGTCACGACCTTATAAACTTGCAACAAATTGCCGCTTTTCATCGTCAACGTTGGGTGGCGGTTGCGGCTCTGATGGACGGTCAAGTGTAAACAGATAAAGAACAGCGAATCGCCCACGGCTTCGGCAACAAGAATGCGATCGGTCACTGAAATGCTTGATTTTTGAAGACAACGTTTTGCATGAGGAACTGTCGGGCTTAATGGGAATTTACGCATTGATAAAGATTACTTTGCGCCATTGAATATGCAAAAGTTTTACACGAAACTTACTTGTCCGCAAACTTGACTTTAGGTATTCGTTACATGTTCAAATTGTTATGTGTATTTATCTAATGCTTTAATTTAAATCCCCGACTGGCCACCAACATGCAACTTTTACCCATACAACGTTTTATCTGATTCTCAACAAATCGCCATAACCATCGTTTAGGATTAAATAACCCAAAAAAACGCATCTTGCTGGTAGAAATACGCCAGGTCAAAGACGGAGCGCCGTAGGCATGTTAGACTGACGTTCGAATTTCGCTGTTTCGTGTTGCCAAAACATAATGCCAGCCGCTCACCGTTACGAGAGATTGAGGAATGCTCACAAGGCGATAATTACTCAATTGGTTTCCACCGTTGCTGGATTGCCACAAAAACATTTGCAATGTGGTTCGTCCGTGAGTTTATATTCCCATTAAAAGAATGTGCAGAGACACTCATTTGGTCAAAACATTACTGACTGCTGTAACTTTTAGTTGCATTTGAATAGTTAATCTTGTCCACAGGTACTTGGAATCCCCAAATCTCAAAAAAACACCATAACCTTAAAGTTAACAACAATAAAACTGTTGCAAGTTCTGTAGGTACATAAAGTTTGTGAGGTTATAAGCGCAAGTAGCTACAAGTTTTTGATTGACAACTGTTCCATTACCAACATCTTCGCTGGGAAAGGAACCGATAATTCAATAATTGAACTGGGAAAATTACAAACGCAAACGTAGCAGCCAAAATAACGGCTAACTACAACCTTGGCAAGGCTAAAAACGCTCGTCGGAACGAATCAAGTTTGTTTAAAACCACAAACCGCAAGTCACAACAAAGCAAGAAGTTACTCATACCTCGCCGGCACCCGCCACTAGTTAACATGTTCAACAGTAAACAAGGAAACCAGTTATTTATTTATGAAGTAAAAACTGAGTGTAACATATGGAAAATGGCACCTGTGAAACGTAAACAGTTTCTTTTCTCAAATTTTGGAGAAAATATCAAGGCACTATGTTGGATGTGATCGACATCACAAGAAATTAGGTTACAGCTGATCCAACCAAACGCCGCAATCCGTGTTTTAGTTTGCAAATCAGACACAAGTCAGCAATTATTTGCGCCCACAAGTCTGCCCCCGGCCTCTGCGACAGGAAAAGGATATTTACTTTGCGTTTTAATTTCATCTTACGGAACCAGCCTCCCTCGGCCATCTGTCCATCGGCACGACCCCCAAATAACCGTAACGCTCTACTTATCACGTGTGACTGCGCAGCCTGTGAAACTTGCCATGCTGAGAGGAATCAATCAAACCCCATTTCATATAGCTTTTACGAACAACAATGCACGCATTCCAATTGAATAATGGGTTTATGTTTGGTAACAAAGGAACTATGTGAACAATGCTGAAACCTATTACCATGCTTGTTCCACACCTGGTGTTCTATTTAAATGTTGTATTTTGAACATAACTGATTTGGACAAGACGCTGTAAAGCCATTTTCCGCATGTCGCACTATGTTCGGCGAAGCAGCCTTTCGAAGCTGCATCAAGATCAACTACACGTCATTTGGGCGAGTTGTACAAATTGCCTTTGCGCTGAATGATTTGCGCAACCGTCAAGGCAAGACAAACCACATCACAAAAGGCACAAGCCTATAACCTTTAGAAGCGGTTTGCTGGCTTCCATACACGCTACGAAAACACGGGTGCCGGTTCGACAAACCGAAACAACACAGGGAGTCAGAGATTGGGATTGGGACGAGCCGAAGGAGTGATGGCGCCCAACTAATTATCGGTGTGGGTTCGTTTCCGTCCCGTAGTCGAGTCTGGAGTGTCAGACACGGTTTGCTGGCGACAAGGAACGTTTTGCTGCGCTACTGGTTGCCTAGATTAAGTTGCATTTCGTTATCTTGTTGTTGTTATAACATGCAGGGCTGCTCAACGGAGAACCCACCCAACCACCTCACAGATAACTTACAGCATCTTTTCACTGATATCGGTAAATAATATTGTTTTCTCAATTGGAGGTTTTCCATCCAATTCGATATAAAAAGGAACCGACTTGTTTCTTTTTGTAAAGAAGGTAGGAAGTTATTGACAAGATACAGCGTTTTTTTCTTGCAATATACAAATGATTGTTTGCAATTAAATTGACGTTTTCGACGTTTTCGAACTCATTCAAACTATGGGAAAGGGTGGTAACGGTTTAACGCTTTAATTGCTGTTTTGGCACGCGTACTACTTAATTCTAGAATAACAACAAAAAGCCGCGAAATCAATTTGCGCCGAGAAAACGCGTTCGAATCCATTGCAAATCGTTAGGTCACAAACAATGCGAAATCCACCTGAAGGGAGAACTCTAGAACTGGCCAAGAACAATGGCCAACCTGTGACGAAACAAAGACCCCGAGAAACGCGCGAGCGAGTGGCTTTGGGACGTTCGAGAATTGTGCGAGGGGGTAAACAGACGATTAAGGTCAACATTGTCCAGGGTTAATGTTGGGATTACGGTTGAAAAGTTCGTTTTGTCGACATTTCTTCATTGTGGTCAAAAGCAACATTATTTTCAAGTGGCGTGGTAATGTTTACGTTGGTAGCACCACGTTGGCCTTTTATACTTTTTCATTCACACAAAATTATCATATGTATTCCCAACTTGACAGATCTTTTGTAAACAATTGATTAAAACATGAGTCCATGCTACCCAGTAGAAGGCATAACAGCATCACCTGACTTTTCGTGTCATCGTCATTTATCATTCACTTGACCGGCAGTACTTGCCATCACAAGAACCGCGACAGTCCAAATAATATGCCGTGATTCATGTGAATATTCACTTTCAAGAGAGCTCTGTTGTTACTGGAGGCAAATCAGGACGCGAATTGTTTGGTTAAGTCCCCAACACGTCAAATCGAAATATACGCAAAAACGCAGGTGCTCTTGTCGTGTCGCGCTGTAAGCTTTAAGACGTCCTAAGAGTTGAACCATTGGGCCGCGCGAACTCGGCAATAAGTTTATCGTAATCACTATTGTGCGTCAGGCGCCGAGGTCGACCGATAATATAGTTACACCCAACACATAACGATATGCGTATCGTTGGATGCGAATCCGCTTAGTGGGTTTCTTCAAGTAATAAATGCTTCCACGTTCATGTGCAGACCGTATAGCGTCAAGTGGTGCGAGACTACAAATCCAATGATTACAATGCCATCTTATGCCATTTACGCTGATAGGTTGAGATATCATGTGGTGGTTTTATCTTTGGGCGATTTTTACTCGGAATAAAATGTTCGTACAATTTGACAAGAAGTTGTTGCGAAACATTGTTATCGACGACAATAACAAGTGTTACGTCACAATGTGGTCCAATTCAAAATTGTTTTTGCTTTGTACTTTGCACATTTACAATTGCCTCTATTTAAGTAAAGTTTAAAAAAAAATTAAACAGCACACAACTAACCTGCACACAAAAGCGCTGCCATCAGCAGAACATACATCTTCACACTTGACATTTCCTCCACGCCAGCAATTCTGTGGAAATATCCGCCAAGTTTGCAAAAAAAAATCTTCAGCAGAAATTCTACAGTTTCTTGACAACTGAAAACGATACTTAACAGCAATTCTTGCGTCCTGTATAACAACAAGTTGCGAAGGGGTTTAATGAAAGCGTGGCTCAAAACTGGCGGGATATTGTGGTGCCCGGCCCAAGTATTAAAGACATCACGCTGGGCACTGCAAGCAACGATCGCAGGAACCTCTCTGGGAACTTTAATCCTCAGATTTCACACTTAATATGCAACGTCCCTGAAAACTACGCAATGCTGAATAATCGATGGAACTAAGTAACCTAGAGAACTCTATATTGTATACTTAAATACGGTATAATGAATACAAAACTTCCAAAATTAATAGCTGATCTTCAAACAAGCAAAGGTTGGGTCTCAATAAATAAATAACATAGCATTTGAATGAAGCAAAGAATTCAAAGTCCACCTTCCACCACTAACGCAGATTGTTCAAGTCTAAAGTTTCCCACCGCAAGTCAGGTTCGGAAACCTGGCGGATTTGGTTTTAGACAAAACACGACTCAATTATATTCCTGGCTCCACGCGGGCGCCAATTAAATAAGCGACTCCTCCCAAAATTCAATATTGTAGCGGTGAACCTGTCCAATACAGTATCGAATCAATCCTTAATATCTGCCTGCCTGCCACTGCTATCAGACTGGAGATGTTCTACTCCAATCCCAACCTCAGGCTTTTTGCCACTCATTCTCGAGCGCAGCGGCGCGAGGAAAAAAGGGAAGGCGTTTTTTCCGCGCTCCAGCGCTTCACGACGCAAAGGAGATTGTGACGTCAGAAGGCCTGTTTGTCTTGCTTAATTGGCGTGTTCTTTATCTGGGTGGCAGCGGATCTGGGGCTGCACTGGGCAGTGGGACGATAACAAGGCTCTAATGTAAACATCTAATGATTGTCCGTTTGTTTTATTAGGTGGCCATTCTTGTCCTCGGTCATCTTTTGCGCTTGGACTATCATATTTGCCCCCATTTTTTTAAATTTTTACTCTTCTCGTCAATCAAAAACTATTTTAATAATCTGAAAAGGTTAAATGTTTTGACTTTAAGAATACATATTCAAATGTTTACTGATATGTACCAAGAAGTATAAATGTTTGGAATTATAAATCTACAACCACTCTTATTTTGTGTTGTACTATCAAAAATAATTTGTTGAGGTAATTATGCATTCGCAAAATGCAACATTATTTTCTGGAAAAAATATACAACAAGCAAGCACTAGTATACCACTGCTGTGCACCTGTATCAAATCCCTCTGAATAAGGGCAAACCACGGCCCCATTATTATCTCCACAGCATGGAGCACAGGTGCCCTTGGATGCGAATCCCAGTGGATTCCTACAATCTTAACGTGATTACACCTTATCTTGTCATGCGGGAAGTTATTGAAACTGCAGGCACACGCAGATTGCAAGAATACCCAACTGGGCAAACATTCAAGATGTGTTTGTTTATAACAATTCTCATTATTACTTTCTAATGGTTTCGATTGTGCGCATTGTTATTTTATTTTTTTTTATGCATAAGACATGGTTTCATTCACGTTGATTACGTCGACAGCTGGTTCGTTTTATTTCTTAAAATTATTGTTTTTTACCAATTAGTGTAGCCAGGGAGAGACGGAAGGGGCCATGATCTTTTCCAAATATCAAAAATTCGTGAATTTGTGGTGTAAGGTTTTCAAAAATATTTTGTCGTTAAGTACGCCCAGATGTTCACTGTTTCACTTGGCGATGTTTTGCAAAGTAAAACTCTCAAATAAACCCAAAAATATACCTTCAAAAATGATCTGGCCCCTACCAATATTTTGACTGGCTACTCTATGCTTAAAACTGTTTGTCTGTTTGTTTGTTTGGTCAAAGAATAACGTTTTTAAATTTTTCATGCACTTAATTATTTTTGCTAGTTGTTTATTGTAACCTGATGCTAATGATGTCTTTGATGGATACGAACAATTGCCATTGTTTAAATGGAATACAAAATAAGGAATCCATTTTGCATCTATAAACTATGCAACTAGAGTTTTAGGGTGTGCTCATCATAAACCAAAAACGATGAGTGTTGGAAAAACTCGTGGAGTGGATTTCGGTTTTCACCTCTGTCAGTTAATAACTGAGAGGTGTATGGGTTGCGTGCAAAAGAGCTACCAATTACACAATGGCTCTGTACTGCTTGTTGATTACAAAACATGTACTCAGCTTAAAACCATGTTCCCTCTGCTCGTAATTGCACTAAATGACCGTTTTGTTGAAAGCTTCAGGCGAGAGAAAAGCTAATTGTATGTCGCAAATAACAGGTGTTGCGTGTAACTGGTGTCAACAAATTAAACACAAACTGTCGAGTGCGTGGATGAACTTGGCCGCTAAATTCAACAGCAAGACGTGGGATTTTTTGCGGACGCACTCAAAAAATATATAAAAATACATTGGGCAGTTAGCTTTATATTTGTCAATTGAGTGTGGCAAATCGTCGGCATTTTTGATAATGTTAACGCCTTTAAAATTTATGTTGTAAAATGAATCATTTTGGAACCACATTTAGTTAGTCTCACAATCAGTTAGTAACATTACTGATAATGAATACAGGTTCCAATAGGCAATTGAACTTAAATAATCTTGTTACAAAATCTAGAGGAATCATGTTTGTGACACAAAATATTTATAAGAATTTCAATGCAGTTTGTGGCTGCTTTCTCACTGGACTTTTCTTCTAACACCCCTTCCGGCCCTTTATGAAAAGGCTTAGGGAGGAATTCACCACATAACTACTTCAGTGGGATTTTGTTGCAAGTCGACTTTAGCGAAGTTTACGAGACAACAAAATCTTCTTATCCTTCACCCCTAATCCGTTCCGTGCGGGCACAGAGACTCGTTTCGCTTGGTCGCCCAAGCGTAGCTTGCAACTGAACCACGACACCATCTACTTGGTGCGTATTAACCCTTTCTGCTGCTTTGGGGCGGCATCGGTTTACATTTAAGGTCACTGTGAGAGAAAAACAACATTTAGCTAAAGGTGGCTCAATCATTAATAATAATAAAGTCTAAACACAAAAAACTAAAACAATAAACATTGTTTGTGTCGTCCATAATATTTGTTTATTTTGAGAGTCAGTCTCCATGACAACGGTGGAATTATGGGATGATTGACACCAGTGTATTTGTGTAGAGCAGATACAGGTAACCTTTAACGCTCAAGCTAGCAAACACCTGACAAGACTTTCCCTATCTTTTTTTATCTTCCAGAAATAATGTTGATAAATCTAACGGTGGAGATAATTGCACTCTCACTCTTTTCCGGTCCATTGTATAACCACGACTGGCAGCTTTGCTTATCTTTGGCAAAGATAACATTGGACCAGAAGCCAAAGATGGATGGTTGCATTTTCACAAAGCAAATAACAAACCCACGCACACTAATGGCAAGTTGTTTATGCTTAAAATGGAAATGCTGTTTTTCATCATTTTATCGTTATTACTAAAAAAATAATTATCCGCTAGATGGCGGTGGTGGAATAAAACTGACTGATATATTTATCCCAACTATTCTCATAATAAAATATTGAAATAAGAAAAACCAATCGGTAGCAACTAATATTAAATGCTCGTTGTATGACGTCGAGAAAAATGACTTGTTCCGCACCACCTAATGAGCCTTTTTGCATAGATATGCACAAACTATATGTGGTGTTCCTTTCACACAAAACACTTAAAAACATCTAGTAAGATTTTTGTGCTGTATTTTTCAGCTAACAACATAGATTTACACAAAAACACACACAAGACGCAAAAATTCGACGTTAGCGATAAGAAAACAGATATGAAGCTATATTCGTATTAGGCAGCGAGGCCCGGCTTTGCGGAGACAAGGAATTTGTCCGTGTTGGAACAAAATATAAAACACGTGTTGACGTAATGGGAAAAGCAGATTTGCAAGTTTTGAAAACAAGGATATTTTGAGAACTAATGTCATTGTAAAATACATTCAAAATGTAAAAAACCCGTACTTATTGTGACAAATACGACAACGATACGAAATATTTACAATGAGAAAGAAAGTAAAAATAAGTGGGAATATAAAGAGCAGCATTTGAAAATTAAGGCTGCTTTTTATGAAATATACCTTGATTTCCATGAAGAAAAATAAATTGAGAGAATATGAAATACATGGAGCCTCAATTTGAAAACGAAACAATTCTCGAATAAATTAAATACAAAAAAGTCGATGCGGGACGAAACGCGTGAATTAATAGTCACAATCAGAAAGGCAGTTTCCCCAAATAAATTCCACAGATGTTTAAAGAAAGTGACCCGAATTATAAAATATTTCTTTTTTTGACCTTCCCCAAAGTTGCAACGTTCGAAATCATATGTTTGACCTTCACCTCCGGCCACCGCACCGCCACAAACAACATATGAACTGCACGTCACAATTGAATGATTGTCTCGTCACAGTCACGTGTCAATTTGCTCATGTGGTCAGGTTTCCGTCTTCCTGATTGGAGGGTTTGTAAAGGAGAAGAGATTCCGCATTCCGGTCTTCGCGAAGATGAAGGTCATCTCCCGGAAGTCCCGAATCCCGAGAAGCAGATATCAGAGTCGTCACTTCCGTCGCGTGCGATCCGTTGCCGTGGTAACGACGATCAGTTGTCATCCTCCTTGGAGCTGCAGATGCGGAGGACACGAAAGAGCGCTCGGATGCGGCAACGGATGGATTCCAGGGAGCGATGGAGGAGTAGTCAGGAGGAGGAACGGACGAAATGATGCTGGGGGCATCGCTGTAAAAAGATAAAATACATTTAAATTACAAATAGGGAAAGGATTTAAAGTTGATTGCATAAGCGGCCTTTTTACAGTGATGCATAAGCGGCATTTTCTGTATCTTCCAAAGTACTTACTCTACAATTAATTAGAGAGGAAAATCAAAACTAACTTAAAGTCAATTTTACTCTACAATTAATTTGTTTTGGCAGATACGCACCCTTAATTAACGCCAATACTGAAATGTTACATTTTAACCCAGCGGAATTGGCATTTTATTTGAGGAAACATGTTTGTAGATAATTTCACAACGTGTACCACAATCTTCTCATCACACGCCTTTTACTTGACAAGTTTCGCGCAAACCACATTTTACATCTATTTCAGACACCGTTTATGGAAACGAACCTGGTCATTTGCAAAGGTTCCATGTTAATAAACACGTCATCGCTGGGCCAATTTTGCACCTTCACCAAGATTTCCTGAACATAAAAAACGCAATGTTATGAAGACCCATCACTATATTCTATATTTAAACATAAACATCTATAAACACGTCAGTTGCAGGCACGCGATTTTTATTTAATTTTATTTGAATTGTTTAAATTGTGAATGAAAATCTCACCTTGAACGAAGGTCGTTGTGAGGGTTGAGCGAACCAGCATTCATGGATGAGTGAGTACACTTTGGCTGGACATTGGTCGGGACAAGTTAGAAGTTGACCTCTTGAAATCAACTCCAAAACCTTGAGAAGTTCAAGACGGAAATTCGATTAAATTCCTACTTAAACTATGCACGTGTGTTTTTAAATGCAAACCCATGACACAAGCTTTAAATGAAATCGAGCTACTTCACAACAAATTTAGAGATAAACTTGCATTGGCAACATTACATAAAGATTAATTTTAATTTAAACAAAGTTACTTTAAACGACCTTGCCTTCCAAAAGCGGCCATTAAGCCAATAAAAGTCAAAATTTATCTCGTTTACCTCGCGGTTGCTGTAGCCGCAGAACGGCTGAGAGGCGAAACTGTACATCTCCCAAAGCAAAACGCCGAAGGAATATACGTCACATTTGTCCATGAACTGCCAGAAGCGAATGGATTCTGAAGACATCCACCTTGAAAATTAAATTTAAACCCTTAATAATTTGCTTTTTAAATGGTTGAATGGTAAAAAAAATATCACAAAATAATTTTACCACCAGCACCAATATGCAGTTCAGCATATATCTCAACAATTCGTGAGATTTAAGTTCGTAAAAATGAACTCAGTAAAATACAGCATTCCTACAAAATTGTAGCTTTAACGAACATGTGCCAATCATTGTACGCATAGTTGTATTGTTAACCCACCTAATAGGGAAGCACGTTGCATTAGCGGCTGGCTTGTAGTAGTTCGAGGCATAAGCGTCCCTTATGACACCGTGGAGGTTGATTTTCACCGTCCTGTCAGAGCAGAGAGAGACATTGCGTGCTGCGATGTCACGGTGGCTGAAACCGTGGCTGGAAAGATATTCTAAACCGGACACAACCTGAAGAAAATACATGTTTAAAATACCTTTAATCATTGTATATCATATTATAACGTAGCTATCACGAGTTTTAAATAAATGTTGGTGTACTGATAGTAATTTTCAAAATCCTGTACATTCTAAATTAAACTTCTATGATAATTTTTCCTATAATTTTAAGACAAGTTTGACTTGTTCTTTGACAAAATTACCTGTTTTACAATGTCAGTGAGGTCGAAGTGGGGAACGACTCCCATCGCTCCTGTATCTGTGACGTCACAATTGGGCGAACGCGAAATAAGATGTTGGTGAAGGTCGACAACCTCGAGATTCTCGAAAATCATGCACTGACGATCCGGGTGAAGTGAAACAGCCTAAAAACGATACTCGATAAATTACAGTCCTTTATTTGATCAAAATAATTTTGCAAATAATACGTGGAACATGTTTTCGTCGCTTTAACGTAGCGCTTGTTATTGAAAATTGAACTGGAATCCAGAAGGTCAGTAAATTTCAGGTTTTGAGTTCAAGGGGTCGTCCATCATTTATCCGCGTATTTCCGGTCACGAATGACCCCGGAAAATCGTCGGCGCCTCGACGGAAATTAATAAGCCAAGTTCCCGCTTAAACCGGGTCATTGCTTTAGTCTTGTTCTGACTGGAAACGACCGCCACACACTTGAGTTTACGCGAATTAAGTGATTCGTTTTGCTTCAGCCTCGTGTAATCCATCAAATCTGACAGTCCAACACAAACTCTCCACGACAGCTGTTTGCTGATTCTACGTCACTCTGACGTCAGGCGGTGATACGATTGCCAAACAACCAGGATTTAGGCTTGGTTTGCATTTTTGTTGCTATGATCCAATTTATGTTTGAGTCGTTTACCTTGAGACACATGATGTTGGGATGTTGCAGCTCCGAAAGAACTTCGATTTCACTCATGAAGTTGTCGAGTACTGTTGCGTCATCGAGTGACTTGACAATGACCTATCAAATACGTAACAATTAAATTTGAGTACGACATGAATATACGAAATTCATCCATGCAAGTGACATTAGAAATTGAAGTACACATTTCGCATCCCAAGAAAAAGTCTAAATAAAATTATTTTAACAAACTTTAAAGTTTCAACAACAGAACAAACGGATCGTTGCAAAGCTTTTGAAATTTTGAGATGCAGCTTCTCAGAAAAGTTGCGGAAAACTTGTTTTTTCCTCAAACACGAGACCGTCTGGAGTGTGGTTTAAAAAAGTTTACACGAAACCCTTATCGTGAAATCTTAAACCCGATTTAGCCGAGAATCGACTTCGAGTATTTGATGCGTCACAACTTAGATCACGTTCGAGTAATTCTCGTCCAAACTCAATTAAAATCGCGCCCGTTGTCTTTTGGCAACAACATCTGCTCAACTTCCAGCAATTTGGTTCAAAGGAGAGGTTGAAGGTATAGTGTAGCGTAAAGTATCGTCGGGATTGCATTAAAAAAGGCGGGAGTCTATCGACTGACGACCACTGATCAGTATCGGCGATACGAACAGAGATCGAACTGCGATAAATCGTACGATTGCGAACTGTTCCTGTGTTTTAATAACATTGGTGGAATGCAAACGTGGTCACGGATTGGTCGTACTCAGTGGTACCTGCGGCGCCGAGAGCTTGGATTTTCCGAGTTGATTTTCGGCGGACAAGAACGGTTCGATTCGATTTGTTTAAAGGTCAAGTTTTGTTAAAATGTCACTGAGGCGCAAAACGCATTGTTCTAGTTACAAGCACAACGAACGACAGAAAAGAGCAACTATTTTCGATTTGGTGGAGCTCTTTTGAAATACAAATACTACAAATGCAAAACGCAAAATGACCGAATTTCAGGGTAAACTTTTAATGTTTCTGCATTAGATATTTCGGCATCATTTGCGGACAAAGTGCCCCCCCTCCTCATCTTGTGCAAAATGTTGACGTTTTAGTGGGAACACAAACATTTTTGTTTGTTCCCGGGTCTAATTTGGCCCAACAAGAAAGCTATGAGATTTATCAAAGCGGAATTACTTTAGAACGTTTTTGCGAGCGAGCAAATTTAATCAGGAAACCGCACTACCGCAACCTAATCCCGAAAACACACATTCGGCAAAACACATGACGTCACAAGCAGGAAAGGTGGGGGGAGCGTTTAGGTTAAGAATGCGTCCAAGAACTTCCGACCTCTTTGAGACGAATCAATTTTCCGTACATTCTCGGGCAGTTTTCGCGGCAATTATGACGCAACAGTGCAGGGCAGTTCGAAACTGTTTGTTTGCAGCTAGAGGGGTGCCTCCACTGCTAAGTGCAAGCGGTTATAGTTCAATTCTTGACCATTGTTTTTTTAGGAGCCAATTTGCGATTCCATGAACCACTGTTTCAAATAAAAATGTTTGCAAGTTTTTTCCAGAAGACCAGTGGGTGTTCTTTGTTTTAGCAGATGGTCAAACGTCGGCTAAGTGTACAAGCAAGTTGATGAATAATTTGGGAGTTGCGAGTGAACAGATTACTTTGTTTTGGTTAATCTGACGGGGCTTAAAAATCGTTTACGTTGGGAGTCCAAAACCAATATACACAAAAAATCATGGTTAACGCTTGATTGCTTTGTGGATTTTGCGTGTAACACAGTACAGAGCATTGTTATTGAGTTATGAGATGGATTTGTTCCTACGTAGAAACACAAGATATTTCGGTGTTTATATTAGAATTTTTGTAATAGCCCTAAATTCGAATTAAATATTTGTTACAAACTGGGACCAGTGGAAAAGTAGTTATAACATCCAAGTGAACATGAAAACCTTGACGTTAGTCATGATTCAGAAACGCCGCTATTGGATAAGGTCAGCTGAGAGAGATTACTCCACGCTGTGTATATAAGAAGTGATTTGAAAACCAGAAAATTGTGGATTTCGTTTCGTGTGCAAAGTTGTGGTTGATTAGTTAGCTGCACCCACCGGCCAAGATTTAAAGGGGCCCAAACAGAGGGGTGATCCGGTTAAAATTCCAACGGTATTTTCGAAAACAATTAACGTTAACGAATGGCGCATGAAGGGAACGAATTCGTCATCGTCTAATTTTTGTTCTTGCTTATGTAATCACTTACAACCGAAGTGAAATTTACTTTATCTGTCGGGGCAAATTGTTCTGGGGGTGCATGTAATCACATGACTCACCGGAAATCCGTCGGGGAATCTTGGGTCGTTAAAGATCTGGCCTTTGTATGCTTTCCCATATTCGCTACTGCCGATTTCGAGCAGGTTTTGGATGGAAGAAGGATTTACCTCCGGTACCTTCAGCTGAAAGGAAAAAAAGTTTTTCACTTTGCTGCGCAAAATTTTTATGCGACACATTTTGCCATAATGCGCATAATATATTAAAAAACGGAAAAAGATATTTAGTATCCCGGTTAGCATATCCACGGTAACTATTCTAATTACTGCAGTCAATTGTACAAAACCTAAAGCATACACATGCGAGGTCACACACAATCTTACCTCACGCTTGATAAGGGTAGTGTGGGTTTTTGAAGGGTTTGATGGTTTCGTGACATCAGTGGAGGATTGATGACGTCGGCACTTGCAGTAGATGAAGACGCATAGAACAAGGAGAAGCACTGCGCATGCGCATGGCACCACAATGAATACCAGGGTGTTTTCGCTGTCATCACCACATTGTTTCACGTCGCAGGTTTTTACGACCGTCAGCTGGTCGTCGACGTAACACCATGGCTGTGATCGTACGTTGCCCGGGTTTCTACAGAAGTTGTGCCCGCCCAGCAATTCCGGATGCTAAAAAGGCGAAAATCACAAGTTGAACACGCGGATTTGGGACCGAAGCCGAAAATTGCACCCGGCCGGATTATAGGCTTCGATTCCGGGCGAAATGCAACGCATCGGGCCGGAAATTTCTGAAAAGCGCTCATTGTGTGGGAGGAAGGTGCCTTTGATCGAGTGACGTAGGCGCACGAGGTAATTTCAGGGGCAATCTTAGATCGTGGGAGTTTACTAAAGTGTCGAATCTTAGTCGACGAAACACTAAATATACGTTGGAGAAAATTGCCTCGTTCACATTTCCACGCTGCAAAGGAGCAGAATGACTTTCACGTTTTGCTGCAAACTGTCCAATGCGAAAAGTTCAAACAAATTTAGTCGTTTTAGAGCGCCTTTTGGATCCCCAAAAGGCAATGTGGTTGTTTGTTGACCTTATCTAGCTATAGAATTAACTTCAAATTATTTTACCAACCTTTGCAGCCATGGACGTAGGCCAACTTTTGCAAGTTTGACCCGAGGATGCGACGTTTAAAGATCCCTCGTATTTCTCTTCGGAGTCGCTGCACTTTTCCTCTTGATGTTGCGAAGTCAGTCCGATTCTCACGCAATTTCCACCTTCCTTGTAGGACGAAAGGAGGGAGCAGTTTGCGGTGTCAAAAAGGTCCTAAGTAACAAGGGAACAAGTTTTATTATATTACCATGTTATCAAGAACAGCAAAAATAAACTTAATTTCTGGCATTACAAGAATTATTTAACATTTACAGCTTTCGAAAGCTTATTTAACATTTTTTAAGTCGCCTGTCAACCGTTATTATAGATAAAAAGGCGCAACATAATTGCCTCCATTCCTTGTATTCTAAAATTAGTTGCCCAAAGAGTGCATAAATGGGCGGAGTTGATGAAAATTGGCGACCTCCACCCAAAATGCAACAAAACCACGATTCTAAGCACAGCTGGAGATAATCTCCTTAAGTTTATGTTGTACAGAAGGTTAATCTTAGCATGAAATCGTCTTCGGTTCGTCTACTAAACAAAACCGTGGGGTTAAATCTATTTAGCATGACTTAATGCCTCGGAAACTTTGCGTTTTTCCTCATTTTGTCCATGATCGGCAGTGCAAAAAGATGTGAAACGAAGGTGTATCATGAAGCGCATCCATGTTGGACAATAGTGTGTTGGACATAAACAACTTATGTTTCCATTAAGTTTTCAATATTTCAAGACAATTGTTTTGGAAAACTTACCCGCACGAACTTATTGTCGCGGCCGAATTCCCGTCGGCAGGTGTCGCCCTTCAAGATTTCGCAATCTTCACGACACAAGAGGGAGCCACTGGTGGGGTTTCCTTCTTTGCTGACGCCACATGTTGGGATTGCGAAGTGACAGAAGGCGGGAAGCAAGTAACGACGGCATCTCTCGCTCACCATTGGCTGGGCTGCAATCACATGACAAGACAAGATTGGTCAGATTTCTCGTGATAGTATTAAAGCCCAATATTCACATTTTACTGGACTTAATTTTTCTTGGGAGGCTTTATGCTTTTTAAACATGTCTCATGAAAGCCATAATACCACTTCAGTTCTGCCTTGGTACAACTATAACACACCTTGTGATGTTTAGGGGCAGACACTCACCTAGTTTCCGTAGAGCAGATTTAATTTGTTTGTTCATATCCCCCAGGCTTCCATAGGCGTGAACGTAGATGTCTATCCCGTTGAGATATTTTGCACAAACGTATCCCTTGTATTTCTCACACTTTCCAGATGAAAAGAAGTTCGACCTAATGCAAAATTACACATGGTATAACTGAAATAGCGGCATGTCCCCCATGATGACATGATTGGGTTTGTGGAATGATCTATTTTCAAAACGGTTGAAAGTTTCATGTTATTTATTTACTATATAAAATTTATTAGTATAAACACAGACAGAAGCATCTGTATTGCGATCGATGATTGTTGTTAGATTGTTATCGTGTTCTAGAATGTAATCAATTATTAAATAAGACTCACAATGGCGACTTTCCCTCTTCTACCGGGAACTTTGGTGGGCGTGCTGCAAATAAAAGAAATAGGATTAGTGACATCATCATCGACGTCACGTCCCCGATCCCAGGCGCCACGATATCGCGAGCAGAAGATAAAACAATAGCGGGATTATTGCGCAACAATGGAGCGCTTAATTCCGCCGTGGTGGTTGATTGTTTGTGCTTGTTTATTTAGAACACCAACAGCGACACATTTTTCTGCGCAAACTTGTTTGGGGGAGTTAAGAAGATTAGGCTGCGTCGAGTCTAAGCAGCTGCCCTTCGAGGCAGGGGGTTTCGAATAAGGAGATGGGAATGCATGTTTGTGACGTCACTTTCAAGATGTTCTAAAACGCACTTCACGAGAAAATTCGTGAGAAAATCTGTTTAAAGTGTCGACATATAACCTCGTCTTTGCTGCCCGCTGAGAAATTTATTTTGTCGTACGATGATTCACAAACGATTGTTATTCGAACGTGTTTGACGCGATATCAGGTCGATTATGCGTGTGAAGATATCGGGTGGCACGCAATGGGTGCAAACCCAAAACATGCGGCGGGACCCCGCGAAACGACCCAGAAACCATTGCCCGCCACCCAAACTCGTTAAATTAACCTCCATGTAGTTGCCGACGAGGCTTGGTTGGTGTAAATCTAAGTTGAAAATGCAAATCATTGCTTATTGCGTGCGTTGGTAGCGCCAGAAAAACAGACACTCTCTTAGTATTCCAAGATCGGCATTTCCCATTACCAACGACGACATTTGAAGTCCCGCTGAGCCGCCGTTTTTCTGAAGTGAAACCCTATCCCAGCGAACTCTCAGGGCATCGCGTGCCTCAGGGGAACAAGGCGTGTGGCTTGACAACTTGATACCTTAATACGTGTCGCCAGTTTATTCGGCGCGGTTGAACGCAAGGGGTTTGATGGAATTTTAATTGTTTACCGGTATACAGTTTTGAAGCACGGCGCCCGTGGATAATTGATTGACACGAGACCTAAATCCCCCATGATAATAGGGGCGCGCCCAAATCACAAATACTATTTTTCGGACGTGGAACAGGAAAATTCGCCTAGCAAATTGATGATAACAGAGCCAAGGTAGGATAATGATCAGAATATTTAAAATTACGACACAAACAGCTTCGTTGCAAAAGCTTAACACTGCGGAGAGTTCCACAAATACATGCAAAGCAGGACACATTCCGCAACAAATCTTCTAATATTATGCTTACCGAAGGTAACTTTGAGGTGGGCTTGTGTTTTCACTCGGCGAAGTGAGTTCGAAGCTTCGCATAAGTAATTGCCAGCATCCAGGGTGAAAACGTTGGCGATACGAAGTCTGGAACCCCAGTCTCTGTCTGTGATGCTGATGCGTTTGTCGTTTAAATCGATCACCTTGTTGTCTTTGTACCTGCATCAAGTCAAAAACAACTGGTCAGTATCTTACAGTAGTAGTCATACTTGGATATGATTCTTTTGACGGATAGTGCTACTGTTGTCGCCAGGCATTGTCAATTTGAAGAACTTTCGTTCCGGCACAAAAGTTTACCAACGTTTTTTGATGGACTTCTTCAGGTTTAGGAGCAACAATTCACCATGTACTCACGACACCACAAAAGGTCGTTTTTTGACAGATATTTGAATATCAAGCGACTCCGAATTTTCATAACTACAAAAATATGCGATAACGTAACCTTTTACGTCTAAAAATACGCCACTATTAGACCGCGGAGTCGTATCTAAGCGGCAAAACATTGGACAGAAATACGAACGTTAGAAGACGAAGGTTGAGAGATGTTCCGGGCATTAAGTTTGACCGCAGAAAGACCGGCCATCATACCACGGGTCAATGGGGCCGTTGACTCCGCCTGATCCATGGTCGGCCCGGGAGCTTTCAAGTGTTGAAGAATGAGACGAAAGCATGAGAATAGCTGCCAACTTCCGAGTGAACCAGGGAGGTGAGGGAAGGCATCAAAGGGGGTGCGAGTACATTTACGTTTGCTTCTTCCCTAAGCCTTCCCCTCTGATCGTCAGCTGCCGGTTAAAACGTCACGGCGTTTTGAAAGTCGGACGTCAAAAGCGTTTGAATGCGAGGGTTTTGTGTGAAAAAGTGCTTACGGAAGAGCGTTTACTGACAAGAAAGGAAAGGCGAAATGCTTCAGGAAGCGAGCCAAGGGTCCAAATCACAAACATCCTTCGAAGCATTGAACTTTCGTATCGCCGCGATACCATATGGTTGGTTAATCGTGGCAAGATTAGAAATGTCTGGAATTGACCCAAATAATTTCGAGTTGTATCAAACACTACAAGCATTAAAATTATTATGTGCCAAGTTCTTCTACGTGTGAGACGCCTAATCCAAGCAAGTGTGATTGGATAAGTCAGGAATTACACATTTAATTACTTGCAGCACAATAAATTTACATAACTGCTGCTGCCATCGCCATTACCAATTTAAATCTTGACTTTCTTCTAACATTTCCTTGTTAACCGTAAAACTAGCAGAATTTGCCGACAAAACGTGATGCGACAGTGTCCACAAATACCTACTGAGATTACTTTGAAAACGAACTACAAACAGACTATTTGGTTTGTTATGGCTACTGACGGCGCGTTGACAAAATCAATATCAACTTCCCACTAATTTGTGCCCTCAGTTCATTATGAACCCGCCCTGGTATGGTTAAACTCTGTTAGAAATGCGTCGCGGACGTCTTTGACTTTGACAGATTTGTTTAATATCAGCCGGACCACCAAAGCTTTGTTGGTGGAAGGTAATGGGCCGAAAAGGGACCAAAAAAACATTTTTTGAGCCTAGAGACGGGACTGGAACCAATGGCAGAAAAATTAACCCCTTAAACAGTGAAACAATGGCATGAAAAGGTTAATCTTGACGCACTCGTAAGTCGATCAATTCCAAACAGTTAATTTCGTTGGCGCTGAAGCTTGGTGGTTTCAAAGTAGAAGAGTTTGCGAAGTTTAATCCGATCATCGGAGGCAAAGAGTACGGCGAGCTCGCGCGGAAAAATATTAATCCGGCTTAAATTCACGGCCGGTTTGACCCGAAATAAGCGAATCCGGGTCTCCGTTAGTGAAGTTTCGCACGCGAAAACTTGAAGATTTATGTTCAAGCAAATATTTACGTGTTGCGCAAGGCTGCTGCTTTGAGTTTGGTAACTTGGCAGACCTTGAATTCGGCTGACAAACGGGGCACAAAAGATGTAAAAATATTCTCCATATTGGGAAAGAGGCGATAAACCTATACTGAACTTGCTTTTAAGGTAAAAGACCTTTAACCCGTCAAGTTACTCAAGGTTCAAGAAGTTTCCACCCTAAACAATACGAAAAAACGTGGAACAAACAATATCAAGCAAAGTAGTTCTGCTAGTTTATAACGTCCTTCACCTACAGGCAGTTACGCAAAAGGCCAAGACTTGTGGTTGTCCTTAACCACGTGGTTTAAGAATTATGGTCGAGATTCGGAGATAATCTTTCCAATGTGGCAAGATAATCGTATGCGGGCGCGACGTAGTGAAGTTTCTTACCAGGTGTAGGTGATCTTGTGTTTTGCACTTCCCTCGACTTTGCATTTGAAGATCACTTTCTCGCCCGAGCTCACACTCTGGTTCTTCATGTCGGTTGTCACCCGTAGAAAAACTTGCTTTCCTGTGGAGGGGAAGAAAACGTTAGATTTGAGCAGTGAGGAAACCATTCGCACAACATATTTTGTGTGCTATGTGTTTGTGTGACTTCCTTTGGATGTTTTTGTTCTGTTTGAATAAGATATAACCTCCAATGTATAACTCTATGCAGATGCGTGCATTAAGTTGGTCTGACGGACTTCAAGATTGAGATAAGTTTTCAAATATTTCCAAAGTCACTTTTATACCAGCATTTGTTCTAAATAAGGTATGAGTGGCGAAACGGAATGAAACCTGCACGTCATCGTGCAGGCTGTGTTACGTCACAAACGCGTGAGTGGTTGTCATCGCTAGTGATAAGAAGTCTCTGGTCACGCGCCAGAAGTCTTGATTAATATAACTTGACCCAAGAGCGTTATCTAAAGCACACGAACGGCGCAGATGTTCTTAAGTTATCTCTGACGATCGATGGTATTTCTATTGCCAGTTGCGTCCAGTGTGTTGATAAAACCACTCAAGACTGATCGAAAATTATTTTGCGGTGTCGGAAAGACGATTTTCAGTGATTGATGTGGAATTTGGACATTTTACCGTGTGTTTTTTCCCCACCTGAAAGGACAAACCAAGTTAAGTGGCGTGGATATTGTTTATTGGGTCCGACAGGGTCGTGAGGTGTGTTTGTGATGGTTGATGAATTGAACGGACGCATTAGAAACATTTGTCATCATCGGCAAGTATTTATTTGCGGTTGATGAGACTCGGGTTCGGCGAAAATATTCCGAGTTTCAAGTGGAATTGGCCGAGATCCAATGACCGCAATGCCAAAAATCTCATCTTATCGCCCAACCGATGAGCTTCAAAGCATCATCCCCACAATCTTGTGGTATGCGGAAAGTTTCAGGAAAAGTTGTCAGTTCGGAATTTCACCCGACGTCCGTGTTAATTATTGTTGACCCCAAAAACCGCAAATCACTTCATCAGGATCTAGAAAGTTTTTCTTGGGGATTAAAAGTCCAACCCGTTTAGATTTGGGGGATATTCATCTCTTATCCGCAAGTATCGTTCTGAGCAGGTAGAATTGAACTCTTGGTTCGTTACCCAGAGCTGTCAACTGTCCTGAAATCGCTCGTTTTCAATTTTTGTCAGACTAAATATCAAAACATTTGAAATACCGGGAATGTTTCAAGATATTTTCGAAAATATATTTTAAGCAAAAGATTGAACACCAGCAGCAAAAAAATGCAAAAAGGTAAACATCGCAAGGCATTCTGGCGACATCACGTAGACCTGAAATGTCAGACACGAAATAATTTCTGTCAACACATTTGAAATCTTAGGAAAACGTGAAAGCAGAAACAATGCATTCCGACACGATTAGCTTCTGAAAATAAGTGATAGGGCGCCCGACAAAAGTTCTGGGCTATTGCCGTGCGCCCCTTAGATAAGATGCGGAGGACCAAGTGGAGCCGTGTGCCCGATCAACGCTAAACAAACAAACGGCATTGATTCGACAACGGACGCCGACCAAGTGTTGAAAAGTACTTGAAAATGCAGTCGAGTATTGACACCTGAATGCAACCGGGCCAGGTGGACTAGCGAGGTTTTAAACCGCTCCGTGGAAGATCAAAGACCAAGTTTATCCGGGAAGACTTAAAAGCCGTTTGTCGCCGATCCGTCAACCACACATGCGCAAAATCGCGAGGATGACGTTGGAATTACGTCATTAAAATTCGCTCGTTGTAAATTATTTTTCATGCAGAAAGCTTTTGTTCTAAAAACAACGTGTGGACTATTCGTGTTTAACCTCATTATGACGACGACGAATGACAAACAGGTCTATGACGTTTCGCGTGACGTAGGCGCGGAGTGATCTAAGGCCGAGGTCGTGTTAAGTTGCTGCAACGCGGGTGCGTATTACGAGCAGGGCGACCTGGGAAGAGGGATCGTTAACAATGGTGGCAGAGTTGTTTGAAGTCGATCCCTAGATGTTGTTTTGCGGGTTGGAGTTTAAGCCGTGTCGCGCGCTGGCTGGTAGTTAGAACACAGAAGGTTGCCTCTTTCTTGTGGGAAAGAGGACTTCAAGGTGGTCGCTCGTTTGCACACACAAGGGTACATATTGTTTGGTTATAGTTGGAATTTGTCAAGGTTTTTCCAAGTTTCTCTCTTGTCGGAAAAGTGCAAAATATTTAATACGTTTTCCAAATATGCGAGTGTTTACCTGAAGTTATCGCCTCACACGCCCTTGTGGTAACATTTGCACAACGACCAAACAAGATTCGGGCCAACATGAACCACAATGCCGGCCCCCGGGGGGTCTGTATCTGCCCCATTTCACAAGCACGGGGGCAAGTTTTCGGCACCCACGTTGGACGGAAGTATGCGCGGTCGCCACGACAACCAGAAAACAATCGATTTATTCTCATTTCGTCGAGCGAGGAGGAGTAAACAGAACGCCCCGATATTTTGCGACTTGTTATGGATCCACGATGCCAGTGACTTAGCCGAGGCTTTTGTCGTTGTCTGTTTGTCATTGCCGTTGCTATAGTGACGTTTCCGCCCGGACACGTTTTATTCTAGATCTTGGGAAATATTTGCTCGTTTGACCTTGAAATTGGCGCGCTCGTAGCATCCGAACACATGGCCAGAATGTGTTTAATTGATTGTTTGGTTTGATCCCGTGTTCTATGTAAAAGGTTTGGAATTAAACAAAGCACAAGCGTCAAATCTTCCGTCATAGTTGTCTGGCGACCTTTAGAAATAACATCACAAAGTTCATCCCCTCAAAACAAATTCCGAGACAAATTTAGAGGCAAAACCACTGGCGGATAATTTCCTGACCTTGAAGAGTCACGCGTTCCCCTGGCAACCACAAACTGTCAAACAAACCACATGCGACCCCTAAGCCCAAAATTATTTTTCCCACAAGAAGCGTTCAACGAAATTAAACCAACTCATAATAGATGGAGGTTGGGATTAACCAACTGAACCGTTTCGCGTCTCAAGATATTACTCCTTTTGTCTGTATGTCTTGCATTACAATAACTTTAGCTTGTGTGAGAGGCCGGAGGTTAGGTTCGTGCGAAGATCGGTCGGTGTACGTCAGCTTCCACTTCTCCCAGTTTGCGGGTTGCAAAAAATCACTGAGGGAAGATATTAAAATTTGAACTGGTTCGAGATTCGGACGCGATGACGGGATCGGGATTTTATGGTGCAGAAAGAAATGGCGGGAGGTGTTGTGAAGTGGGAGTGAGAACGTGGGGGGACACAGTGGATCATTCAAGCGTGGAACATATTTCGTCACCTCCTTCGAAATCGTGACAAGGCAGAATCTATCAGTCGCGGAAGTTTAATAACCCGAAGTATTAGAAGTGGGTGGTGTATAAAGTTTCATAACAATATCGGGTAATGTGCGCTACTGAGGGTGCGATTGTAGTGCTGTGTATCTGACAAGGTGATGTTATTTTTGATGTACGTTCGTGCGGATGGATTAACGTGAACTAAAACGACCCCTTTGTTGCGGCCAGCAGGGTAAACACATCTGTTGTTCATCTTGTCGTCAAAGCGATTGCTTATTAAACCGCACGTGGGGGTATCCGGTCTTGTACGCGATATAATAAATGCAACAACAATCTACGGGAGTGAAGCCGATTATGACAGCGATTTTGGAGTTGTTTATCGGCGTGTATGACGTAGTCGCAAAACGTTGCTTTTCCGTAATTATTTTCCTTTCCACAATAAACTCGGTCCTGGTTTTCAAGGAGTGTTTTTCAAGTAGCGTTAAGGGTGGTGAGCGAATCTCACGCGAAACGCCGGAAAAAAACAAGCGATAACGAATCAGAAACGAAACGGGAAATCACGAAGCGAACGAACGCGAACATTCGCGTCACAAAGGCTATTGAGGAGCACTCGAAACTTCAAGCGGTCTCTTCCCCCTCAACAAGGAGCCCCCAATTTCGGAAATTTCGAAAGTCATAACACGAGTTTCCTCGAGACTTGGTACAAGCTCGCCGCCAATCTAGAACCAAGTGCCAACCCGTTGCTAATTGGCCGTTCTGTGTCACGTGACGTATAATGGGTCACGATCGCGATTCGGGAATCGCTGTTTGATCAATTTTGTCTGTTTAATTCGATGTTAGGTATGCGCTGTCTCTGGTTTTTAATTGTCTGGGAAAACCGACGATTGTTGACTTGTCGCATCGTTTGTGACGCAACAAGGCATCTTGTGCCAGTTACAGAATCTTGTGTGATTGTTGTTAATAATTGGTGGATAAAAACGATTTTTAAAGGCAATGATTTGGTTCCAAAAAGGTTCATAGCGAAATGGACAAATTCCTTCGATGCGACTAACACGTTTTGCTTTTGTACTTTCAGAGTTTGAAAATTATAAACAATTTATGCTTTTCTACAGCAAATTTTGTTTCCAAAATATACAAATCATAACAAGCTTGTTCTGCGACTTGACGGTGATGTGTTTAAACTTTACACAGTCTTTGTGTCAAGCAGCTTGCCAAAGCCATTTATAGTCACTAGATCATCTAATTTAGAGAACCAACGAGCATGAAAGATCATGTTTCTTAATAGGGGGGCGGAAGTTTGCAAACCGACCCCAGCGCGGAGAACAATGGTTGTGGAATGTCGGCAGGAAATTGCTTAAACGCGCGAGAGGACAGACAATCTCGACTCTCACCTGACGCTCGTAGCTCTTGTTGGTCGTCGCTTGCCAGTCTGTAACAACAAAAACAAAATTTCTGGCATCACAAATCAAGCATTGAAGTGCAGGCAGGTCTGTCTCCAAGCGACATGTTTACCCACGCCGAATTGGAAAACAAAATAAACCGCGCGCGCTTTTGTTGGATTGGAGCAATCGCGGGACAGAAACAAGTTCAATCGTTTCAATGCACCATTGCCACAACACAATGGTCCCGAGTGTTTTAGTCTCGACGCAGCCTTGATTAATGGCGACGCGATGCGACTGCGTGCGACTTCGGTGTCAAACAATATGGAAACATTTGCGGAATTTAATTAAACTCGAAGTTGTAAAAAACATCTTGATTGTGGACATTTCTTTGTCTGAATACCGAACCGACTGCTGTGCCCCCAAAATGGTCACATGTTAATTTGTTTTTTGTACGACTTTTGCTGCAACAATGCAAAACAAGCGACTTCGGTTGCACGTCCTTAATGCAGGCCTTCGTTGGGTTTAACTTAGCACGCTGCAATCTGTTATCCGTAAAATGCAAACTCAACGGATCTGTTTGAACAAACGTTCATGTATTTCCGCACTTAACATTTCTGAGTATTTCATTGAAGAGGTTTTTCACATCGGTCCAACTATTAAATGAAGCAGAGCACCAAGTCGTGTGAACATAACTTCAAGATACGAGAGCTGGGCTTGGTTTCCAAGAATTCAAAACCACTTAATTAATTGTTGGAGTTTAACTGTAAAGTATTTCTTTAATCACCGCATATTGTTCTTACTGGTGAACTTGTAACTATTTATGAATGAGCATTGGCAAATTTTGGTATAATACTAAAAATTAACGATGCGGAAAGTTAAACAAATTGGCGCCAAATGGAAAGGAAGCATCATCGTTCAATTAGGTTCGTGGCTGACGCACAAGCAACGTACGCTGGTTGGAATTTCAAACGGTTCTTTTAATTTTCGCTCGCTTGGCAAGATAAGTTTGTAGATTGTCGTCCTTCTGCCGTGGATGGGTTTGTGGCGATTATCTTAAGCGGTTTGACGCGAATTGAGCGAATTACGCGGACGCGAAACTGAAAATTAAGGATCGCGACGGGGAATTGTTGGACATTTGCCGCCTTTTGCTGAATCACTGCCGCATCCAAGTACGGACGTCGCAGACGATGGCACCCACGCATTTGCTGCAATATCGTGCTTTGTAACCTCTTTGTCAGCGTGCGAGTGTATCGTGACGAATTGCAGCGATTTGCGCCTTCGGAAATACTCAAAACCCGTTCCCTATATGGCGTGAAAGACATATATGGCGATAATATTGACGTGTTTGTAGCGCAACCTGCATAGCAGGTTACCTTAAGCTTGTAAACACCATTGGGCAGTCAACAATGAAACAAATAGTTGCAACATGCTAGGAAGTGTAATGTTACTTGATTTTAAACTAAGAACACAAAAAAACAGTGCAAAAATAACAAAGAGTTGTGACGTTCCAGTAAAATTTTCGTTTAAATTGAATAATCGCGATCTTTTATCTAAAAACCTACTCGTTCTGTGTCGAAAGTGCGGCGAGTTGGATTCCCGGGAGGTGAAAACTTTTCCCTCCGATTGTTTTTCCTGAAATAAAAAATACAATAACTTTTCATTTAAAAAAAAAGTTTCAGAACGAACCCAACTGCTAATAACACTGCGCGCGTGCCCCAACACTACCTCGACCCAATTACGCACAAAGCAAATCGTCGGATAAGCGGTCGTCGGTGCAGAGCGATAAAACCCCTGCGCCATGGAATTAACGTCGGCAAAACGCTAGTTAAACAGGGGTATTGACGCAGGACGCGAAGGCTCCAAGGCAAACATGAAGCCGCGGAAATATCAATTACGTACAACAGCCGGCGTTTGTCTTTCACTAATTGGCAGTTGCTTTTAAACACTCTGGCGCTCCGGACGAGTTTGGGTTTCCTTTTGCAAAAGAGGGCGTGTTTTGGTCAAAAGTCTTTCATGAAGCTATGAATGCTTTACACGTGCGTAAGGCGTACGTCGCAAACAGCTGGAGAGTTTTAGTAAATTATTCAATTAACCAGTATCGGCATAAAGACATCGGTTAAACCGCCAACAAGCGAGAACCACACTTTCTTTCGACACTTCCAGCCCGGCAAATCAGCAGCACTACTGAGAGCCCCGTACCGAGTACCTGGTTGTGTTTTCAAACACATTCTTTCCCACGACTATTGCGTCAACTGTAAGTACCGGAGAGCACCCCATCGTTAGTGCGGAGTGCTTATTGTCGTCAAAACCAAGGCATCCAGGCGACAGAAGGCGCCACAATACGGTTAATGCCGAAAATGCGCTCAAACCAAAGTCATACGTGCGTAGCCGAAATTGCGGTGCGCATTAAATCACGCAAATCATGTCAGCATGGCTTCAAACTACACTAGTTAGTGGAGGCAATATCTGCACAAAGCTTAACACAGATAAGCCATTGATTGAGTAATGAGTTTAACCGAAATGGCCACGAAAACTCTGGGAGGTTTGGTACCTAAATTAAACTGTAAACCACTGTTCTGAATGGAGGGATTTGTGTGCTTTCAAAAGGCCGTGTCGTTTTAACAGAAGGGCGCTTGTCCTCAATTGCTAAGAGGTTTCACGCATCGTGTACTGCAGCTGCAAACACAAAGTTGCACTCGCACAAGAAAATTGGATCGTGCGAAAAATAGAAATATTATATCTACGGGTGCGCATTGACCCGTGACGCCCCAAGGTCGCCCGCACTCGAGTCTTGAGAGTAAAATTTTCCCATGACACCTCTTAAATGAGACAACTTTCTAAAGCTATGACGTTATCGGGGCCAACTATGCGACAACCGCTACAAGTTTAGATTCAAGCGTTCGTTGTTTGGGTTTCGTTGGCTAGATCGTGTGGGAACAGTAATGGGTGGGAACATGATGGGGTTAGGACGGAGTCAACAGCCACCAGGTGGCAAGTCGAGTGCTCTTCGAGCTATATAATAGACAAGCCATAATTTAGGCCGAGGGAAAGACCCCAAGGGCTTAACCCGCCTAGGTCAACCTCAGTGACCTAAAAGTGAAAGAGTAAATAAACATTGGCAGCAATGGCCGACGGTATAAGCTTATTATGGCAACTGGGGAGGACTTTGTTCTTTAGAAACACTCGAAAGTTTTTACCGCAAAAAAAACACTTCTTGGTGCAATTTGCCAAAAAAAGTTACGTTGGTGCTACTTAAGCATCGCAGTGTTTGAGGATTGTGAGTTGAAATCTTTCAAGAAATACAGTTTATAGGAACGTTAACCTTCATCGCGCAAGTTGTACCCCTGTGTATAATTGAAGTCTTTAATGTTCTACAAACATTGTAAATTTTAACTTTCCCTGTTGAATCTTTTTCATGGCAACGGCTAAAATGCGCAAAATCACCAAACATAAGCCAACGCATTTACATCCTTCCCCCTACATGGCTCTATAAGCGATGTAGATTCGCCAGGATGGCCACGTGGACCACCCGTGGATTTATCTTGACGAGTTAACATAATGTCAACAGTTTAATCGAGATTTTGAAGACATGAGAGGATAAACAAAACCACAGCGAGAAGACGGGAGGTGCGATTTAAAATCCACCACTAGTTATCGCTCAACGATTGCTGTCACTACATGGAGATAAGGGTGACCCTGGCGTCATGTAATACACCACAGGTTTAGGCCTGCCTTGGGACTTTTTTGTGTTTGGTGTATTAGTTAACGTGTAACGGAATATACAGTTTCAATTTACATATCGTTTTATAAATTTTGAATCATTTTTTGAGGAAAATATAAACTTATAAAATTTGGGGTAATTTAAAAATGTTTAAAATATCATGTTTCTCCGAAATACGCAAATACCTTTACGATTTTTCGATCTCGATGATGACAAATTATTTATAAGTTATATCTCAACACCACCAGAACACAGCAAAGTGAGGTGCATTCGTGCCAAAGACTTGAATTCTCGTATATACGCCACAAAATCGTGACAAAACGCCTCGAAAAAGTGCAAAAATCACCCAACATTGGTGGTTGGAGAGAAACCGGCAGCTCAGTGCCTGTCAGTGATTTATCATTTTAAAGCGCATTGCAAACATTCTCTGGTTGGTCGTAAGATTACGGACTGCGCGTATGTTGATCCAGTGTAGCGATAAAACTTATCTGAAGAGACACGCGGGGTAACAGTTTTCCTCGCTTAAAGGTTCGGAGACGCGGTCGCGCGGGCTGTGGCGGGCTATGGTGGTGGGTAAATAGCGTTTGCGTGTGGCGCTTACGCAAGGTGGGACGATAATGTTGCGTTAATTAAGCGAGATGTGTTTTCGTCAGCCGCAAACCGGGACTCATGTGGTTTCAAGTCGTTAGAGCTGAAAACAAACTCGGAAACACCCCGGGGCATTTGGCCAAGCGGTTTGATTGACTGAGTCGGTGAGATGAGAAATTCAAGACCAATTTCACTTTTTTGCGGATAGTGACCATAATGGACTAAATGAGTCAGGTTTGCGCGAAAATTTTTGTGTGTACGGCTATGATTTATTCAATGTAAACAACGTTCGGGACACAAAATCAAAATTTGTCCTGGGTCTAACTAACACGTGACAACAAAAAGGGTTTTACATTTCAAGCTTCTTAGGGATTTACGATATATTGTTATCGCCAGTGCTTGTGTATCGAATGACACGTCATGGCTGCCACGCATAGTCTAAAATGAACTTCCAACCATCTGACGAATGTGTTAAGATGGCCAAGATAGGCTAAACATATTGCTCTGTGGCTTCTATCGTCGAAAGATCATCGAACGGTCTGGCGGAATTCGAGATAACATCTATTGCCTCCGTCGCGGCTTTAATAGGTGTTAATACTGAAACGCAACTCTCGTTTTGAGCGGGACCAAATATGGCCAAGGACAGTCGAAAGTCGGGTAAAATAGAAGGGGAATTTCACGTATGTTCAATAATTTTTTATGTTTTAAATCTTGAAATGAGATAAAAGTTTCCTAAAAGGTCCCAGTCGTATTTTGTTCAGTGTATTGTGTTCACTTGTATCCACAGCTCTTTCGTTGAATTTAGAATTTTCGTTAAAACGAGGAATATAATTAAACCATAAACGGATTCCTGAAATTCTAGTGTTTTTATAAAGCATGAAGAAGAGACCTCGGGCAAACAGCGCGAAAACAAACTCCACAATGACTACGTGACGCAATAAAAGTAGGACGGATTCCACGATTATGAAATCCTCCCGCCTTCATCACAAAGAGGTGTCAAACCCACACAAACAACTTAGGTGATGCCCTGACGTAGGCAGGCAAACAAGTTGCACAGACCCCCCTAATGGTTCCAACACCCCCCACTAAAGCGCCCGCGTTTTACCCCTAAATCTCCACAGCTTTCGGGCACTCGCGGAGGAATATATCACTTCGCACTCGAATCGATCAGGATCCCGACGTTGGTCTCATTCCGCCAGCTAAAAGACTTCATTGTTTTCGTGCGCGGTTCGCTTTCACTTAATTGAAAACCCCAGCTTTGTTTTCGCAAGCACGAAAGCGTGCCGTCGTTCATCACCCCCGAAATTCGTTGCAGTTGTTTTAGGCATTTTTGTAAGAATCGTTCGCGCCTCTGCGATACTTCAAAGCCTGCTGTGGGGCCAATGATCGGAGACTGCACCGAAATATCAGTCATGTTATTTAGGAGGGTTTAATGATAAAATTACAATCATTTTATATTGTTATTTCGAAAGTGAAGTTTCCCCTTTCGTCACGCACAACAAGTGACGCCGGAAGAAGTGGATTACAAAAATATTAAATGTTCATTTTAATATTATTCTCATGTACGATTTGTTATGAGAACAGAAAAATGTAACTTGGGCGTCACCCATATGTTTACAGCGGAAATAATTGCGACCTTTTTTAGACACGGCATAATTTTAATATTTTCAGCCGCTTATTTTGGGATCTTTAATACCAACACGCGATTTCGGGCCACAATTGGAGTGTAAAATCCACTCTGACAAGTCGGTCGCTTTTGAAACTTCCCAACCTCGCGGCTGTAAATGTTGTGAAAACCTGACAACGCGCCGCGAAATGGGCGGGTGTTCGGACCTGGAGGCAATCCCCACTTTGTCGGCGGCGAATCGACGTCGAATTTGCGGTTGAATTATCAGACGTTCCCTAAGGTCTGAGTCGACAGCTTGTTTCTCACCGCAACCGCGCCAGGCTGATAACAGGCCAAGAAACACTTGTTCACTCACCGCATAGGAAGATGAAAAGCAGCAAAACGCTTTTGTAGAAATGTTGAGACGACATGTTGTGGCCTCCTACTGTCCTTGAAAAGCACTTATTCTCGGAAATTCCAAAGTCCGCGGGTTGTTGAGCTGTTGTAGGATAACGTCCTTTTTATCGCTGTTTTGACGACCAATAAACCAGCACTTAAACAAATTCCGATTTTGACCAAACCAACTTTTTACGGTCTACTAACGACTTGATTTTCTGGAAGCAATGCACGTTTTGTTTGCGATTTGCGTGAAATCATTTTCGACAGCAAAGTACATTGAAGAAAAATAACTTTTTCCGTCGATAAAAGTATTTTGCTGCATTTGTTGTTTTAAACATAACTGCCTAACTTATCAATTTCTAATGCAAATAACGTAGATAAAAACAACTTGCAAAATATTGCAGTTTTACGCAACTTTCCGCAGTTATTAACAAGCTTTATAGCTAATAAATCCAAATGCAAAAGTGAATGAATGTTATAGCAATGCATAACGTACACTTCAGTGCTACAACATTTAAGGAAATCTTAACAAATACCTCAATAAACAACAGATTCTTGATAAAGTTACAAATTATGTTCAATCAAATTGTCTTGAGCATAAAGAAACTGTAAACTAAAAACCTCCAGGGAAATCAGTTCAACCAATTCAAACTCCACAACTGCACTGTGTTACTTTACTCAGAAACGCGGACAACGATAACACCTGCCTTCCTCCACCTTACAAGTCAACACACAACCACTGGAGCAGGTGCCGACGCCGCTTAAAAGCGACTCGGGTGCGTTTTACGCGAGACTCCCTCGCGCGGTCTCGAGAAGGTCAACACAGCCTGGAGTCTGGCGCGAACCGCGGTCGGCTTCCATCATTAGTTACATCAACATTATCGCAGACCCTGATGCCCGACAATCGGGACCCGGTTTAAAGTAAACATGTCGACGTTTTGGCGGACGTCGTACGTCGTTCCTGTGCAAACAACCAGCGCTATTGTTTTGCGCGTCGCGATCGCGACTGGACAATGCAAGTCGCGCGTTGTGCATCGTTTGTTTTGGCAAATTAGTCCCACTTACAAGTTGTTAAGCGTCGCGGGACGCGCGAGCTTCTAATTCGACGATGTTACGCGATTAAACAGTCGCGGCTGCATTGTGAGGAGAGAGTTTGCATTTCTATTAAATTCCTTGTCGAGATTCATGTTCTTATCGCGGGCATTAGTGACGACGGTTATTAGGTTTCTATTGCGAGCTAATCTACCCACTGCTGTTTCTTAAGGGTTTATTTTGCACAGCAGTGTTTCTGCTCTCACAGTGTTCTTCTATTAAGAGTTATATATTTCCTGCAAATTCGTATTTTTTATTGCGCAACAAGTTACATAACTGGACAAAACGTATGCAAGCAACTCCCAAACACAAATGATTCCATCTGATGTTTTCGCAGTTTCATTTACAAGATTTTCCATGACGTCATAAATTCAAGGTAACCCAACTTCCAACAATCCTGGAGGCATGCATTTTAGTTTTCAAATTTCTTTTGAAGTACAGATTACAAGTGTCCTTCCCACAATCTTACACGTTTTGCTACTTGCAGGTGGTGACGTTTCACCGCATTATGACGCAATAAAGCCCTTTAATCACGTAAGCAACCGCGGAACTTCGGTTACAGCTTGAAGATTGTGCATTACTAGGATCAACTTTCTACTAATGGCCGAAGTAATCCACAAATTGCCACTCATTCAGCCGGATGTTGCACCTTGACAGGAAAAGGGGCTTTTGAAATTTTAGTGGGAAAGACTTGCATCAGGTTTTCTTACGAGTATAGTTTGATATGTTATTGGGTCGAATGGTGGATATTAATAAAGTAGAGGCGAAGTGCTTGGCTGTGCAGTTTTGCTCGACGCAAAATTGGTGAAAACCCGGGAAAGAAATTTGCCACGAGCAGATATCAAAGAGTCTAAACAACAAATTGAACATGACACCCTGTTTCTTATTTTGGCTTTACAAAGTTTTGTCCTTTGAAAAACCGATACGCATGATTAGCAAAGCGAGACCGCATTGGATTGGATGTTGTGTTGGTCTTTCGCATGGCGCCGAAAGGGCGAAATAGCAGTTGTCAAAATACAACTGACAATGGCAAAACGTGGTCAAATGATACCCGATTAGTGTCACGTCACAAACAAGATTGTGACGTTGTAATGCGATATGATGATTGCTGCAGGGGACCACACAGAGGGTGGAATGTCTTTGAAATCAAAACACTTCGAAAACTGTTCCAATTGGATGAAGAATTTTGACGGAAAACAGTAAAATGGTCTTTAGGATTAAAAAGACTTGCGTGCGCTAATGGTGAAACGTGTGCGTTAGAAATGCTCGATTGTGATTCAAATATCCAACAGCTTGAATCCAGTACTATAAAACGAACCACTTAAAAGCATGCCCTCATACAGGAAAGCCCTTCGTGGTTTTATTCAAAGCATCGTGACCGAAATTAAAAGGAACTATTCAACCTTATTTCGCGACACATTCACGGATAAAGGACTGACACTCAAGACGGCTTCGGCGTTGATCCAAGTGCAAATACCTGGACCGGAATCCGTGACAGTGGAGGCTTCTCGCCTTGCGCTATCTTCGCGTGCAATCTCGCTCTCTCGCCGATCCAGGTGCTCGGGATCTTATCTCGAAACGAAACATTCACCCTTCGCGGTAATGGGGCAAGGAAGGGGGTGAATATAGGTCGCACCCCGGTTAGGGGTCAGAGAGACCGCCGCCCCCCAACTCACGTCACTCCTTGACAGGGGTGCGCGCGTTTTTGTGACGTAATAATTGACGGATGAGTTGTTTTAATACTTTCGTCCTAGGGTGGAGAGGGTAATATATTTCCAGGGGTGTGGCAGGGCAGGCTGCAATGTAAACATAAACACTATCTGGGTTTCAAAGGGCTTCGGAGTCGACTGGGAATTAAATTGAAGTTGTTTTGATATTTTATATCGACCACAAAGTAATTATTGCTTTCCTGACAAATATGAAGTGGCCACTAGAAGACGATATTTTGTCAATATTTCGGGCGATCTAATGAGCGGTTAATCACTAACAGAATTTGGAAGTTTTTTTTGTTGTTCAGGATCAATTTAAAATGAAACACGGCAAAACACCAGTATTTCAACAATGAAAACAAACAACGACTTGAATGATTCCGGTTTTCACGCGGTTTAATGTTTCAAGCAGTAAAATCGAATTGCTTTTCAGTGTGACGTCACAAACATCACGATCCAAACAATTTAGCACTCGATCAAACAATTAGCGTTCGAACTAAAATACCACCGCGTCGCTTTTAAGCGTTTAGTATTCATCCGCACATTCCATCGAAGCAGTTTCCCACGCTATTTACGAGCGAGAGGCGAATTCGTTTCACTTTAACCCGTGACAAAACATATTTCCATAGTAACCACGAACAATAAATCCCCCAAGGGACGGTGCCCCCTCCCCTGTGTCCCTGTAGGGTGGATATTTTTTTTTGCTTGAGAGTCGATTGTTTCATTATAACTTCGAAACTGCTCATCAAAATATTCGTTTGCACGAACATATTGTTTTGTGCTTTTAAGTGAGCTTTAGACAGATGGCTCACTGTTTCTACCTATCAGTTCACATCAATCCTTAATGACAATACGTCGATCTTGCCGACCAAACCAGGCCAAAACTGCTACTTTTTGGTGTGTATGCGGTCGCCAACACCCAGTGGACAATATTATTGGCTCCATTGCTAATGTATTGCTGCTTGTGTGATAAAACTAAATGTTTAGTATTTTGCTTTCACGCTATGCCTGTATATACAATTAATCACATGGATATGCGAATGAAAGGTGCTAAATCAAACTTCCCGCATTGGGGAAACCTGTTTAGGTAGTTGATCGGCAAGACCGTCCCCAGTAGTCATATTCCGGCAGATACAAATTAACGGTGGCACTATTTGTAAAACAGAATTGTTTTTGTTAAAAGCCTTCTGCTGATGACCTGGTAATGCACGATAAACTATTAACCGTGTGGGTCAACAAAAATTGCATTTTTTGGATTTAGATCCAAATAAAACTAAAGACATTGTGGTAAATGGACTTTAAATACCTGAATTGAGAAATGAAATGCCCACGTAAAGTTGACCGATACGTCACCACAATTATCTTTATTGTATGGTTTGCCCTTCCTCTAATGTGAATATATGAACCCCGTTTAAAATAATGAGGCGATATTGCGGTAACGGACATTGGGGAGTATTACGTGGAAAGGCCACGATCAAAAAGAGAGAAAAGCTTTTGACGATTATGACGAAACAAACGCTTGCAATTTTGACCACTTCAAATAAACCAATATACTGTGGCATTATTGCAGGTGATTTCAAATATTTTGACCAGTAACAAACTCCGGACCAACGTAGAAGAACTTGCATTGATAGATTGGTTTTGCATCACCTGGATAGTGAGTTTGTGTTTGCTGGGAGTAACATTTACAAACAATTTGGATGAAATCAAGAGGTTTTGATTTGATGAGAACGTACGTTTGCAAGATGGGTTTACACACATAGTAAAAAGCGGGAGAGTTATGTGGCATAATTTAGTGAAGCATATAGGTTGGGTGCAGGCGAGATTCACATATCTGCATTCCAAGCAGTTCTGCAACGCCCTTCGCCACCCGGCCAACCCACATTAAACAGAGGTCACGACCAACATAACACATGTGTGTGGAAAGAATACGAAAACACAATGAACAGTCGAAGCAAGTCCACAGCCCACTCATCCCTGCTAATAACCACCTGCTGGGCGACACTAAGGCACCATCGGAGCCTCTCTTAATCTTCTAATAACAACCCTCGCCACGACGATAGTGATCTTCATTCGGTTCCGCCCTTTTCATCCTACCTCGGTCGGTTAACTGTTGACCAGTTCCTTGCCAAGTTATGGTCAGGAGAACTTGGTCTCTAATTGTTGATCGTTGGTTCGGTTGAACTCTTCTTCATGTGGTTTGTCGAAGTTGTGGCTAACCTCATAATGTCGTGTACTTTTACATTCTGGTTTTGCAAGTCACGCACGTCACACCTTGTTTGATTCTACAAGGTCGACATGAGAAACTTTTTGGCGGGAGACTGAATGTTTACATTACCTTTCGCAAAACATTATCCTGGTCCAACATTTTTAAGAATATTTTAAACCGGAAAAACTATAGACGCTACTTTGTTTTGTCCTCCACGTACTTATAACTGTTTGCCAACAATTCGTTTTAAATAAGAATAATAAAACCATGTAAGGAAGATACATTTTGTTATAATATGTCACTTTCGGCGACTTACCAATCCTGTATTGCGAAGTTAGTGCTGCTTCTGGGTAACCTTCTATAAGTCTTGCCCTCCCTTCCGTTGTTGGCACAAAACAGTAGAACATCCAACAGACAAATCAATCATTAGTGAGTGACCACAAACGATTGTGACGTCATAGAAACCAGGAAATGTTACATCAGTGAAGTAAGTTTGGTGATGGAACCAACCCCTCTTTCTTGGGTTCCCTTTGTTCCTCATCAGACCATGGGGTGCAACACAGGGCACTGACAAATTTGGAACGCCACTATTTTAAAAACGGCTCGCGGGGTGATTTTGACCTACAATATATTTCCTAGTGACGTCCTTAATCGTACGCTGGTTTCGATCCAACAACGTTATTTTAAGACATCACTCCTCAAAAAGTTCATACAAATGTTTGTCACACGATAAATAGTGAACAAATATCTGTTCAAGTTGTGCATACCTGATTTAAACGGGGAAATGGAGTAAAAACCAAACAAGTTGACGTCCAACTCTGGGTAGGCAAACACACAGGACAGAGTGACGTAATTCTCAATCTTAAAACTGAACCTCACTTGAACGCGCGTGTGTCGGTCACGAACCCAGAACATGAAAAGACACATCGCAGTTAATGACACGTTCCATGATAATGTTGATCGCTTTTGATGTCGTTTCCCTAAACACTCGAACGCCATCACGTCAAACTGGCGCTCATTCAACTACGTTAGGAACTACTTTGCACGTTTCTTATTGCGTCATGATGAGGTATGTGGTGTCACAAAGGGTGTTGGCGATCACGAATGTACGATTGTTGCGGAACAAACGATGGACTTGGAATAATAAGAAAGTCAAAGCGATTGTTTTCCAATTTGAGGTTTGTTTTAATTAGTTTTAATTGGCAAACGGTCAAATGTCATACGTGATCACTTGCATGCCTGATGGGAACTCAAGAGGTTTAAAATCGAACATACGGTTTGAGGACTTTGTTTGCGCGGATTTAACATGTTTTGAAGGCGTTCCGAATGATGATATTTTGTGACAATCATTTCATTTTAAGTAGGAAGGTTTAAACGTCACTTGGAGTCAGATTATCTAGCAAAAAAGTATCTTTGTAACGCAAATATTGTAAATTTGAACATAATAACCCAACAGGCTTTGATAACATTGTCCTGACATAAAATCTTGTGCTTTCACTGTAGCCGAAAGCGGGAATGTTTCGGAAATTTGTTTGTCAACACAATTTGTAACCTTTAGTAAGTTGGCACCGGCGACTAAAAGTAACCTAATTTACTACCAATTTTATCACGAATTCAAGTTAGCCGAAGGGCAAGGAGATGTAGAACGGGAACCGCAGCGACCGCGGATGCCAAACACGCGTGGATCCTGACCTTGCAACCTGCCAGTAGCAAAAAGCCGACCAAGACAACACACCCTCTTGATTGGCCACCGGGGATCGACCAAACCCCATCACATCCGTGTTGGAATTTTAATCTGAATTCAAATTGCCGAGATTGATTTACATGAGGGCAAGGGACCGAGTGCCGCGGGAAAATTAAACGTTCCCGCCATTTGGTTAACTATATTGTTACGTAACAAAAGCCAAACCCGATCGTTTCCCATTGTCAGGGCTTGGATATAAATAAAATTGCTTGGCAATGTCAAACACACCAATTTAATTTGCATTCAATCAATTGATGCGTAATTTTTTAGATTTCATGAATTTCAAACATGGTTTTCGGGTTGAGGAGTTTACGCAATGTTAGATCGTAATTACCAGGGCTACACTTCAATTGTATATTTTCCGTGTTTCTTTTTCCGTGTGTTTTTTTGTGGTTTTTGTTTAAATTTTCGGAAAGAAAATATACGAGTTTTATTCGATGACGATTCGATTTTGGAGAATTGATTGAAACCTTTTCTTTAAATGAATCTTTTGTTTTAGGTCGTCGACGAGGCCTGCATAGAAACGAGCTTTTCCTGGAATGGAAATTATTAAACAGGTTATATAAGGTACGTGGATCACTGTATGTCTTGGGGGAAGATGTCACTCCTTTCGATCCCCGTCGTGTCCATGAACATGTTTTTAATTTGGTTTATTTATTAAAGTTTATTAATTCTCCAACGTAAGGCCTTTTTCTACGTTTATTAATTGCTTTTTGGGGTTTGAAATGAGGATATCCTGGGCATAGATTTATTAGGTTTTTTCCTTAAGCAGGAGGCCGTGACATAGGTTCTGAATCGCTAGAGTTGATCGTCCATGCCGTTTTTGGGAGTATAGTGGATCTTTATCGCCACCTACTGCTTGTTACTAATTGTGAAGATTTACGCTTGGTGGCAGTAAAGTAACAATATTCGATTTGAAACAGAACTTGGGTTGCATCGGTCAAGCGCCATATACCAAGAGGGAAACCTGATCGAATCCAGCATATTTCTTGCCGGGATATGCTGGATTCGAAGCCTGGTGTGAATAAAAGCTTTGGCTACATTGATCAAAGGAGACCATTTGACCGATAGAAAGCCTTCTTCAAATGTATGCAGGAAAACTGGGGTTTGAATCCCATTACTAACATGTTGTTTCAAACAACATATAAGGTTGACACTCCAAACTCAGCCGTAAAAGTGTTACTATCGTTATTTCTGTCATGCAACACCTCATGAAAACGCTCAACCCGCCAGCCTTCCTTATTAGCACAGCGCGCACCACTTCCATGAATCAACAAGAAACCTTCTGATTGCACACCGCCCTATGACGACCCGTGATGACGCCATCAACACGGCCGGTGAATCATGAGTCGTGTGGATTGGAGGAGGATATGCATGTTCGTAGTTACAGTTATGTCTCTTTCGGTTGCGTTGTCAAGTACAGAAAGTATGTCATTGGAGATAAAGTGAAACGCTTGAGTTTAGGAAGACACAGGATGGGGAAGTATGTTATCGGACCGAAATCCACACCTTCAACTTGAATCAGTGGCATGTTGGCAAGGTTGAATGAGACTTTGAAGCGTGATACCATTTCACGTGTTTACGCTAATTTCCAAGAGTTTTGTGATGATAGAAAGTGTGGAGCTTAATAAAGATGAACAGAAACGTGTAGGAAGTCTGCTAAATATACTATTGCAACGCACTGAGTTGCAATATATTACTTCTGAGAAACATACTTACATCGGACTTACGTGCTTAGTTTTCACATCCAAAAGTGTTTCTTTTCCATTAAATACGGTTCATTAGTGGTGTGACGCGGTATAATTAGACGATAGAAAATACTGAGAAACCAAAAGCAGTGCTTGTTAGAACTGAAGTTAATCACATTGGAAATTAAACTTATCAGGTCTAAAATGTATAACCTTATGATTATTCGCGAGTTACCCTCATGGTTTTCATTTGTTCCAAATAAGTTATTGTTTTAAATTTTCACGCAACACTGATTCCCTTTCTTTAATTCACGCTTGGATTCTTCCAAGCGAATACGTAAAGTCTCGGAATGAATGGACGGCGCCGATATTCACTTCTGACATTTGTGTTTGTGACAGGAGGGTGGAGTGATATCTGAAATGCGGTGTGAGTTGTGTGTGGGTGTTATTCACGACAGGTTACGTTTCAGGGGCGTCGACGTATGTGGGGTTAATTATCTTACCACGCACTGTTTAACATTTGAAGCTTGTGTATTAAGACGTGGCAGCTACGCAAGCTTGAACATAAAACAACGCACGTTTTTTTAAAACGTTTTCCATCCAACAGTAGAATCTCGACTTGCGAAAATGGTGATGTTCACATTAAGACTACTTTGACGGACATGCCATTGAAGGTACTTGGCATTGAGTTACGAAGGAACTGGGAAGCAGGAGTTTATGGTTTGTTTAATGTAAATTCCAAAACATTCTCTCAGGTTTAGAAGCGTTGTGTCCTTCTAGCCCGAACGTCACGCCTCACCGCACAACTGCAAACATGGCGACATCAATATTAGATCACAGGTAAACCCACATAGTTGGAATGCCGTTAAGTTCACCCGCCCAACCTACTGCTGCGTGGGTAGGTGGACAGGGCATGTGTGGTTGTATCACAGCTGGTAGAAGTCGCATATATGCAGAAAACGGTTGTGTTTTTTTAGTTTGTCGTCGATATTTTGAAAAAGAACAAAAAAAGTCAGTTTATGGTGTGCTCTTTTTGGAGTTTAAAAACTGTTACCTTGCATGTAAGTCTGTGTAATGTAGCAACATAAGGACACCTATGGGTTTGCGTGTCTGTACTGAATGTTACGTTTTATCCGCCTTGTTTGGTTTTCAATGGGTTGGAGCCCGGGCTTTTTTTAACGTCGTCACGAATGAGTTGCTGTTGTTAAACGTTACACAGGGTCTAGTCACTGCGAAATTTCCGGTTTAACTTTCGGGAGTTCGTAGTGCAGCACTTAAACTATGGTTATACAGCTAAGCTAAACAATACACGCGACTGGAAGTTAGAAACCACTGGGCGTCTCTACTACGTTGTTTAATGTGTCACCACTTCCTAATATACACTCCCACTACTGGCTGCATGGACTAACGGACCCAGTACGCGATAACATGTTAGACGGAGGGTGGCTGCTAACCGGTTGTTTTATTTGAGCCGGGGGTCCAACGTTGCTTCTAAAAGCCGGGAGTTTGGTTTATTTCGAATAAGTTAACCATTAACGCAGCAATAGTTTGTTGATCTGGCATTTGAGCAAGTCGATTAGAGTCAGACAGACATTAGTTTTGTATTCCCAAGAGTGTCGCCCGGTTTAGGGAAGGCTTTGGTTTGCTGGTTTAAGGGCATTAGACATGCTCCACTGACGTACGTGCGAACCTATATTAAATTACGTTTAAACACACTGCCTTGTTAACCTTTACTTTACGTGTAGTAGGACTAGATGTGCCTTATTTAACTGGGTGCAACATATGATGTCCGTCAAGTGAATAGGTATTGAATCAGCAATGAGTTGACAAAGTAGCATTGTTCATAGGGAACGTAGTCATTGTTGTCATGCATTGTACATGTATTGTTTTGTGCAGAGCCCCACTATTGCATCATAGATCTTATTTCATGAGTTGTTTGTTGGCACCACTGACTGTTAATTATATCGATTGAGGAAGTTACATTTTGAGGGCAGCACTAATGAAAAAAGTATTGTCATGCGTTACTCTGTAACGGAAGTAAGTGTTCACGCGGCCCAGTTTATGTGCCGCAACCACACAACAGGCCAAATAGATTATGTTATGCCAGGCAAAAGCAATGCATATATGCTAGCTAACATTAAGGAAACATGTCAAAGTATCAATTCTAATGAAGCAGTTATTATTCTTCCCAAAAAATATGATAATAATGTCTGTTTTAAAGAATTTACGCTTTTTTGAAATGGAATTCACAGTGACGATGAACTTCTGACCGGGACATTTGTCTTTATCAGCTTGCCTCTATGCAAATATCTCAAAGGAGGTTGTAAGTCTATAGTCACCCCTTCTCTGCACCTCCTTCCGACAGAAACCACGCAACAATAGAGTGACGTCACAGCCGGTCACGATTTTGGCGTCACAGAAAAAGCGTTGTTGTGTTTCCAGCAAATTTGGTGTTAAATAGACATTTGGGGATGGATATTTGAGATTTGATGATCGAAGATAGCGTGTGAGGCATTCACTCGCCAAATCGCGTAAAAGTTTTCCAAGTGTTATGAACAGACATGCCTGCGATGGAAATACATTAAGCATTTGTCATTTCATCTAACACTGTTTGACACAATTATATTATTAAACGAGGTGTGAGATTCAAACAAACTAACTGAAGATCAACGTAAATATATGTATTTATTTAGGCATACAGCTTTCAAACTGTTAGGTGTGATCTTGGAAATAGTAATCTGTTTGTTAATCGTACACTACTGTCCCGAAGGGAATGACGGAAAAAGGAACAGCCACTATAGAAGTGACGTCACCTGATGACGACACTAAACTTGTTTCGATGCAAGAGGATGACTTTAAAACAGTTGTGACGTTGCAAGTTCCAGGTAAACGGATTTCTCTACCTGATAAAATTTGACAAAATATTTCGTAGACAAAAATAATGAAGGAACCAAAGCATGATCTTGTTTTGTTATTTTCTGTTTTAATCATGACCAGATCGCGTGGAGGTTGCTGATACGTCGAATAGTCGTACGTCATCGGTGTCCAGTACCCATAGCAACAGAAGCGCAACCATGCGGTTTCCCGCAAGATGGTTCTTTAGAGAGGGCCGCACCAACACCAACTCCACCACCAGGTACTGCTAGAGAGCTGTATGAATTTAGAGGGCGGGCGATTGAAACAACCGGTCAAGGTGCCCGACCCATACATATGAAAAATACAGATTGGACTTGTGACCAAGATAACTTTACGACTTCCAGTGTGATAAGAACAAAAAGTGTATGTGGGAAGGTGACAGGCAGACAACCAAGAGCCTTTATAACCATGAATTATCAACGCAACTCTTTACTCAACATGCCCACTGCACAGCCTACAACGTGTAACAGTTTTTTGTCATGATTTCCTCGTTTCTAGAACTAGAACTACAACAGGAACGAGTCGCAGCAGTGCTCAACCAAGCGAAACGGATAGCACTCGAGCGCATCGGATGCAGCGCAAGAAATCAGTGATGCATGGAATTATGAAACGCGGAAGGTATGACACAAAATATGTTAATGTTAACAAAAAATCTTACGAGTTAAATACACTGCCCAGGCCATCTTAGGCGAAGTCTTGAACTTTAGTTGTGTGTTCATAATCGTGACTGACGTAGTGTAGTTTCGCCTTTCCGCCTCGTTAGGAACCCAAGGGCGCAGGGCAATAAACAAAACCGTTTAAAGCAATTAGCTTTTCACTGACAAGACAGTGGTAAGTGACTGAAATCATTCCCGAGGTCGGACAAGTTCATCCCAGTAAATCCTTATATTTACACTTGTGAGAAAGTTGACGAAATTACGGCGTCTGTCAATGGACGTTCGTGTGTGCTCTTATACCTTGTCTGGAAATCAATTTGTGAGTTATATGAGATGTGTTGAGTAATTTGATATCTTGAGTGTGGTGGGATTTATGTACAAATAGAGCTTGTGTACAAATACTGTGGTGTTTGTTCAATGATAGCTCTGTTATTATCTCACTTGTGTCAACGAAACATGTTGCTTGTTGCGTCATAATGGTAATGTCATATTTACTGACAGCTTTGAATTTAAAGTCGGTTTTGACATAAACCACCTTGAGTCTTACATTTGTGTCGGAGCTTTGCAAGCACTGAAACTTCGAAGTAACATGAAATGTGTGCGTTTCAGGGGAACAAATGCGCGCGAAGTTGGTGTATTTTTATGTTGTCATACTGATATTATTGATTGTGAACGTGGACAGGCTTCTACAAAAGGTCAATAAAATTAAGTTGGCAATCGTGTAGAATTCGTATAGACGGAGTGAACGTAACAAGAGATATATGATAAAAACTTCGTCATGTCTAGTTTCATGCATGTCAATATATGTTAGACCAAGTTGCGCAAATCTTGATTGAAATGCGACATGGAAAACTGGCGAGTCAGGCACGCTATACCCAGAATTGAAAAATATAATGTCATCACCATTATGACAATAACACTGGATGGATCTCTGGATGATGGAAGTATCCGTTGTTTATAGCTCAGGGTGCATGTGACGTCAAATGTGTGGAGGTGTTTGTCGAAAATATTTTCCACGCGTTTTGGCCAATTGTGTGTTGATGAGGAAGTGTTGTTCAAACAAATGCTCGTGAGGTTTTTCAAGCCGACTTTAAATGGGTTCTGACTGAAATGACAATTGTTGTTGTTACGCAGAAATATAGAGAAATATTTCATACACAATATAGCTGCGCATAGATGGAGAAAAGAAGAATGTTTTCTTCGACAGGCAGTGAGCGAATATAGAAGGTTGAACCGGTTGGATGTTGTTGTTGGACGTTTAGTTACTCAATGAACCTCAGTGCTCTGTGACAATTTACCGCTTCATTAACCTTCCTATAATCCAATTGTTTTCTTGTTGCCATGGTTAATTGGAGGCTGCTTTAGTTTAACGCGCTCACCATTGGTTGCTAATTTATGCTCGGTGTGAAGTTGTGTAGCAACACAAAAATCAATGCATTTTCTCGTGGGAATATCGAATGTACAGAACAGTGTTTCCCCAAATTTTTTCGCCCGCTTATCCCTGCATTTATTTAAGTTGTCAAGGAAATCCTACAACGTCAGAGATGTCAAGTAAAGTGAAGGTGTTTATTATCTTGTTCCCTGTTGGGTTTCCTGTTTCTAAAAGACTTAACGGACATATTCAGTATGTATACATTTAGCCTAAAACTACATAGCAGCTCATGTAAACCTTCTATGGAGCCACAGAGTTCGGCTAAACCCAGTTTGGGAATTGCTGGTATACGTAGGTAGGCTATATTATTACCTGAACGTGTATACAAGTGTGAATATTGGGTATCAGATAACATATGTAAGTGTTTGTTGTTGTTGTCTGTTGATTGTGATGTATTCTGACTCGTCAACCTCTGGGGAGGAGGTTGTGGTGTCACTGCTGCAACATTTGTTGTTGTTTTCGCGCGTAGCGATTGCATTGTGGGTTTGTTAGGAGGGGTTAAGTGCTTTCACTCTTTAGAACACATAATCGAATGTTGGACAGCAAGCACTGTGGTATTATAAAGAACTTCTTGAAACCAATGATTTAAAGTTAAACACGTTAATCGCAAAGGCCTGATTTGAGTTTTGCTGGCATTGGAATTTTGTTTTTGACCACATACTTAATGTCAGAACCTTTATGTTATTTGCGATTTCTCAAGTGATCCAGAAAGGTGAACATCATAGGCGGGATTGAAACCTCGGGTTAAGCTACTTACATAGCCGTGTTATACGTCATAAGCTTGCGGCAATAACATTGACTTTTGCGCTCGATTCGGCGAGGATTCATTTACCGTTAATTCGTCCGTTATTGGAGCTGCGTTGCTCAGGTTTCAAAGGTTCCAAGGGATTTGTGAAGGTGGCGCTACGATAGATCAAAGCTGATGTACTTGTGAAGGAGCTGATATACAAACTATCTGGTTTTAACATGGTAACATGAAAACACACAGGGACACAAACTGTTGCGACATGAGTTTTTTATTGCCAATGCTTGAATCGAAGCCCAAATGTAGAAACTAACACTTAGGAGCAAGCAGGATATAATATACTACCTGGTGATTGAAGATAGTCAAGCTGGATATCATACTTTATGCGTCAGCAATTAATGCAAATTCAAACTACGCTGAAAGGCTAGGTTGGCATTTTCCCGCTTACGAAGGATGTAGGTTCAGTTCCGTTGTTGCTCAACCAAATAGTTTAGCAATATTCGTATGTAAATGTATTCCGAATTGCCGTAGGTGGGACTACGCGAATACGACGCGTTCTATGGAGATAAGATCAGAAAGAAAGCGAACCGTCTTTCCAGCAACTGCCACGTGCCGAGCGTTGTAACACAAGCGGTAAGCCGTCAAACCAGTGCTTACGCCTGGCTGTTGGCAGCACGCAAGTGCGCAGTATTTCAGCCCTACAGAGGTGCGAGAGTTCGTCGAGTGCCGTAGGCAGGTTGTGGATTGTGAGGTTTTAACTTTGCAATAGAAAGCTTACAGTTTGTTGTTCTGCGTGGATGCCCCGGTTGAGAAGCTTATACTGTAAGTTTGAGAGGCAGCGTTTTACAGTTATACGCGATAATTGTGTACAGGTTCAAAGCTGGTTTAATACAAATGAGGTTTATACTGCATAGCCATTATGGTTTTATTGGTGCCCATGCCACTTTATTTTGCATGTTTGCTGTTCAGATGCGTTCAGATTCTTTTTGTGTAAAATTGAAATTGAATTGTATTAAATTTAACTGAATGGTTTCTGAGTCAAATTCTGCATAATGTCGTGTCAGTCTGGTTTCTTACTTCTATAGTTTCTGGTGCACTTTTGTGACAGACTGATTGCTTAAAAACAACATTAATAACACGAACAAATACCGCACATGATAAAGCAAGGGGATTATGCCGCAGGTTTGTGGTCGATTACAATCTGCTCAATTTAATATTGCGCAAAATCTACTTGAAGCAAAGAAATATGGAAATTATTTACTAATGCAATTTTCGTAAAACGATTAAAACGTTTAAAGCAGTGGACAAACTCAAACTGGCGTTCGTATGAACATTTTTTGCTTCGCTTATTTTCGGTAAATTAAAAAAAAACTGTGAGATTTCCCGGAAAACCAATCAACGCATTGTGACGACAGAAAAAACTATTTCGTCACTGCCCATTTCCACCAGTTTTAATTGTCTCGAATTCGAAAAATTCCTTTGTCCTTAAAATAGTCCCTTGTTACGTCACAATGCATGTCGCGGACGGAGCGTAGGGGTTGTACGTCGGGCTTTATCTTCAAGTCGTGCTTATGCGTCAACGCGTTATTGTGAACCCAAAAGCAGGTTTGTCGCGTCATAATCTTATATGGTGTGCTAGAATATTTTTCGGTCCATTTAAAAATTTGCGTAAAGTTTAAAACTGCGGACGACGGTTACGCAATATAAAGTTGACTGGAAACTACTAAAAATACCAAAGTTGTTTTCGCTTATATAAGAAAGCTGATGCATAGACGTTGATTTTTTAAACCAAGCGCATTCTTGACAATTTGTACGACATTATTCTGTGTATAGTTGACTCTGTAGTCCTGAAAAGAGGTTGTGCTGGCAAGTATTGTGTTTACCACATACATTATAGACAGGAAACATGTGACAAAATATTCGTGGAAAAAGTTAAGACAGTGTTTGTGAAGCTATATATTTACCTATAAGCAATAGAGTCAATAATGTTTTACAGTGAGCTGTAAACAGGGCCACTGTTTTGACCTAATGGATCTCATCGGTGCAGCTATATTGGGACTTACAACGATCTAGTCAGCTATATCAGTGATTTTCAACCGGTGTTCCGCGAAAGATCGTCAGGTGTACCGCAAGAAATTTATTAGTTTCACTGATATTTCGTGGAACACGGGTCGGAAATCGCTTGTTTATCACAAATGGCGTAAATAGCATTATGAAAGTAATCATCCACTATCATCAGTTTGAATGTTCTATCGTGAATTGCTTCATGTATTGTTGTGTAACAATAAGACTCGTTTTGTAATCATGAGAATGTAATTGCGCGAGCCTGTTGCTCGTTAAGTATAATGACGCAATACTTCCAACAGTTTGGTGTTCCGCAAGATTATTTTAATAAAAAAAGTGTTCCGTGGCTCAAAAAGGTTTAAAAATACTGAGCTACATAGCCAAGCAAGACTTCCTTTTTTGTGGCGATTTTTGTGTTGATTTCCTGGCATGTGTTGATATTTGTTGGTGAGTATTTTGGTCAACGCAGGTCTGTCAAAATGTGTTCCGTTGTGACGGAGTTTCTGTGTAAGCAGTGGGTCTTAAATGTTTCGTAAGTGTCGAAGCAAAATTCGGGCGTTTTTCGCCAAGCCCTTTAATAATGGGGTTAACGAACGCATACATCGTGTATTGTGCTGCGCACGGTGTGTTATGTACCTTCGCCTTCGTTAGACTAGTTAACTTGCGATTTGACATTGAGTTGATTGGACTCCAGCAATACAGTACTGCAAGTGTATCCAATTACTGCTTCATTGTCACGTTTACGTCACTTCAACCAATCATATGAAATTCAAGCTTGCTGTTCTGTTGCTATCTGTCAATACAACCTAATCCTGGATTAAGGACAGAACAGAGTTTAGCGATTCTTACCAAGTTAATGAAATCCCGTCTAAAACACAGCTGATGGTGCGCGTCACTGCATTGTGACGTCACATACGTGGTGTTGCTTCTGCGAAAATTGCGCCCATCCGGGTTTATTTGTGCCAACAAAAAATTCAGCGTAAAACGACGACCCTGGCAGGTTTACTGTTTTCATTCGATGTCAGGGTTTCTATCAGCGATATTGAATGTGCGCCTTGACTTAAAATGTAGTCAAACAATATACGTATGTGACGTTTTTGCGTTAAGCATTCCCGCAAGACTGTAGTTTTGGCAAATGCCAATATTTTAATTGTGATAGCATTTAAATGGGTTTTAAATTGGTTTGAGGTTGTGGTGGAGGCAGCTTAGACTTTGCAGGTTGTATCAAGTTACTCATTGTTATGTTGCTCGTTTTGTTCCGTTTAAACTTTAAAGTATTCCAGTACGCTATAAGGCTGGTTAAAGTGATTACAATGTAACCTAGTTGTTTGTTTATTCATAACAGTCACATTCTAATGTAATTGTCATGTTACTGGAATTCGCCAACATTGAAGCAACGTCCACATTTGATCATTCCCTTAACAACATGTGTTTGTAAACGGCGTGAGTTTACGTCAATTCTTCCTTGGAGTTGTTTTAACCGTCGGTCTCGAGGGTGAAAAGTTTTTACTGCAAATCGCCGAAACGCGATTGAACAAAGTACGATACCTTCGCGAGTCTGTAAGAATGGTTCAGGTAGCGTTTGACTAACTTCAGTACAAAATATTATACTTGCTTCGACCACCAGGCAGCATTATCGACAAGTTTCTGAGAACTCCACTGAACGATTTTGTGAAGGCTCTGTTTGTATGCATTTGTAAATTCCTCTGTCTTTTGCAGCAAATACAATTTGTAAGGACGTTGTTTAATAGGTGGGGTTATATAAGCACTTCGGTGCATACAGATTTAAAATGCCAGAAGCCACTCAGATTAAAAGGTATTTTGGAATAAAAGTTTAACTTTTGAATAATCTAATCTTATTACAAAACAGAAAGCAAGTTTTAAAAAACGTGACCTAATGAGATTCCTCAATGTCTATGAAACATTGAAGCCTTGAAGTTAAATTTCAAATTATGTTTATACTAAACTAGGTAAATTTTGAAACCTCGTGTGATTTTACAAATTCAAAGCGTTTCAAACTACTTACAAGTTTTGTGTCATTAAGCGTGCCACTGGAATTGGAAAACGTTTTCATAAAACCTTGTATAGGAATTCCTAAGCTTAAATGCTGGACGTATTAAACCGACGTTTCAGACACACCTGTGTTCATCATAGCAGCTGTTTTCCCAAAACAATTCACAGCAAACAAAACAATTCAAAACAACAAACGCCATTGTATTCTAGAACGATGAGGAAGACGGTGAAGGCGATGCAGATAAACGAGGCCGATCCCGGAGGAAGTGAGAGGGAAGGAAGCAGAGGATACGCACTCACAAGCGAACAGAAGTTAAGGATGTACGTCCTCAAGGAGATTCTTGAAACAGAACAGGATTACGCAAAGTTGCTCCAGTTCATTGTTGACGTAAGTCTATTATGACGTCACTTTAACGTGTTTCAAGCAATGATTTATCAAAAAAAAAACTTATTCTTGAATTCTTTACGCAAATAACGCGGGAATTTTTTACTTGTTTTGTTATTTCGACGAACGAACAACTTTAGAATCTATCGAGTTCTTCGTTTGTTAAATTTTTTTAATTATCGAATATTTCCAACGTTCCAGGTCATAATCCCGAACCTGCAACGTCTTGCCAAGGACGAAAAGATCACGTGCGTGACGACCAACACCGTCCCAGAGATGCTGTCCAACATCCGGGACATCCACAGACTCCACGTTCGCTTTTCAGGCGCCATTCGTGACGTCATGGATCCGTATCCCTTCCATACGAATTGCATTGGAAGCATTTTTCTCGATCACGTGAGTTTGATAAAGAGAATGTCATGGCAACCGATGACTGCAGACTCGTATGTAGTGCGTATGAACTTCGTCGCTTACCTGCTAAGGTTGTGGCGAGCTTAACACTTGACATTGTAACACTTTGTCACATTTAAGATATTCTGAGGATCAAAAGGTCGTCCCAGCATTTATGCAGATGTTTTATTCAGGACATTTGGTCAGTGACCAATAGTAACTGAATTGATGTTGGCGAGAGTTACCAAACGTCTTAAATAAAACATCCGCATAATTCTCGGGCAGCCTTCTGTACTTGGAAGTATCATTATTGTGAGAAAGTCACTTGTCACACTTGATGGAGCGAGAACCTCGTGGGAGGTCGTGTCATTAAAGTTTTTAAATAAGCCTGGTCCGATAAGTTCCTAGGCACTAGAGAAGAGCAGTCGAGGACAAGTACCTGGTACGGTTCACTGTATTTCCTCATTGCAAACACAAATTTATTTTGCTTGTAATCCACTTGTAGGCACCCAAAACCTCGCATGCTTAAGAGTTGTGGTAATAATCCTAGACATACAACTTATGATGTAGATGGGCCCAGTAATTGTATTATCACAATCGTTTTTGCACCCTGTGGACACGATAAGAGTTAATTATTCGATCGGTCAAGTTTTTGAAACCCTGCGTTATTTTTGCAGAGAGATGAGTTCAAAATCTACGGTGAATTCTGTGCAAACTTTAAGAACGCCCAACGAATCAGTTACGAACTGCAGGAAGACCCAACAGTCCTTGCGTTGATACAGGTGCTGTCTCGTAACGTGTAGTGACTATCCGCAGCAGATACAAAGTCGCAGGACTTATCTCTGCATTCTATAAAAAAAAACTAAATTATGATGCAGTTAGAGTTCTTTAAGCTTTGGTTTACAAACAGAATGTGGATTTTCAAAAGAAATATTAAAAAACTTTTACACATTTTTTTAAAATCATATCAAGTAAATATATGCCACATTTCAAAAGCCGACTCCACTTAAATTAAGTTAATTTTTTTTACACTCTTGACTTGACGCTATTTAAATTAAACTCGTCGTCACAGGAGTGGAAGGACAGCGTTGCGAGCAAAACGAGGAAGTTTCTGCACCTGGAAGGTTTTATCATATCTCCTGTACAACGGTTGTGCAAATACCCCCTTCTTCTTCGGGAGTTGAAGAAATTTACGCCTGAAAGTCACAACGACCATAAATCTGTGATCGAGGCCATGACGGTAAATAACTTGTACCTTTTACGGCGTGTGTCACTTGTTGTAGAGTTTTTTTTAAAATTCGCCTTTGGTTTCTCATTGCTGTGGTGATTATGGGCTTTGCGGGATTACGCAATAAAAACTTTGCAAACCAATTTAATCAATTAGGGTCTTTCAACACAGCTGGCAATTACTCCTTGTGAACTGTTTGATTCTAAACCTGATGACTATAGGGTGGGTGGATTTCTCACGATGACGTCATAATTCGCACAGGCACGCGAGTTTACCATTATGACGTCAAACGTATCTTGGTAGCTATTCTTAAATCAGGATCGTTTCTCTCGCGAGTCGCAATTATGACGCAAGCGATTTTATGGTAGAAAATGTCACTTTCTGTTTGGTGTTAAACGATTTCAAATGTCAGTGTGAAGGCCTGGGCTGTGTGTGGTTTTCGTGGGTCGGGAATCTCCTCAATCGGATGGGATATACGATCAAATTCCTCAAGCGTTTATAACATGACCCGGTTATGCCTCGGTCGCTTTATAATTCTGTATTGTCTATCGGTTGATCGCCATCTAAAATTAAAACGGGTTTATGTTTGCCCCGCGGTCAAGTGAAGAAAATAATCAAAAAATCTTCACCCTTGTATTTTGCAAGAAGCGGTTGGCTGCCTGTCACGTTGTACGTGTGGTAGACTATGTTGCCGTAAACATTGAGCATATATTTCTAACTCGTTATTACATTCCTGTAATTTGCCTTTGTACTAATAGTGATGCAAATAAAACAACACATCCAAGTAGACTTAAACATGCGTTTGCCTGCAACAATTTGTAAACGTGAAAACACAGCAAACTAATTAAATTATTGCGCGTCATATTAGTGACGTAGGCAAAAAAAATATTCACCGGTGATTAAATTTGCTCCACCACGCCACCAAGTGAAGACTGTCAAAAACTGAAAACTAAATACGTGATTGTGACATCACAGATGATGGAGGAAGTTACGGCATCGGTTAACGAGACGGAAAGAAGAGCGATAACAATGCAGGCGATTCGTGACGTCGATAATTTGTTCGACAACTGGGAGAAATCCGGGGTAAGCTGAAAATTCAACTTCCGGCGATGACGCATTTAACGTGGATAAAAAAGTTTGAACTTTCGAGGAAGTGGGTTCGACTTAATCGCAACAAAGAACGTGCTGGTTAACTTTTGCACCTGCCATATATGGCGCATCTTTTATGAAAAGAACGCTGTGCCTTAAAGTGTATTTAGGTGCTGGTTATTATTCTTGCACCCATAGTTTTAGTATACCTTTAATCAAGCCAAACGTGACAATAAATCGTCACATGTGTGTTTACCAGGATTTGAAAACTCCATTGTATTCTGCAGCTCCTCTCGAAACAAGGGTTTATGACGAAACAGGGGGGCTCGGTGAAGACGTGGAACATACGTTGGTTTACGTTGAGCGGTTATGAGATGAAATATTACCACGAACCCACAGACGTTCGGCCACTAGGGGTCCTCGATCTGACGTCATACAAAGCACTGGAAGAAGATCCAAGCGCTCAAGTCGGTCGGCCTTTCGCGTTCGGGTAAGTTAAAATGCTGGGATGAGCAATAAAGTCAAAAAACTGCACTGATGAGACCTGTTAGGCCAGTGTTTCCAACCGGTGGTACGCACACATGAAATACTGATGTTCCGCCTTATGGCGATATTAATTTTAAATGGGCATGACAAAGATCGTGAGCAACATAATGAACATAAAAATATATTTCTAAACATTTCGTCATCTTGTACTACGTGAGGGATGTAAATGTGCAAAAACAACAATACTTTTCGCTTTCGCTTTCGGTCTAAGAAAATTGGACAAATATAATTCATATCGGGTGATTTGTTGCAGTTTTCAGTAAAACTTTTTCTTGCAGCATCAAAATGCCCGACCGAACTTACTACATGTACACGATCAGTGAGAAGGAGAAAAGAGAATGGCTGACGATTATTAACTGGAAAATATCCTGCATAGACAGGTGAGCGATTATTGGTTACACACATGGTTTAGTGCTGCTCTCATGCAAAATGACCTGATATGTGTAGGCCTATATATTCATATTATGTATATTTATATATATATAGATATATATATGTATATACATGTTCGTGTTGTTGTAATTTATTTCACCATAATTAACTTTGTTCGTATTTTGTTGATATAAATTCCTGTCTCTTTTGTACAACGTCATGTCCACCTTTCCAGGTCACGAAAACAGGCCCATAGACCGTTGGAGACGATGATCTTCTCATCTCTCTCCTCCTTCCTGCATCCCAAGGAGCGGATCGAACCATCGCCTCAGAAGAATGACGCCATCGCTGCGTTGCCAAGCAACAACGAAGAAACGGGACAAAAACCGATCACGAAAACGCGGAGCAAATCTTTGTTCAAATCGTTTCGTTCGCGAAGAAAACAGCGAGCAAGTCAATCTCTTTCGTCACAATCCCAAGAATGACTGCCAGCGGGATCGATGTTAGTCACGTGACGATATTACACAGGTCCGGATTAATCGAAACGAGAACAAAATTGTGTCGCGATTTTGGAAATGGTAGGGGAGCTCCCTGTTCAACAAGGTATTTGGTGGAAATGAAAAAATGGAGTCGCACCAAAGTAAACTTTACTCATAATATGACTGGTTTCATTCTAGACAAGCATATTTGTTTCAGGGTAGAAAAAACTACAGAACTATTTGTCCAGATTGGATCGGTGAAATTTATGATCATGTTGTGCAGTTTTTATTCGTAATATCTCTTGCTACTATTTGTTTTTGGCGATATTGGAACTCGTCTTTTTTACTTTTGTTGTTTCCAGGTTTTCTTTCAACATTTGTCTGTTACTGATCGACTTTATTGCTTTTTCGAGGTTCCACTTCCACTTTTTTTCCTGAGCGGAATTTTGTTGAAATTTTATTTCTTTTTGTAGTAAAATATACAAGAATTTGCCGAAAAGATGTTTTTTTTATTTGCTGATGCCACAATTCACGTGAAACAGTCAAGAGGAATGCAATCATCAACATATGATTTTATACAATACGTTCTGAACGGCAGCCACGGAAGCAACTTGCGTTTCGTTAGACACAAAAATTATCCTGTATTTACGGTTTTCATGAAAAAAGCAAAGCATTGGCAGTTTGAGCAATTTTGTTCTTTCATAGACATACATGTTTTGCCCAGAGCACCTCTTCCACACGTGATAACGTTGATTTGGATAAAGTGGCGATAATGTAAACATTTTGGGACAAAGTTTCTTTAATTTTCTGGTTCATCGGAGTCAGGAGGTGGGCCCATTGGGGGTGGAGGTGGTGCCCCTTGTGGGGGTCCATGGTCCATGAATTCATCGGGACCTTGACCTCGGCCCATCGGACCTCCACCTGGTGGCCCCATAGGTGGAGGACCCATGGGTGGTGGGGGGCCTCTAAAGTTGTTAAAAGGGGGTGGACCTCCAGGAGGGGGTTGAAAAGGGGGGCCATCGTTGAACATTCCAGGGGGTCCCATGTTATCGAAGTCATCCATGTTGCCCATGGGAGGAAGTGTGCCTGGAGGAAGAGGAACTGTGTCTTCATCTTCTTGTGGAGGAGGTGGATTTTGCTCTTCTGGTGGTAACATTGTCATTGGTGGTGGTCGCATCTCCATTTTGTAGTGGAATTGCAAGAAAAACTGTTGACAAAAAGTCCTAATAAAGTATCTTCTTTTATATCTTGGCTATAGGCTATAGATTAGTGATGTACTGAAGCTTTGGTTTGCTGAATTTATTCAGCCGAATTAGCGATTTTAACAAAGATTCGGTTTTGGCAGAATAATTTATGCCTGGTTGTGAAAAAATCAACTGTGGCTGATTTGTAGGAAATACTATATCAGAAATTTAGGTCACAAGTAGCTGGAAACAATTTGACACCTTGATGGGCATCTGTATTGTGTATTGTTCATTCCTTAATATCCCAAAACCAAAGACATATTTCTGCATACATACCTGCTTTGTGTCCTTATTCCAATATGTCCAAAACTTCCCATCACCTTTGTCTATCTCTCTGCTGGGAACCTACAAAAATAAAACAGGATATTTCAAATAAAAATATCTAGAATAAATTTCACAATTACTTTATTTTAAACTTGCCAATCAATTTGTTTGCCGAATAATTTAAATTTTACTGATATTTTGCGAAACAACTTCACAGAAGCTACCAAATCATATCCAACAAGTTAAACCTTAAATGATATGGTCTCATATGGTTCTGCTGCAAACAGAAGGTATTGCCACTTTCGATCTGGTGGCTCAATGTGTTGTTCATATGCTGACATGAATCGATGCCGTGGTTGAATAGTTTCAACTATTTCTGGATAATCAACTTGAAAAAGAAGACTCTGTTGCCCAGAATCTGGAACCCTCTGTTTGGTCACTAAACATGTCACAATGGTTACTAGCATATGTGTGTTAAGGATAGGAATAGTTTTTGTTTATCTTCAAATAATATTGTAAATATTTCTAATTACCAATTACCAAGGTATCTTAGGACTTCTAAGATAGCAAGTTTTAAATATAAGATACTTGTGATTGCAGAAGCATAATTAGAACTGCAATCATAAGTTTGTGGATGTGTAGAATAAGCGCCCAAATTCTATTTTAAAACCACATCAAACAAAACAGTTTCCTTACATACCCTTGTAACCCGGTCGCCCGATCTTCACAAATTTTTTCACTTCGACTACAGGCTTAGCAGGTGCTGGTTGTATCGGAGCTTCTTTTGCATCTCGGGCAGCTCGTTTTGCCAAGTTAGACTGATGCTTTTTGCCTTGTGTGTGAGCAAGGTAACTTCCCTAAAAATAAATTATGCATAAAAAAGATAGCAAAAAATTAATTTCACAATCGCTTACCTCGTTATTATGCAGAGTTAGACATAGTTTGCATTCATATGAACCCAAGTGATTTTTCATAAAATAAGGATCCTGAAAGAAAATAAAAACGAAATAAGTGCAAGGTCACATGATTAAATGTCAGGGTGCTAATTGAAGTCAAACCTATTCAATCTTATGCGACTATTTTATAAATGGTTAAATAGCCTACATCAGAAACACAATTATAAATACTGCAAATACTAAATTATAATTCACAAATAAATTTAAAACAACCACTGACATGATCAAGGGTGAAAAGCATGTAGAACACACCTTGTTTAAGTCGATTGTGTCAAGGGCAAGTTGCCTTAGTCTTTCTCTCCTGTCCCGATTTGCTTCGGAAAATGAAGCAACACCACCAGAACCAGTCTTTCCACCAGCTCTGTGCTGGAAATCCATGTTTGTCGGTAGTTTAACACAGTTTTATAACCAAATACAGTAGGTTATTCTAGTAAAACAAAATACATGTTCATCGTTTTCAAATTATTAAACCCTAAACAACATTGCAAGAAAATTAACACAGAAAACGCAAAGATAAATAAACAAATACGACATGTTACACATTTATATACAGGTCTATGTTTACTATGCAAAACCGCTGCAACTTCACGCATAATTCTGTTCTGGCAATTAATGCCGAATGCCGGCCAAACAACGATTACCAACGTTGTATCGCATGCCTCAAAAAAAAGTTTGAAGTACGCATCTTGGCAGAAATACATTCCAAACATTTGTATTTAGTGCAGAAAAAAACGATTTTAAAATTGTCAGTCAAAAAATAAAAATTGCCAAAAAAAGGCTTTACGGAAACAAAAAATTGTGGCCAAAAAATATTGGTGAGTAAAAAAAGGCAAAAATAACTTGATGGATATAAGGTAAAATAGAAACAAATTAAAACCTTTTAGTTTTGATGTAAAAAAAAATGTACAAATTTCATTTGTTTGCGAAACCATGGCGAAACAGTGGAAATTAATTTAATATTTTTATTATTTTTCGCGGCCTCGTGAAGCTGTTTGGCACGTGACCTAATTTTCACATGTATTCGGTCAAACGAATGATAGCGAATTCTTCAGGGAAGCGCCTCCATTTTGCGGAATGTGGTTGCGTTTGAACAATTGTTTGAGGAACGAGTGTTTAACTGTGGACAAACTGTGTTTTCTGAAAGTTTTCGGCGGTCACACTAATGGTAAAAAGTCTTGTTTTAGCCTAAGCGATGCATCGGAATTTGCTTTATTTGTCGTGCAACAGTCTGGAAAACAAACCTGCCAAACTATATCATAGGGGTAAAGGAAAGTAAACTTCTGAACATAACATTTTCTTGATTTGCTTGGCCAATGCTTACTTTGCTATATCAGAACATGTCTTGTTGCTTGGCCAAGGATGGATTTCATTTGTACTTATTGCTGTGGATATTGAATAAGTTTGTTATGCTGAAAACATTAATTTTCAGGATCATAAAAATCAATACAATGTGTTGATGATGCAATGCTATAGGTTTGGTTAAATTCTGGTAAATTTAATCTTGTAAAAGGTCCCGTCATGCAGGCCATAGTCAAACAAATAACAATTTAAAATACCTTGTTTAGATGACCAGGTTATTACAGTTATCAACTTTTATTATTGTTTTTTTGAACTATTTGTATCCAAGCCTTAGAAATCACTAAAAGAGTTTTAAAGTCAGCATTTGCACTTCAGTCTTCAATGGATGAATTGATTAAAACCATGTATTACTCGAGCAGGAACATGCTTTGCAATCCACTGTTGCAATTTCATTGTCAACTGTTCACTTTGTTTATGATGTAGAAAACAGGGAATTGCAACTGATCATTAGGAGGGTTTATCTTCTCAGTGTACTTATATCTCATGGTAAATTTTACCCTTAAGTTTTTTAAATAAATAAAACTTATCAAAATTTTCAAACCTATTCGCCAGTCTGTTTATTCCCTGAAATAGTTAGATTCAGCAATTAAATCCCTGGTTTGTGATTATTTTCTTGTTATCCATTGTAGTAGGCTAATTGGAGATGCAACAGAACTGTCCTGAATAATAATCTATGTAGGGATCCAAAAGACTGTTGAGTGTTGGCATATGCCTGCAATAGTTCATCCTGTGAGGTACTGGATTGATTATGCGAGTTCACCATCTGCTAATAACCTGCTTTTTACCACTGTGTGGGTTTTGTTTAAATCTGCATAGATATTTGCCTGTTCGATCAGAAGGTCAAAACCTGTTTTGGGCACAGATATATTTAAATTTGTTTTGTCAGAGAACTGCTTCGTTATAGCTTTAAATATTCTGACTTTCTAGCACAATAAAAACTGATTTTATTTGATCGACATTTTTCCTGCTATCCGACTAAGCACAAATATCCTAATGACGTTTAGTTGAGCTACAGGCAAGATGCAGTGTATAAATAAAACATTCATGTTTAATTGTTCCAAAAGTTCAGATTCTTTGAAATTAAAGTATGCCTGGCAGCAACACAATGTTTTGTTATGACATCAATGGAACATTCAACATTGTAAAGCCATTGTTTTATAGCAAAATGAAAGTGCCAACTCACTGCTAACTAGTACTACTTGAATTAAAATATCTGTCATTCAGTTTGGAACTGCTTGCAGCACTGAGAGCAATTTGATTAGTTCTGATCAGTGAAAGATTGATAAGCATTAAGGTAGAAAGCACTAGGTGCTAGGTTTACTCCTGATGTTACTGATACTATATGAATTTGTTTGAAATTTTCCCTCTCCCCAACAGCACATAACCTGCAACTTGAACTTAGTAGCAACCATTCTTTTTATCCAAGACTTAAAATTGCCTGAATATTTCAGACAAAGTGATAACTTGTCTGTTACCAGCAAAACTGTATATACATAATTTGAAAAATTGTGATTTGTCGAAAAAAAACAGTAAAAAGTTTTTTTGGGGGCTTATTGCTCTTGCAGGGCAGTAAAAGTGTTGTGAAAAACATTCTGAATATTGTTTTTTTTTAACTGTACTCTAAGAATTGAATAACTGGAATGCCACCAAGCTGGCAACTGTTTTAGTGCCGAACTTGTGGTTCATCTATTTTGATGTTTGTCATGAAAACATAATTTTTGTCACAGGATAGTTTTATATTTGTCTTGCCAAAAAAATCAGAAATCAGAAATATGAGTCGTGAAGAGATTGGTGGAAGAATTTTTATTGGTGGACTTGACCACAATTGTGATGAAGAAGTGCTTGCCAAGTCATTTGAAATGTTTGGGGACATTACCCAAGTCATGGTAATGAGGGACAGAGAAACAAATAAGTCCAGGGGATTTGCCTTTCTCTCTTTCAAAGATCAATCTTCTGCTGATGATGCAATCAGTAGAATGCATGGAGTTGAAATCATGGGACGATGTGTTACTGTCAGGAAGGCAGAAAGGCAATCTTCCATGGCAGAAAAATCTCGCCGTGGTGGCTTTCGTGGGGGAAGAGGTGGTGACCGATTTTCTGGGAGGTCTGATCGCTACGATGATGGCAGAGGCCGCAGAACTTCATTTGAAAGTTACAGAAGTGGTGGTCGCGACTCAGGCTACAGTGACATAAGAAAAACAACATATTCTGATTCACATGGAGGTGGTGGATATGATGAAGCAAGAGATGATGGCAGAGATTCAAGGCGTGGTTATGGTAGCTACAATGATCGTGCAAATGCTGATAGTGGAGGTCGTTCTGGGGGATATGATTACAGAAGAGGAGAAGCATCTGACAGGTACCGCTATACTGAAAGGAGGGAAGACTTTGGTTCAAGGGGTTATGCTGCAGAAACTGCAAGCAGGGATGTTTATAATGGTCGCTATGAAACTGCCCGGGCCAGATCCCGCAGTCCTGTTGCTAAATATGGTTATCACGAGGAAAGCCCACCAAGATCTCGCAGAGCAGCTGCTGATACAAGAAGGGATTATTCCCCTCCAGCTGCTCACAGAAGTGAGCAAGCTGTAAGGGAGTACTCACCTGGAGTTGGAGGAAGAGGCAGAGCTGATGTGGTTCACGACAGAAGAGAGTTTGTGGACAGTTATTCTCCAAACGCTTCAAGACGTAGAGTGCGTGATCCATCTCCAGAGGAATTTAATGGTCGTTATGCCACCAGAGCTGCCTCTCCTCCTTCTAGGGGTAGAGATGCCTATGCTGGAAGATCAGATGTTCAGAGCAGGTCACCAGCACGAAGAAGTGATTATCCACCGAGAAGATCTGATGGTGCTTCTGGCCGATCAAGAGATGTTTATGGTGATTCTGCATCTGGTCGTGGATATGTGACTGCAGATAGATCAGGTAAATATAAGGTTTAGTTTCTGTCTCAGCTCTGGGATCTTTACAACTCAGATATGTTCCTTTTATGTGGGTAATGGAAAACAGTGATTTGTTCTTTGAGAACAATTGTACAATAAGGAGTGTTATAATAAAATGAAATTGCTGATTTTGTACAGAATAAATACTGGTCTTAGCTCAGCACCATTTTCAGTAAACATGTATATATATATATATATGTAAATATCTGTTTCATAAAGGTTGTAGAAAGTGTAAACATAATGTAGTTAGTGTTTCTGCCTTTCCACAGTAACTTTGCAAAGAGTTACCCTTCTATTTTTTCCTGGATCTTTCAGGTTCGAGTTATAATGGTTTTTACAAAGGTCGGTCCGAGACTGACCATACTGAGGCGGATGCTGGTCGATACACGTCCACCAGATACAGAGGAGCATCTCCGGGTTTGGATGCTGGGGCACGTTCCACATCAAAACGAGCAACCCAGAGAAGCCATTCACCAGCAGAACACAGGGGGAGAAGATACTGATGTTTTAGATGTCTACATTTGCCAATATCTGTTATGCTGAGGAAACCTGTTGTTAAAATATTGAAACAGTTTGTTGAGTCGCTCTGCTTATGACAATCGTAGGTGTGCACAATATACTGTATTTCTGGAGTCCACTTGAACATTCACTATGGTAATACTGCAAAGGAAATTGACTGGATTTTTAACTGCCGCTTGTTCGTTACAAAGTTGTAAATACATTTTCCATGTTATTGGCTTGTGTGTCGTGTCAAGACCATTAAAATAATCTAATTATTACACGAATACACGCAGGCGCTGTTCTGGGCACATTTAAACCCTGGCCCCTCTCTAGGATAGGTGAAAGGCAGGCCCCCATATGCCAGGATCGACTCGGATTGCATAGAACATAAATTGTTTCTACATATATATTTATCAGGCAGCGCAAATAACAAATGTTCGGTAAACTTTTGTTAAAGGGTTGGAGGTGTCACAAACAATAAAATTAAGCTGGATTTGAAATTTATGTGCTACAAATTATGGTTAGATGTGCAAAAATCATATCTTGAACCTTCTCAAATTAAACCGTTTGCTGCAAAATTGTGGATTTCTATTGTATTCTGTTGCTATGCACTGCACGCGAAATTCCGAATTAACCAGAACTGTTTCCGAATTTTTTTAAAACAACTCGAAAATGGCGGCGGAAAGCAACGATTTAAAGCAGCAAGCTGCTGATTTTTACGCTGAAAACAAAGTTCCGGCAAGGTTGGAAGAAATTTTAAATTCAATGTTTTTTGAAAACCCGAAGGACGTTTATGGCCGTTTGGTAAGATATGTTTTAAGTTTCACTTTGAAGGCTGGTCACAGTTTTCTTCCACAATTCCTGGTATTCAATGCTGTAAATAAACCCTAGTTAATTCCATTTTCACCAGAGAACGGGTTTAAGGTAACCGGCATTGCCTTTTACAGGCAGAGTATTTTGATGCCTTTGCTCTAAGTCCTGTTTTGTCCCACTGCAATGGTTCAGAAGTGTTGGACAGCACTGGAAACTCAGCTGTCCAGTGCCAAGTATATGGAACTGTTAAAAACCATGTGAAGGTAATTAAGTTGTATGAAAACTAGTGGAGTTTGGCTTATTTTGTTTGGTTTTAGCTTATTTCTGGAGCTACTACTCCTCTACATAAAGAGATGGAAAACATTAATGGACAAACTCCAACAGATGGAGGTATCCATATGGTTGTTAATAGAAGCCTAGATGTATTTAATGTAACAATATTTACTGTCAGTCTGACCTTTACACCATGTGGTTTTACCAAATTTACAAACAGTAATGGCAGTTAAACATTGAAGTTTAGTAAATAAGTTTTGCCAGAAACAAACCTTTTCATAACAACACATATGTATAAGTTTTTGATGCCGCTATATTTTTGTTATTTAAATCGAAATATTATTATGAAGATAACTTTCACAAAAGCACATTTAAAAGACAGTTTTTCTTCTTAAGATGTACCATCTCCATCAGATGTTGTGGCAACAAACATTTCTAAAATTACTGAAGAGCTTTCTACAAAACTGACAGGGGTGCCCTTGATCAATCAACTGCTCATGGACAAAACCATAAGGTAGGGTTTGAATGGTAAAACCAGCAACGTGTGAGCCTATTTTTGCTTTTGGTGTTTTTAAACTAAAATAACTTGTCCCAAAAACATTTGTTTCTTTTGCCTACTTTGACATATATAGCCTTGTTAATATATTCTTCGTTTGACAGTGTTATAGTAATGATTGTCTTAAACTATTTCTCTTTGTAGTGATTGGGTGGATGATATGGAAAGAACATCGAAACCTGCAGAAAACAAATCTGACGACGAAGTTCACACAAGAACACCAACCCCATCCAGTGGCAAGAAAAAGAAAGCTTCGCCTAAAGCAAAAACCGGAAAACCAAATGATAAACCTGTTCCACCAAGAGAACCCTTGGAGCCTAGGATGTTGGTATGTGGTGAAAGTGTCAAAGCTGTAATGTGTTATTAAAATTATTCATGTTTCCTGGTTTGTGCATTCAAGATTTTTGGAGATTAAATGAGTGTCTGGTTTGTTAATCCCAATTATTTTTAAGGGTTGTACTTCAGCAAGTGTCACCTCTCTTGCCGTTGCCAAAGCTGGGGCAAAGTGTGTTAACAAGGCTTTATTCGAGCATTTACATCTGGCATTTGCGGCATCGGAAACTAACAGTAAAGATAAAAGCGACATTTCCATGCCCACACCTGCAATGATTGTCATTAGTGGAGGAAAAACTGCACCTGGTAAGGAATGGGATAGGTTTAAGTCTAATGTTGTATATTAATATTGTACTTCAACTTTTTATGTCATTTATATGTTAATTTGTTGTTGTCAGGTAAATTGAATTTCATAAAGAACCTGTTCATTATTGGCAAACCTGGTTGGAGCGCTCAGGAATCCTGTGAAAAGCTCAATCGAGTTTATAAGAATATTGGAAAAAGTCTGTCTGCCAAGTCGGTAAGTACTACTTTATGTGACTGCTCTTTTCTCGGGACTTTGCACTTATTGACAGATTGATTTTTTGAAAACATTTTCGCAAGGCTTTATCAAGTGTGACAAAGAGACTGTTGTGGCTTACTGTATACCAGCTACGGATTGGTTAAAATAAGTAGATTTCAAGATTTAATGGTTTATTGACGTTATGCTGTTTTCACATATATGTTCAATAATTTGGACTCTGTGCAAGGTAATCCTGTCACTAACAATATAAATGCTATCATAATATCAGTATAATAATGTAAACAGCATCATACACCAATTTTATTCATGCTTACCACTCTTTAAGATATAATCGCTGCATTTTAAAGACCGCTCTTAATGTATCTCTGCTTTACACATTGCAGGGACTGTTTTAGCTTTCAATGAAAGCTGTACATTAAAAAACTATGGCAGGATTTTAGTAATCTCTAATCCAAAGAAAGTGCTCAAATGAGTCAAATTGGTGCATAAACATTTGTCCACTCTAGTGTTTTGTCGGTCACAGAGCAGTGGAACGCCGACGGGACCAAGCGGTGGCTTTCAACCGACTTACGACAAAATGGAACAACCGCTAGACGTCGCACTGGAGGCGATTAATAGTTCAGGCCTGACCCCGGGTCAAGACGTCTTCGTTGGACTGAACATCTCAGCGCATGAGTTCTTTGATTATGTGAGTAAATGATCATGCGAGTCGTGTACATATTATACCTTGTACCCACAAAGTAAGCACTTGCTGAAAACGGGATAAGTCTACTAAATAATTTGGATAAGGACGATGGCCATAGGGAAAAATATATGTTCCTACATTGTAACAGGGTGATCCTGTATTAGAGCAAGTGCCTTTTACGTGTATTATTAGCACTGAAAAGGGCGGTGATCGCCAGGTTATCGTTGTAGTTTTGGTTTTCACCCACAAACTCTCACACACAGAAATAGTCATTGGTAAATTACCTTGTATATATTTATTGCAGTAATTGAGCCTGTTGAATGTATTTGTTGTGTAACTTTTGATTTAGGTGGTAATCCATCAATTTACCTTTCTTACCGCATAATCCGTAGTTGGTGTCAACCTAAATTCCGTCACCAAAACGTAATTGTATGCAAAGCAATATGGAGCCAATAATATGAATTGTGTATAAGCTGCAGACAGATGGCCACTGTTTCGACCTAAAACGTCTGATCAGTGCAGCTGGTGTGACTATCAGATGACTTTACTGACCATCTGTGTGCAGCTTATACGTAATTGTATGCACATTGTTTCATGCGGCCGCATTAATGGCAGGATCGCCCAATTACACAGGTCCTTCATTAACGATCACAGCTATCGTAACGAGATCATTAGATTTACAAGCTTCGCAGTCCAGGCATTGCAGCCCAGCTGGATCAGCCACTTTTTTCTGACAAGTTAAAACGAGATTAAAAAATAAAGCTCCTGGTGAGGTTTGAAAGTCCATTTTTATTTCCACAGGATAAAGGAAAATATGAAATCTCTACGGGCGCTTTCAAGTCAGCCGATGAAATGTGTGACGTGTACAAAGATGTCCTTGCGCGCTACCCTGTGGTAATAATGCTAATCGATCCTCTCCGCAAGGAGGACAGGGAGCAGTGGCCAAAGTTATGCGAAACCGTCAGCGAAAAGTAAGCTTTTACTTTATATTCACATATTAACTGGATTTTATGTCGTCCTCGAATGTAAGCCGCATGTAAATGTTTGAAGTAAAGTTTGTGCGTTGGTACAAGTACTGGCACTCAATCAGTCAGTTTTTATCGTAACTAAGGCTGGTGGCTATGTATAAAAAAATCTATCGGTACCAAAGAGTTGGTTGAAAGTGTATGAAACAGAGCTACAGACAAACATCGGCGTGACAATAAAAAGTATAGCCGCCTTCGATTGTAAGACTCATTTACGAAAAAAAACATTATAAGCCCCTGTTATCGATGGAGTAAATACAGTACTGGAATTATAAGAAACAATAAAAATACGAATTTTTCAGGTGTTTCGTGATTGGTAGTGATCATGTGATGGGCCCGCTACACTCTCTCAATAATCTCATGTTGGACGCGCGAAAATCGAGCGGCGTTGCCCTTAACAACGGTGGACGTGTCACGTGCTCGGATTTGGCGCGAATAACTGGAGACGTGCAAGCGCGCCAGGGTGTGGCGGTCATTATGTCGCCACCAGGGGACGCTGCTGATGAGTCGTTCACCGATTTGGCAAGTTTTGCTATTAGGGTTTATTGGAATAAAAAAGGCGGGGGTTATTTAAAAGTTTTTTTTATAACTGGTAAATCGTATAGCTTCTGTATACTTTACCAAGTCCCTGCTTCTTTGAAGTATATTTTCGATTCTATACACAGGGTGTTGGTTTGGGGATTGATGTACTTATCTTTGGCGCCCCCTGCCGCGGGGAAAATACAGCGAGAATCAACCGCTTGGTGGAAATCGAAAGACTGGTTAAGGATGACCACAAATTACGGTTAGTGATCCGAGTTTCTTTGTACGTGTCGTGAATAGCTTGGAACGATCTTAATTTCTTTGTATAGAATATTTGTCACCACAAGAATGTTTGACCCAAAATTGTCACTTTCACTTTTATCTTAAATTTAATCAAGTTTTTATTGAGCTGAATTTTTTTTATCGTCACTGAAACAGTGATTACATCAAGCAAAGGTGTAATATCAACGAGTCGTTTTTGATAAGAATTTAATTTCACTTTTGCTGATATGTTTCTTTATTCCCTGAATTTTTTTTCGGGTGTGCAGAATCTCCCGCCGTACGAAGTTTATTTTTCCTGTCATAATACAACCGCCACCACCAGCGGCGCCAGGGAACGACGAGGAAGCGGATGCCGTTCAATCTTCAGCAGATCTCAAAGCCAAGAAAAAATAATTGTTTGTTACCTGATTTTCGCCATTTTCTCATAAATTTTACTGTGGTTTCATCGAACCCTGTTTATATTTGAGTTTTCCACACTTTTTAGGTGCGTTTCTCCGATATACAAATGTTTATGTGTAAAAATCCATGCGAGTGGCGTGGTTTTATGTTTGTATTACTGATCAGTCTAATTCAGCGCAGTGTGGACCAATGTTACTTGGGATGAAAAATATGTTGGATAAAAGGACACTGACCTATATGTTGTTAACTTCACGCTGGGTATTAACCATATTAAATAACTATTTGACTAATTCATTTGAAATAAGACGACACGTGAGTTCTAACCATTGTGTTTCCCAACCCGACTTCAATTGCAAACATGTCCATGTTCCGCAAACGCAACAGACACACGAGTTATAAGCAGCCTCAACTAACGAAGTGATCACAATTTTCCACGATAGGAAACACGAATGCGTTTAATTCAAGTTTCACACGAAGTAACCGACATTGGATACAAATAACAACGTACATGGTACGATGCAACCAATTATAAATGAGATACAACTTCTGCAAGTGCGTTACGCGAAATATTGCTGCACGATAAAAACTACTGCAAACAACTACCACTAGTTTAGGCGGGTTTTATTGCAATCGAGACCAGGTCCAAGTTTTAGTGTATTGGAAATCTAACAAAACACAGTGGAACATATTCACCAAACTCAGCTTTTTAGTTCATCCAATATCGACACAACTTGTTTTGCAACCAACTGATTTTTTTCATTGTAAGAGTGAGTGTGTGATAGAGCGTAATAATTTAAATGACGCAGTATCATATATGGACGGTTTTTATAAGAACGGCAAATTAGTGCATGAGGACAATTAATGATATAATAGAATATAAAAAAAACAAGTGTCGAGCTACATTGCTACCAGTGCTTTATATGTATGGTGTAACGTTTGTCTTTTACAAGAGAACAGCCACTACTATGATTACTTCGTTCCAATTTAAGCTTGATTTGTCACATTAATTTTTTCATCAAATGATACTGCTTTGTATTGCAATACACAGCCGAATGTTTTTTAAACTTGCATTTTAAGCGACAGGAAATTTGCACTTTGGAAAAATGTTTTGCGCCACCAGGCGGTCACGCTTCTCCTCTTTAATGTCCGTTGAGTGGCGCCGACAAGCATTTGTACGTCATCTTCTGTGACGTAACGGTTTTGTGAACTGCATCACTAGGTGGCACATTACATCGCTTTGTCAAATATGCTCATGGACTGGATGATCGAAGCGTCCTGTAACGAATGTGGGGTAATTGTAAATACCATTGAACATTTGGGTCGTAAACTATGTGGGAAAATGTAACAGCACAGAAGCACTTAGTTTAATTTCGTATTTGGAGTTTCGGTTTCACAAACAACATGAGAAAGATAATTGTACGGGGACGTCCCCTTCTGTAAACAGAAAAATTCTTTAAACCGTAAAATGGGGCGACTGCCTAATATTTTTTAAAATGACAAACAGGAGATTCGGTTGAATGAAAATCGGAAAAATTCGCCTTTATACCAAAATCCATCAAACCATCACCATTATCTGACCTGACTTGTGGGAGAAATAACGTTAGACCATGACGATTTTTCAAATTTAACTAATTCTGCAGTCCTTATTGAACTTACCAGACATAAAAGATTTTAAAGACGCCTGGCACCATTACGCTTAGGGTTTTACACGATGTAATTTCAGTCTGCCTGACAGATCCTTTTAATATTAATGTACACCAGGGACAACGTGGATAGGCAGCCACTGAATTCTCAGTATTACATCCCACTGCCTTGTCTCGATCAATCTTTTATATTAAAAGGCAGCGACTTCGATTGGAGGCGTGACAAAATCGCTGGAGCGGCTTGTCAGATTCGAGCAATCAGTATCACAGAAAATACCATAGGCCAATAAACAAGCAGCAGGCCCCTAATGGTAGACGCACTCATTTCATGTGATTTTACAAACTTGCTGCGCGTTCCTTAAGACGTATTTTTGTTTGTTTTAATATTGCAAGCGTTAGTTCGAGAGTAACGCAATGATAAAGTGTGTCTGGGTCCGATATTTCAAAACCTTTGTACAGACAGGTGTAAATTTCACCTCTCTGAACATTTTTACCTGCACTCAAAAGTAAAGTAAAATTACGCGACGCTATACCAAAGCTGCAATTTCACCAAAATTCGTTACGTGAGATGAAAGGTCATTTTTTAATGTTAAAATCGGATTAAATTCAAGCAACCTGAGATGTTTTGAGGAAAATTTAAACAACTCGACGATTGAAAGGAAGATTAGGTTTGTTGCCGCCAACAAAAACCTCAACTGTCTGATATCAATAATTGATGACAACACGAGCCACCAAGGAGCAGGATGTTACCTCAGCTATTATCAAGTTATTTTGCAACTTCATATCAAACAATTCTTTGTGGGTCCAAGCAATTATTGCTGGTACAAAAAAGATTATTATTTTTTTAATAACATTATTAACGAATTTACTTGTGGTGACGTCATGTGTCGTAACAATGAGTCTTATCTACGATCGGTGACGTCAGTCAGCTCAACCCCATATAATCCCGGAGCCAGAAAAATCGCTTCGTTTTTTACTGACGATAACATAAGTTTTTGCCGAAATGTTTTCAACAAATAAATCATGTCAACTTTTCAACAGTGTGTGTCAGTCTCTTCAGACTCAAAAAAGATTTAATTGTTAAAACACCGTGTTTGATTCACGCGCTTCAAACAGCCAAATTGAATTATGTAATCGAATATGAATACATTTTTTCAGTCAACAATTTCGTTTAAAATTATACTGTGTGTCGAAGTAACATTACGAAATCACGTTTTAACTTGTACGACCTAAAAGAGAATCAAAGCCAGTGCAGACTAGGCAGTGATACTGCATTTACTTTAAACTGGTAAAGGTTTCATTTGTGAAGAAAAGACCTAGAAAAAGTGACCCTGAATTAGGAATTGAAAAAAATACGCAAAATAAAACGCACAAAAAGGGACCTTTCGAAGAGTACGTGACTTCAGCAGGCTATACGTCACAATAAGGCCAGGACTGTGGGACAAAAGAAATAAAAGAATTTAAACGATCGATCGTCACCAAATGATGGCCTGACCTTCGGACAGAAAACAAGGAGAAAACAAGTGACTTTGAAAGAACGTCGATCGAAACTAAAGGTGTTAATGGTGACGCAGTTGTTTATTGACGTTCACCCATTAGTGTCCCCCATCCTTAAAGCGTTTTGTACTTTGACATTGATGTATTCTAATCGCGTTTAACAGCATTTTGTACACTGGTATTGACTGTTTTCGTAACTCCCCAACAGTTTGACAATTTTTACCACTTTCACGTAAGACTTCATGATGACAGAGTCAACTTATTACATATCTGAATATCTTTAAAATCCATTACAGATGTTGCCAGGCATAATATCAATACAAGAAAAGCTCTACTGGTCATAATTTTTGTAAATATCAAGGTTGCTACGCTGCAACCTTCACAAGGACGTACTCCTTGCCAATTATTATTTCCAGAAAAGTTTTTTGGTCAAAATACTTGTGTTTGTGCTTTGACTTACATTGTATGAACCTAAACACGTAGGTGGGATAATCTGTTCCACTTTAACGTATTACCTAAATACGGATAAGGACATTATAATGACAGAAGCAACATATGGCAAGTTCTCTAGCTTGACTTCTACTGTGTAAATCCAATCCCATTGTTGTGCAAACAACATTGAAAATAAAAATACTTCAAAAGTAACTTTTTCAGACTTGCCAGCTCTTCGTTGCCAACGTTTTTAATAAGGAATCTTAGGAACGAACTTTGTTTGCGCCATTTTAAAGAGGAATGTCTAAAAATAACAACACCGAATTCGGAAGCAAAAGTGCATGAATTATTCAAAGCGGTTTGGTTTACCGACAGGTTTTCCTGCAGTTTCATAAAAGCTTTAAACAATATGTTTTTTGGGGGAATATAGTGGCGCTAGCCTGGAACAGATTGAAGGCAGTGAGTTCATAAAGTAAAGTAGGTACGTTACTATATTTTCGGCAATTTCCCCAAAAAATATAATAAAAATAGGGATTAATACTGTTAAATCATTTGTAGAAAAAGACTTTGCGTAAAGCTGAAAAGATAAAACAAGAAACAAATGTATCTTCACATTATGATGAACTTACCTTGGAACAAGTCTCACAAAATTCGTCCATGGTGACAATTCCATCCTGGTTTTGGTCGAGTTGCGTGAATATTTTCTCTGCGTGAATCATGTAACTATCCTCTGTGATCGCAGGTTCCACATACTTTCCCATTAAGAGGTAGATTGACTTCAGTATGTCAGTCATTTCCTGAAATAAATGGGGATGGTTTACGTTGTCAATAATCTCGTCACAATACGATTTCTCACTTCTTTTGTGATGTAACCATTGTGGTTGATGTCATAAAGACGGAACGTCCAATGAAGTCGATCGGCCAACGAACCTCGCAGCAACGAAGACAAACCAATCGCAAACTCCTGTTTGAAAGCAGAAAGAATTGTTAACGGTGGGATTCGAACCCAGTATCTACGGTGTTGTTGACCCAAGACAAGTGGATGAAATTCAACCTTTCAACTTACCTCAAAGTTTACATATCCTTCTTCCTGTTGGTCGAAGGCGCGAAATACATAGTGCGCATACATATCTGCATCTGCAAGTTAAACAAGATTGCCAATCACATACTGGCAATCTAATAAAGTTGGCAATCATAAGATACACGAATTAAAAATGTATTTATATTTCATGTTAATACATTCAAGTCCAAAATATGAACAACAGTATAAGGTTATTTTATATCTAACGTTATAAATTTGTCCTCGGAAAGCACAAAATTTAGCAATATTCAGATTGCCATATTATAGTACATAGTTATTAGGTCAAAGAGCTTTAAAAACTCAATAGTTTAAACACACAAATTTTGTTGAATGCATCTCCACAGCAACAAATGGTTGCTGTTCTCCATTAATAGTTAAATTTTTACCTCCATGAGGAAAGAACTGGCAGTAGATTGATTTAAATTTCTCCTCGGTCGCAACGCCAGTCGGACATTCCTACGTGAATAAATTTAAAGAACTGTTGAGAAAAATGAGAAAATTGTTGTCAAGGGGTTAGTGTTAAAGATTGCCTGACAATTAACTTTCGGCTGATTTAGTGTGTAAGATTTCTCGTAACGTAATTTCAACCACAGAATTAATAACAGCCGTGAATGGTGCTTTGAAATTTACACTGAAATTCTTACAATAAGCAAAATCAGTCAGCTTCTTTACTGAAGACAAATATATTTCGCATTGAAATTCTTTTTTTCGCATTGAAATTCTTCAAGCTTTTTTTCCTCACAAGCATAACAAACAGTTCTTTATATTCTTCGAATAAAATATCTCGATCTCGTGTTTTGACGCTTCGGTTATTCCCCTACAATTGTCAGAGCTCGAATTAAAACAGGGTTTGCTGCTTGAAAGTTGTATTGTTATGTCTAGTATGAAGGTTGACTGTGTACGTTGACCTGGCGTCCTTGGCAGTGTACAGCTTAAGTTTGTGAAACCCATATTACAACAGCTAACCGTACGGGAACGACTTACATCATCAACCGTCTCTAGAGATCTCGCAACTATAAAGTCTTGACATTGGAGTGAGGGACGTGTATTGCTCCATGGATGGATGAGTTTAACGCTTGCTGACGATAAATTACGCTGTCCTATAATGAGTGTTAACCTCATGGTCGTTCGTTTAGCGCAAGGGTGAGGTACAAGATTACAATCGATCCGATTTATTAACTGAAATTGACGGCATTAGGGTGTAGAGAGTGTCCAGCAATACAGGGAATTTAGAAACCGATCTGCTACGTTTTACGTTTTTCGCGTGAGAAAAATGAGATTTTATTTGGGTGCAAAAAAACTTTTTCTTTCGTTTGCTCCCAATTCGAATTCACCCAACTGTAAACGGAGGCACTGGCGAATTAAAACAACGCTTTATACTCACGTTTTTGAAGTTCCGGTACAGGGTTTTTAACTCGTACTTATCGAAACCGGTTATGGAGAGGAGTTTCTCGAGACTTTCCGGCATGTAACGCACGACGGTCCGTTCCACTTCAGTGCCTTCCGCATCTGTGTAATGAAAAACACAATAATGATGATTGGATTACATTCATTTTGCTGAAAATCTTGACCAATCAACCACACCATGCCTGTAATCATATAATTTGTTTTCAATCGTAAACAAGAAACCAGTCAACCCCTGTAGATAAACCTACAAAATAATCATCAAAATCTGACAAAATTTAGCGAACAACAGATTTACAAAAGCCTGATCCCGAGTCCATTAACTTAAGTTCTTGTTAAGTTAAATAAATGTCGGTCAATGTTGTATGTAGGCATTCGAGAAGGGATTGTAAATTGTGTTTCAATGCATTTTGGGTCCAATTTCTACACGATGCATCCCAACGTCAAATCGCAGATATGCTGCTTTCCTTGGAAAAACTTAAAACCCACAGCTTCCCAAGTTGAACAACCAACATATACACAATGCACAAATTCAACCCACGGGGTCGGCGAATCAACTCAACAATATATTGAGTTACATTTACACATAAACATAGAGGATAACGTTGCAAGGGTCCAAACGCACATTTTCAACAAGCCCAACACTTCGCGGTCCTATTTACATAAGACCTGCACACTCCGGTAGCTTCCTAATATTATGACAGAGGCGCTTCACTGCGCAACAATGAGATCAAGACCACGAAAACAGGATTGTCAAATAAACCACTGAGTTAGCGCGAATCCCTGCAACGCCCAAAGAACTCTGAACAACATTTGGGCTTGCTTTTTAACTCCATATCAAAAAACAAGTACAATCTTATTATTTCACAAAGTGTACGGAACAAATCTATATCTCGATCACCAGGCAACGGATAGACCAGCGCTCCATAGCAATATACTGTAGGCTCCATGAGCTACTATCTGAACATGTCCATTACGTGTACGAGGTCCCTTGTCAATTTAAATATCCTTGCAGCGTTATAGGGTTATAAAAACGTTTGGGATACACTGAGATATTCCCATAACTCTTTAAGGTTTCGTAAAAACCCAAAGTTTAATTTCAAATCAACATATATTTGGACCAGTAGTTTCATACGTGGCAAAGACAAACGTTTCATTCCAAGGTTTTTCAGAAATAAGGTTTTTGGAATAACGCAAGCTGCGATCGTTGAAGCAAAAAAAACATTGATTGGAGGCATTAATAATAATACAGCATGGAAGGATTTAGGCCTATCCTACCTTTAGTCCAGCACTTGAGACATGGAAAGTAACGGTGCATTCGATTGAAGAGAACCATTACTACACAGGCAGCTGTAATTGCGACGCCAATCTTTTCCGTCTCCCACAAACTGTTGGGATCAGCGCTCATGCTAAGGACGCGAAACGACATCTAAGCCTTGACTTAAATATTGCCCTTCAATAACCACCTTTATTGAAAACGTAAAGCTGTTTTCAACCTGGACGCACCTGCCACATCGCGAAAAAGAGAAACGATCGAGTTATTGTGTCAGACCTTGTCCTTTTTTGTCCACTTGGTAGCTATTGTTCGACACCCGTGCCTGTACTGTTTTCGCTAGCTTTGTCTGACGAATATTTTTTTACTAAGTCCTCTGTAGTTTTAGGTTATGTGTTGACTCCACTGCGTCGGGAGTATATCGTTTGGAAAACGGCAACATTTCTATAATGAACATTGCACACATATCCCAGCAAGAAATACGATTTGCCAACATAGGCAGCAACTTATCCTAACCTGGTTCATACACGAAGAAATCTCCTGCAGAGGTAACGTTACTTAGCTGAGCGCGGGGTTTAACTTGTGGGCTGTAGTGAACCCAACATCTCAATGTGACGCATCCCAACCCACTGTAACTAAATTAAAAGCCAGTCCCTTCTCTATCTTGTGCCATTCCCCCGGGATTAAAGGTACGACGTCCATTGCCAGATTCGCATCATGTCTTTAAACGACTTTATGTCTAATACAATATCCTTCCGCTTCAGCAAGATCGCGACTAATCAGAAATGAGAAGGGGGACTGCTTGGTGTCGGGGGAATGCAAGTGGGAGCAGGTTAACTGACAATATCGCAAGGCACGACTACAAGTTTGCCATAATGGGGTCATGTAGTGATTTAGAAAGCTATTGCTTTTTGAAATGAAATGTTCATTAGGCGAAGAAGTGGAGACTTTAGACTCACGCCTACTACTATGAAATTTCCTATGTAAAGGTGGCAAAAGTATTTGTATATAGGTGTACAACATTTTTTGGCAAACAAATGATGTCACGACGCCGAAATTAAGTTTTGCCAGATCAAATAATCTCAGTTAAAAACTTCTGACAATCTGACTAATTTGTAACCTTACTGTGGGGAAACACAAACGAAAATAACTGCTAACGGTCAATTGGAAATATCAAGTCTTGCTTCTACTCCATCTGGCCAACGAACTAATCTTTCACTTTTTCATGAACGCATTAGGCCCCCAAGCTCAAAACACGCTGCCTACAAGAGGCGGATCAGGTGCAAAGCATTGGAAATCAATGCTAACAACGTCTGCTGAGGGCCTGATTGAAGGAAGGGCCCACGCGCCATCTTGCCTAAGTATAACGAAAACATTACGATGAAAGCTTGAGCCATCACACTGATGTGACGTCATAAGCGTGCGGTGTAATATTATCCGGCGACGGGTACAAAATTATGGTTAAAAGGTTGAATTATTCAACGGAGTGTGGCACGGGGGGACTTTGAACGACGCTTCGTAACCTTTTATGGCCTCTAATTGATGTAACTTGCACCCGTTCTATAGTCCTGTCAAATACCAAGCGACCTGGATATGCATATGTTCTCAATCCAACACATCGATTTTATATTTCTCATACTTGTTTGACCATTTGAAGCAAACAATTTAAAATTTTGACTAAGCGTCGCCCTTCGTCCAACTGTTCACATAAGACCTAAGTATTCCGGTTTAAGTTTTTCAACGTCATAATTTTTTGGAACGCGTCAGAGAGTAATTTGCTGAGCGCTGGTCTAAGATAAAGATTGTGGGATTGATCACTAAGTTCATTACATGCAGGGTTGCCATGCCGACATCTCAGAAAATATATGCCATTTCTTTATTTCTTATTTTTGTCATTTTTATGCTGTTTTAGCCACAGACATCCTTTTTTCAATATGTTTTGGCTCAAATAACGTTGAGTGCCTTTTCTGTTTTTAGGCAACACCACTTCTCCAATTCTTGCAACGCAACTAAAAAAACGCCATCATGTTGAAATTAATGTAAGTGTAGAGGATCATATCAAGGTAAATCGCACTTATTTTCAACTGTCCTTATCTTCGGTTTCACGTCGATGGAAACCCTGAGTATAAACAACTGTCTACACTCACACCGTACTTGTGCAGCCCTCTTCAGGCTGATTACCCAAACAGGTCATATCAACAAGGCTATTTCTAACTTGCACGAGACTCAAAAGGTTCAAATGTTTGCGAGAAATTAAGCTTAAAGCACAGTTAAGCTGCCGCATCTATAATTAATGCGGGAGGCGTCGCAGAGCTCGGGGGTGCGATGCCATCTCGTTCCACACGACATCGGGCCGCAAAGGCTGAATTCTGAAAATTAAACTTATCGAAGAGATCAATGGCAAAAACTACACAACAAACATCCTTATTGTTGAAGAAAATGTCAAGTAGTTTTTCGACTTCTTTGTCTGTGGCTGGTAGAGGCCAATAATGTCAGTTTTAGTTTGTTTAATTGTTTTAAACAAGAAACTGCATAGGTTTCAGCTGTATTTTGAAGTGCAGTTTCAAATGAAAATCGCATGCAAAATTCTTAGCCGTAGCTGGCAAGAAGACTATTTTCCCATGAGCCACCTTTATTACTGTTGTTTGAACATAAAAAACAATCATAGTTAGACTGTTTTGTCCGTTTGTGGCTTTAAACATTAGAACAGGGATTGTGTTATTATGATGATCCAGCAATAATAGAGTGGGAATTTTGCACACAAACAGAAACTTAACTCACGTTATCAAGCCTGAGAACATTTAAAAGAACTTTCTATCAGCAGGGTGGATTGATTTTTCCATTCTTAAAAGCACAAAGACAAAGCATTTAACTGAGTGGGCCTCGTACTGATATGCTATATACCTCTTGAAAATATATTCTCTTATACCTTTTCGGGGGATCATTTTCCATAATGCCGTGAGATCAATAATGCGTATCGGTTTTCAACAGATCACATTTGAGTAAAATAAATCCCCGTATTTGATTTCAATGGTGGTTTCACGCAGCAAATGTTTCAGGATTCATTTTCATCAATATAACGACTCTCTCAGCCGACAAGTCGAAATTATTAAGCCTTCAATTATATTAATCGCGTCTTTATATGTTTGCATTGGCTGAATGTACCGTTGAAGACGCTATCGCGCAATCTATCTTTGCTGCTTAATATACACAGAAATAAAGTCAATAAATGGGTGAAACCGGATGCTCCTGCAAGGAGACCAAACGTTCGCTTTTCGTAAGCAAGTGTTAACGTCCATAATTCTGCCTTTGCGCTCGCGATTGAAACAATGTATGACAACAACCCTCTAGCGGAAATTATACCCTTGATACTTATCCACTGGGTGGCGCTAAAGCCTTATCATCAAGAGTGAATCTATTTACGGCAAAAAATCAATTCGTCTGAAGCGTTTATTGCCTCTAGCGCGATTTAGCGGCAACACCACATATGCAACGAAAGCCACGCGAAGGCAGTGCAGAAAAGCTTTTTACTGGTGCTCGCCTGGCTCGACCGATGCAAGCTTCGTAAACCTCTGGATGGGATGCATATAAGCTGCAATGGGATTATCTCGGAAATTGATTTGGAGAAGACACAACTTGGCTTTAAACAACATCAACCTGTTAACACTGACCGCTTGTTTTCAACAAAGAAACAATCGGAATCCGAGGTGAACAAAAGTCCCAACAATCAAATATTAAAACAAAACACAGCCTACGGCTGAATTGACGTTTGTTACTAAACAAACACATCCTAACGACAAATGAATTTCTTTACAGCGACATTTTCCGCCCACCTGAATAAACAATATAGCTCAACCTGTCGAAGCCGGATCGATTTTCGTGAAGGTTACGGCTGATCGATTAAGTACAGAGGTAATAGCAATTGGCAATTTTACGTTGTCTGCAGATGAATCAACTCATCGATCGGCGTAGATTTACTCCCCAGCACCCGTTGAACATGGACAGAATCTTAAGAAGTTGTGGTATTTGAAAGGTCCAGGTAGCTTCATCAGGAATATATAGACCCAAAGTATCGATATCTATATTGATCACCGCACTGTATTTAACTGTGGAAAAGCCCCATCGTCGCACTTATAATCGAGTCCTTTACTTTCGGAAATACCCCCGATTTGTCTGAGGGAGAATGCAGAATTTTCATGTACTGGTTTTTCTTGATCTTGTCAATTAAGATAACCGTGTGGAAAACTGGTAGAAATGTTTTGCCCGACGTCACCACCCGTTACAAATAGCTTTCGAACAGCCGGAAGGGAATCCATATGGAAAGGTTTAAATGCCTTCCACCCCTTACTATATAAAGGATAGTCTACATGGGCAAGCCTTGACATTTTCTTCTGACTTGAGCTTCATACATTATAGCATTCCAGGAAATATAAACAAGGCACCAAAAGCCTTCTCAGTTGCAACAAACACCCAGACGTCCAAAACAGTCAAATCAAAGACTTTTAGGATATCGATTATTCGTGTCATAGAAATGGATCAAGGACCCAGATTTTTTCCAATTTCTGTCAAAGTAAGTTGGCGTTTCGAGTGGATGAAATTTTCCGAAAATTTAACAGATATAATTCATCAGTGGTTGCTTGCATGAAGGTTTCATTCTGGCATTACTGCAACTCTGAGCGGGAAAGTTTAAAAAACAAACTTTAATTTAATGCAAAGTGTGTTGGGTTTAAAAATCGCTCGGATGTTTTTGTGATGACAGCACAGAGATGTGGTCACTCACCCGTTCCGTGGTTTAATTAACGCTTGTATGCCGACTGCTAACCTCCAGCAAGCAGCTGTGTTTGCAAGCGCACTTCGGGAAGTGTGTCGTCAGTCATTACTCTTAACATGGGCGTTTATTGGATCAACAGAGCCTCAATTCCCATGGGGAGCGCAGCAACTTGTTGTAAAAGAACATCACAGAGAAAGTTTAATTAAATTAAATCTTGTTTGCCAGCGACTGCTGTGTCATCGGCTGCAACTGGTGCGGCCAAAACAACAGCGATTGAACTTGTTTTACCGTGGACGGTGACATTTACAGCAAATTCCATTGATTTAAGTAAATTTATCAACATGGCAATACGTCACACAAAAGGTCAAGGCATTTTTGATGGGCTGAACCAACACAAAAAAAGCATCAGCCAATCTACTTTTGCAGATAAAACAACACTTGAAAATAATATGCAACTTTGCCAACACCAACTTGGTGACCCAGTAAACGATGCATGTTTCTCTTTCTCCCATTTACGCCACAGGACTTTATAAACATTTCATGTACGAACGAGCAATGAGCCATAAAGATCCGTGAGTTGCAGACCCTGTTTCGATCCGTCAGGTCTTATCAGTGCAGAAACACATTTAGGTGCGGAAATCTTGTACATAATTACCTTACAAGAAATAGAAAAACAAAGCTAATACGCTAATCAATATTAGCAAACTTTTCGAACACTCGTGTGGTCATCAACAGTTTTGTTCGAAACCTTTGTTTATGATGATTAGCGTATCAGCTTTGGATTTCTATTTCGAACAAACACATAAATAACCCCAAATATGAAATCTCTTCCAGGCTACAAAGAAGAAACATAATTACTTGTAAACTTACCTGGAATAGATTCTTCCATTTTCTCAGGTTTTTTCCGGAAAACTTTTTGAACGCAATGTGATACCTGCCTGCCCCAACCACACATCTCACCATAAGATAACGATTGGAAAATTCTCTTTCAGGCAATCACAGATAAAAGCAACTGCACAGACTAACAGATATCAAGTTCCGCAACTTACAATCTATGTGTAACGACCTGAAGGACAGGTTAAATCCAAGCACGTCCTGCAGATGAACCGAAAGCGTAGACACGACCTCCAGGTCCTATTCGTTCAGTCCGCCCGTGGCTTTAAACACACACTTGGTTGATAAAATCGATTGCAAAGCTCGATTGGCAACTGAAGAAGGTCAACGTATTCCCCATGTGACTGCACAGAGGCGAAAGCAAAGCCCTCTCGTCCGCTTCACCGGAGACGCGAAGCTAATGCATAAACACACCCATCGCGCAGATGTTCCACGTCCGTTTTTTGCTTAAGTGACGTCACAATACAACAAATAATCACTTCCTTTGTGACATGTTTCAAATTCTGAACCGCTTACGGTTGATTTTTGAACCCCCCATACAACAGTTAGTCATCGTTTAAAGTTAAATTGTATACAAACTGGTCATAGACAAAACCGCACCATAACTTTTGCTACAGTTTTCACAAAAGTAGTCAAATCAACATCATCAAGCACAACACAACATATAAAGGTTCGGTAGCCGGTAAACAAAATACAAGGAACCATTAGGTTTGAACCCGCACGACCCCGACCGCTATTTGTAATCTCAGAAGAGATTTCAAAACGACATTCGATCGTTGCAGTCGACTTTAATTATACGAGTCAACGATTGTGATGGGTTCTCTGTGCTCCCTTGGTGCAGACAACTGTAAACTTTCCTCACGGTTCAATCCACATTCACTCGTACCTGGGGTTGCTATCGATGTGGGACCGAAAATAAAGGACGACGGAAAAGGAATGCGATTTGCCTTCAATGATCGGGGGCACATTCGAAATTTCAGCATGATGATGTTATTTTTTTGCCGTGATTTGGCAAAAAAATCTTGGCAAAAAGCACTTACGTTTAACTTGGTTTGAGCAAATAATATTCAACACAAGGACCTTGTGGCTACAAATGCTGCCCAACAAACGAACTCTCAGTCACAAGTAAGGGCAAATCTCTGAAATAAGGACGCTCACATTTTCTGAGATGTCGACCATCAACATTTTGACAAAAAGTAGAAACTACACCGGTACGGCAATATACGTAACACATATCCCCATACGATTAGCATATCGTATTTACACACATAGATAACTTTTTGCTCAATTGAATGGGAGACAATGCAGAAATAATACCATGCTTTTGCATAGCAAGCATGCGAAAGCATGGTATTATTTCTGCGTTGTCTGATTACGTTGGTGGAGATCTTTTACGTATGTGAAGGTCGCCTAACAAGTTGTGCGCTTGCGCACCAGTGTACCTTGGCCACAATATACCCAATGAAACCACTGAGCTCCTGTAGCTCAGTTGGTGGAGCGTTGGGCCTGGTTAGCCCAGGGTTGTGAGTTCAAACCTCACCGGAAGCTTGATTTTTCAGATCTCGCTCCGACTTGTCGGGATAAGTGGCCGATCCAGCTTGGCTCATGATTGAATGAGAGACTGTTCTATATAACATTTTAATGGATGTATCTGCTGGGTTGTTGGATGTACTGCTGGGTACAGGAAGTGTTCGTCACTTCGTGTTAGCAGCAATTAAACCGCAGTGATAAAGTTAATGCGTTTTAGAACAATAAACTCATACAAAGTTTTTTATTGCAAAAATCTACAAAGATCATCTTTCAATTTGCCCTTATTACTGGCTGTGGGGTAACGCAGATTGGCAAGGAACTTTTTACAACGAAATTACGTTGGGTTTATCACAAAAACACTTCGTATTTGCATTTCGGTAAAACCGAGTAATTTTTTTTATTACAGGTTATTTGGCCATTTATGGATTTTAATAATAGTATATGAGCAGGGCGCCGTGATTAACGTTGTCAATAGCGAACAACAGAACACTCACAAATGAAGCCCGCCACCGTGCGGATGGAAATTTCATATTGCGAATACCGTCAGATGTCAAAAAAGGTTGGGCTATACCCCACTTTAAACCTACACCAACGTATTTTCGGTTTTGGTTACCCGACCGATACCAAGTAGAAACATGGCCGAGATTCTTGCCCAGGACATCCTGGATTCGAACCCCGGTGCGAAAATAAAACCGATTATGCAGTTTCGCGTTTGGGTCGTAGAAGTATTGCAATGTAAACCACATCACATACGTTTGCTTTAAGAGTGATCTATTTGCGTTTCTGTGTCAAATGTCACAACAATATTGTTCACGAAGGGATGGGTTGGATACCACTAGAGGTCGCAGCAGAAAATGAATAATTATTGAAGGGAGAAAACGGCTGAAGTTCGTCGAATTTAATCAACGACTTTGTATTTAAACTTTACGGAATCGATAAATAATAACAAAAACTTTGGAATGAAAGTGCTGGCTGAAATCTACTTGCCAGAAATCGTGGTTGAAAAATGTTTATAAATATACTTTTAAAAAAAACATCTTGGTTAAGTAGCAATCTAGGCCAGTCCCAGGAATCACTTTTAGGCCAGTCCTAGGAATGTTTGCTGGAAACTGGAATGTATGTCCAGAATCTCTCGAATCGATCAGAAACATACTGGATGAATTATTAAAAAATGACTTTAGTATTGCGTGTGTGGATGTAAACTACAACTGCAGATAATAAGCTGGCGAACACTGTTATTTCAGTAATAATGCACAAAAGAAGCACTTGCAGGATCTACCTGGTAAAATTCATCTACATATTGTTTACCCTATTGGCAACGTCACAACCTTATTCAAATAGATTCATTGAAATACATATTTAATTTTATTTTTCAAATCACAAATCTGATCGTAGGTTGAACACTGGGATGGCGAAAAACAAAACTCATCCGAAAATAAAATCGATCACAAAAGTTCTCAGCACTAGAAACTACCACAAACTGATGTGAAATATTCATATCGATTTGAATGCGGAGTGATCCTTTTTGTATTACGCGAAGCTGTTTGTTTTATTGCAGTGTGCGTATCGGTAGTCTCCAAACGCACGTGGCGTATATTGATTGGCTGACGAGCTCTGCAGTTGGTTTAGGACTCAAAAGAAACTTGCGTGCTTTTTTAATCACATGAAATATTAAAGACACGTGACAGGGGGTGGAAGAAGTGGAAGATTGCAACTATTTTGTGGGCGGTCTGTGGTCGACAAGAAGTCATTTGTGACAATTAGTCACGATCGACCGACGGTGCTTGTGATTTCAGTAGCAAATAAATTGACAACTACGCACTGCAGGTCTGTAACATGGTTTTCCAACACGTTACTGCGCGAACAATCCATACAGAAAAATGTGTAGAATATGAAAACTTATATCATGATGCACATAACACCGAAATGTGGTACCACGGAAATGACGTTACGACTTTGCATGGGCGCCAGACTCGATAACCCTTATGGTTTTATCAGTGCCTATTTTATGTATCGTTGATGTGCGTAGTAAATTTGCTTGCAAAATAAATATTATTTGATTTAGAACTGTTCCAATAGGATTATCAGAAACAAAGTCCCCGAAGTGTCAAAAAAATTTTGTTCAACATTTTTGCAAAGACTGTGTTATCTGATATCCGATGAGATGAAGGTTTATCTAGACAATATCGTCCGTAAACTCTACAGTGCTCAAAAAAACCTTGAGCGACATTTAACAAGTCGTCGGAAAATCACGGAATAATTAAGTAGACGCACCCAGAGGGAGGACAAAGATTTAATCTAAGATCCAAGAAACTTTCTAAAGCAGCGACGTGTGATTTTGATATACTACTGACAACACAAAATATTTTTTCAAAAAATGACTAATTATATCCAAATAATAAACCAAAAAAAGGTTAAAAAAACTGATAGTTTGATATTTCATTGAAGTTTTCTGATTTCAATTTCACGACTGATTTCCTTCTGCATTCAACATGATAAAAAAAATCCAGTCTAATGCCCGGAGTCTGAAAATCTTCAACTTAAACAAAAATAATAAAGCATTTCAGCGCTCATTATCAACTGGTATCTTTAAACGTTATTTTACAACGCGTTTCAATCATTGTACCGTTTACCTAATTTGACGCTGCAAACTAAACAGTAAAAAAAATATTTCATCAGGCTGTACGTGTAATTCCAAATTGCAATAGTGAAATGACGGTGATTAAAAAGTAAAGGTTTTCTTTTGGTGCAGGTCACAATCACCTGACAGGGTATTGGCAGGTTTTAGGACAGCAAGTATGCGTCTCTCAGCTTTGTCATTTGCTATTTTTATGAATAAAACGGCAAAGAAACCACCAGAAGATCAATAATGCAATGACAGAGCGTCCTTCTATCAAGACAAATGAATATCATGCCTTCACCCTGCTTCCTGTATCTAATATAATATATTTCCATCCACAAATTTTATTAAATTTTATTTGAATAAATTGGTTTGCAATCGGCCAAAGCTGGTTACCTAAATTATGACACTTTTTGTAGTTTGTTGCCGAAACCGATTTCTTTTGATAAGTTTGTTTTAAGTTCGCCGATTACAGCGTTATTCAGTTTTTTTTACTTTGCCGGCAACAATCACATTAAGGGGTTGAAATTTCCAATTCCTACGCGGGGAATAAGTCCACCGTAAGCAAAACTAGAAAAAGACGTCGAACACACTGCAATAAGATAATGTGTCAAATTTGTGGTGCTTTCAAAAACATAGATTTGAGGTCATCGCGAATCACCTTTCGCAACCCATGCCTCACAGGAATTTGTTGAGTCATAATTGAGGAAACGAATTACACAGAATCACACGTTCGATGGACACAGAACCAACTTCCCAGGGGCCTTGTGTTCACACAAGCGCCGAACCGTAAACTTACAGCGTCTTTCGGTCAAGTACTCAGTACAGGTGACGTTACCCCTCATTGGGCTTCTAACTTATCAGCAGTGTGACAAGAACGTTGTCACTGGCAGATAAAACTTTTCAAATACCACAGAATGCCAGCAAATATACGAAAAATAAACATTGCGTGCTGTGAAATGGTATCTTTTTAATTATGTACACAAACTATAAAACTTTATTATTTTCCAAGTTGTAATATTTTAAGTTGTAACAATATTTGGAAAAAAATGAGTTTGAGTTGCTACTGTGTTTTACATTATGCTATAATAGGTATATTCGAAATAGCGGTACTTTATATATACAGCATGTCGTACTACCAAAAGCTTCATTTTATGTTGACACATTTTTTTATCCAGACAGCAGGAGATTTAGTGCGGATACGTAAACACATTGTAGTTGTTCCCATAGAAGTGGTTGTTAAACAGCGACGTGGTAAGAACCTGGATATTTTTAACATCTGAAAGGCATTAAATCCGGGAAAAAGCGAATATTTACGTAATGTATTTTTTTAAAACAGACCTCGACGTCTCGTGTAAAGTTTGCCACACAGAGTATGGGTTGGTTATAAGAAGCAAAGATTCCGTTTCGTTTGTCAAACTGTATCACAAAGTGAAACTATGAGAAGAAAAATGAAATAAAACTATACTATAACAGAAGTTGATATACTATCAGGTGTATACCGTTCCTAATTTTATGTTGTTGAAACCCAACAACGTTAAATCGAATTTCTTTGCCAACATGCAACGATCACACAATGGTTGTCGTACACCCCTGTCCTGCATACATCAATATCATTTTAAAATAAATACCAAACCGTGACCTTGACGCACGTGCAAGGTCGCACAGAACCACAAACCATGTCGACAAACATCACTTAAGACCTGCGAATGTAAACATGGAGGCCAAAATGGCCAATTTGAGGTCGACTGACTCACATCAAAGTGTAAGATGAGGAAGAAGGTTTTCCTTTAAACGTGTCAAAACAAAATTGATTTTTAAGTTCCAAGCCGACACTCTTATTACCCATATTAAAGTAGCTTTCCCTACAAATAAACAAACGAGTAAAGTTAGTGCAAAATAAAACAGGGTGTTACAAAAAATTTGGCCCAAATCCCTAAAACGTCTATTCTTTTCTGCTATAAAGACCCCTTGGCCCTTCCCCAGTTTCAAACCAATTCTTGTTCAATAATTACCCAAGAAACTGTAGTTTTTTATTCCCTCAGCACAAAGATCCTACAAATCCCAACAGGGCTTTAAGGCAACACGAACCTAACCGCCCACAGTTAGTATGTCACAACAATCTACCACATAACCAGAACAACACAATTGAACCAAAACTGAAAATGCGGCAATCTTGGGGCAAAGTGGACGCCAAAGACAACAAACTTAAGTTTTGTCGGGTCGCATTTTTTTGAGACACAAAAGACTTAGAATACAACTGTACAGATGAGCCGTACGGGATATTTAACACCATGGATGGTGAACTACGGGGTGTCTTTTTACAAACCGCTGAAACATGCAAAGGTTCGGGCAAACCCTTCCCAACCGCAAAGACGATCTTTCGACGCGCTGACAAGCCAGGAATCTCATTTGGGAACGGGTTTTTAATAACTGCCAGTCAAGGCTGAAGGCATACTCGTAGCATTATATTAAACCAAGCTTGACACGGAATGCTTCGCTTCGCCACATTTATAAACGTATTTGAAACGTGACGATTTGAACACAGTCACTTTGGTCATGTCGAAACCAAGAAATTTGTTTGGTTGCAAAAACAGATGGATTAAGGAGTCAATTTCTTTGTTATTTTTACCACAATGCGCAATGACAACATGTTTGAATTCGGTTAAATGCGCTATAATGATTGTTGTAACAACATATCTCGGCTGTACGAATGGATGTATTTACGTCCATTTCATGTAGCAGGAAAAAGCGTCAAAGCATTGATATGTTAAGCAACACACATACTATGTGTACACTGCAGTTCACGCCGCGTTCATATATTCCACGACAGTATACGAGTTATAAATCTCATTAAAATATGTATTCCAGCTGTGGGTTGTGTTTCGTAATCGACAAACGAAATGAAAACCACGATTCAGTGTCATTGGGAAGTTCGTAAGACGTCAATGATGTTGAAGAACAAATATCGCTGAATCAATGAAACCGTAGAGATTGACAATCCAAAGCGAAACCACTGGGGCGTTACGGCGAAATAAATTGCTCACCTCGTTTAGTCTGAATCATTCCGTACCTTCCGAGCAAACGGAACAACAGCAGAAGGCCAAGGAAAGTCAACAGCATTTCGAAGCCCTGCAAATCACCGGTGAACTTCATGACTTTTGCTGAAAACCAACTAAGCCTCGTATCCTGGAGGTTTCTCGCCGTCAAAATACCATTTCCACGCCATGCGCCGTCTAAAAATCGTTTCACGCATGCACGCGCTTCCTCGAGATAGAAGGTTCCTCGCAAAGAGTACGGGGGCACTTTTTTCTCGCCCAAGGTCGCGTTTTACTCCAGTAACTACCGCACACGGCCTCTGAAAGGAGACCAAACGAGCTCATTTGTTGCCAAACTTCATTTTAAGGCAATTATAGTCTGACTTCATTCTCAGGCAAACTCATCGAGTGTAGTTTTTCGTCGAAGAACAAAACGGGGAATTCTCATTACCTTTGCCCAGATTTTAATTGCTGCTGTCATACCTTAGTACAATACAACGCATGGTTATTTATTTACCTATAATATAGTTTCAAACATGCGCATTAAGGTTTGGCTTCAACAAATCTTCACATTCCTTGGAAACGTATTCGCTCAACTATGCACAGTTTTATAATAAGTAAGTAATATGAATTCTGTGAGCTGCAGACAGATGGCAACTGTTTCGACGTAGAAGCTCGCGCCAGTGCAGCTTCGTTAACTCTTCTAAATGACGTTGCCGACCAAAAGGCCAGGCAAAGACTTGCACTTTGTGGTGACTATTCAATCACCATCACAATACAGTTTGTAATATCTCACAAACACCCCACCGCGCTGGGGTTTTACAACACAACGGTGACTATATAGGTCAAAGATGAACCTGTGACCATGCGGAGTTCAAAGATACAGGGTCGATTTTTTTCTGTTGTGATTGGGATTCCCCACTACCGTTAAACGCATGTCAAGCGTTAGGTCAGGATTTAGTGAAACGAGTTTCAAACGTGGAGGTGAACCAGTGGTGCAGGAATAAAAGTAATTCACCTCGTGAATAAGAAATACTACCTTCATCTTAATTACATGGACACTGTTGACTGCACGAGAATCTTTCGATTAAATGCAAAGTAATGCAACTGCTGATGAAAAAAATCTTCCCATTCTTATAAAATTTGCATGACTTTGCACCAAATGTGGTGGCTTGCACAGATTGCCACTTGCAAAGAAATATGTCTAAATTGTGGAGCTGCATCATGGGTTTGTTGATACCAAAGGTCATAAAGTCAACGTCGCCAGTGAAAGCTCCAAAAACTGTGTTTGTTTTTCACAACAAATGTTATGATAAATCGTTGCTTCCGAAGCCCGGAGGCATAAGATGTTTAGCGGGCCAATGAATAAAACACAAGGTGCACTTAATGGTTTTGTGGTAAAATATGAAGCGAACGCGCGTGTTCCTGCCTTTCATTATTCATGCGGCGATTGCCTTCTCCTCCCAGCCGGCCACAGCTTGTCATCACAATGCAAAAGATGGGCGGCATATTATGAAACGCAAAATCCTGCTTTAAGTAGGCGGCGGTTTTGCGGTTTAAGCATGACGTTTAGGGACACGGGGCATCTAATTGCCTTTTAATTATGTGTACCGGCACGTGAATCGGGGCAGTTGGCCCCATTCAAGATTGACGTCAATTGGCTCATGACGCAAGACGGATTAGCGTCGCTATGGCTACAGAAGTTATATATGGGTTGTATGAGAATAATCCCTTGCTGAGGAAGACTTTTTGTGGAGCCACGAAGAGCATTCATGGAAAGCAAAGCACAGATTTCTTTGTTATTAAGTTAAACACATTTCTGTTCAAAAGCTGTTCAACTGTTCAAAAACATTTTATGTCTTTCTTGTGTAAAAAATTTCATCTTCAAGATGTTTCGGTTGCGAAACTACGACACTCGCTCAGTCATTTCACATTGCGATATTTGCATTCCTACTTAGAAAAACATGTACCGACAGAACAGAGCCATCACTGTCTTTGTACACAAGCTAGTGGGCCAGTGCGAGACTGACGCATGTAGCAATGCTGCCCACTACCGAGAAAAAGTCAACAGCCGCAATAGCAGCTAGGTGTCGCAAGCAACCCCCCCCCCCCAAAGACACAATATCAGTACAAAAGCTGAAATAGGTGGAAATTTGACGACTTCAAAACCTATGTCATACAAGAACGTTTAAAGAAATGAAACGGCCCTAAAGCGACACAACGATAATTATTTTAATATATTTTTCAAGCAACTGGTTCAGTTTAAGGACATGGACAAACTACACATTTGCTTACTTGTTTTTTTGCCCTCCAGCATGGCAAGAATCCTGTGTCCCAGACCGATTGCACAAGACCTTAAGTTATCCTGCAGAGGTTTGCAAACCTTGCACTTCCCATTGTTCCCGGAAGAGCTGCTATCGATCGACCCCAGTCTTCCTGATTGAAAAACTTTACCATGCGGATATTCTCCCCCGCAAGCTCCGAGTTCTCTCTCCTCCCAGTGAGAAAATCTTCGCTCATCAGGATTAGCAGGTGCGGACTTTCTTCTCGTTACAGCGAGAGGTTGCGCGTTTACTACGAGACTGTCGTGATCGATGCTTCCGCGCAAAAAGAGTGCGGTCTCCCCTCCGCATACTATGCGGTCCTCTTCCCCACTTTCAGATGAGCGCTGGTATCTCGATTTGAATGACGTCACAATAGATTCGCGACTGCGCGAGGGAGCACTTTGTGGACGGTGCATCATGTACAAACAAAAGTGTCTTTCCTTCAAGCTCCGTTCAGTCAAGCTTTTAAAGTAATTATATTTTGTGTTTGGTCTTATTTAACAGAATGTGGTCATCAGCATCGAGTTTTGCTATCAACAAAAACAAGGGTCTGTAAATATTTTTATGGCGTTTTTCACAGTATGTTCCACAAACCCCAGGGTTTCATAAATAGGAAGGGTTCCCTGAGCTATTAATTAATTTTGGCTACAGCTGATTTACTAGAAGTTTCTGATGTAATAAGTACCAACTTAAAAGAATACACCAAAAAAATCACACATATACACGTGCATATCGAACCTAACCAATTGACCCATGATGCGCGTTGTGTCGCAACAAAGAAAGGATTGTTTACCTTCATTATTACAGAAACAATACAAAGTGAGATCATTTTGTTTCAAATAAACCAAACATTTTATATTTCATGGCGGACGACTGCGTTTTCGATGCATAAATTTATTTTCAAATTTAATGCGGCCCGCGGGTTGTCTGCAATGCAGCCCTGCTGCAGGCTGACAGAGCTTAACGTGATTGATCAAGCGTCATAGATTGGTTGTGACGTAAATAAAGGACAACGCCATAGGGATTATCTTCGATTATATACGTGCGAACTATTGATTAACTTTAACGATCCGGTTGGCAGATTACTTACCCGGATATTGATATAGGCTCATAATGGACAGTCAACAATACTAGTCTGGTGAACTTGGCTACAAACACAATCAGACAGGAAGAAAATATGTTTGTAGTTGTTTGGGTTTTTACAGTTTATTTTGGAAATTATTTCACGTGTAATTTTGCGTGAAAACCCAGCCGATGCTTTCACGTTAGCTAAAGGATTAAACATTTAACCAAAATTAATTTTAACAATTTTAATCATTGGAAGACTTTGCAAATCTTCACGACAAACAATATAGGCCAAATTCATTTGCAAACGTTTCGATCAAACGCATCTACAATTATTCTCAAAGGAGAATGTGGCAATTGGACAAAACAGTAAACAATATAACCTTGGTTCTCGTTACTGGAATTTGTTCCAATCTATTCCATCACGCGTGGGTTGCAACCTCTATATACAGTTTATGCATACAAGACGACATCATGTCAATTTCTCCAAATACAACCTATGCCCTGATTACCAAATTATTCTGAAAAAAACGACTAACAAACCATACAAGAACATTCTTATCTAATAAAAACACGAACCAATCAAGCAAAACCCATTTACACGTGACACAAAATCAATCCTTAAACACCTTCAGAAGACTGGCTGATCAAGACTGCTTTCAACTGGTAACACACAGTGAAATGAAGCTAGATTGTTTCTCACATCATAATTAAATAGGATAAACTGGCATTGTTGCGTAACACTGACTTATATCACGTTACTTCTTCTGCACGTGACACAACGTGGCGGGAAAACGCTTCACAGATTGAATTTATACTTGGATGTTAGATGTATACTGTACACAGCAGGCAGTTGGGTCATCGATTAAGTCTACAAAAGCAGCAGTATAGTTTTAACAAACAACGCAGGTAGGTATAAATATTCTGTTCACTGTAGTCTGTTACTTTACCAATATTTCTAAACCTCAAACTCGCTATCCAAAATCGTGTTTTGGTAGCCACCCTTGTGATTAACGTTGGCAATGACTTTCAAAACAACTTACAAAGTCCAATGCAACGTATATTATTCAAGTCGAGCTAATGCTGGAGCCGCTTCAGTCCTACACAAATGCAACTTTTTGCCTCTTGCAAAGCGGAAGCAGGTGGTTTCCCTGATATAATTTGGATTGCAACCTGCGAGTGCACAATTTCTTATATTTGATTGACTTCAATCCTTTTCTGACAACTTCAATATGAGAACGCCAGCAATGTGTTATTTGTCTTTGCACTTAAAAGCAACTGTGAAGCGTCAATATGTCCGTGACGCCACGAAAAAGGAAGTTCCATTAAAAAAATCGATTAGTAAAATTGAGTGATCAATTTTCCTCCCATCTCGGTCTCACACGGTTTGCGGTATTGAACGTTCGATGTCTCGACCAGTACACAAGCAAAGATTAGCAAGATTTATTAGACTTTTCGAATCGATCTTGTAATGCGGCCTGGTGCAGCAGCCAATAGAAATTATTCCCATTACTCAGTCTTTATTTTTGTTCAATCCTCAAATAAACTTTTTTACACAGTTTTTTGTGTATTTTTTTGGGAAAATTTGTGAATACTAAACACATGCATACAAGTATAAACATTACAAAAACCTGCTATTTAAGATTTATTTCATAATAACATAGTTTAGATGTCACACAAAGCGTTACGTTACGCCTTTAAAACAGAACCAGTAGACTGGCATCGCAATATTTTAACTGACGAACTGACTATATTTCGGAAATACGCAATCATCGGCTGCCGCGCGATGGGGATAGAGGGTAGATTTGCTTTTGTAAAAATTACAATGTCCAGAAAATATCAAATTCTGACGCGGAGGGAGAGGGCTTCAAAAGGTTTTGATGGCATATGATAATGCTTTAGGTATGTTGAGAGTTATTCTTCCAAGTTGGAAAACCACAACCAGATTTTTACCATTTGAACAAAAATGCCATAACCATTTACAGCGCATAAACTTTCTCCGAGGATTTTATTTTGATTAGACTGAAGCACATTACATGATAACCTCTTGATGGACGAACGGCAAAATGTCTTAAAAAACAACTACCGTCGATACTCACTGTCCAATCCTTCACTAATCAGCAAGACAATCCAGTAATGGATTTCACATTCTCATGTAGTTGATTTCATCAAAGTTTAATGAGCTCTTGTCATGTAACACAAGTAAGGTTAAAGCTTTTGTTTAACATAAATTGATTAGCTTAGCGAGCATCGGACAGAACATTTGACCTTCAAAGCAGCAAAACCACGTGTTTTGACCTTGCGAGATGCCTGATTATGACGTAAGAGAATTATTGTGCTTGCTATAATAGAGAAGTTCTACAGTGTTTTGTTTCGTCCATTGCGATAAAGATGTTTCTTCAGTAAAGTCTTCATTTGTTCTATTTCAATAAGTGATACTGATGATGACTACATGCATAGGCGAAACATATTTCTATAAATTGAAAACCTTTTAAATCAATGACATTGGATTTATCACAGAAGTTGTAATAACTAGGTATGTTTTTGTACATATCATCTCACAAAAAGGTTATATCCTGTCTGTCAAAATAGACGTATAGTCTTCCACAAAAACAGCATGTAAACTTGCGAGATCAGGTATTGTTAGTTTAGAATATCAACAAAAACCACCACCCTTAACACGATAAAAAAGTGCTTACTGGTTGCTACAACATCAATAGTGCAAGCAACTTGCTGCACAGAGTAGAGTTTTCTGGAAAACCTTTATCACACGCGACAAGCCCAAGATAGAAATAAGTCGACTTTGTAATCGACACCTTTGCGCTTAATGCCGTGAATTAGTTTCGAAAGGCTTTAAGTCATCGCTCACAGAAACGCTTTCCAGCTTTTTGGTGACAAGAAATTCAAACTCTTTCAAACCGGACTAGAACATAACATGGCTCTTCTAGCAATGCAAAACCACTTTTGAACCACTTTTGTCATGCCTGAACCTTCATTGACCAGGCAAAATTAAACTCTTTGTTGTTACAAATCTAAAATATGAACAAAGCGTGGAGACTGGCTCATTTCTTGGCAAATAATTTGGTGAAATAGTCACCTAGCCCGTATAATAGACAGAACTTTAACACACAAACAAAGACATTTCAAGGCCAATTTTCCCAACAGGTTTTATTTACTTTTCGGTTGGTTTAATCTGTGATGAAAAACCTCCTCAGCAGCGGTTTTCACCCTGGTAAGCAACGAAAGGTTCAATGCTAAAAAAATACTTTTCACACCAAACCGTGAAACCTGATTTACTTGCAAATATGAGAACTTCGTAATATTAAAGTCGGCGTAGCATTAATTATGTACAATCGTGACATTAATAATGCATGCGGGAATCTCCTTCAACTGGCCTCTGTCCATTCCCTTTGGGCAAAGAAAATTTCTTCCACAACATTTCTTGCAACACTCTATTCAGTTTTTGGTTACCGTTACCATGGAACTACCGACCGAATGCTTTAATTATTAAGTAGGATTTGGCTTTCGTTTCACTCACGCAAATGCCATAGCGTGAAGCGGAAACGAAAACTCTGTTTCAGTGAATTTTCTTCCAAAACGCGTGTAAAGCACAAGTGGTAAAACGAAACACGGCTCGTGCGAAAATGTTTGAGAGCAAGTTGGTAAATTCTACAACTGATGTGAATACGCGTCATGTTTCTTTACTTATTATATTATTGCCCCCTCACCCCTACACTCACACCTACGCACATAGGAAACACGATGTGTTGACAAAACAATTCACAATGTTTAACCTGTCAGAGAAGCTATTATAATTTGTAATGTAAGTCCTGTCACAACCAATCATGTCGAACAACAATATTTTGAAATCCAAAAATCGTATCAGAAATCTAAAGTTACTATTCACAAAACACCGAAAACGTCTCACATATGATTCGGTAGCCGTATTTAGATTCGACAGAATATTGAAATATACCTACTTTCACGTCGCTAATAATAAGCGTGTTCAATCACGAAGACACTAAAAATAGTGCATTTAAAAACAAGGGTCTCTATAGCAACAACATATAGGATGAGACACTTGCAGGTTTAATACAGTGCCAATGTTGAACTGCATTGCTTTGGTATGGCTACCAGGCATTAAATTTACAACAGAACTGATCTTCTGGCAAAATTTAACGTATGCGTTTGTTTGTTTTTCTGACGATTCGTCTGACACACAACGAGATTTTATCAGGGTGTTAACCTCGCATTTCAAACCAACACGACACTCAAAAGCACCAAAAAGAAAAAAGGACACGCTAAGTACCCTTGTGAAATCACGTGATGAGGTTAAAACACACATTGGGAGGCGAATTTTAACTACATGTTGCACTGCATAGAAAATGCTTCAATGTAGAAACCTTTCCCAACGTCCCGACCTGAGCCATCTCATATTCATCAAATACTATATCTTCACACGCAGCATCAACATAAATGCCCACTCACCTTCATAATCATCGTCGTCTGAATCCAAATTGCCTGGATTCGGCATGCAGCAAAAATCCAAGCAGCGAAACACGAAGCACCGACTGATAATCCTCTCTACCGCACACTTGCGGTTTCGTCGACGGGTCCTGTGTGTTCGCCTGGGGACGCTCACGAACCTGTTGTTTTCCTTCAAGTAGCCGTGGTTCACGTTCCGACAGTTCATTGTTGGGTTTCGCAACAAAAGTTTTAGTTTATGTCAGAGTTACTAAAATATTCCTGGCACCTGCGAATAAACAAAGCAACGCATTGCCAAAAAACGTTGTTTGTCACACATACATGTGCATTTTGCATACGACACCTAAAAAAACGCTTGACCAATACAAAGTGTTCGCAGCAAAATACTTCCATTGAGGAAAATTCGTGTAACTTTATTGTATATATGAAGAATACCAAACAAAACTTTTGTTCCTATGTATTTGTATACTAGTCCAGACACATGTCTAACCTCAATGCTACAGTTCGTGTGAAATGGTAATGAACGTAATTGTATTTAAGCTCAAGCGGGATTAGGAAGGCGCAGAAGTCATGCTACCCAAAGGTCTCTGTCAGTCACATATATAACCCAAGCAACAATGTTTTGAGTTTGCCTGGCAGTTTTGCCGGCAAGATCGTTCATTTAGTCAGCACACCATGCGCACTGATGAGACCTTAGGTTAAAACATTGGCCAACTGCATGCAGATCACAGAATTTATATTATAGGATCCATGCTTATCTAAATCTTTAGACTGATCTGGTAAAATATTTTGACCAAATTCACCGGTTTTGTTATGCGCGCTTGATTCGCAGACTACAGCATTGTGGTTCTTCCCCTGACAAAGGCAACATACGGTATTGTCATACGAAGGTTATGACATGACCAGAAACGGTTGATTGACATCTAACATCTACGTTTACAAACGAAAATTCCCTACAGTGCAGGTTGATATGCGTGAATAGCAAAGAACCAACAGAGCATAACAACGTATGCATTTTTCCTGTGAAAAAATTCCTCTGAATCATGAGCAAGCAATGAATCAGAATAAACGATTGGTGAGCTAACTTCCTCGAATTTCATACACTCAAGCTTCGTAATTTGCCACTGATAACGTGCTTCAATTTGCACTGAAGGAAGAGACCACTATATCAAAAGCACCTCGCTACCAAAAATACAAGAGCACGTTTCTCAACAGTTTACGTGGATTGCCAAACACTTTGATCCAAATACTCGTATACAACGTTGTGCTATATAAGGAGTTTAGCATAAATACGTCTTATACGTTAGGTGGGTTTGTTTTTTTGGTGATCACAATATACATTTGCTTACTCATTGTAATTGCATTTCGGGCCTCGAACAACAGATTCAAAGACCTACGCACATTATGGGTTTTCATCACGAAAAAGCAAATTTCTTCAACTCCAGTGTTCGGTGCTGATACATCTGCTTATCATTGATATTTTAGCTTTAAAACTCCTGCTTCACCTGGGTACAGAAATTTGCGCAAAAATGCAGCGCACTGTTAACCGACAACTCCATATGGTTCTGTGTGTATCGGGAAAAAGTGAACAAAACTTTACTTTTTTCACCGAAAACACATTTCACTTATATGTAAATGAGGTATAACTTTACCATGACTATTATAATGGCTACCGCAGAAGTGCATTTGATCACAGAAAGCAGCAACCTCACTCGGTGAACTCGGGTCAATCCAAAACAAGCATGTCTCTTTCTTCACCTAGCAGCACCAAACAGGACGCTGCATAACTCTGCAGGCAATGCACGTGATTAGCAGCAGCTGAGCGCCTGATTTTGAACGGCGACACGCTGCTAGCTTGTTTTGTGACAACCCTTTACCCCCGCACTGTGGGAATTGAGATTGCGGCGGGTTGCGCTAGCCAAGCGTGGAAAATCAATCAACCGTATCGCGAGGTCAGGATTGAGAAGAAGGAAGATACTTTTGCATCGGGTCGCAAAGTTTTTTCCAAACTTGAACCACATTTTAGTCAATGTAACATAGAAATCTGTGCGAATATTAGCGCTACGATTTCGTGTAGTATTTCAACTTAAATATACAAACAAAAATAACAGGTGGTGGCCCTGTTCACGCCTAACCATTAAAAATCGCACAGATTTTTGATTTACACATACTTATATGTGGATCAAGTTTGGAAAAACTTTGTGACCCGGTGTAGTAGTATTTTCCCGAGAAGAATTGCGGAGGTGGAGATGTATAAATATTTGGAGTTTCCAAAACGAGGCTTCGCTATTCGTCCAGAAGGAAAATCCATCGAATTCACTTAAAAAGTATGTACATAATGAGACCATGACTATGATTTTTAAATCCTGTCTTTACATTCAATGTGTATCGCAGAATAACGCACACCTGTCTGTATTCTTCGTTGTCCAGATGCCACATATCGAACAAACATTCACCAGTTTGTTTCAGAAAAAACATCAACTATCGGAAGGCAATGTTTTCGGCAAAAAGCATCGCCGAAAGCTTACATACTAATATAATTCCAGTTCATAATTTCAACTTTACCCGAAAACAACAGGTTGAGAACCTACTCCGGAAAGATGCAACTTAACTTTGATGTTTGAATTGTAAAAATCGATATTCCCAATTTAGCCGCTACACGTCCAGCTGCATCGTTAACAAGTTGCGCTCAAACTGCCAACCGATAACAACATGTACTGTGGATTTGTCCCGACAAGCTGTACGTGGTTAGCCGATAAATCGGTACTGGATAGAGTTCTACTGTCGTCCATCAAATGCACCACGGTGTGTTGAACGCATATACTGACAGACTTGGAAATTCTGATTCCATAGTTTAATGAGTTGTAGAAAATTGCCGGTAATTCAAATCTAATTGAAAAACGGTAAAGAAAATCCAAGTCTGTTTACAGGTAATGTTTATTTTCTTGTGCAATGGATTGCCAATAAACGTTAATAGCAGAGTTATGGGCAAAACACCGGCCTGTACAACAAATCTTCAACCTGGCCCGCCAGTGGCTACTTAAGAATAAATTGGCGCAAAAGCTGCAATTTAATGTAAATTTAGTGCACGTCTTTTTGGTCCACTTAATACTACAATGGGTCAGTGGCTCACCCGTTCAAATTTTAATTCCAGAACTGTGGTTCTACAGCTGCACAAAATTCTTTCTTCGAGTAGAACTTCTCGTAACAACTTGTCTCGCTAAATAACAGCATTTAAAGAACATCTGTGCACACAACGCGATTTCACGGGGAAATCAGTGGTTAACCCCGGACACCAAAAAGAATGACCTACCGCGGTTTAAACCTGCCTGTACCCAAAATTAATTGGGTTATAATTGATTCCCTCAACTGCATAGCCTAACGAAACATGACAGGCAAGTTACTTTCTTTGAAATAGGGAACACAGCGAGCGGTTTGTAGCGTAACTTGCCCCTTATGCGATGGTTGATAACCTGCAATCACTTTTGAATGGAAAGAAAAAAATATTTAAAACTTAGTTTATGCTGTGCTGTTGATTACATATCTGTACGGATGACAATCAGAAAATACAAGAAATTTGACAATATTTTGAAAAATCCAACGTTTCTCTAAACAAGGAATCATTGAGCACACTGCAACTACCTTTGCCTGTATCTAATTCAACCTAACCTAATACAAAGCAACAAAAGCTCCCACTTACAGCCTGATGTTTCCATAATGATTTCCTAATCCCGGCAACATATCCAAGGACAACGGTCTTAGCACCTACAAACCATTTCTCTCGGCGCTAGCAACCCTATTTTAATCACTTACCGCCATCGCAACGCCCACCGTTACCAAGGGGCGCATGGCTACCGAATTACAAATGCATTTCAATCTTTAGAAAAACGAATTGAATGCGTCACAATCAAGCTTATGTTCTTTTCAGATTATTAGATAATGATGCATTGTCCTTTGTTCAACGGAGGCCTCATTAGGAAGTTACGTAAAGTACAGTACAAGCCTACTTATTCCTTTGTGGTGGCTAATTGCACTAATAAAATCGATCAAGACACATCGGAATAAAGTTATGTTGCTTTCGTAAACCTGTGACTTTTTTCCAGCATAACAAGTGTTGAGGTCACGCCTCATTGCATACGGCGGCAACAATGCGCTTGCATGACACAGTCGCGTGATGCGTGGAATGTGCCGCAGTCCTATCAGCGTGATTATTAATTGTGTGCGTGTTACTTTAAAATGCAATTACTTCCTTATAAATGTGTGTGTGCTTGCCTTGCTTTCCATTCTATGATTTGCAACTATACGAACAAATACAAAGAAACACAACGACAAGTATAGAAACGAATTGATTTTGCGTTCGCCCGTTGAAAAAACGTCAATATGTACCCAGGCCCGAAAATATAAAACAATCGCAGTGGCTGCAGCTCGTTCATGCGAAAATTTTGTGTTTTTTCGCATGATTTTCTAGAATTAAGATGCAAAATGCTTTGAGCGCATTTCTAGCGACCAAGTCGGTCCACTTCAGTTAGCAATGTCCCAGTTTTGGCATTTCCTTTAAGTTAACAATTGTGTTTGTTTTGTAGAATGCCGTGATTGTTACAAAGGCTTGAACAAATATAACAATATAACCAGTGGTGGGATTCAGCCGGTTCGCACCGGTTCTGTAGAACCGTCCCACGAAATTTTATGAGATCGGCGAAGCGGTTAGCATTACTGGTTACTGTCAATGGATTTTTGCATCTTCGAACCCGCTGAAAAATATGACTTTTGTGATAGAACCAGCTGACAAAAAATTTGAATTCCACCATTGAATATAAGTATACTTAAACTCAATTGGTAAAATAGACACCAAGACTTTTCTGTTGTCGAATTATTGTATTGTTTTGTAAATAGCAAAAATAAACGGTTAATTGACATAATGCGGAAAATCATAATAAGGAAGTTTACAGTAACGGTCATTATTAAATAATCTCAACTTTTCAGACCAATCAGATTATAGCACAGGAATATATTCGAGTTAAGCGAAGCCAAAGATGAATTGTTATTGCCCATATAAAGTAGAGACAGCAGCATGAAGTTGAAGGCAAAACGGATCACAACAAAACTTGAATCGAAATTTTTGGTTCTCGGGGGTTTGTGAGTTTAGAAGGTAATCCTGCATAAATCACTCGAAAAAACTGCAGAAATGAGGCAATAGTGGTGTAGTAATCACACTGTGGCTTAGAGCGAAATATCGGGTAGAGCAAGCAGTAAAGGTGATTAGAAAATAGCAAGCAGGTGGTAACAGTACGCTACTACATAGAGAGGAAATAGGTTTCAACGTGTCAGATTATCGACAATTCTATGAATCGTGTATACACTGTATTCAGTTATTATTGCGAATAGTAGAGAGTTTACAGGTCAGTAAAAATAGCAAGCAGGGGCAAAGGTTTTAACGTTTCACAATATCGGCATTTTTCTAAAAATAATGTTCAGTGCATATACAACCGCCAGGCGAATTCCATAGTTATATATCAGTCAGTAACTTTCAATGACAAACACGATTTTTTTGTTGTACGACAGTAACGTCACCAGCCTGCGCAAGTCCACAAAAATGCTTTTATGATGTCATACTTAAGTGAATGAAAAGCTGTAAAAAATTTTTTTCCAACGATGAAATCGCCTGAATGCGTTACAAACAGGCTCAGGTTGCTGTTATATGCACACAAGTGTAAGACAAAAAACGTGGCTGCATGCAGCGAAAATTAGATCTAGGCTGTGTTACACCATAGTATATAACACCTTGTTAGGCCACAACTAAAGCATTGATACCTTGGAGCTGGTAAATTTCCTTAAGGCCGGGACACAGCGAACAACTAAATCACTTCTTGGATTGTTTGTTTTTGTTGAATTGGAACTTGGTATATCACAGATTTAACAAGATGTGGCCTGTATTATTTAGTGCAGGCACTGGCAAAAACCCACATTTTCATGGGCATTCTCTTATGGCACGTGGGTAGGCAAACCGATGATATGTCTTTGACCATCATCGTTACCGAAGGAAATACAGAAGGCAACATTGCCACAGTGCTTCAGGTAACAGCTGGGTGTTCCAATCAAGCGAATCTAGTGCTTCAGGTGCAACAGCACATGTAGGCGAAGGCGAATCTTAGCACAGATTCCACTGTTTCAATCCATCTTACTCCGGATCGACTTTCGACCAGATCTGTTTTTAACTTTCTGCGCCGTCGTAGTGACGTCAACTGATGACGATAAAGTTGTGGGCGTGACTAAGCATTCCATATTGTCATGGTGATATTCATACTTTCCTGTAACGTCATCTACAGCTTCGGGGGTTTTACGAATGAAGAAACGACTGTTGCCAATAATATCGTCGTTGACGTCACGGTGAACGACGTCAGCAATGTCGGGTGATGACGGCATGATGGGGCGGATTGATTTGCGGGCTGTGTTTTTAAGTTTGGCCGGAGGTTGGTCCTTTCCTTCCACTTTGTTCGCGGTGGAATTGAAACAAACCTCAGACCATGGGAATGTATTTCCCGCCTTCACCGGGGATTGTTGATTCGACCGGAGAAGAGCTTCATGCATTTTCTTCTTCTTCGCCAAACGCAGCTTGTCTCTCTTCGATACCTTGCCGCGATTCGGTAAAGTCTTACTGAACATCGCTCTCTTTTCTTTGGTCAGAAGGTGGCGATTCTTTCCGCCACTGCTGGTCAACTTCTTCACATTCGCCTTCACCGGCGAACACTTTTTGGGCGTTTTCTTGGCGACCATTGAGACGTCAGAATCAGTACTGCGACGTCGACAAGGATTAACTTTCAAAGGCGAAATTTCCTCTTCAAAATCATCGGAAGAATCATCGATTGACTGAAGACGTGAAGATTTTAATTTACTCAACTGAACAGAACTTTCGCGCATTGTCACCCTCTGTGACGTCACTAATGACGTCAGGTTCTTGTAATATTCCCTTGCAGAATCTTGCACCGAGGGCAAAGTGCTCAGCACCTGGTCAACCAAAGTCCTTGCGTTTGTTGTGGATGAGTTTTTTGAGTTCGATGTGCGGGACGAAATGCTCTTGCGCGCCGTCCTGCGGTTGCTTATCGATGCGCATTGAGCCACATGCTGCTGCGGTGAAGGGAGGGAAGTAGTCACTGCAAAAAATATGCTTCAAGGTACCGAAATTTTATCCGAACAATTATAGAACAATAAGCATTAGGGAAAGTGCGACTTTCCCAACATAAATAAACCAACACACAAGTTACTTGGGAGAAATAAACGGAGAAGAGCAGTGCTCGGCAACCTTTTTACCATGACGTTTAGGAGTTATGACGTCACAATAGAATTGCGCAGTCACAAAAATGGAGTTTAACCATAAAGTCTGGATCAGCTTCAGCGAATATTCAACTGTTGTCATCAAAAGTTTGTCAAAATATAAAGTTAATCAGGGTTTTTAAAAATATTGACTGGTTGTGGTCATATTTTAGCACACAGTTGTGGAGCACTAGACTAGACTACAAAAGCTGGTTGCAGGAAATGTCACCAGGTTGAAAGTTTGAAACTAATATTATGAACGTAATTGTATAACAGCCAAATACTTACTTGCTGTTTTTGGCGCCTCCCTCCTCAAATTAATGTTGTGTTTTTGGAAAAGGTGAATAACAGCAACTTTAAGATTTGAGATGGGATGATTGCAGATTAAACATTCATATGGCTCGCATGCACCTGGGCTTTCTACACACAATGCAAAAAGTCGATGAACAAACACTTCGAAACATCATATTCAAAATAACTGGAATACTTTCTGAGTAACTTTATAAAAATACAAATTTGTGTACACTGGACATGATGTTAAAAATAGGTTAAAGATATTTTCAGCACAATAATAAATTTCGAATCTTGAAAAAATAGACATTGCAATTCAAAACAGCCCTGAAAACTGTGAGGCTAACAAAGTCTGAGGCATACTGCCCATGTTATTGTAAATTTCCCATGGCAGTGGGAAATTGGGGGTAATTCAATCACAGTACAACATGGCCAATTTCCTGTAGACACTATGTTTAATTTGCTTGGTACTCACACGACAAATAAACAAAACAGTTAAAATAAATTTAAAATCTAGCCATGTTTGGCAAATGATAAGGTGAATTATCCTAAAGCTTAATAAAGTATTGATGTGTTAGTACTTCCCACCTGTCATACACAAAAACTTCTTCAAGGGTTCAGGAATTGGCAAGGGAATGGAAAAATCTAAAACCAACAAAGTACAATAAAACTCATTCAATCGTGGAACAGTATTGACCATATATATGTTTGTATTAAGTATTTACCCGAATTTAAGGTTATTATAGGGTATTGGGTATATATACTGTACAATGGTTTCCCTTTTATGCATCAAATGTAGCAGCTAAAAGTGTGAATTTTCCCTATGGCTACATCTTGTTTGTAAAATACCTAAGTCGCTTGTAAAATACCTAAAATTAAAATTTTACATAGAGAAGTTTTTACAAATAATATATTAACCAGCAATTAACCATTTGTGCAAGCTATTCATAATTTTATAAACAAATGTTTGATGCTAATATACATATGATTCAGTGTTAAGTACAATCAAGTAAAAACTATCGATTTGTGAAAGCTGGATGGTTTGCTGTACTTTGCATTAAACTAATAAAAACCACACATGAACCAGTAACAAATGGGGATCACAAAAAAACAAACCAATGAAGCATGTACTTGTCTGAGTAAACTTTTCAGTGGTCTTGTGGGGCGTCTGCGTAGTTTGATCAAGTTTTTTGACAACTTTGGTTTCTTCTTCTACTTCTTGTATTTCTTCGTCTTCAACCACGACAAGCTCCACATCATCGAGAGATGAGCTAACGTGGTTGTTCGTCACTTCTGGCTCAACATGAACCGCTTTGGATACCTCAGATGAACTTGAAATGTTGTTTTGTTGGGACTCAAACACTCTACAGTGGAAAAATAAGTTTGGTAAAGTGAGGTGCAAGCTTTGCAAAATCATTAAATACTTGCCCTGAATGCGATGTCTTTAAATGAATTAAAGATTCCAAAAACATTCCATCTCCTTGAAATGTTTGTGAGCAAAGTTTGCAATGAAGCTCATTGACAGGGTTTGCATTTGCAGCCTATGAATAAATATATTTTAAAACGAATGGTGGTAGTTTTAGCTTAGTTTGTATAAAACCTTGAAAGAAATAAAGCATGGGTAACTTGCCTTATCCCTACAATACTCCAGAATCCTATTAGATTCCTCAGTCATATTTGCATCAAAGTTGAGCATGGGTATTCTCATTGATATTTTTTAAGTCACTAATCTATAACAACAAAACCATCAAAACAGTTATGTATCGTAGCTTGTAACCTTGCAGAGTATTGTGTGGTTATCAAAAAGCTAAATCATTTGCACTATAAAAAATTAAAATGAACTCTACAAATAACGTTTAGCTTTATCTATGTGATCAAAACGAATCAATTTTCGTCAAATCTTTTTGACTTTTCAGAGAACCTTTTTCTAAAACGAGATTACTAGGTCATGCTTGAGCAGTTTCTCAAAATAAATTCCCAACAGTGAGCAACTGACTGTCACGGGTCAGTGGGTTTCATTGACTTTCCCTGCGTCGAGTTTGTGCGCCATTGAGTTTCGCCGTAACCCTGGTAAAAGAACGACCTTAGTCGCAACTAAAAGTTAAAATATATGTGAGAGAAAACATAACACCGTACTTTTTTGCACCAGAACACAATCAAGATGGCAGCACGTGTTCTTAAACCGGTATGTGTTCAATCTTTTTGTCTTGACATATTTTTCTCAATTTGATATTACTTTTAGAGCCAACTGCTAAAATCGTTGCTGGGAAAGAGATCACTTTCTACAACAAACAAAGTTTTTGCAGCACAACCGGTATATTTATTTGTATTTTATACAAAGTCAATTTGTCGCATAGTGATTTGCCACTACTTGCTAGTAGGCCTATACAAGCATTGGGTGTTTTGTATTTAACTGAGTGTGTCCACAGATGTATGTAAGAGATGCTCTAAATTCAGCCATGGATGAAGAAATGCAAAGAGACGACACTGTTTTTCTTCTTGGTGAAGAAGTTGCACAATATGATGGTGCATACAAAGTACGAACATCAAGTTATTTCAATTTCCCAGCACATTTTTTTGTAACTTTTGTTCTTTTTGTTTACATATTGGTAGATATCAACTATAATTTTCACATAAACTATATAATTATTTTGAAGGTCAGTCGTGGTCTGTGGAGGAAATATGGTGATCAGAGGGTTATTGATACACCCATCACAGAAATGGGATTTGCTGGTATCGCTACTGGGGCCGCAATGGTATGGTTAACTTGTGTCTTGGAAAACATCGTAAACCAAATATTTCTCCTATACATGATAATTGTTTATAATTTTTGGCACAAGCCCAGACAAATGATGTTATTCTTGTCGGACTCTATTATTCCAATATGTTTAAAGTTTCCTTTCATGAAGAAATATGCGTTATAAAAAAAATCAGTGTTACATTTCCAATCCATTCAAGTCAAATGCTTTGTTCAACAGGCTGGTCTAAAGCCCATCTGTGAATTCATGACGTTTAACTTTTCCATGCAAGCCATTGACCAGGTTATCAACTCTGCTGCAAAAAGCCACTACATGTCTGCTGGCATGGTGAAAGTTCCAATTGTGTTTCGTGGACCGAATGGTGCAGCAGCAGGTAAATTATACATTGCAATACATTTTTACGCACTGGCAATTGAACTGTTGGATCGACATTGTAGGTGTTTGTATCTGCAATGCCAAAAAAATTTACTCCGGACAACTGGTCTTTTGAATGATAAGCAGTTTACCAATCTTCATTGTGTTTCTACCAGGAGTTGCAGCACAGCACTCACAGTGTTTTGCTGCATGGTATGGCCACTGTCCTGGACTAAAAGTGATTTCCCCCTATAGTTCTGAAGACTGCAGGGGACTTTTGAAAAGTGCCATAAGGGACCCCAACCCAGGTATATACAAAAAATTACTGCAAGCGGCAACAAACCTTGTTGCAAAATGTGCTGATCATCATCAAGTAAATAAAGTTTTGTTTCTTACATTATTTTAAATTATAGAAATTAATACTTAGATTCACAGTTTGCATTATTACTACAGTTGTTTTTCTTGAAAACGAACTCATGTACGGCCAAGCATTTCCTGTAAGCGAAGAGGCAATGTCTGAAGATTTCCTTGTTGAAATTGGCAAGGCAAAGATAGAAAGGGCCGGAAAGCACATTACCTTAGTTTCCCACTCAAAACCTGTGGGTATTTGTCTGGAAGCAGCCGAGCAACTTGCCTCTGAGGGAATTGATTGTGAGGTATGTGTTACTCTTTGTTAGATTTCACAGTTTTAAATATGCGCCAGTTAAAACTATTTGTTTGCTGTTGTGACCTTCAAACATAATCTGTGATGTTTTGCCCTCTTATTTTTGATTTAAACTTTTTAGTTTTCTCGGAAACTGAATTAATTGAAACATGTGGTATGTTATGGGATGTAAATATATTTTGGTATTGTTATAAATCTCATTTTGAAAAGACTTTGTTTAGGTGATAAACATGAGAAGCATACGACCCATGGACACAGAATGCATCGAGAAAAGTGTAATGAAAACCAACCACTTGGTGACAGTAGAGGGTGGGTGGCCCATGTTTGGAGTTGGCTCTGAAATTTGTGCTCAAATAATGGAAGGTTGGTAGCATCTTCTTGTGATCGAATATAGGTTGGATTTGCAAAGATTGTCTCCTTTGTGATGTCACAATGTTTCACAAACATATTTGTGACACATGTATGTGTTTACTTTATGTTAATGTGATCATTTTGTGGGTAGCTAGTTGTTTTCGAGTTAAGGAGGGAACTTTTCATTTTACATGACTTTGTTCGGTTGCAGTAAAGCTTTGAAAACCACTGTTTTAAACCCCTCAAAACAGCTTAGTACAACTGAATATTTTTGGTGTACGAATCTTTGCCTTTCTTGCTCCATTAATAAATAAATAATTGCGTTTTTGGAAATCTAATTTGATTTAAATGCTGAGCAGCTCTAATTTTAATAAATTGGGAAAATACGACCAATATCACATTTGTTGTTTTCAAAATGTGCATCCAAACCCTATCACAAAAGAAAATTAGTCCTATTTGTAATGTGTTTACAGGCCCTGCGTTTGACTACCTTGATGCCCCAGCAGTGCGAGTTACTGGAGCAGATGTCCCTATGCCATATGCACAAATACTAGAAAATGGAGCCCTACCTTCTGCAAAAGATGTTGTCCTTTCTGTAAAGAAGACTCTGCACATTCAGGCCATGGCAGACAGAGCCTAGTTGTTGTATTTTGTTCAGACAGTTCCAAAATTAGAATTTATGTTTTGTTATGTCGAATACCACAAGCAATTACAAGCATTTTTTTGAGGGGTTTTTGATAACAAGATTTTTTTATGCGGCCTTTGAACCACATAAAATTTTGTATTCTGCCAGTTTTTTTGGTGACAACACTATAGTTTAAACCATAAGACTCTGGTAACTAAAATGTTGTCTGTTTTCTTTTGTTGATTATAAAATACACAAAAGTAGAGAATATGTTTTTGAGTACAGTGTTATATCGTTTATAGTAACATTTCTTGGAAAATGTGAAAAATACTGAAACTTATACAGATGTTTTAAAACAATTTTTTATTTGGGGGAACATGTCACATATTTACCGCACACTACTCAAAACAAGACAAAATAGTAATTGGATTACATCAAAATTGATACTGAACCAATTCATAAATTCTAGTGCACTCGGAAGATATGTTGCACACAAAAATAGAGTGCAAGTATGCTTTGTTTAGGAGCTGCATTCATCTAAGGATAAAGGGTTTTGAGAGAACAGCACTGACAGCAATTTCCCCTTACCGTGCGTCCACCAGACTAAACTCAAAGGAGGCAGTTTACTAGTTGAATGGGCAATTTTCTTAAATTCACAAGGACACACAATGTAATTACAATTGGACAAAAATGCTGTGTTAATTTTTCTTGCATTAAGATTTTTTGTAAAACTGAAGTTGTTTGTGTTAATCACAGAACTACTCATATTACACCATGGAAACAATGTTTTCAAAATACACAAATAGGTTGAGAACAGACAATAATTTTTTACTATAAATGCAGGAACAGCAATTTAATTTGAAAGGGCAGCACAATATTATAAATAAGAGAGAACATTATTAAAACTTGACCCAAACCAACCAATAGACCCCAGGAAAGTTTGGGCTTGCAAGGTAAAGGTCCAATTATATCCCTGTCTGGTGAACTAAGTGTGGTAGATTGGTCTGCAGTATTACCTACTCTCTGGCATACTTTTGTGTCCATTGCTTAGCTGTAATAAAATATTGTGTTTTATTTTGGTTTCAGACTTTTTCTTTAATTTTTATTTTTCTTCAATTTGTAAAACCCAGAAATTACAACCGGCATTAGTCTTGAATAAAATACAGTGCAAAATTGACTTTGCTGACACAAAGCTACATGTTGACGTTAACAAAACTTTTTTCATTTTTAACTTACAATGATCACCAATAGAAATGATATACAATGTTGAATTGAAAACTGTACTACAATGCACGTGCAGGGTGTCGATTTATGCCTTTTTCACCATTCTAAGTGTTCGACACGCGATGCCACTGTTTGACATGGGCGGAGTAAAAATAATGTTAAGTTACCATAATGCAGTAACACAAACACACCAACGCTATTGTTATCTACAAAAGTCCGTAAATTGAATTGCTGTAATAACTTAACTAAGCCTAATATATCAGTCACACCAATCTTGCAACATTCACATCGATCTTACTAGTTTTTTTGCGAAGTTTGGACGCCAACGATTTTCCTATTCACATGTAAGTTGTCTTTTTTGCCGTAGATACTGGTGGCAAAAGTGGTTCGAAGATGTTGGTGCCAGTATTAGTCGTTTAATTTTAAACCGCAAACAATTATTTGGGGAGAAATTTGTAGCCTATTTCGAGTCACTATCAAACAACAGCATTTAACTGAACGGTGAACATAGTGTTGAAAACTTAATGGCATCATCGTTTGGGATCCCCACCCAAAATAAATTTGTCTGTTCAGATGGTTAAATAAACGCAACCGCAATAATATTTTGGACAAAATCTATACAAAAACCAGCCAGCACTGGCTTTAACGTTCAGCGAATAAGCACGTTCTGCTTTATGTTTAGAACTAAACAATATTTCCAAACATGGAGCATTGTTACTAAACATGTGGCATGGTTGCCAAACATGTTGCATTGTTACAAAATAAGTACCATTTTCGTTCAATTGGACCTTAATGAGACATAGCAGCCCTACAACATGAAAGGTTTTTAATTGTTTTGTCGATATTTTAACGTGTATTCTAAACTTATGTAAGAACAAGAATCCTGAAATCAAGCCTGGTCAGTCTCATGCTTTAGTTACCAGATACAACATTTTTGCTATTCAAAACACATTCTCAAGATGTTCAAAACGCAATAAAAAATCGACGCCCTGTGCATGTGTAATAAGCAGAAATGTAATTTAGGTAAAATTTTTACCTGTCTTTATTGCATCTGCTTCCCGACATTTCCAAATTTCGGCAACTTCATTTTCAAGGGGATCGTCTGGGTTTGGGGCACTTAATAAAGCTTGTATTGAGAGAAGGACAGTGCGCATTTGTAGTGCTGGACTCCATTTGTCTGATAAACAAAAATATGTTTTTTTCTGCATGGCTTACACAGCAAATTCAAGATGTGTTTAAATTGTTGACCACATGATTTTGTTAAAATCCTTTTTTTGTGCCAAGTCCAGCTAACTCATTATAAATAATGATGCAACATAGCAAATATTTTAATGGTACAATAACGTCCCTGCTTCTGTTTTTAAAGGCAGGGTTGTGAAGAGGTCCCACAACAATTTTGCTTCCACCATCAGTGGATTTTTGCATATAGTCACTTTCTACACAGTATCTGAGTTCATTATTCTTTTGGAAAATGTGCAATAAAAGCAAATGTGCAACTACAGTCCCCAACAGGTTAACAGATAAACTCACAACAGTGTACACAAGCTGACATAACACAAAGAGTAAAAACACTTATGATTATAACCTACCTTTAAGAATGTCCAGACAAATTCTACCAATTCTATCTATATTTGGATGATAAATTTTAGTAAGAAATCGCACTTTAGGAGCAGCCATTGGGTATTCTTCTGGCAGAAATAGTTCCAACTTAAATGTTCCTCCTTCAAAAGGAGACTGAACACAAACCAATCATTAGCAACTACAACACTGGGCATGGCAACGTAGTTCAAAAATATTACAAAAATACATGTTTGCATCATGTTTGGAAAATTCTATGTTTAAAATAACAAAATAAATAACACAACACAAGACAGTACATGACTTTAACATGATACGCCATGTTGGTATATACATATTTGGGATATGTTTAGTTGTTGTCTATCTAGGTTAGAAAAATGTTGTATGTCCTCTGCATAGATTTGCATAATTTTACTGACAATATGCAAAAATAATCAAATAATAGATTAACATAGGAAAAACTCAAGAGCAATCCCAAACTTTGTAATCTGGTTGACAACATGCTTACATCTTTTGGTCCATCAATGGTGACGTGAAAGTATCTTAGATTGCCTTCAACAACCGATGCTGTGATGCCCGGCACAGGTTCTGATTGAAGACGCTGTGTTTCCTAACATTTCAAAACAAAATTCATTTTAATTTGCCTGTCAAACTTGCTGTTTTGATTCACATAATTTGCAACACAACATCATCAACCTTAATTCACAACAAGTACACTCATACCTTTATGATGCGCCGTGGAAGAGCACTCATGACTGTGATATTTAAAGTCTAAAGTACACTTAACCCTTGGCAGGGTTTAAACCTCACTATATTTTTTTAGGAAAGAAAATACAATTTATTATTTGACATAAAAAACAAAAATGTACGAGCAAATTAACATTTTCTGCATGATTCAAACTTTACAACAATATCATTACAGGTTTATCACAAAATAGTGTGAAAATCTGGCAAGGTGCCTAAAATATATTTTGTCATGTGAAGGTATAAAATAATGATGGCAGTTTAAATTGAATGAAGAATGACATGTTACAGCAGAAAAATGGTGTGTAATATTAAGGTTACAAGTATTATTGCACAAACAAGATTCATTTATTTTTAGTCATCATATGTTACACACAAGATTAAATGGTTTTTCTTGATATATTTACGACATTTACGCAATATATTGGTATGTAGGTAAATAGGTTGTGGGTGGGGTCCACAATGATCAGGCACAAACGCACTGTGATAATTAAACACAAAACCCCAAAATATTAGGAAGTAATAAAGTTAAACTTTAAGCAAAAATTCCCAAAAAGTACAGTATTACAATTTCAGCACGACTACATGCGTACATTACTTCAAGTAAACCAACATATATAAAATAGAATGTAGCAAAAATATTTACACAGAGTTCTAGAAAACATGACAGGAAATAAACCTTGAACCGTTTGCCTGATCCGCAACACCACAGTCCCAGATTTCTTGACCACGAAGGTGTGTCAGACGGGATAGATGAGATAAAAATTCAAATGGTAGCAGTCCGTCTACGTTAAAAAATAATATATGAATATAATTAAAGAATTTTCAAATGCAAGCACAACGAAACGCTGGCTGCTAGCGGTGCATGTTTATAATAACAAAATAACTGTGTCTTCGTGACGTCGTAATGTATATTTGAGAAATAAATAATTTGGATTTTACGCACCTCTTCACGCTGACTAACATGCACAGAACTCCAAAATATATTTTGTAACGATAATTTACCTATAATTCTGAAACAAATGGCTTGCACATTTTGCAGAAATTATAGCAAGGTTCAATAAGGCTTTTTGACAACAACTCATGCCATTATTAGAACCAGTTCAAAAATGTCTTGGCTACTTAAACATGAAGCCTACATTCAAGAAAGTTTGACAAATAATAATCATTCCATGGTTGAAAGGCACCCCCTAAATTTAAATTTCCGTTTTGTCATAACTCTAGTCTGCTGAAGTTTTTGCCCTCACACCCCCTGAAAGACCTTCGTATAGCCTCTGCTAACCGCAGTTTGGGAACCACCAGACAATTTCATTCGCACAGTTGGAATAAAAAACATTTATTTTTGCTGGCAAAGTTACTGCACACATGAACAATAAACATATAGGCTACATACATCGGCATTGTTCCGAGCACCATTAAAACCATGAAAGGGTTACAAAGTCACCCAGACAAAAATTGTTGTGGATAGAATCTATTCAATTGAAACAATTGTTATTCCTGCACCATTTTTGTAGTCTAAAGTACTACATAACTTACCTCAAAAATTATACATCTATCCGGAATATCCGACAACCAGGCTTTTCTTACGTATACTACTCCTTCGAGAGTGTTTTTACGTGCACTGTATGGCATTTCTCGCGCTTTGTACGAACGTTCGTGTTTTATTTAGTTTGTGTTCGTTTAACCTTGACATATTATTTAATACAAAACACATCATTTAACTTTGTTGTCATGCACATGTAGATGCAGATTTTAAGGCAGATGTGTTGGCAATAAGTTTTCAGACGGGTGTATCGATATGTTGGAATAAAAATGTGTGATCCAAATGACAATACCTCGGACTTGATCTTAGAACATTATGGGACTATGGATACGGAAAACAAGTCATTGTTTTCTGACTCCGATATGATGTCTGCAACCGGCCCGTCAAAGTCGGTTCTTGATTTATCAATAATGGGAGTGCGAAAAAGAAAAGGTACAATAGATAAACTGTCAATTAACTAATATACTGTCGTGGCTAGAAATAAAGAACCTATGGGGTATTCACTCATTTAAGATACATTGGCATTTTTTTCTTTGTTTGATTTAAGTACATATAGTCATTTAAATGCTACATCGCTATACATTGATGGAAAGAATTACCATGACAAGTTTCACAATTTAATCGGAAATCCACGCACAAACAAATTAGGTATTGCATTAACACACAAAATATATGTCTGTGCAATATCCTCACATTCAATGTTTAAAAAATCCTCTTTGGGCGCACAAACTTCAATTTGGCATTAATGAGACCCTCAATAATTGAAAACAGAATGCACAATGTCAAACAAATCTTAAAATAATTTAACCATTCTATTGTTTGCAATTATTAACAGAGTGCCACATTTATTGTTTTAGCTCAGGACATTTTTCCGTATCCAAAAGACTACAAAGTCCAAAGGAAGTCTGTGGAGAAAATCCATCTTTCTGTTGATTCTCCTTCCCTAAATTCAACACAGCCTCGTCATGATTCAGTTTTCCTGACAGAAGATGACGATGACACGGAAAAATACCTTACCAACTCTTCAAAAAAGCACAAGCAATCCAAGAAAAGAAAAAATGAGGTCTTTTGAATACAAACACAATTTTATTTGACCCAAAATGTTTTTGAAACACTGCAGCCTATTGCTTGCATTTTTCAACTACACAAACTTTATGTATTTTTTCATGTATTTTGTCAACAGAATGAAAGCAATAAATCTGACCAGAGTGAGGTGCAGGTATTCGAGTCTTCATCTGTACAAGTTGAAACAGGTTTGTGGCTTTCTAAAGTTTGACTCAGCATTATCAGAGAAAAGTTAATTATAGATTATGAATGCCAGAATTGCATTCCAAAAGTTAAAATGCCATTACCTCCTTATGGTAAATTGTCTTAAGGTCGTTGCATTACTTTTGATCTGTTCCACTATTTTTCAATGTCACAATGCACCCCAATTTTTTCTTTTTGTTGCTGCAGATGATTATGGAGACCTCGTTGTTACTCTTTACCCTACTTCAGATGGGGGACCAACTTTGCGCAAGGACCAAAATGTAAAAAAAATAAATGAAAGTTTGTTGAATTTCTGCATTAAAGACTTACTTTTTGAATGTTCACCCTAATCATCATGTTGCCAGTAAAGTTTTTTTAAGACTGTGCTCTTAATATTCCAGGGTGAAGATCCGTCTCAGTCTTCCTACCTCAAAGAAGATCAGCCTGCAACTATTTATTTATCTGCTGATTATTTAAACTCAGACAATAATGCATCTATTCCAACGTAAATATGTTTCTAAATGTTCAAAGAATAATACAAATACACTGTTTTTGTGTGTTGGTGCATTACCAATTAGTCACACACAATGAGTGCCATTGATCTTGAAAATATCTTTATGATTTCCAGGCAATCTATCCAGAGTTCAGATGAAGGTGTTGTTTATTCGTTGGCCCCTTCCCCAATTACAGCCACAACACAAACAACCCAAAGAAAGACCAGTCCTAAATCGAACACCAAAGCCCAAAAACACAACGTAAGTCTGTTTGATGTTGTTGAAATGTCTTTCATGTGTTTGAGTAAATTTTGCAAAAATTCAGCAATTGCAAAATATATCACAAGTTTGTTGTTTAACTTTGTTTAACACAATTTAATTTTTATTTTTTAGTTTAATGTTGAAGCTTTCTGTTTAGTTTTCACCTGGGTCGGTTGAAACTGTGAAGGATCCGGTACGAAATGTGTGGGTTACTGTAAAAGAACACAAGGAACAGTTGAAACAATGGGGTCACACTTGGACGAAGGGAACTTGGAGCAACGAGGAAGTTCAGATTCTCAAACAAAACATAGAAACATATTGTGAGGTAAACTGCTTCTTTCTTGGTAATTAGACGGTATTGCATCTTAACGATTCCAAGGATAATTACTGTGTGACTTTAAAATCTACATAAATATTGCACCCTTGAAACAAATCAGAGTAAAACATGGCAGGTGTCCAAGTTGTTGTTGTTGGTCTCTTTGAATCTGTAATCAAATAAGCTGAATGTAAAATCAGCAAAGCTTGTTCTGCTGGTGAATGAAAAGTGACTTCAAATTATAAATTAATCATGAGTCCAATGTGCAGTTTCACATAAACTGTCGGTTTTCACAGAAAAACAACATAAAGAATGTGGTCGATTTAATTTTCACAAGCGACAAGGAGACACGTAAAGATTTCTATCCTTCACTGTGCAACGGGTTGAACAGACCCTTGTTTGCGGTTTACAGAAGAGTGAAGCGAATGTACGACAAGAGAAACTATAAAGGAAAGTGAGTAAAACTTTTGGAAACATTTTATCTGTAGGTTTCTCATCAATAAACTTCCAACAATAATTTATAAATGTTTTTTAGCAATCTTACTTGTGTTTAATTTAATTGATGGATTTGTATTGCTTTGTCTTGGTATTTGTGAATAAATTTGCAAATCACGGATACTAGAAAAGTAACAGACAACCATAATGCGTGCATCAGACTTGTTGGTATGGCAACGCAATAAAAGGTGTCTCGTTTGTGCCAGATACTCTGAAGAGGAGGTTAACAAACTAAAGGAGTTGCGGAAAATGTACGGGCACGATTGGTCGGTGATTGGACAGGAACTCGGTCGTAGTTCGGATTCAGTTAAAGACCGATGTCGTCTGATCAAAGACGATCTAACTACAGGTTGGAATAATTATTTTTTGTTTCGTCACAAACGCGCTTTGTTAGCTTTCGTTTTTTTTTGCTAAAGTAACTGTGGTTGAGATTGGTGACTTTGTGGTGGCATGTAACACAGAAAATATTGTGACCGCCTCAATTACAATTCCGTTTAGTAGGCTTCGCTTGTCCGGGACGTTTCGTGGGCAACCTTCAGTTTGACTGAATTGAAGCTCGCGCGAGTCTGATGCTAATCTAGAACGAAATCGCTCACAGATCGATAACCTTAACATCTTTGTCCACCGTGTTCGTGAAATTAGCGAAAATCTCGCCGGGTCTTCATACTTTCCGATATCCAATAACCGGCAATACTGTGGTAATCCTAATGAAAGTTCTTGACTTTCTCTTTTTGTGCTTCCGTGAATACAAACCAGGGATGGGCGAACTTATTGTAAACTCGCATTCCAGAAATAGGTTGGCCACTGGGTCACGTGAGTAAAAGTGCACAAACAGTTTTGACGCAAGTTCATGAACTGCCCCCTTTACAATAATTCACAACAATTTAGTGTAAACGTTGCAACCGTAAAAAAACAGGCAATGAAAAATTGAATTTAACTGTTGTATAAACACCGTTCTAAAGCGCCATTAGATTATGCCAACTCCTGGCGGACCAGACTTAATAATATAAGAGACCAGATTGGTCCGCGGACCGTAGCTTACCCCTCTATGCTATAGACGCATGAAATATTGCTGTGTTCAGGTCGTTGGACGTCTATGGAGGAGAGCAAGCTTGACTTTGCTGTTCACGCCGTCACCAACACCAGCTTAGGCGAATCTGTTACTGACGGTGTTTCCTGGCCCCTGGTCGCAGAAATTGTAAGTATTTGATCACATAATCAGCTTTACGGTAGACCTACACTATAGCTAAAAACCACCTGTGCTTATCTCTATATAAATGCCACCAGTTTTGTCATTTAAAACCTATTATAAGTTAAATAATTAAATATACGTGATCGGAAGGCAAGGGACTGGAATTTTGCCGGTTTTCACAAAGTTCAATTCTTTTCACATTAAATGGATTTCTTTCGAATACTTTTACACCATTTTCTTTGCACTTTAGTTTAGGTTTTTGTTTAAATCACGTTGTTGGAAATTTTAATTACTCCGCAAATGCAGAAAGAACAACTGACTTAGAATAAACCGAATGTAACAGTGAGCTGCACGACTATGAACTGATATTAACTTCCTCAGGTGAAAACACGCACTGAGAAGCAATGCCGGACTAAGTGGTTAAATTACTTGAACTGGAAGCGAATGCAGGGAGACCCGTGGACGAAGAACGATGACAAACTTCTGGTGGCAAAGTACGTGTATTGGTTGAGACGATTTTGTTATGATTTAGAGGCAATACTTTATTGTAACTGGTGTATTGACCACGGATGTACTACCAGCCTTATGGTAATCACTGCTTTACATTATGGCAAAAAAAAACATTTTCAAGCGCTTGTGTCGAAAACGCGTATACGTTTCCTCAGAAAGGTTTTGATCGTTCGTCCCTTTTATGTGAAAATTTATGTACGAGATATTTGTTCGCAGAATATCTGATACCGACGTTGGAGCAGAGAATGAGGTGGATTGGTCGGGCATGTGTGGGGATTGGAAAAGCGCACGATCCCCACAGTGGCTTCGACTCAAGTGGAACGGATTAAAAAAGTTGATACCGGAAAACGAGGAAAATTTCACTTTTAAAGGTAAGTTACAGTCAGTTCAAGAATTTCTTGTTGGTTGCTATATAACGTATACAAATTGACGCTGATTAAATTTTGTTGGGGTTCTGTCTTGCTACGTCGCATTTAGAACGAAGCAATAGAAAATCTTTAAATCCGTGATCTAATCTGTATGTAGCTTGTGTGTTGGTTTTGCATCGAAATTTAAAACGTAATAACTTGACGTCATCGTTTTATGTCCATCAGAGACTGTGACGTATCTTAAAAATCACTTCTCCACCTCGAACGCAACCAGAACATGGGAAAAAACGAAAAAACCTTCCTCCGATCGTCTGAAGCAAATCCACGGAAAGCAACACAAAATTAGTGCCGCAGATTTGCGTAAGTTCGAGATTTGCATCAAGATGGATGGCCAACTTTATGTTTTCTAAATTATTGCTGAATGCTGCCGGGCATGTTTTCTTGTTGCAATACGGATACTGATGAAGGCTGCTGCATCGAAACGTCGATACAATAAAATTTATGTTTTCCGTCACAATCCCTAATGCACAAGAAAAAATGGATGCAAACAGATTCCGCACAGTTTTAGATTTTTTCACTTTTATTTCAATTCCTTGCATCCCACACGGTCCGATAAACGCGCATTGGTTTTAAAACGTAAAAATGTAGCATCTTCTTTGATAAAACTTCGCACGAAAAAAGCACATCCCTGTTTAACAAAATATACACGTTAAAAAGTACAGACAAAAACGTGTTTCAATTTTCGAATTGATTTACAAGAAAGATTAATTCCTTTGCGCTTTGTGGTCTGGATGGCACGCAAACATGTTCTACTGATTGTAAGCTTGCAATAAACCTTGACCAACAACTTGGGTGATTTTGAGTTAATTTAACCGTGAAATTGTACAGGAGCACTTCGTAGCAATGGAGTCCACATTCTGAGCAAAGAGGAACTTGAACAAGACGACAGTGGGAACATCACCACCAGCGTGATCAGCCAATCGGAAGACACTACGTCAGCGCCACTCTTCATACAAACCAACGACCCCGACCACTTGGTGTCGCAAGAGCTCCTTGAATCGTCCACGAATGTGGGGAGTCCCCATGACAGATTTCGTCTTCTCACGGTAAATTATGACGTCACGTCGTGTGTTTTCAAATTAACGGCGGTTTGTGGAACTCCATATGCGACCCATGTGTATTATGTGTATTGTCCGAGTCGGGAGAGAATTTGTGTTTTACTGGGTATTGAAACGCAATGAAATGTTGGGTTTGGAAATAAGACCAGGCCTACTTGCACGTAGCTTGTTGTTAATTGATATTTGCACTCAAGTCTGCTACGTCGGCTGCTTTCTGTTCAACAATTTCCTGTTGTTTATACAACATGTCGCTATTTAAATTAAGCTTAGGGTCCAGTCATTCCACCTTCTATTTAAAATTTTGGCGACAAAAAACAGCCCAATTCCTTCATTCGTTGATGATGTTTTAATTCAATGATTTTCTAAACAACTTGTGTGTGTTTCAGGATGCAAACGACGGGAGCAACAAACCTCAATTTAACGAATGTGAGTCTTTGTTGTAGAAAATTGTTCATTGGAAACCATCATTGATGTCACTGAAATTCTTTCAGTTTGTGTCTGTCATTAATTAAATTTTGATAACTGTCGTCTGACTTATTCAACCGTTGGCTAACTTTATAAAATGGCCGGATAGTTTGGAAACACACGTTGAGAAATGAAGAACTCCAACTAAATAATTATGACTACATGATTAGATCATTTTATTTTCCTTTCTATTCGGCAGCTCTCATATGCGATGGAGGTGGGAGCCAACTTCCTCTTGGAACTTACAGAATTACCTCCACCTCATCCGATGGAATTTACATCATACAAGCGGCAGATACATCGTCCAGTGACGTAAGTACAATACATACAGTGTGTAGGATACAGGTCGGTAATGTTAAGAGTGAATATCCCGGGTCAAATCAGTAGCGGTTTAATTGACTTTTCTGCTTGGCCATGTGTTGACCTTCACACGTCCTCGTGCAAACAAAGTTGTTCTTATGTTCCAATAAGGACGCCTAAACATTCGTAGGTATGTAAAAACTTAATTTGACTTTCAACGTTTAGTGTTTACGTCATCTCAGATTATTTTGTTGCCATGTTTTAAATAAATTTTTTAACAAGCAACCACATATTAATTATGGCCGTCGAACTTATCCCACGGAAGCAGAATTTCTGTTCTTACTGAAAACTTAGATATTCTTCGTTTACTCTGGGCTTAAGAAATATAATAAGGAAACCAGTCGATACCGTGAACACTTTGCTTGAACCACACAAAAACCACAACCTTGCCGCAATTTATCTCGACTAAATCTGCAAATTCCTCACCAACAGGAAGTGACGTTAACGACTGATGACGATCGTTCCATAAACATCACACTTCCATCAGAAGTACTTAACACTATGCTCAAGCTCGACAGCTCCAAACTTGCCACTGACGTAACCGAAGTGACGTCATCATGCACTGGTAGTGACGTGGCATTCGACGCGAACGTGGATTCAGGTAATTCATATCAGCATGTTACCATTGTTCCTCAACTATTTAAACTATAAGTGATAGTGAACAAGGTGGTTCAAAATAATTCAGCAATTACATGTTTATGCCAAAAAACTTTTCGCCATGTTTCATCGGTATCTGCAGTGACGTCATATGTAATGACGTATATATTTTTCCAGTTTATTTAACGTCTTCAGACATTCCGGTGTTAGGAAGTGTGGCTCATGACGTCACAATCGGATCTCCTGGTCACAACGATTCAAACTCGTGTTGTTTACAAGAGGAATTAAGCCCGCTTGCAGGTTGGTCAATTTTACACGTTGTTATCCTATGTTAAAGTGGCTGCCCGTGTACAGTTTACCTCATACAGTAAACCCCGGTTTAACCTCGTTCTGATTTGGAATCCTTTCTGCCCAAGACATCCTTGTGACTTGCAGACGAAAATTCACAAGTGTTGGCAACGTTTCGCACTACTTACAGTAAGCGCTGGAGGATACACCAGACAATTGACTATGACGTCATACGGGCATTGATAATTGGGGTTATTTTGTCAATGGAGTGATTGCCATGTTATTTCCTCGCGTCTTTCCTCCCAACAATGCTGTTCACGCCTTGCGTTAGTTATTTTCTACAGTCGAATTCGTTACCTAATATGAATTATACGGTTTCACAAACACATCCGGTAAACTGCACTTACGTCTGTTGTGTGACACACCAGTGCAGTAATAACCAATATATACATGGGTACAAGGTTTTTTAGTTTACGTTTGTGCGATTGCGGCAATCGAATTAGGATGCAAAGCAAGCAGCTACAAATCATTTGCTTTCCCAATTTGATCCGAATTCAGAATCTGAAATAATTAAGCCGGTTTACCCTAAAAAAATGTTGTAAATCCAGCCAAATTAGGCAAATATCCGGATTAGCCGAATTTAGTAAATTTGTTGTGTTAGCTTCTTGCGACATTACGACTAAAAGTGTTCATAAAACTTATAGATCTTCCACTTATAATTGTATTTGGTCTCACGGGTTTGTTGAATTAAACGTCTTATGAAGGTTTCTAGGGTGGCCTTGGTTATTGTAAGGTTACCATGTATTATTATTTCATGTAGCTGAAAAGTAAATTCTGTTTTTTGTGCAGAAAACCTCCTGTGACGTGTCGGGGAAAACCCTTTCTCCAGTTTCTCAAGTTTACCTTCTCCTCATCGTGACGTAACTACTTCCCGAAGCGTCAGTGTGCTTTGTGATGCAATAATGTCAATTGTTTTTTCAATTATTTGTTTGTTTTTTGTCATCCTTGAACAAAAGGATATTTGTGCGCCCGTACATTGACGTAATAATTAAGGATTCGAACTTGGCGAATTGTTTTGCTTCAAAGTCTGTAAAAGTTGTGAACGTTTTCAAACAATATCAAAGCCGTCCATCACAGTAAGTTAACCGAGTTTGTTCGTTTGGCTGCAGCCTCCAATCTGGAATATTTCCTCCACGTCTTTCCTCCCAACAAACGTTTTCGGTTTCTTTGAAAGTAACAAAGTTTGTTATCCCAATGAACAATGGGTGTACTGTGACGTAATAATGACGCGCATAAGTTTGCAGTATCAGGCCAGGAAGCTGAACAAAGAGCTAGTATATGACAGCAAAGCTTTTTGATGCGATGCAGTACAATGCCTGGTGTTGAGAGGTTTATAACGTTAGTTAAAGTGATTTTTTACTATATGCTGTAAGACTGAACTGGATTAATTAAATTGCTTTTCCAATACAGATTAAATTAATAGATGTCAGGGTATTATTGCCAAGCATAATGCTAATCTATATTTATGTAAAAAGCATTTAATGTAGATTTTCGATTCAATTAGTTTTCTATCGTGGTGCAGTTACATTAAATAAAAAGTGTCGTTTCCACCAAGTTCAGATTTGGGTCTAAATAATAAAGTTAAACCACCTCAAAACAAAGCAATAAACAATTCGCAAATGTACGAGACGGAATAATTTTGTTGGTTTCCTCTACGGATAGCCATGGATGTGGTGGTAATTTCATAGATGCCGGGGCGCTGTGAAATGAAAACTCATAAAGTTGTATGACAGAATAATCTTGCTGATGGCCGATGACTTGCACTATACAAAATTTTCGAAATACAAAATAAAGACGGTCTGACGATCCTAATTTCCAAACACCCACTCATTTTGCACAATTTCTGATCCGACATAATTTTTTTTTTGCAAAACTCTACTATCGACATTTTGTTTTGCAGCATTACAAAGTATGAATTTACTTTTCGTGTTGTACTTAACACTACTGCCTGTTGTCTTCTCCCAAACTTGGCACAAGCATGGAACAAGTGAATATTTGATTGGGTCAAGAGCGGATAAAGTCAACAGCTCTTCTGAAGCAGAAACTGCATGTCAAGGATGGAATGCTCATGTAGCCAACGTCAAAACAAACGATACTTTTCATTTTTTAGTGGCTAAGATTGGAAATCTCACTGGCAAGTCTTTTGTCTGGAGTAAACTCACAATTGTAATGCAAACTAATCACTATTTCTTTTAATGTATTGAATAACTCTGGTTTGTAATGCTATGATATCAATTACGTGGATCAGTATACTGATATAGTCCATACAGGTTGTGAGATTCAAAACTGCTTTAAATCATATGTGTACGGTTAAACTAATGTTGTCAAAGTAATCAAGTATTGTCATTTCTTTGAAGAACGACCCTACTCCTATTTCATTGGAGCGAAACGAAATGGGAGTACAAACAACTTTAAGTGGACAGATGGATCTAGAGTTGATAATCCACAGTGGAGGGTGTGGAGGTTTGGGGGTAGGACATTCAGTGAACCAAACAACGACGGTGGACATGAAGATTGTGTGACAATGGGTTGGAGATGGGAACCCGGAGACTTGAGGTGGATGGATTATCCATGCGACCAACCGGCTCGATACATTTGTGAAAGGCGGTCAGGTTAGATACTTTGGGTCAAAAACCATAGCCGAGGAAATGACATAGAAACTTACAACTTGTGAATAGATAGTTTTTCTGCAAATAAACACTGTTTTCCTGATGACATGTTGTTGCAGCAACGACATCGACCACGACGGTTAACACTGCAGCGTTAAGAACAAGTACAACAACAACAACATCCAAGCACGCCAAAGGAAGTACCACGTCTGTTGGGATAGAGTTATCCAGCGGTACCAACGAATTGACCAAGAAAACAACCGTACTGATTACCACGACCGGTAAACCAACAGACATAGTTGTAACAGTCTTATGCACTAGCACAATAAGTATTTATAAATACTGTTGAATATACCCAATTAATTTAAACTTTTCATAAACTACACCCAAAAACAGTGTTTAATTTCCAACCAATATTGTAGCATCCAACAGCACCAACTTATCAGCTATCATTGGTTGGACGCTGGCTTGCATTGCAGTGATTGCCCTAATTTGCATGGTTGGATATCATGTGATGAAGCAAAGACGAAAAACAAGGCGAGATCAAAAATTGTTGTTTGTTTATTATCTGAAGAGTAAACACTGTTTTTAGGGATGTTGGATTGGAAAATCCCACCGAAGTCACATTTGCAGCAGCGGCAGGTGAGTGAACAGTCTACGGTGACCAACGCTTTATTTGCATGTTATATAATTTTTTGTTAATTTGGACGCATTATCAAACGGCGATGATCTCGATAGTCTATTATTTAATACACAAGTTATTCTGTTCCCCATCAGAAGTCGATTTGGATAATCAATTCTTTAGTCTGCTGTGTCTGCGATGTTTTTAGACAGCCTGTAAACATGCGTTTTTATTCTTTGTCGAGGTTGACTTTACAAGCCGAGTGCACTAAAAAATACACGTCACCAGAAAATCATCAACTCATCAACTTGAAATTATGTTTTGTGTTTTTGATTTAATCACTTCTTGTCTCAACATCTGTAGATAACGGACAACCAGACGATGCGTACATTTTGCCACAAGCCATCCCATTGACCAATAACCAACCAGCACGGCAGAACCATCCTTCTAACCAACACCAACCAAACCCTGACATCAACCATTACGAAACCACGCAAGATCCTCAATACGTGAATATTAAAACTACTGATGGGAATTCAGAATACATGAATTTCAAGTAAAGTTCCAGAAAACGAAAAACAATTATCACTGCATACTTTCAAAGTTTTAATTATGTTTGTTGATTCTAATTAAATCATGATTAAAGGGCTTCGATCCTAATAAGTCTCATCAGTGCAGCTATGTTGTGACTTTGAACGACCTTGTCAGCTAAATAGATGACATAGACATTATTGGCTCAATTGCTTGTACTTGTCTTGAAATGTTGGTATTGTGTTTTTATGATGTAGTTGATTTTTTAATGTAAGCCTTGCATTGCTGCATTGCGTCGAACTACTTCCTTATGGGAAGTTCCTCCTGCCAACGTCGTCATCAATTAAGTAAAGCTTGATTGTTACGTAGGAGCCGTGCAGCTTCCCGAACTAATACTCACGCGGTTCTTATGATTGGTATTTACTCACTGCAGCACGAATATCAACTTAGCCATTGTGCCTTGATCCACTACACGTTGATAAACAAAGATTTGCTCTGTTTGTTGTGTACGAGTGAAGTGCAAGAATAAAAATGTATTTGGGATTTGGGATTTGTGATGCAAGAACTCGTTTGAAGCAGATCTTGACCTACTTACGATTAATTTCAGGACAATCACGTATTTCTTTACCCTGCCAGGCCTGTTTAGTTTTATTTATTTTCTGTTTAGTTGACGAAGAAATGTAATAATCCAGTAATAGACCAAATCAACTCGGAAAACCGTCCTCCGGATTAAACTCATGCGACTGTTGTGCATCTTTGGTCATCGTGATTCATTTGCTGAGTTGAGCAATGGCTTTCATTTCCTATGCAGATACTCGATATGGTAACTGTGTTATGTGTGGAGTTCTGTGCGATCGACGCAAAATATGGCCCACATTTGCGTTACATTTAGTTCTGGTTGCTTTTTTTTGCTCAATCGCGCTTGAGAATATTAAAACCAAAGCCATTGTAATCACGCTTTCTACGCATTTCCAAGTTGTGATGCCCAGCAAAACGACATAGGAAAAAAAGAACTAATTTCCAGTTTAGGTCAATTTCACAAAGGACAATTTAGTAGGAAATACTTGCTGAGCTGGTGGCAGGTGACAAAATTGTAACCAGTAGAAGCAACGACATTATAGTTGTGTTATAACCCATGTATATAGATAACTTATGCAACCAAATTAGCTACGTAAATAAACTTAAATTAAACACAGGTAGTTCCTTCGCAAAAATGAAATAGGGTCAAATTAAATACAGGTATTTTTATTTGCAAATTAGTAATGCAAAATTGCGCAAACAATTCCATGAATTGCGCAATCAACGCTGGAAAACTTGGTCTATTTTGTTTGTTTGTCGAAATGCAACCACAGAAAAAGCAAACAAGAACGGGTTTCTGGTGGAATACGTTTACGCGGAGGAAGTGCGGTTCACCAATCGTGCGAAACAATGGCAAAGAGCGTGTTAATTTTGCAGTGAGGGCTAAGGAGTCATTTCCAGCCGTGTACTTTACGTTAAAATTAGTTTGATGAATTGCTTTGTCACTTTGAACAACCTGGAATAAATTATCCATATCAGCTTTAATCTATTGCCTTTTTGCAATTGTTAGGTAGTCAAAAAACCCAACATGAAAGGACACACCAACCAACCAACGAGCAGTTTCAACAACCACATTACGTGAACTCTCCAAGAACCGTGCACTACCAAAACGACACTGATTATGTTAACTTTTAATTAGATAAGGTTTCCATTGCACTCGGTTGAATAGTCGTATAAACCTGCCATAGTCAAAGTGTCATAATTTGAGCCTCCCAAAATACAAAACATTACAGAAATAGCTGGTGTTTCAAAATAGAATCCTCCAATAATTTTTGTGTTGTTTTTCCAAAATTTATGCAACTAAAGTGACCTTTGTATGGCCTTGGTTGGTATTTGAAATGAGAATTGTAACCCCCTAAGCTGCTGCGCTTCGATGTTGTTGTCACGTGACATGCCTCCGGCTTGTTGCTCGTTGTTGCTGCTGCTGTTTCCCTTTTGCCTGCTCAGTCCTTTATTACCCCGACGCTTTTCTTGCATGCGCTCATTGTAGTACTGATGATGAACCCAGTTAGTGTTCGAAACGTTTACTAATGATTAACATCATTTTAGCTTTGGCTTTCATTTTCAAAGTTATCAACTCCAAATATTTTGCACCCAAGTAACCCCCTACTTTGTACATATCTTGTAGAATGTTTCTCGTAACTTTTTTTTTTAATGAAATATTTTCTCTGTAAAGACCCTGTTTTGACATTTTCACGCAGGTATTCTAGTAGTTATCACATGTTGAACCACGAATTTCCGTTTTCCCTTATAAAGAGAAAAAATCCCCAGTCGTCACTTATCAACAGTGGTTGGCATCTCTCGCGGTAATTGATCGCCTCTCACCTCATAAACTGAAGCGCATTTCAGTGTGTGGTGAACGTAGCAGATGAGCGGAGAACCAAGAAATATAGTTACGAGAATTTTCGACGTCAAAATGTCAACAGGCTGGTATTAAGTAAACGTTTTGTTGTCTGGTGTAATAACGTAACACGATAACGCATTCCAACAGCAAGACAAGGATGTAAACAATCCTGTGGGTTAGAATGTAACTCTTTTGGAAAACGTACTTAAACTTACGTGCGAGGTTCACTGCAATCCCTTGAACTTTATAAGCACGTTTCTCGGTGACTTGTGATTGTCGTGTTACAACACAGATGCCATGCTATTGTGAACCCAGAAGATGTGCAAATAGTAACGCGTTTTCTTGGATGCATTGTACTGTGGTATAGTAGCCTTATAGCATATATTACAAGAATGTCATTTATCCTTTTGTCAAACAATTGTTTCATTCCTTTTCCAAATTTTATTTGAATTTTCTGGCATTTCAATTAAAAAGACCCGGTGTCTCATTAATCATTGACGTAAATTGTGTCGTTTTTCTAATGAGGTTCTGCCAGGGTTCATGCAATGAAGCTGTTGGATTTGTTCGTAATGATGCAGGTTTTGGTGTGGTTGTATCTGGTTTTGTCGATGTTGTGTCATTGCTTAATTGGTTGCTTCAAGATCTTTAGTTCTAACATAGTTTTACATTTCCAACAATATCATGGTCGGATGTTATGACGTTAGCAGAGCATTTAGCCGCTAGTAATAATCCCCAACGCGTTTGAACGTCAGATCTAAATCCGAAATCTCAAGCCAAAATTTGCTTTCTGGCGTCAACAAACTGAAAAAGGTCTTTGTCAAACGGATTTTCATTTTCTACGAAAGATCCTGATACTGAGGGTCACATTAAGGTAGCCACGCGGTTAAGAATCTTCATCCTGCAAACTATGCGGGATTTTCCTCCAACAAAAGTTTTTGGTTTCGATCCATTTCTATGCAGTCATTATTCAACGAAGGTTAGTTGCTCAAGTAAACAATGGGTGTACTGTAACGTAATAATGACGCGCACAAGCTTGTAGAATCAGACCAGTAAGTTATGTTACCGGTAAGAACCAAGTTAAGGCAGCAAAGCTTTTATTGCGGTACAATATAATGTCTTGTGTTGAGAGGTTTATACCATTAGTTATAGTTCTTTTCAACACATGGTCGGTCAGATTGAACAAATCACAGCCTTCTCAGGCCATGTCAGGCAAATAATCTAAATTTTGCAAATGAGCATTCGATGCTTTACATAGTTTCTTGTTTATATTTTCCTTAGCCATAAGATCACTATAGGGCAGACATATTGCACTTGGTTTGGACACAAGCGTTGATTATGGTAATTTATCCGGGTATGTGTCGTGTGTTGCTGCTGGTATTACCCTTTCTCCCTACTTCTCTTTCAAAAACATGTGCAAGAAGTGGAACTTGTATGTGAGTACCACAAATATCCTATGTTTATTTATGTAAATTAGTAATGCAAAAAAGTGCAAACAATTCCTTCAATTGCGCAATCAACGCTGGAAAGCTTGGTCTCTTTTGTTTGTTTATCAAATGCAACCACAGAAAAAAAAAAAAGACTTATTCCGTACATATTTTTAGGTGTTCGATGTCCGACAACAGCGGAACCATTGACCTGCGGAGTATTGGTTCGACCAACGGCACCCCAAGGTGGTCAATCCGCGACCAACCGTGGACTTTCAAATACAATCCATGTGTTGGTTTCACTTCTCCACAGTTCACTGACCTTGCTGTAAGTGCTGGCATGAAACTACACAAACGTTAGTTGCCACACGTGTCACTAAACGTGAGGCAGTTATATTGCTTACATGCTGCGCGCATAAGCAAGAAGGTTGTGTTCGTACAACAATAGGGTTGCCAGAAGTCCTGGCTTTCGCACACATTCCTCGTATGTTGTTGTTAAAATCTCATAGATGACTTAAAACAATATTTCAAAACTGTCAAACAATGTTCAAATTTTTGGAAGTTGTTTGCTGCGAACAAAAAAATTCGTGCGAAAGCGATACTATTGTTGCGTTACGTCATAGAAGGTGCTTTGGTCTTGCGAGTGCTGACAGCCTCATGCGTTTAGGAATGGAAAAAATTGTAAAACTGGTTTAGTATAGTATTGCATTAAATAGGGGACAACAGCAGAAGTCAATTTGTGTAAACAAACAACGTCTCTCTTCAATGTAATGGCAGAGGGAACGACGTAAGTTTGAAGCCTGTATACATTTTAATGCAGGTTCACCAGCGAAACAACACAAACCCTGCAGAGGAATTCGACCTCGGTGTTCAAACAAGCGAAACGTTTGTAACTGATTTTCAAGGGGCCGTTTCCATCACATACCTTTCAAAAGACAAATTCAGGTAATATTCACATCTGCTTCTCTCCATTAAATTAATAGCTTGGTTTTCATGTTTTAATCATTCATGTTTCAAGTATTTTATTCGTTGGAAACACTAGGCAGCTAATGTTTCGTTGTAGATTCATTTTATATTGATATAACTAAAGCGCATCATTACAAACCTCACCACGATATTTTAAACAAAATTTAGCTTGTTAACATTTGGAAATGATAATATTTTGTACTGCGGTTGCTTAGATCCTTTTAATAGTGCAATATATGTTGTAAATAAATGCAAAACATTTGGGATTCGGAACCACACTATTCTGTGCATAAACCGCCATATGTGTCTTTCGGTTAAAACATTCTCACGGGTTTTTAATCAAACTTTATTGTTTTTAGACTTACTCGTGTTTTTCTGGTTTGCGAACCCGCTGTCACCGACCATAATCTGCGGTTCATCGGTGAACTCGTAATAACCGAATACGTAAGCTCAATAAGCGACCTCCATGTGTATATCATTGGTTTAACTTCTCACTTCCCACCAACATTTCCTTTGAATATAAATTTCTCAAATACATCAATGTCTGGGAAACCCGATCTATACGAGTTCAATGCACAGAGGTTTCATAAATCGACGTTTTTTATTTACGTTGCAGTATTTCATCTTAACAAGTCCCTGCGCGTGTCCAGGGGCTTGTGACGTCAAAGGAATTATTCGTAAGTCTCTTTATTTCTTTTTAAAGCAATTCAAAGGGCATTACCTTAAACCACATCCGTCTTAGACTTTACCTCAATAAATCACCGCTGATAGATTGTAAACATTCTCAATGCAAATGAAGTAATGGTTTTGAAACAAAGTCAAAAACAAAAGAGTGTCGTGGTCTACATATAGTGGCTAGTAAACAACTTGCTAAGCGACCTTCACAATTACAACCCATAATGCTCAGAATATTGCAGCTGAGTTCGCCATTGCAATAGGGCGATCCTACCTTGCTATGTCACACAACATGAGACACTTTTTTTAAATTGCACAATTAATTTCTGCCTTAAATTTTAACTTAAATTGTTCTTTACGTTACATATGGCACACTATCACTCTGATAAATCTTACAAAAGTATTTGCGGCTTCAGTTAGAAGCATATTTGCATTATATAACATGACCATTAACCGTACCTAATTTGAATCCTCCCCAATTTACAGAAGAGACAACAACAAAAGCTGAAACAACAACAAAAGTTGCTGCAATAGCTACAGCAACAGCGTCAGATGTCCTACTGAAGCACTCAACAGAAGTAGAAAACAGAATCACAGCACAAACCCAAGGTAAACGTAGAACAGGAAACAACAAATATTGGATTTGGTGTAACGATTGCAAAAACAGAGATATTGCTTTTCCAAAGTAAACTACACACATTTTGTTTAAATTTGAATGAAATGTGGGACATATGTAACTAAAAGACGATATTTTATTTTTCTGTGATATTTTTCAGCTATTAGTGGGCTAATTTACTGGAAAACGCTGACCATCATTGGTTGGGTGATTGCTGGTGTTTCCGTAACTGTGACCTTGTGCATTACTATCTTCTGCGTAACATCACAAAAATCCAATAGAAGGTAATTAATTGGAAGGCTAACAGTGTCGTTTTGTATGGTGTCAGTTACGTAATGGTGGCAAATTTATACACGGTGCTACATTAAAACAACTTTGACAAACTTCCGATTAACTCCTTCACACAGCATGTTATATTTGCAGACCCGTCCTTTCCGAGGAATCCAAAAGACAGACAGGCATGTTTTATATAAGTTTTTTATTATAATTGAAGTGGGTTTGAGGATAAATGTTAAAGTTACTCGTGCTCCATGACTTTAACTCATAGTTTGAAAGCAGGAAACCAGTTTGCCATTAATCATCATTGATCATCATGGTGTTTAAGCTTTATAAAAATATATATCTGTTACAAATGTTGATTACAACGGATTTCTGGTGGAATACGTTTACGCGGAAGGTACGGTTCACCAATCGCGCGAAACAATGGCAAAGTTCGTGTTTCACTTTTGCAGTGAAAGCTTCAAAACATTTCCAGGCACCTACTATACGTTAGAATCATTTTGATGAATCGCTTTGCCACTTTAAACAACAAGGAATGAATTATCCATATCAGCTTTAATCTATTGCCTTTTTGCAATTGTTAGGTAGCCAAAAAGCCCAACATGCAAGGACACACCAACCAACCAACGAGCAGTTTCAACAACCACATTACGTGAACTCTCCAAGAACCGTGCACTACCAAAACGACACTGATTATGTTAACTTTTAATTAGATAAGGTTTCCATTGTACGTGGTTGAATAGTCGTATAAACCTGCCATAGTCAAAGTGTCATAACTTGAGCCTCCCAAAATACAAAACTTTACAGAAACAGCTGGTGTTTCAAAATGGAATCCTCCAATATTTTTGTGTTGTTTTGCCAAACTTTATGCAACTTAAGTGGCCTTTGTATGGCCTTGGTTGGTATTTTAAATGAGAATTGTAACCCTTACTTTGTAAATATCTTGTAGAATGTTTCTTGCAATATTTATTGAATGAAATATTCTCTGTAAAGACCCTTCTGCTTCTGCAACTTTTATTCCGCAAAAAAGGTTTTCCTGAAACATTTTCTTGGATGCATTGTACTGTGGTATCGTGGCCTCATAGCATTTATTGCAAGAATGTCGTTTATCCTGGTGTTATTTTGACTGAAAAAGCGTTCGTAGTTATGTTTCCCGTAATACAACAGGTAAAGCGAAATAATTACTTTCGTTATTTTATCGCGCTGTGACACTGACGCTTTGGAAAGGAATTACGTAAAACAGGAGAAAGGGTTTTTCCCGAGCACGTCATTAACGGATTTGTGTCGATTATGCGTTACCTGGGAAAAGTGAAAGATGACGTGACTACAGGGTTAAACCACGACGTTTAACGTTGTTTGTAATCTAGCAGTATGGGTTATACGAAACGTTGGCTAATAAACAAAATCAGCACATTGGTTTTACCGTTACATAAACCTTCGTTTTAAGTGAACCTGTTTAGAACTTAGATTCGATATTTGTTTTAACATCATAAACGTTGGCTTCATACGTTCCAAGGTTCAACAACATAAAGAATGTGGTCGATTTAATTTTCACAAGCGACAAGGAGACACGTAAAGATTTCTATCCTTCACTGTGCAACGGGTTGAACAGACCCTTGTTTGCAGTTTACAGAAGAGTGAAGCGAATGTACGACAAGAGAAACTATAAAGGAAAGTGAGTAAAACTTTTGGAAACATTTTATTTGTAGGTTTCTCATCAATAAACTTCCAACAATAATTTATAAATGTTTTTTTAGCAATCTTACTTGTGTCTATTTTAATTGATGGATATGTATTGCTTTGTCTTGGTATTTGTGAAATAAATTTGCAAATCACGGATACTAGAAAAGTAACAGACAACCATAATCCGTGCATTAGACTTGTTGGTATGGCAACGCAATAAAAGGTGTCCTGTTTGTCAGATACTCAGAAGAGGAGGTTAACAAACTGAAGGAGTTGCGGAAAATGTACGGGCACGATTGGTCGGTTATTGGACAGGAACTCGGTCGTAGTTCGGATTCAGTTAAAGACCGATGTCGTCTGATCAAAGACGATCTAACTACAGGTTAGGAATAATTATTCTTTGTTTCGTCACAAACGCGCTTTGTTAGCTTTCGTTTTTTTTTGCTAAAGTAACTGTGGTTGAGATTGGTGACTTTGTGGTGGAATGTAACACAGAAAATATTGTGACCGCCTCAATTACAATTCCGTTTAGTAGGCTTCGCTTGTCCGGGACGTTTCGTGGGCAACCTTCAGTTTGACTGAATTGAAGCTCGCGCGAGTCTGATGCTAATCTAGAACGAAATCGCTCACAGATCGATAACCTTAACATCTTTGTCCACCGTGTTCGTGAAATTAGCGAAAATCTCGCCGGGTCTTCATACTTTCCGATATCCAATAACCGGTAATACTGTGGTAATCCTAATGAAAGTTCTTGACTTTCTCTTTTTGTGCTTCCGTGAATACAAACCAGGGATGGGCGAACTTATTGTAAACTCGCATTCCAGAAATAGGTTGGCCACTGGGTCACGTGAGTAAAAGTGCACAAACAGTTTTGACGCAAGTTCATGAACTGCCCCCTTTACAATAATTCACAACAATTTAGTGTAAACGTTGCAACCGTAAAAAAACAGGCAATGAAAAATTGAATTTAACTGTTGTATAAACACCGTTGTAAAGCGCCATTAGATTATGCCAACTCCTGGCGGACCAGACTTAATGATATAAGAGACCAGATTGGTCCGCGGACCGTAGCTTGCCCCTCTATGCTATAGACGCATGAAATATTGCTGTGTTCAGGTCGTTGGACGTCTATGGAGGAGAGCAAGCTTGACTTTGCTGTTCACGCCGTCACCAACACCAGCTTAGGCGAATCTGTTACTGACGGTGTTTCCTGGCCCCTGGTCGCAGAAATTGTAAGTATTTGATCACATAATCAGCTTTACGGTAGACCTACACTATAACGAAAAACCACCTGTGCTTATCTCTATATAAATGCCACCAGTTTTGTCATTTAAAAGGTATTATAAGTTAAATAATTAAATATACGTGATCGGAAGGCATGGGACTGGAATTTTGCCGGTTTTCACAAAGTTCAATTCTTTTCACATTAAATGGATTTCTTTCGAATACTTTTACACCATTTTCTTTGCACTTTAGTTTAGGTTTTTGTTTAAATCACGTTGTTGATTACTCCGCAAATGCAGAAAGAACAACTGACTTAGAATAAACCGAATGTAACAGTGAGCTGTACGACCATGAACTGATATTAACTTCCTCAGGTGAAAACACGCACTGAGAAGCAATGCCGGACTAAGTGGTTAAATTACTTGAACTGGAAGCGAATGCAGGGAGACCCGTGGACGAAGAACGATGACAAACTTCTGGTGGCAAAGTACGTGTATTGGTTGAGACGATTTTGTTATGATTTAGAGGCAATACTTCATTGTAACTGATGTTTTGACCCCGCATGTACTACCAGCCTTATGGTAATCACTGCTTTACATTATGGCAAAAAAAAAAACATTTTCAAGCGCTTGTGTCGAAAACGCGTATACGTTTCCTCAGAAAGGTTTTGATCGTTCGTCACTGTTTACGTTAAAACTTATATACGAGATATTTGTTCGCAGAATATCTGATACCGACGTTGGAGCGGAGAATGAGGTGGATTGGTCGGGCATGTGTGGGGATTGGAAAAGCGCACGATCTCCACAGTGGCTTCGACTCAAGTGGAACGGATTAAAAAAGTTGATACCGGAAAACGAGTCGGAAAATTTCACTTTTAAAGGTAAGTTACAGTCAGTTCAAGAATTTCTTGTTGATTGCTATAACGTATACAACCTGACACTGATTAAATTGTGTTAGGGTTCTGTCCTGCTACGTCGTTATAAATCCGTGATCTAATCTGTTTGTAGCTTGTGTGTTGGTTTTGCATCGGAATTTAAAACGTAATAACTTGACGTCATCGTTTTATGTCCATCAGAGACTGTGACGTATCTTAAAAATCACTTCTCCACTTCAAACCCAACCAGAACATGGGAAAAGACGAAAAAACCTTCCTCCGATCGTCTGAAGCAAATCCACGGGAAGCAACACAAAATTAGTGCCGCAGATTTGCGTAAGTTCGAGATTTGCATCAAGATGAATGGCCAACTTTATGTTTTCTAAATTATTGCTGAATGCTGCCGGGCATGTTTTCTTGCTGCAATACGGATACTGATGAAGGCTGCTGCATGGTGGCCGAAACGTTGTTACAGTGAAATGGATGTTTTCCGTTACAATCCCTGGACAAGAAAAATTTGATGCAAATAGATTCCATGCTAAATAAGATTTTTCCATTTTTATTTCAATTACTTGCATCCCACGGTTCGATAAACGCGAGTCCGTTTTAAGATTTCAACGGATTTGAAACGTAAAAATGTAGCATCTTCTTTGATAAAACTTCGCACGAAAAAAGCACATCCCTATTTAACAAAATATACACGTTAAAAAGTACAGACAAAAACGTGTTTTAATTTTCGAATTGATTTACAAGAAAGATTAATTCCTTTGCGCTTTGTGGCCTGGATGGCACGCAAACATGTTCTACTGATTGCAATAAACCTTGACCAACAACTTGGGTGATTTTGAGTTAATTTAACCGTGAAATTGTACAGGAGCACTTCGTAGCAATGGAGTCCACATTCTGAGCAAAGAGGAACTTGAACAAGACGACAGTGGGAACATCACCACCAGCGTGATCAGCCAATCGGAAGACACTACGTCAGCGCCACTCTTCATACAAACCAACGACCCCGACCACTTGGTGTCGCAAGAGCTCCTTGAATCGTCCACGAATGTGGGGAGTCCCCATGACAGATTTCGTCTTCTCACAGTAAATTATGACGTCACGTCGTGTGTTTTCAAATTAACGGCGGTTTGTGGAACTCCATATGCGACCCATGTGTATTGGAGTCGATACGTTGTTTTATTATATCCGTTTTTTCCCTTTTGTCCGAGTCGGGAGAGTGTTTTATTGGGTAATGAAACGCAATGAAATGTGGGGTTTGGAAATAAGACCAGGCCTACTTGCACGTAGCTTGTTGTTAATTGATATTTGCACTCAAGTCTGCTACGTCGGCTGCTTTCTGTTCAACAATTTCCTGTTGTTTATACAACATGTCGCTGTTTAAATTAAGCTTAGGATCCAGTCATTCCACCTTCTATTTAAAATTTTGGCGACAAAAAACAGCCCAATTCCTTCATTCGTTGATGATGTTTTAATTCAATGATTTTCTAAACAACTTGTGTGTGTTTCAGGATGCAAACGACGGGAGCAACAAACCTCAATTTAACGAATGTGAGTCTTTGTTATAGAAAATTGTTCATTGGAAACCATCATTGATGTCACTGAAATTCTGTCAGTTTGTGTCTGTCATTAATTAGATTTTGATAACTGTCGTCTGACTTATTCAACCGTTGGCTAACTTTATGAAATGGCCGGATAGTTTGGAAACGCACGACGAGATATGAAAAACTCCAACTAAATAATCATGACTACATGATTAGATCATTTTATTTTCCTTTCTATTCGGCAGCTCTCATATGCGATGGAGGTGGGAGCCAACTTCCTCTTGGAACTTACAGAATTACCTCCACCTCATCCGATGGAATTTACATCATACAAGCGGCAGATACATCGTCCAGTGACGTAAGTACAATACATACAGTGTGTAGGATAAAGGTCGGTAATGTTAAAAGTGAATATCCCGGGTCAAATCAGTAGCGGTTTAATTGACTTTTTCTGCTTGGCCATGTGTTGACCTTCACACGTCCTCGTGCAAACAAAGTTGTTCTTATGTTCCAATAAGGAAGCCTAAACATTCGTAGGTATGTAAAAACTTAATTTGACTTTCAACGTTTAGTGTTTACGTCATCTCAGATTATTTTGTTGCCATGTTTTAAATAAATTTTTTAACAAGCAACCACATATTAATTATGGTCGTCGAACTTATCCCACGGAAGCAGAATTTCTGTTCTTACTGAAAACTTAGATATTCTTCGTTTACTCTGGGCTTAAGAAATATAATAAGGAAACCAGTCGATACCGTGAACACTTTGCTTGAACCACACAAAAACCACAACCTTGCCACAATTTATCTCGACTAAATCTGCAAATTCCTCACCAACAGGAAGTGACGTTAACGACTGATGACGATCGTTCCATAAACATCACACTTCCATCAGAAGTACTTAACACTATGCTCAAGCTCGACAGCTCCAAACTTGCCACTGACGTAACCGAAGTGACGTCATCATGCACTGGTAGTGACGTGGCATTCGACGCGAACGTGGATTCAGGTAATTCATATCAGCATGTTACCATTGTTCCTCAACTATTTAAACTATAAGTGATAGTAAACAAGGTGGTTCAAAATAATTCAGCAATTACATGTTTATGCCAAAAAACTTTTCGCCATGTTTCATCGGTATCTGCAGTGACGTCATATGTAATGACGTATATATTTTTCCAGTTTATTTAACGGAGTCTTCAGACATTCCCGTGTTAGGAAGTGTGGCTCATGACGTCACAATCGGATCTCCTGGTCACACCGATTCAAACTCGTGTTGTTTACAAGAGGAATTAAGCCCGCTTGCAGGTTGGTCAATTTTACACGTTATTATCCTATGTTAAAGTGGCTGCCCGTGTACAGTTTACCTCATACAGTAAACCCCGGTTTAACCTCGTTCTGATTTGGAATCCTTTCTGCCCAAGACATCCTTGTGACTTGCAGACGAAAATTCACAAGTGTTGGCAACGTTTCGCACTACTTACAGTAAGCGCTGGAGGGTACACCAGACAAGTGACTATGACGTCATACGGGCATTGATAATTGGGGTTATTTTGTCAATGGAGTGATTGCCATGTTATTTCCTCGCGTCTTTCCTCCCAACAATGCTGTTCACACCTTGCGTTAGTTATTTTCTACAGTCGAATTCGTCACCTAATATGAATTATACGGTTTCACAAACACATCCGGTAACCTGTACTTACGTCTGTTGTGTGACACACCAGTGCAGTAATAACCAATATATACATGGGTACAAGGTTTTTTAGTTTACGTTTGTGCGATTGCGGCAATCGAATTAGGATGCAAAGCAAGCAGCTGCAAATCATTTGCTTTCCCAATTTGATCCGAATTCAGAATCTGAAATAATTAAGCCGGTTTACCCTAAAAAAAATGTTGTAAATCCAGCCAAATTAGGCAAATATCCGGATTAGCCGAATTTAGTAAATTTGTTGTGTTAGCTTCTTGCGACATTACGACTAAAAGTGTTCATAAAACTTATAGATCTTCCACTTATAATTGTATTTGGTCTCACGGGTTTGTTGAATTAAACGTCTTATGAAGGTTTCTAGGGTGGCCTTGGTTATTGTAAGGTTACCATGTATTATTATTTCATGTAGCTGAAAAGTAAATTCTGTTTTTTGTGCAGAAAACCTCCTGTGACGTGTCGGGGAAAACCCTTTCTCCAGTTTCTCAAGTTTACCTTCTCTTCATCGTGACGTAACTACTTCCCGAAGCGTCAGTGTGCTTTGTGATGCAATAATGTCAATTGTTTTTTCAATTATTTGTTTGTTTTTTGTCATCCTTGAACAAAAGGATATTTGTGCGCCCGTACATTGACGTAATAATTAAGGATTCGAACTTGGCGAATTGTTTTGCTTCAAAGTCTGTAAATGTTGTGAACGTTTTCCAACAATATCAAAGCCGTCCATCACAGTAAGTTAACCGAGTCTGTTCGTTTGGCTGCAGCCTCCAATCTGGAATATTTCCTCCACGTCTTTCCTCCCAACAAACGTTTTCGGTTTCTTTGAAAGTAACAAAGTTTGGTATCCCAATGAACAATGGGTGTACTGTGACGTAATAATGACGCGCATAAGTTTGCAGTATCAGGCCAGGAAGCTATACAAAGAGCTAGTATATGACAGCAAAGCTTTTTGATGCGATGCAGTACAATGCCTGGTGTTGAGAGGTTTATAACGTTAGTTAAAGTGATTTTTTACTATATGCTGTAAGACTGAACTGGATTAATTAAATTGCTTTTCCAATACAGATTAAATTAATAGATGCCAGGGTATTATTGCCAAGCATAATGCTAATCTATATTTATGTAAAAAGCATTTAATGTAGATTTTCGATTCAATTAGTTTTCCATCGTGGTGCAGTTACATTAAATAAAAAGTGTCGTTTCCACCAAGTTCAGATTTGGGTCTAAATAATAAAGTTAAACCACCTCAAAACAAAGCAATAAACAATTCGCAAATGTACGAGACGGAATAATTTTGTTGGTTTCCTCTTAAGGATAGCCATGGATGTGGTGGTAATTTCATAGGTGCCGGGGCGCTGCGAAATGAAAACTCATAAAGTTGTATGACAGAATAATCTTGCTAATGGCCGATGACTTGCAATATACAAAATTTTCGAAATACAAAATAAAGACGGTCTGACGATCCTAATTTCCAAACACCCACTCATTTTGCACAATTTCTGATCCGACATAATTTTTTTTTTGCAAAACTCTACTATCGACATTTTGTTTTGCAGCATTACAAAGTATGAATTTACTTTTCGTGTTGTACTTAACACTACTGCCTGTTGTGTTCTCCCAAACTTGGCACAAGCATGGAACAAGTGAATATTTGATTGGGTCAAGAGCGGATAAAGTCAACAGCTCTTCTGAAGCAGAAACTGCATGTCAAGGATGGAATGCTCATGTAGCCAACGTCAAAACAAACGATACTTTTGATTTTTTGGTGGCTAAGATTGGAAATCTCACTGGCAAGTCTTTTGTCTGGAGTAAACTCACAATTGTAATGCAAACTAATCACTATTTCTTTTAATGTATTGAATAACTCTGGTTTGTAATGCTATGATATCAATTACGTGGATCAGTATACTGATATAGTCCATACAGGTTGTGAGATTCGCAACTGCTTTAAATAATATGTGTACGGTTAAACTAATGTTGTCAAAGTAATCAAGTACTGTCATTTCTTTGAAGAACGACCCTACTCCTATTTCATTGGAGCGAAACGAAATGGGAGAACAAACAACTTTGAGTGGATAGATGGATCTAGAGTTGATAATCCACAGTGGAGGGTGTGGAGGTTTGGGGGTAGGACATTCAGTGAACCAAACAACGACGGTGGACATGAAGATTGTGTGACAATGGGTTGGAGATGGGAACCCGGAGACTTGAGGTGGATGGATTATCCATGCACCGAACCGGCTCGATACATTTGTGAAAGGCGGTCAGGTTAGATACTTTGGGTCAAAAACCATAGCCTATGAAATGACATGAAAAATTACAACTTGTGAATAGATAGTTTTTCTGCAAAAAAACACTGTTTTCTTAATGACATGTTGTCGCAGCAACGACATCGACCACGACGGTTAACACTGCAGCGTTAAGAACAAGTACAACAACAACAACATCCAAGCACGCCAAAGGAAGTACCACGTCTGTTGGGATAGAGTTATCCAGCGGTACCAACGAATTGACCAAGAAAACAACCGTACTGATTACCACGACCGGTAAACCAACAGACACAGTTGTAACAGTCTTATGCACTAGCACAATAAGTATTTATAAATACTGTTGAATATACCCAATTAATTTAAACTACACCCAAAAACAGTGTTTAATTTCCAACCAATATTGTAGCATCCAACAGCACCAACTTATCAGCTATCATGGGTTGGACGTTGGCTTGCATTGCAGTGATTGCCCTAATTTGCATGGTTGGATATCATGTGATGAAGCAAAGACGACAAATAAGGCGAGATCAAAAATTGTTGCTTGTTTATTATCTGAAGAGTAAACACTGTTTTTAGGGTTGTTGGATTGAAAAATCCCACCGAAGTCACATTTGCAGCAGCGGCAGGTGAGTGAACAGTCTACGGTGACCAACGCTTTATTTGCATGTTATATAATTTTTTGTTAATTTGGACGCATTTTTAAACGGCGATGATCTCGATGGTCCATTGTTTAATACACATGTTATTCTGTTCCCCTTCAGAAGTCGATTTTGGTAATCAATTCTTTAGTCTGCTGTGTCTTCGATGTTTTAATCAGCCTGTTAACATGCGTTTTTATTCTTTGTCGAGGTTGACTATATATGCCGAGTGCACTAAAAAATACACGTCACAAGAAAATCATCAACTCATCAACTTGAAATTATGTTTTGTGTTTTTACTTTAATCACTTCTTGTCTCAACATCTGTAGATAACGGACAACCAGACGATGCGTACATTTTGCCACAAGCCATCCCATTGACCAATAACCAACCAACACGGCAGAACCATCCTTCTAACCAACACCAACCAAACCCTGACATCAACCATTACGAAACCACGCAAGATCCTCAATACGTGAACATTAAAACTACAGATGGGAATTCAGAATACATAAATTTCAAGTAAAGTTCCTGAAAACGAAAAACAATTATCACTGCATACTTTCAAAGTTTTAAACCTGTTTGTTGATTTTAATTAAATCATGATTAAAGGGCTTCGATCTTAATAGGTCTCATCAGTGCAGCTATGTTGTGACTTTGAACGACCTTGTCAGCTAAATAGATGACATAGATATTATTGGCTCTATTGCTTGTACTTGTCTTGAAATGTTGGTATTGTGTTTTCATGCTGTAGTTGATTTTTTAATATAAGCCTTCCATCGCTGCATTGCGTCGAACTACTTCCTTATGAGAAGTTCCTCCTGCCAACGTCGTCATCAATTAAGTAAAGCTTGATTGTTACGTAGGAGCCGTGCAGCTTCCCGAACTAATACTCACGCGGTTCTTATGATTGGTATTTACTCACTGCAGCACGAATATCAACTTAGCCATTGTGCCTTGATCCACTACACGTTGATAAACAAAGATTTGCTCTGTTTGTTGTGTACGAGTGAAGTACAAGAATAAAATGTATTTGGGATTTGTGATGCAAAATCTTCCAGTTCGTTTAAAGCAGATCTTGACCTACATACGATTAATTTCAGGACAATCACGTATTTCTATACCCTGCCAGGCCTGTATATTTTGATTTATTTTCTGTTTAGTTGATGAAGAAATGTAATAATCCAGTAATAGACCAAATCAACTCGGAAAACTGTCCTCCGCATTAAACTCATGCGACTGTTTTGCATCTTTGGTCATCGTGATTCACTTGCTGAGTTGAGCAATGGCTTTCATTTCCTATACAGATTCTCGATATGGTAACTGCGTTATGTGTGGAGTTCTGTACAATCGACGCAAAATATGGCCCACATTTGCGTTACATTTAGTTCTGGTTGTTTTTTTTTTGCTCAATCGCGCTTGAGAATATTAAAACCAAAGCCATTGTAGTCACGCTTTCAACGCATTTCCAAGTTGTGATGTCCAACAAAACGACATGGGAAAAAAAGAACTAATTTCCAGTTTAGGTCAATTTCACAAAGGACAATTTAGTAGGAAATACTTGCTGAGCTGGTGGCAGGTGACAAAATTCTAGCCAATGGAAGCAGCGACATTGTAGTTGTGTTATAAACCATGTAATTTGAGCAATCAAGCCATATACATAACTTATGCAACCAAACTAGCTACGTAAATAAACTTAAATTAAACAGGTATTTCTTTTGCAAATGATAAACAAAATCTAAATAAGCATAATTACTTTCAATTAATCAGTAAACAAAGTTAACCTAAACATAAATAACCTATTTAGTGCACTTAGGCAATCCAGCCATTCCTATGTTTATTAATGGAAATTAGTAATGCAAAATTGCGCAAACAATTCCATGAATTGCGCAATCAACGCTGGAAAACTTGGTCTATTTTGTTTGTTTGCCGAATTGCAACCACAGAAAAAGCAAACAAGAACGGATTTCTGGTGGAATACGTTTACGCGGAGGAAGTGCGGTTCACCAATCGTGCGAATCAATGGCAAAGAACGTGTTAATTTTGCAGTGAGGGCTAAGGAGTCATTTCCAGCCGTGTACTTTACGTTAGAATTAGTTTGATGAATTGCTTTTTCACTTTGAACAACCTGGAATAAATTATCCATATCAGCTTTAATCTATTGCCTTTTTGCAATTGTTTGGTAGTCAAAAAACCCAACATGAAAGGACACACCAACCAATCAACGAGCAATTTCAACAACAACATTACGTAAACTCTCCAAGAACCGTGCACTACCAAAACGACACTGATTATGTTAACTTTTAATTAGATTAGGTTTCCATTGTACTCGGCTGAATAGTCGTATAAACCTGCCATAGTCAAAGTGTCATAACTTGAGCCTCCCAAAATACAAAACTTTACAGAAATAGCTGGTGTTTCAAAATGGAATCCTCCAATAATTTTTGTGTTGTTTTGCCAAAATTTATGTAACTAAAGTGACCTTTGTATGGCCTTGGTTGGTATTTGAAATGAGAATTGTTACCCCTAAGCTGCTGCGCTTCGAAGTTGTTGTCACGTGACATGCCTCCGGCTTGTTGCTCGTTGTTGCTGCTGCTGTTTCCCTTCTGTCTGCTCAGTCCTTTATTACCCCGACGCTTTTCTTGCATGCGCTCATTGTAGTACTGATGATGAACCCAGTTGGTGTTTGAAACCTTTACTGATGATTAACATCATTTTAGCTTTGGCTTTCATTTTCAAAGTTATCAACTCCAAATACTTTGCACCCAAGTAACCCCCTACTTTGTACATATCTTGTAGAATGTTTCTTGCAACTTTTTTTTTTTAAAGAAATATTTTCTCTGTAAAGACCCTGTTTTGACATTTTCACGCAGGTATTCTAGTAGTTATCACATGTTGAACCACGAATTTCCGTTTTCCCTTTTTAAGAGAAAAAATCCCCAGTCGTCACTTATCAACAGTGGTTGGCATCTCTCGCGGTAATTGATCGCCTCTCACCTCATAAACTGAAGCGCATTTCAGTGTGTGGTGAACGTAGCAGATGAGCGGAGAACCAAGAAATATATTTACGAGAATTTTCGACGTCAAAATGTCAACAGGCTGGTATTAAGTAAACGTTTTGTTGTCTGGTGTAATAACGTAACACGATAACGCATTCCAACAGCAATTCAAGGATGTAAACAATCCTGTGGGTTAGAAAGTAACTCTTTTGGAAAACGTACTTAAACTTACATGCGAGGTTCACTGCAATCCCTTGAACTTTATAAGCACGTTTGCTCGACTTATTGTTGTCGTGTTACAACACAGATGCCATGCTATTGTGAACCCAGAAGATGTGCAAATAGTAACGCGTTTTCTTGTATGCATTGCACTGTGGTATCGCAGCCTTATAGCATGTATTGCAAGAATGTCGTAAATTGTGTCGTTTTTCTAAGAAGGTTCTGCCATCAGGGTTCATGCAATGAAGCTGTTGGATTTGTTCGTAATGACACAGGTTTTGGTTTGGTTTTATCTGGTTTTGTCGATGATGTGTCATTAGTCGATTGGTTGCTTCAAGATCTTCAGTTCTAACATAGTTTTACATTTCCAACAATATCGTGGTCGAATGTGATGAAGCATCCAAACGCTAGTAATAATCCTCAAAGCGTTTAAACGTCATATCTAAATCCGAAATCTCAAGCGAAAATTTGTTTTCTGGCGTCAAAAACTGAAAAAAAGTTTTTGTCAAACGGATTTTCATTTTCTACGAAAGATCCTGATACTGAGGGTCACATTAAGGTAGCCATGCGTTTTGCTGAGCGCGGTTGAGAATCTTCATCCTGCAAACTATGCCGGATATACCTCCAGCAAAAGTTTTTGGTTTCGATTCACTTCTATGCAGTCATTATTCAACGAAGGTTAGTTGCTCAAGTAAACAATGGGTGTACTGTAACGTAGTAATGATGCGCACAAGCTTGTAGAATCAGACCAGGAAGTTATGTTACCGGTAAGAACCAAGTTAAGGCAGCAAAGCTTTCATTGCGGTACAATATAATGTCTTGTGTTGAGAGGTTTATACCATTAGTTATAGTTCTTTTCAACACATGGTCGGTCAGATTGAACAAATCACAGCCTCTTCAAGCAATGTCAGGCAAATAATCTAAATTTTTAAAATGAGTTTTCAATGCTTTACATAGTTTCTTGTTTATATTTTCTTTAGCCATCAGACCACTATAGGGCAGACATATTGCACTTGGTTTGGACACAAGCGTTAATTATGGTAATTTATCCGGGTATGTGTCGTGTGTTGCTACTGGTATTACCCTTTCTCCCTACTTCTCTTTCAAAAACATGTGCAAGAAGTGGAACTTGTATGTGAGCATCACTAATTTCCTATGTTTATTTATGTAAATTAGTAATGCAAAAAAGTGCAAACAATTCCTTGAATTGCGCAATCAACGCTGGAAAGCTTGGTCTCTTTTGTTTGTTTATCAAATGCAACCACAGAAAAAAAAAAGACTTATTCCGTACATATTTTTAGGTGTTCGATGTCCGACAACAGCGGAACCATTGACCTGCGGAGTATTGGTTCGACCAACGGCACCCCCAGGTGGTCGATCCGCGACCAACCGTGGACTTTCAAATACAATCCATGTGTTGGTTTCACTTCTCCACAGTTCACTGACCTTGCTGTAAGTGCTGGCATGAAACTACACAAACGTTAGTTGCCACACGTGTCACTAAACGTGAGGCAGTTATATTGCTTACATGCTGCGCGCATAAGCAAGAAGGTTGTGTTCGAACAACAATAGGGTTGCCAGAAGTCCTGGCTTTCGCACACATTCCTCGTATGTTGTTGTTAAAATCTCATAGATGACTTAAAACAATATTTCAAAACTGTCAAACAATGTTCAAATATTTGGAAGTTGTTTGCTGCGAACAAAAAAATTCGTGCGAAAGCGAAACTATTGTTGCGTTACGTCATAGAAGGTGCTTTGGTCTTGCGAGTGCTGACAGCCTCATGCGTTTAGGAATGGAAAAAATTGTAAAACTGGTTTAGTATAGTATTGCATTAAATAGGGGACAACAGCAGAAGTCAATTTGTGTAAACAAACAACGTCTCTCTTCAATGTAATGGCAGAGGGAACGACGTAAGTTTGAAGCCTGTATACATTTTAATGCAGGTTCACCAGCGAAACAACACAAACCCTGCAGAGGAATTCGACCTCGGTGTTCAAACAAGCGAAACGTTTGTAACTGATTTTCAAGGGGCTGTTTCCATCACATACCGTTCAAAAGACAAATTCAGGTAATATTCACATCTGCTTCTCTCCATTAAATTAATAGCTTGGTTTTCATGTTTTAATCATTCATGTTTCAAGTATTTTATTCGTTGGAAACACTAGGCAGCTAATGTTTCGTTGTAGATTCCTTTTATGTTGATATAACTAAAGCGCATCATTACAAACCTCACCACGATATTTTAAACAAAATTTAGCTTGTTAACATTTGGAAATGATAATATTTTGTACTGCGGTTGCTTAGATCCTTTTGATAGTGCAATATATGTTGTAAATAAATGCAAAACATTTGGGATTCGGAACCACACTATTCTGTGCATAAACCGCCATATGTGTCTTTCGGTTAAAACATTCTCACGGGTTTTTAATCAAACTTTATTGTTTTTAGACTTACTCGTGTTTTTCTGGTTTGCGAACCCGCTGTCACCGACCATAATCTGCGGTTCATCGGTGAACTCGTAATAACCGAATACGTAAGCTCAATAAGCGACCTCCATGTGTATATCATTGGTTTAACTTCTCACTTCCCACCAACATTTCCTTTGAATATAAATTTCTCAAATACATCAATGTCTGGGAAACCCGATCTATACGAGTTCAAAGCACAGAGGTTTCATAAATCGACGTTTTTTATTTACGTTGCAGTATTTCATCTTAACAAGTCCCTGCGCGTGTCCAGGGGCTTGTGACGTCAAAGGAATTATTCGTAAGTCTCTGTATTTCTTTTTAAAGCAATTCAAAGGGCATTACCTTTAAACCACATCCGTCTTAGACTTTACCTCAATAAATCACCGCTGATAGATTGTAAACATTCTCAATGCAAATGAAGTAATGGTTTTGAAACAAAGTCAAAAACAAAAGAGTGTCGTCGTCGACATATAGTGGCTAGCAAGTAAACAACTTGCTAAGCGACCTTCACAATTACAACCCATAATGCTCAGAATATTGCAGCTGAGTTCGCCATTGCAGTAGGGCGATCCTACCTTGCTATGTCACACAACATGAGACACTTTTTTTAACTTGCGCAATTAATTTCTGCCTTAAATTTTAACTTAAATTACTCTTTACGTTACATATGCCACACTATCACTCTGATAAATCTTACAAAAGTATTTGCGGCTTCAGTTAGAAGCATATTTGCATTATATAACATGACCATTAACCGTACCTAATTTGAATCCTCCCCAATTTACAGAAGAGACAACAACAAAAGCTGAAACAACAACAAAAGTTGCAGCAATAGCTACAGCAACAGCGTCAGATGTCCTACTGAAGCACTCAACAGAAGTAGAAAACAGAAATACAGCACAAACCCAAGGTAAACGTAGAACAGGAAACAACAAATATTGGATTTGGTGTAACGATTGCAAAAACAGAGATATTGCTTTTCCAAAGTAAACTACACACATTTTGTTTAAATTTGAATGAAATGTGGGACATATGTAACTAAAAGACGATATTTTATTTTTCTGTGATATTTTTCAGCTATTAGTGGGCTAATTTACTGGAAAACGCTGGCCATCATTGGTTGGGTGATTGCTGGTGTTTCCGTAACTGTGACCTTGTGCATTACTATCTTCTGCGTAACATCACAAAAATCCAATAGAAGGTAATTAATTGGAAGGCTAACTGTGTCGTTTTGTATGGTGTCAGTTACGTAATGGTGACAAATTTATACACGGTGCTACATTAAAACAACTTTGACAAACTTGCGATTAACTCCTTCACACAGCATGTTATATTTGCAGACCCGTCCTTTCCGAGGAATCCAAAAGACAGACAGGCATGTTTTATATAAGTTTTTTATTATAATTGAAGTGGGTTTGAGGATAAATGTTAAAGTTACTCGTGCTCCATGACTTTAACTCATAGTTTGAAACCAGGAAACCAGTTTGCCATTAATCATCATTGATCATCATGGTGTTTAAGCTTTATAAAAAATATATATCTGTTACAAATGTTGATTACAACGGATTTCTGGTGGAATACTTTTGCGCGGAAGGTACGGTTCACCAATCGCGCGAAACAATGGCAAAGTTCGTGTTTCAGTTTCGCAGTGAAAGCTTCAAAACATTTCCAGGCACCTACTATACGTTAGAATCATTTTGATGAATCGCTTTGCCACTTTAAACAACAAGGAATGAATTATCCATATCAGCTTTAATCTATTGCCTTTTTGCAATTGTTAGGTAGCCAAAAAGCCCAACATGCAAGGACACACCAACCAACCAACGAGCAGTTTCAACAACCACATTACGTGAACTCTCCAAGAACCGTGCACTACCAAAACGACACTGATTATGTTAACTTTTAATTAGATAAGGTTTCCATTGTACTCGGTTGAATAGTCGTATAAACCTGCCATAGTCAAAGTGTCATAATTTGAGCCTCCCAAAATACATAACTTTACAGAAATAGCTGGTGTTTCAAAATGGAATCCTCCAATATTTTTGTGTTGTTTTGCCAAACTTTATGCAACTAAAGTGACCTTTGTATGGCCTTGGTTGGTATTTTAAATGAGAATTGTAACCCTTACTTTGTAAATATCTTGTAGAATGTTTCTTGCAATATTTATTGAATGAAATATTCTCTGTAAAGACCCTTCTGCTTCTGCAACTTTTATTCCGCAAAAAAGGTTTTCCTGAAACATTTTCTTGGATGCATTGTACTGTGGTATCGTGGCCTCATAGCATTTATTGCAAGAATGTCGTTTATCCTGGTGTTATTTTGACTGAAAAAGTGTTCGTAGTTATGTTTCCCGTAATACAACAGGTAAAGCGAAAAAATTACTTTCGTTATATTATCGCGTTGTGACACTGACGCTTTGGAAAGGAATTACGTAAAACAGGAGAAAGGGTTTTTCCCGAGCACGTCATTAACGGATTTGTGTCGATGATGTGTTACCTGGGAAAAGTGAAAGATGACGTGACTACAGGGTTAAACCACGACGTTTAACGTTGTTTGTAATCAAGCAGTATGGGTTATACGAAACGTTGGCTAATAAACAAAATCAGCACATTGATTTTACCGTAACATAAACCTTCGTTTTAAATGAACCTGTTTAGAACTTAGATTCGATATTTGTTTTAACATCATAAACGTTGGCTTCATACGTTCCAAGGTTCAACAACATAAAGAATGTGGTCGATTTAATTTTCACAAGCGACAAGGAGACACGTAAAGATTTCTATCCTTCACTGTGCAACGGGTTGAACAGACCCTTGTTTGCGGTTTACAGAAGAGTGAAGCGAATGTATGACAAAAGAAACTATAAAGGAAAGTGAGTAAAACTTTTGGAAACATTTTATTTGTAGGTTTCTCATCAATAAACTTCCAACAATAATTTAGAAATGTTTTTTTAGCAATCTTACTTGTGTTTATTTTAATTGATGGATATGTATTGCTTTGTCTTGGTATTTGTGAAATAAATTTGCAAATCACGGATACTAGAAAAGTAACAGACAACCATAATGCGTGCATCACACTTGTTGGTATGGCAACGCAATAAAAGGTGTCCCGTTTGTCAGATACTCTGAAGAGGAGGTTAACAAACTGAAGGAGTTGCGGAAAATGTACGGGCACGATTGGTCGGTTATTGGACAGGAACTCGGTCGTAGTTCGGATTCAGTTAAAGACCGATGTCGTCTGATCAAAGACGATCTAACTACAGGTTAGGAATATCCATTTTTTGTTTCGTCACAAACGCGCTTTGTTAGCTTTCGTTTTTTTTTGCTAAAGTAACTGTGGTTGAGATTGGTGACTTTGTGGTGGCATGTAACACAGAAAATATTGTGACCGCCTCAATTACAATTCCGTTTAGTAGGCTTCGCTTGTCCGGGACATTTCGTGGGCCACCTTCAGTTTGACTGAATTGAAGCTCGCGCGAGTCTGATGCTAATCTAGAACGAAATCGCTCACAGATCGATAACCTTAATATCTTTGTCCACGGTGTTCGTGAAATTAGCGAAAATTTCGTCGGTTCTTCATACTTTCCGATATCCAATAACCGGCAATACTGTGGTAATCCTAATGAAAGTTCTTGACTTTCTCTTTTTGTGCGATTTACTAACCAGGGATGGGCGAACGTATTGTAAACTCGCATTCCAGAAATAGGTTGGCCACTGGGTCACGTGAGTAAAAATGCACAAACAGTTTTGACGCAAGTTCGTGAACTGCCCCGTTTACAATAATTCACAACAATTTAGTGTAAACGTTGCAACCGTAAAAAAACAGGCAATGAAAAAATTTAATTTAACTGTTGTGTAAACACCGTTCTGAATCGCCATCAGTTTACACCAATTCCGGACGGGTCAGACTGAATAACGCAAGGAACCAGATTGGTCCGCGGACCGTAGCTTGCCCCTGTGTGCTATAAACGCGTGAAATATTGCTGTGTTCAGGTCGTTGGACGTCTATGGAGGAGAGCAAGCTTGACTTTGCTGTTCACGCCGTCACCAACACCAGCTTAGGCGAATCTGTTACTGACGGTGTTTCCTGGCCCCTGGTCGCAGAAATTGTAAGTATTTGACCACATAATCAGCTTTACGGTAGACCTACACCAAAGCTAGAAACCATCTGTGCTTATCTCTATATAGATGCCGCCAGTTTTGTCATTTAAAAGCTCTAATAAGTTACATAATTGAATATACATGGTCGAAAGACATGTGACTGGAATTTTGCCGGTTTTCACAAAGTTCAATTCTTTTCACATTAAATGAATTTCTTTCCAGTATTGAGCGAATACTTTTACACCATTTTCTTTGCACTTTAGTTTAGGTTTTTGTAAAATCACAGGACCGGAAAAGCTGTTAGAAATTTTAATTACTCCGCAATTGCAGAACGAACAACTGACTTAGAATAAACTGAGTGTAACAGTGAGCTGTACGACCATGAACTGATATTAACTTTCTCAGGTGAAAACACGCACTGAGAAGCAATGCCGGACTAAATGGTTGAATTACTTGAACTGGAAGCGAATGCAGGGAGACCCGTGGACGAAGAACGATGACAAACTTCTCGTGGCAAAGTACGTTATTGGTTGAGACGATTTTGTTATGATTTAGAGGCAATACTTTATTGTAACTGGTGTATTGACCCCGCATGTACTACCAGCCTTTTGGGAATCACTGCTTTACATCATGGCAAAAAAACACATTTTCAACCGCTTGTGTCGAAAACGCGTATACGTTTCCTTAGAAAGGTTTTGATCGTTCATCACTGTTTACGTTAAAACTTATATACGAGATATTTGTTCGCAGAATATCTGATACCGACGTTGGAGAGGAGAATGAGGTGGATTGGTCGGGCATGTGTGGGGATTGGAAAAGCGCACGATCTCCACAGTGGCTTCGACTCAAGTGGAACGGATTAAAAAAGTTGATGCCGGAAAACGAGTCGGAAAATTTCACTTTTAAAGGTAAGTTACAGTCAGTTCAAGAATTTCTTGTTGGTTGCTATAACGTATACAAATTGACGCTGATTAAATTTTGTTGGGGTTCTGTCTTGCTACGTCGCATTTAGAACGAAGCAATAGAAAATCTTTAAATCCGTGATCTAATCTGTTTGTAGCTTGTGAGTTGGTTTTGCATCGAAATTTAAAACGTAATAACTTGACGTCATCGTTTTATGTCTATTAGAGACTGTGACGTATCTTAAAAATCACTTCTCCGCTTCGAATCCAACCAGAACATGGGAAAAAACGAAAAAACCTTCCTCCGATCGTCTGAAGCAAATCCACGGGAAGCAACACAAAATTAGTGCCGCAGATTTGCGTAAGTTCGAGATTTGCATCAAGATGAATGGCCAACTTTATGTTTTCTAAATTATTGCTGAATGCTGCCGGGCATGTTTTCTTGCTGCAATACGGATACTGATGAAGGCTGCTGCATGGTGGCCGAAACGTTGTTACAGTGAAATGGATGTTTTCCGTTACAATCCCTGGACAAAAATTTGATGCAAATAGATTCCATGCTAAATAAGATTTTTCCATTTTTATTTCAATTACTTGCATCCCACGGTTCGATAAACGCGAGTCCGTTTTAAGATTTCAACGGATTTGAAACGTAAAAATGTAGCATCTTCTTTGATAAAACTTCGCACGAAAAAAGCACATCCCTATTTAACAAAATATACACGTTAAAAAGTACAGACAAAAACGTGTTTTAATTTTCGAATTGATTTACAAGAAAGATTAATTCCTTTGCGCTTTGTGGTCTGGATGGCACGCAAACATGTTCTACTGATTGTAAGCTTGCAATAAACCTTGATCAACAACTTGGGTGATTTTGAGTTAATTTAACCGTGAAATTGTACAGGAGCACTTCGTAGCAATGGAGTCCACATTCTGAGCAAAGAGGAACTTGAACAAGACGACAGTGGGAACATCACCACCAGCGTGATCAGCCAATCGGAAGACACTACGTCAGCGCCACTCTTCATACAAACCAACGACCCCGACCACTTGGTGTCGCAAGAGCTCCTTGAATCGTCCACGAATGTGGGGAGTCCCCATGACAGATTTCGTCTTCTCTCGGTAAAGTATGACGTCACGTCGTGTGTTTTCAAATTAACGGCGATTTGTGGAACTCCATATGCGACCCATGTGTATTGGAGTCGATACGTTGTTTTTATATCCGTTTTTTCCCTTTTGTCCGAGTCGGGAGAGTGTTTTATTGGGTAATGAAACGCAATGAAATGTTGGGTTTGGAAATAAGACCAGGCCTACTTGCACGTAGCTTGTTGTTAATTGATATTTGCACTCAAGTCTGCTACGTCGGCTGCTTTCTGTTCAACAATTTCCTGTTGTTTATACAACATGTCGCTGTTTAAATTAAGCTTAGGATCCAGTCATTCCACCTTCTATTTAAAATTTTGGCGACAAAAAACAGCCCAATTCCTTCATTCGTTGATGATGTTTTAATTCAATGATTTTCTAAACAACTTGTGTGTGTTTCAGGATGCAAACGACGGGAGCAACAAACCTCAATTTAACGAATGTGAGTCTTTGTTATAGAAAATTGTTCATTGCAAACCATCATTGATGTCACTGAAATTCTGTCAGTTTGTGTCTGTCATTAATTAGATTTTGATAACTGTCGTCTGACTTATTCAACCGTTTGCTAACTTTATGAAATGGCCGGATAGTTTGGAAACACACGTCAAGATATGAAGAACTCCAACTAAATAATTATGACTAGATAATTAGGATCATTTTATTTTCCTTTCTATTCGGCAGCTCTCATATGCGATGGAGGTGGGAGCCAACTTCCTCTTGGAACTTACAGAATTACCTCCACCTCATCCGATGGAATTTACATCATACAAGCGGCAGATACATCGTCCAGTGACGTAAGTACAATACATACAGTGTGTAGGATACAGGTCGGTAATGTTAAGAGTGAATATCCCGGGTCAAATCAGTAGCGGTTTAATTGACTTTTTCCGCTTGGCCATGTGTTGACCTTCACACGTCCTCGTGCAAACAAAGTTGTTCTTATGTTCCAATAAGGAAGCCTAAACATTCGTAGGTATGTAAAAACTTAATTTGACTTTCAACGTTTAGTGTTTACGTCATCTCAGATTATTTTGTTGCCATGTTTTAAATAAATTTTTTAACAAGCAACCACATATTAATTATGGCCGTCGAACTTATCCCACGGAAGCAGAATTTCTGTTCTCACTGAAAACTTAGATATTCTTCGTTTACTCTGGGCTGCAGACACCAGTCGTTAGCGTGAACACTTTGCTGGAACCACACAAAAACCACAACCTTGCCACAATTTATCTCGACTAAATCTGCAAATTCCTCACCAACAGGAAGTGACGTTAACGACTGATGACGATCGTTCCATAATTCATATCAGCATGTTACCATTGTTCCTCAACTATTTAAACTATAAGTGATGGTGAACAAGGTGGTTCAAAATAATTCAGCAATTACATGTTTATGCCAAAAAACTTTTCGCCATGTTTCATCGGTATCTGCAGTGACGTCATATGTAATGACGTATATATTTTTCCAGTTTATTTAACGGAGTCTTCAGACATTCCCGTGTTAGGAAGTGTGGCTCATGACGTCACAATCGGATCTCCTGGTCACAACGATTCAAACTCGTGTTGTTTACAAGAGGAATTAAGCCCGCTTGCAGGTTGGTCAATTTTACACGAGGAATTAAGCCCGCTTGCAGGTTGGTCAATTTTACACGTTGGTACCCTAAGTTGAAGTGGCTGCCCAAGTGCAGTTCACCACATACAGTAAACCCCGGTTTAACCTCGTTCTGATTTGGAATCCTTTCTGCCCAAGACATCCTTGTGACTTGCAGACGAAAATTCACAAGTGTTGGCAACGTTTCGCACTACTTACAGTAAGCGCTGGAGGGTACACCAGACAATTGACTATGACGTCATACGGGCATTGATAATTGGGGTTATTTTGTCAATGGAGTGATTGCCATGTTATTTCCTCGCGTCTTTCCTCCCAACAATGCTGTTCACGCCTTGCGTTAGTTATTTTCTACAGTCGAATTCGTTACCTAATATGAATTATACGGTTTCACAAACACATCCGGTAACCTGCACTTACGTCTGTTGTGTGACACACCAGTGCAGTAATAACCAATATATACATGGGTACAAGGTTTTTTAGTTTACGTTTGTGCGATTGCGGCAATCGAATTAGGATGCAAAGCAAGCAGCTGCAAATCATTTGCTTTCTCAATTTGATCCGAATTCAGAATCTGAAATAATTAAGCCGGTTTACCCTAAAAAAATGTTGTAAATCCAGCCAAATTAGGCAAATATCCGGATTAGCCGAATTTAGTAAATTTGTTGTGTTAGCTTCTTGCGACATTACGACTAAAAGTGTTCATAAAACTTATAGATCTTCCACTTATAATTGTATTTGGTCTCACAGGTTTGTTGAATTAAACGTCTTATGAAGGTTTCTAGGGTGGCCTTGGTTATTGTAAGGTTACCATGTATTATTATTTCATGTAGCTGAAAAGTAAATTCTGTTTTTTGTGCAGAAAACCTCCTGTGACGTGTCGGGGAAAACCCTTTCTCCAGTTTCTCAAGTTTACCTTCTCTTCATCATGACGTAACTACTTCCCGAAGCGTCAGTGTGCTTTGTGATGCAATAATGTCAATTGTTTTTTCAATTATTTGTTTGTTTTTTGTCATCCTTGAACAAAATGATATTTGTGCGCCCGTACATTGACGTAATAATTAAGGGTGTGAACTTGGCGAATTGTTTTGCTTCAAAGTCTGCAAAAGTTGTGAACGTTTTCCAACAATATCAAAGCCGTCCATCACAGTAAGGTAACCGAGTCTGTTCGTTTGGCTGCAGCCTCCAATCTGGAATATTTCCTCCACGTCTTTCCTCCCAACAAACGTTTTCGGTTTCTTTGAAAGTAACAAAGTTTGGTATCCCAATGAACAATGGGTGTACTGTGACGTAATAATGACGCGCATAAGTTTGCAGTATCAGGCCAGGAAGCTATACAAAGAGCTAGTATATGACAGCAAAGCTTTTTGATGCGATGCAGTACAATGCCTGGTGTTGAGAGGTTTATAACGTTAGTTAAAGTGATTTTTTACTATATGCTGTAAGACTGAACTGGATTAATTAAATTGCTTTTCCAATACAGATTAAGTTAATAGATGCCAGGGTATTATTGCCAAGCATAATGCTAATCTATATTTATGTAAAAAGCATTTAATGTAGATTTTCGATTCAATTAGTTTTCCATCGTGGTGCAGTTACATTAAATAAAAAGTGTCGTTTCCACCAAGTTCAGATTTGGGTCTAAATAATAAAGTTAAACCACCTCAAAACAAAGCAATAAACAATTCGCATATGTACGAGACGGAATAATTTTGTTGGTTTCCTCTACGGATAGCCATGGATGTGGTGGTAATTTCATAGGTGCCGGGGCGCTGTGAAATGAAAACTCAAAAAGTTGTATGACAGAATAATCTTGCTGATGGCCGATGACTTGCACTATACAAAATTTTCGAAATACAAAATAAAGACGGTCTGACGATCCTAATTTCCAAACACCCACTCATTTTGATCCGACATAATTTTTTTTTTTTGCAAAACTCTACTATCGACATTTTGTTTTGCAGCATTACAAAGTATGAATTTACTTTTCGTGTTGTACTTAACACTACTGCCTGTTGTCTTCTCCCAAACTTGGCACAAGCATGGGACGAGGGAGTATTTGATTGGGTCAAGGGCGAATAAAGTCAACAATTATTCTGAAGCAGAAACTGCATGTCAAGGATGGAACGCTCATGTAGCCAACGTCAAAACAAACGATATTTTTCATTTTTTAGTGGCTAAGATTGGAAATCTCACTGGTAAGTCTTTTGTCTGGAGTAAACTCACAATTGTAATGCAAACTAATCACTATTTCTTTTAATGTATTGAATAACTCTGGTTTGTAATGCTATGATATCAATTACGTGGATCAGTATACTGATATAGTCCATACAGGTTGTGAGATTCAAAACTGCTTTAAATCATATGTGTACGGTTAAACTAATGTTGTCAAAGTAATCAAGTACTGTCATTTCTTTGAAGAACGACCCTACTCCTATTTCATTGGAGCGAAACGAAATGGGAGTACATACAACTTTGAGTGGACAGATGGATCTAGAGTTGATAATCCACAGTGGAGGGTGTGGAGGGTTGGGGGTAGGACAATCAGTGAACCAAACAACGACGGTGGACATGAAGATTGTGTGACAATGGGTTGGAGATGGGAACCCGGAGACTTGAGGTGGATGGATTATCCATGCACCGAACCAGCTCGATACATTTGTGCAAGGCGGTCAGGTTAGATACTTTGGGTTAAAAACCATAGCCTATGAAATGACATGAAAACTTACAACTTGTGAATAGATAGTTTTTTCTGCAAATAAACACTGTTTTCCTGATGACATGTTGTTGCAGCAACGGCAGCTACCACGACGGTTATCACTGCAGTGTTAAGCACAAGTACAACAACAACAACCAAGCAAATCACAGGAAGTACCACGTCTGTTGCGATTGAGTTATCCAGCGGGACAAACAAATTGACCAAGGAAACAACCGAACTAATTACCACGACCGGTAAACCAACAGACACAGTTGTAACAGTCTTATGCACTAGCACAATAAGTATTTATAAATACTGTTGAGTATAACCAATTAATCATCCATTTAAATTTTTCATAAACTACACCCAAATACAGTGTTTATTTCCAACCAATATTGTAGCATCCAACAGCACCAACTTATCAGCTATCATTGGTTGGACGTTGGCTTGCATTGCAGTGATTGCCCTAATTTGCATGGTTGGATATCATGTGATGAAGCAAAGACGAAAAGCAAGGCAAGATCGAAATTGTTGTTTGTTCATTATCTGAAGAGTAAACACTGTTTTTAGGGTTGTTGGATTGGAAAATCCCACCGAAGTCACATTTGCAGCAGAGGCAGGCGAGTAAACAGACTATGGTTCGTTACGCTTTATTTGCATGTTATATAATTATTTGTTAATTTGGACGCATTTTCAAACGGCGATGATCTCGGTGGTCTATTATCTAATACACAAGTTATTCTGTTCCCCTTCAGATGTCAATCTGGATAATTGATTGTTCAGTCTGCCGTGTGTGCGATGTTTTTAGACAGCCTGTAAACATGCGTTTTTATTCTTTTCCGAGGTTGACTTTACAAGCCGAGTGCACTAAAAAATACACGTCACAAGAAAATCATAAACTCATCAACTTGAAATTAGGTTTTGCGTTTTTACTTTAATCACTTCTTGTCTCAACATCTGTAGATAACGGACAACCAGACGATGCGTACATTTTGCCACAAGCCATCCCAATGACCAATAACCAACCAACACGGCAGAACCATCCTTCCAACCAACCAAACCCAGACATCAACCATTACGAAACCACGCAAGATCCTCAATACGTGAATATTAAAACTACTGATGGGAATTCAGAATACATGGATTTCAAGTAAAGTTCCTGAAAACGAAAAACAATTATCACTGCATACTTTCAAAGTTTTAAACATGTTTGTTGATTTTAATTAAATCATGATTAAAGGGCTTCGATCCTAATAGGTGCAGCTATGTTGTGACTTTGAACGACCTTGTCAGCTAAATAGATGACATAGACATTATTGGCTCTATTGCTTGTACTTGTCTTGAAATGTTGGTATTGTGTTTTTATGATGTATAGTTCTTTTTTTTTCACGTAAGCCTTTCTTCGCTGCATTTCGTCGAACTACTTCCTTATGAGAAGTTCCTCCTTTCCATGTCGTCATCAATTAAGTAAAGTTCAATTGTTACGTAGGAGCCGTGCGGCTTCCTGAAGTATATTATGACCCTTAAGACTGGTATTTACTCACTGCAGCACGAATATCAAATTTGCCATTGTGCCCTGGTCCCACCGTCATCTTGAAACAAAAACCTTTGTTCTGTTTGTTGCGGACGAGTGAATTACGAGAATAAAATGTATTTGGGATTTGTGATGCAAGAACTCGTTTGAAGCAGATCTTGACCTACTTACGATTAATTTCAGGACAATCACGTATTTCTTTACCCTGCCAGGCCTGTATAGTTTGATTTATTTTCTGTTTAGTTGATGAAGAAATGTAATAATCCAGTAATAGACCAAATCAACTCGGAAAACTGTCCTCCGCATTAAACTCATGCGACTGTTGTGCATCTTTGGTCATCGTGATTCACTTGCTGAGTTGAGCAATGGCTTTTATTTCCTACACAGATTCTCCATACGGTAACTGTGTTATGTGTGGAGTTCTGTACGATCGACACAAAATATGGCCCACATTTGCGTTACATTTAGTTCTGGTTGTTACTTTTGCTCAACCGCGCGTGAGAATATTAAAACCAAAGCCATTGTAATCACGCTTTCAACGCATTTCCAAGTTGTGATGCCCAACAAAACGACATAGGAAAAAAGAACTTTAGGTCAATTTCACAAAGGACAATTTAGTAGGAAATACTTGCTGAGCTGGTGGCAGGTGACAAAATTCTAGCCAGTAGAAGCAGCGACATTTTGGTTCTGCTATAAACCATGTAATTTGAGCAATCAAGCCATATAGATAACTTATGCAACCAAACTAGCTACGTAAATAAACTTAAATTAAACACAGGTAGTTCCTTGGTAAATAAGAAATAAGGTCAAATTAAATACAGGTATTTCTTTTGCAATTGATAAACAAAATTTAAATAATCATAATTACTTTCAATTAATCAGTAAACAAAGTCAACCTAAACATAAATAACCTATTTAGTGCACTTAGTCAATCCAGCCATATAAATAACTGACGTATTCGACCAAATCGGTAAGCAACTTCAAGTTGCACAACAACTCCATACAAGGTATCAATATTTTTAGGTGTTCGATGTCCGACAACAGTGGAACCATTGACCTGAGAAGTATTGGTTCGACCAACAGCACCCCCAGGTGGACGATAAGCGACCCGGACTCACAGTGGACTTTCACATGTGCAAGAAGTGGAACTTGTATGTGAGTATCACAAATTTCCTATGTTTATTTATGTAAATTAGTAAAGCAAAAAAGTGCAAACAATTTCATGAATTGTGCAATCAACGCTGGAAAACTTGGTCTATTTTGTTTGTTTGTCGAAATGCAACCACAGAAAAAGCAATCAAGAACGGATTTCTGGTGGAATACTTTTACGCGGAAGTGCGGTTAACCAACCGCGCGAAACAATGGCAAGGTTTGCAGTGAGAGCTAATGAGTCATTTCCAGGCATCTACTTCACGTTAGAATCAATTTGATGATTTGCTTTGTCACTTTGAACAACAAGAAATGAATTATCCATATCAGCTTAAATATTGCCTTTTTGCAATTATTAGATAGTCAACATGCAAGGACACACCAACCAACCAACGAGCAGTTTCAACAACCACATTACGTGAACTCTCCAAGAACCGTGCACTACCAAAACGACACTGATTATGTTAACTTTTAATTAGTTAAGGTTTCCATTGTACGTGGTTGAATAGTCGTTTAAACCTGCCATAGTCAAAGTGTCATAACTTGAGCCTCCCAAAATACAAAACATTACAGAAACAGCTGGTGTTTCAAAATGGAATCCTCCGATGATTTTTGTGTTGTTTTTGCCAAAATTTATGCAACTTAAGTGGCCTTTGTATGGCCTTGGTTGGTATTTGAAATGAAAATGGTAACCCTTACTTTGTACATATCTTGTAGAATGTTTCTCCCAATATTTATCGAATGAAATATTTTCTCTGTAAACACCCTTCTGCTTCTGTAACTTTTATCCCGCAAAAAAGGTTTTCATGAAACATTTTCGTGTGAAAATAAAAATGGTAAAATTCTTGCCAACATTTATTGTTTTGCTTCAACATCAACTGTCCGGTGTTTTAACATTTTCACGGAGGTATTCAGTTTGTTATCACATGTTGAACCACGCATTTGCGTTTTCTGGTTTCCCTTGAAAAGAGAAAAAACCCTAGCCGTCATTAATCAAGAAAAATTGGCATCTCTCGCAGTAATTGATCGCCTCTCACCTCATAAAAGGAAGCGCATTTCAGTGAGTGGTGAACGTAGCAGATGAGCGGAGAACTAAGAAATATATATACGAGAATTTTCCGCGTCAAAAAGACAACAGGCTGATATTAACTAAACGTTTTGTTGTCTGGTGTAACAACATAACACGATAACGCATTCTAACAGCAAGTCAAGGATGTAAACAATCCTGTGGGTTAGAAAGTAACTCAGTGGAGAAACGTTCTTAATCGTACGTGCGAGGTTCACTGCAATCCCTTGAACTTTATAAGCACGAGTTCTCGACTTATGGTTGTCCTGTTACAACACCCAGAAGATGTGCAAATAGTAGCGCGTTTTCTTGGATGCATTGCACTGTGGTATAGTAGACTTGTAGCATATATTACAAGAATGTCGTTTATCCTTGTGTTATTTTGATCAAAAAAAAATGTTTGTAGTTACGTTTCCCATAATGAAACCGGTAAAACAATTAGTTTTCTTATATGATCGCGTTGTGACACAGACGCTTTAGAAAGGAGTTACGTCACCATGAAGAGAAGAAAAAACTCGAAAAACGAGAGAAAGGGTTTTCCCTGAACACGCCACTGCAGAACTTTTGATCTTGCAATGGCATATTTTGGTCCTAGGGGTCACTTTTAATATGACGTTAATGGCAACGATATATGTTGTGGCTGTTGTCAAACATTTGTTTCATTTCTTTTCTAAATTATATTTGAATTTTCTGGCATTCCAATTAATCATTAATCATTGACGTAAATTGTGTCGTTTTTCTAATGAGGTTCTGCCATCAGGGTTCATGCAATTAAGATGATGTGTCATTGCTTAATTGGTTGCTTCAAGATCTTTAGTTCTAACATAGTTTTACATTTCCAACAATATCATGGTCGGATGTTATGACGATAGCAGAGCATCGAACCCCTAGTAATAATCCTCAAACTTTTTTATCGTCAGATCTAAGTCCGAAATCTCAAGCCAAAATTTGCTTTCTGGCGTCAACAAACTGAAAAAAGGTCTTTGTCAAACGGATTTTCATTTTCTACGAAAGATCGTGATACTGAGGGTCACATTAAGGTAGCCATGCGTTTTTCTGAGCGCGGTTAAGAATCTTCATCCTGCGAACTAAGCGGGATTTTCCTCCAACAAAAGTTTTTGGTTTCGATCCATTTCTATGCAGTCACTATTCAACGAGGGTTATTTGCTCAAGTAAACAATGGGTGTACTGTAACGTAATAATGATGCGCATGAGTTTGTAGAATCAGACCAGGAAGTTATGTTACCGGTAAGAACCAAGTTAAGGCAGCAAAGCTTTTATTGCGGTACAATACAATGTCTTGTGTTGAGAGGTTTATACCATTAGTTATAGTTCTTTTTCAACACATGGTCGGTCAGATTGAACAAATCACAGCCTTCTCAAGCCATGTCAGGCAAATAATCTAAATTTTGCAAATGAGTATTCAATGCTTTACATAGTTTCTTGTTTATATTTTCTTTAGCCATCAGACCACTATAGGGCAGACATATTGCACTTGGTTTGGACACAAGCGTTGATTATGGTAATTTATCCGGGTATGTGTCGTGTGTTGCTGCTGGTATTACCCTTTCTCCCTACTTCTCTTTCAAAAACATGTGCAAGAAGTGGACCTTGTATGTGAGTATCACAAATTTTCTATGTTTATTTATGTAAATTAGTAATGCAAAATTGCGCAAACAATTCCATGAATTGCGCAATCAACGCTGGAAAACTTGGTCTATTTTGTTTGTTTGTCGAAATGCAACCACAGAAAAAGCAATCAAGACTTATTCCGTACATATTTTCAGGTGTTCTTTGTCGGACAACAGCGGAACCATTGACCTGCGGAGTATTGGTTCGACCAACGGCACCCCAAGGTGGACAATCCGCGACCAACCGTGGACTTTCAAATACAATCCATGCGTTGGTTTCACTTCTCCACAGTTCACTGACCTTGCTGTGAGTGCTGGCTTGAAACTACAGAAATGTCAGACGTCAATTGTCGCTAAACGTGAGGCAGTTATGTTGCTTACGTGCTGCACGCATAAGCAAGAAGGTTGTGTACGAAAACAATAAGGTTGCCAGAAGTCCTGGCTTTCGCACACATTCCTCGTATGTTGTTGTTAAAATCTCATAGATGAATTCAAACAATATTTCAAAACTGTTAAACAATGTTCAAATATGGCACTTTGGGCTTTGACAGATATTTTGGAAGTTGTTTGCTGCGAACAAAAAAATCGTACGAAAGCGAAACTACTGTTGCGTTACGTCATAGAAGGTGCTTTGGTCGTGCGAGTGCTGGCAGCAAGCCTCATACGTTTTGTAAAACTGGTTTAGTATAGTTTTGCATTAAACAGTGCACAACAGCAGAAGTGCTTGTGTGATTTATAAATTTGTGTAAACAAACAACGTCTCTCTTCATTGTAAAGGCTGAGGGAACGACGTAAGTTTGAACATTTTCATGCAGGTTCACCAGCAAAACAACACAAACCCTGCAGAGGAATACGACCTCGGTGTTCAAGCTAACGAAACGTTTATAACTGATAGTAAAGGGGCTGTTTCCATCAAATACCTTTCAAAAGACAAATTCAGGTAATATTCACTTCTGCTTCGCTCAATTAAATTAATAGCTTGGATTTCATATTTTCATCATTCAAGTTTGAAGTATTTTATTCGTTTGGAAACACTAAGCAGCCAATGTTTCGTTGTAGATTCATTTTATATTGATATAACTAAAGCGCATCATTACAAACCTTACCACGATATTTTAAACAAAATTTAGCTTGTTAACATTTTAAATGATAATATTTTGTACTGCGGTTGCTTAAATCCGTTTAATAGGGCAATATATGTTGTAAATAAATGTACAACATTTGGGATTCGGAACCACACCATTCTGTGCATAAACCGCCATATGTGTCTTTCGGTTAAAATATTTTCACGGGTTTTTAATCAAACTTTATTGTTTTTAGACTTACTCGTGTTCTCCTGGTTTGCGAACCCGCTGTCACCGACCATAATCTGGAATTCATCGGTGAACTCGTAATAACCGAATACGTAAGCCCAATAAGCGACCTCCATGTGTATTGGTTTAACTTCTTATTTCCCACCAACATTTCCTTTGAATATAAACTTCTCAAATACATCAACGACTGGAAAACCTGATCTATATCCGTTGCACAGAGGTTTCATAAATCGATATTTTTCGTTTACGTTGCAGGATTTCAACCTGACAAGTCCTTGCGCGTGTCCAGGAGCTTGTGACGTCAATGGAGTTATCCGTAAGTCTCTGTATTTCTAGATAAAAGCAATTCAAAGTGCATTACCTTAAACCACATCCGACGCCTTTTGCATCGCAGTCACAGTATAATGTTCCCCATTTAGTCTTTACCTCTATAACTCACCTCTGATAGATTGTACACATTCTCATTGCAAATGAAGTAATGGTTTCGAAACAAAGTCAAAAACCGAAGCGTGTCGTGGTCGACATATACTGCTGGCTAGCAAGTAAACAACTTGCTAAGCGACCTTCACAATTACAACCCATAATGCTCAGAATATTGCAGCTGAGTTCGCTTTTGCAATTGGGGTTGACGTTGCATATGCCACACTATATCTCTGATAAATCTTACAAAAGTACTTGCGGCTTCAGTTAGAAGCATATTTGCATTATATAACATGATCAAAACGTTAGTTTCTGTAGTCACAACCCAACCACCAACCGTACCTAATTTGAATCCTCCCCGATTTACAGAAGAGACAACAACAAAAGCTGAAACAACAACAAAAGCTGAAACAACAACAAAAGTTGCAGCAATAGCTACAGCAACAACGTCAGATATGGTACTGCAGAACCGAATAAATGTAGAAAACAGAATCACAGCACAAAGCCAAGGTAACCTTAGAACAGGAAGCAACAAATATTAGATTTTTCGTAACGAATGAACGACAGAGATATGGCTTTTCGAAAGTAATTTGCACACATTTTGTTTCAATTTGCATAAAATGTGGGACATATGTAACTAAAAGACGATATTTTACCTTTTTTGTGATATTTTTCAGCTATTAGTGAACAAATTTACTGGAAAACCCTGGCCATCATTGGTTGGGTGATTGCTGGTGTTGCCGTAACTGTGACCTTGTGCATTACTATCTTCTGCGTAACATCACAAAAATCCAATAGAAGGTAATTTATTGGAAGGTTAACTGTGTCGTTTTGTATGGTGTCAGTTACGTAATGGTGGAAAATTCATACATGGTGCTACATTAAAACAACTTTGACAAACTTGCGATTAACTCCTTCACACAGCATGTTATATTTGCAGACCCGTCCTTTCCGAGGAATCCAAAAGACAAACAGGCATGTTTTATATAAGTTTTTTTTTTTAATTAAAGTGATTTTGAGGATAAATGTTAAAGTTACTCGTGCTCCATGACTTTAACTCATAGTTTGAAACCTGGAAACCAGTTTGCCATTAATCATCATTGATCATCATGGTGTTTAAGCTTTATAAAAAATATATATCTGTTACAAATGTTGATTACAACGGATTTCTGGTGGAATACGTTTACGCGGAGGAAGTGCGGTTCACCAAGCGCGAAACAATGGCGAAGAGCGTGTTAATTTTGCAGTGAGAGCTAATGAGTCATTTCCAGCCGTCTACTTTGCGTTAGAATTAGTTTGATGAATTGCTTTGTCACATTGAACAACCTGGAATAAATTATCCATATCAGCTTTAATCTATTGCCTTTTTGCAATTGTTAGGTAGTCAAAAATCCCAACATGAAAGCACACACCAACGAACCAACGAGCAGTTTCAACAACCACTTTACGTGAACTCTCCAAGAACCGTGCACTACCAAAACGACACTGATTATGTTAACTTTTAATTAGATAAGGTTTTCATTGTACTCGGATGAATAGTCGTATAAACCTGCCATAGTCAAAGTGTCATAATTTAAGCCTCCCAAAATACAAAACTTTACAGAAACAGCTGGTGTTTCAAAATGGAATTCTCCATAAGTTTTTGTGTTGTTTTTCCAAAATTTATGCAACTAAAGTGACCTTTGTGTGGCCTTGGTTGGTATTTTAAATGACAATTGTAACCCTTACTTTGTACATATCTTGTAGAATGTTTCTCGTAACGTTTTTTTTTTGATGAAATATTTTCTCTGTAAAAACCCTTCTGCTTCTGCAACTTTTATCCCGCAAAAAAGGTTTTCCTCAAACATTTTCGTGTGTAAGTACAAATGGTAAAATTCTTGCCAACATTTCTTGTTTTGCTTCAACATTAACTGTCCGGTGTTTTAACATTTTCACGGAGGTATTGTATTTGTTATCACATGTTGAACCCCGCATTTGCGTTTTTCCTTGTAAACAAAAAAATCGCTAGTCGTCACTTATCAACAGTGGTTGGCATCTCTTGTGGTAATTGATCGCTTATCACCTCATAAACTAAAGCGCATTTCAGTGAGTGGTGAACGCAGCAGATGAGCGGGGAACTAAGAAATATAATTTCGAGAATTTTCGACGTCAAAATGTCAACAGGTTGGTATTAACTAAACGTTTTGTTGCGCGGTGTAATAACGTAACACGATAACGCATTCCAACAGCAATTCAAGGATGTAAACAATCCTGTGGGTTAGAATTCAACTCTTTTGGAAAACATACTTAAACTTACGTGCGAGGTTCACTGCAATCACTGCAAAGAATGTCGTTTATCCTTGTGTTATTTTGACTGAAAAAGTGTTCGTAGTTATGTTTCCCATAATACAACAGGTAAAACGAAATAATTATTTTCGTTATTTTATCGCGTTGTGACGCTGACGCTTCAGAAAGGAATTACGTCACGACGAAGAGAAGGAAAGGGGAAAAACAGGAGAAAGGGTTTTCCCCGAACACGGCATTGAAGAACTTTTGACCTTGCAATGGCATGTGTTGGTCCTTTCAATATGACGTTAAGGGCAACGATATATGTTGTGGCTGTTGTCAAACTACTAAATTCCAACTAAAAAGTCCCGGTGTCTCATTAATCATCAACGTAAAGTGTGTCGTTTTAGTTATGAGGGGTTCTTCCTGGGTTCTTGTAATGAGGCTGTTGGTTTTTATTGTAATGACGTAGGTTTTGGTTTGGCTTTATCTGGTTGGGATTGGTTGCTTCAAGATCTTCAGTTCTAACATAGTTTTACATTCCCAACAATATCGTGGTCGGATGTTATGACGTTAGCAGAGTTTCCAAACGCTAGTAATAATCCTCAACGTTTTTTGGCTTCAGATCCGAATTGAAAATAACGGTCTTTGATAATCGGATTTGTATTTTCTTGACGAAAGGTCCTGATACTGAGATTCACTATAAGGTAGTCATGCGTTTCTCTGAGCGCGGTTAAGAACCGTCACCCTACTAGCAATGTGGGGTCAAAGCAAGGACTGTTCCTTCACGACTTTACCTCAGACAAAAGTTTTCATTTTCGATCCATTTCTATGCAGTCATTATTCAACGAAGGTGAGTTGTTCCAGTAAACAATGGGTGTACTGTAACGTAATAATGATGCGTATGAGTTGGTCGGTCAGATTAAACAAATCACAGCCTCTTCAAGCCATGCCAGGCAAATAATCTAAATTTTGCAAATGAGTATTCGATGCTAAATAGTTTCTTGTTTATATTTTCTTCAGCCATCCTCGAATATAGGGCAGACATATTGCACTTGGTTTGGACACAACCGTTAATTATGGTAATTTATCCGGGTCTGTATCGCGTGATGCTGCTGGCGTGTCCTTTTCTCCCTACTTCTCTTTCAAAAACATGTGCAAGGAGTGGACCTTGTATGTGAGTATCACAAATTTCCTATATTTGTTTATGGAAATTATTAATGTAAAATTGCACAAACAATTCCTAAATGGCGCAATCAACGCTGGAAAACGTGGTCTCCATTGTTTGTTTATCAAAATACAACCATGTCCGTGCACCACGTTTGGTTCTGCATCGAAAAATCACCTAAATCTTGAAGTTTATAAAAAGTAATCAAGACTTATTCCGTACATATTTTTAGGTGTTCGATGTCCGACAACAGCGAAACCATTGACCTGCGGTGTATTGGTTCGACCAACGGCGCCCCCAGGTGGTCGATCGATGACCCAGTCACACCGTGGACTTTCAAATACAATCCATACGTTGCTTTCACTTCTGCGCAGTTCACTGATGTTGCTGTGATTGCGGGCTTGAAATTACTGAATCTTCAAGTTAAACGTTAGATGTGTCACTAAACTTGAGACGGTTCTATCGCCAGTATCAAGTTTCAACGTCAGTGAACAACTTTGTGCTGTAATAAAAACATGAAACGAAATCTCATGGCACAACGCATACCCTGAGCTGACAATATGAACTTTAAGTGTAAGTTTATATCCAACAAAGCGAGCTGTGGAAGCTAATTATTCATTTCGGATAATTCTTCCTCCTTTTGGATTCAATTTGTTGACTCACTGGCTGAGCACTAAACGATAGGAATCAAATATGAACGCAAATGTTGACCTTTATCATTGCGAAGGAATTCAACAATTGCATTACATGAACCCTGGAAAAAACCCTCATTGGCAAAACGACACCGATTATGTTAATTTTTAATTTGACGCCGGACCGTTTGATTGATGTGAAGTGTTTCCATCTCCTGTTGTTGCTGCATCCAGAACATCGTAGCTGAAGCGTCATTTAGATAAAGCCCACATTCAATGCGCAACATTACAATTACGACCACTGGAATGGCCAAACTAGATATCTGTCTGATTGTACCACACGTTTACCGCTAAGAAATTGACTCAAGGTAAGATTCTGTATTTAAGAAACATGCTGGTGGGATTAGAGATGTAACTTCAACTTGTTTCCTTTATTTAATTACTTTTTGTAACATTTGTGATGGCCTGTAATTACTCCGAATTCATCTTTTGTGGTAGATTGCTTTCTGGATTAATCGTATCGCCCATTTCTGCAATCTAACATATATCTCTGCGCCAAACGTTCATTTCCACCACACTATTTCTACATATCTCATTGACAAATCTCCACATCTCCTGAATGACAGAACACAATTAGGATTAATTTAGGAGCGTTTATGTACATGATACAGAGTACAAGCACTTGCAAACATATACCAAACATATACCAACCATGCTACCCGCACTACCGGCATATTTAATGGACAAAATTCATTTTTTTTGTGAACTCATGGACATGTATAAGTTTGTTTAAACTCTTTTGCAAACTAAAAAAGTTCCAAAGTTTTACTGTGACAAGCGCAATGCAGCCATAACCTTTAACGTGCCATACCATGACTTAATGCAAAAAGTAAACTTACCTTTAAGTCTCGACATCAATAAATTAACCCGCATACAAAACATTGTTACTTCTGTAGGTAGTGGTCAGACTTTTCTGTTGACGTTATGGTTTTGCTGGATGACGTCATATTCGTGGGTGAAGGCATCTGTTGGTTTGTTGCTTGAGATTTCCACGGTTGCGAGAAGGATGATGTGGTTGTTTGAGGGATGACGAAACCATCATCATATTGAGATTCAGCTGAATGAAAACTTGTTAAAGCTGATTGATGTAAGCGCTTATATTGCGTTGTTGTTCAATCAGACCTTTCTTATCTTTACCCGCAGCACCTCCACCATTATAAAGTCGATTCAAATGAACTTTCCTGTTAAAAGGCAGTCGGGTAAAACGTGGGTTGGAGATTTAATGTCACAAGCGTTAAAGTGAGAAAACTTACATTTTCTTTATCGTTGATATGAAGCAGATTGCTGCAATGATTATGGCAACAACAATGACAAGATCAACAATTGAACCAATGATGAAGTACAAGTTGTTAGGCGAGTCAATTGTGTCTGGTGGATGAGTGTTTAATTAAATAAACTTCTAATTCATGATCATATACGTACCTGGTGATGTTGTTAGAATCTGTTGTGTGGTTGTAATTTCGTTTGTCGTTTTCTCATCCTCGATTATAGTTGTTTGTGGGCAAGTTTTTGCAAAGTACTTCCTAAAGTTTTTTCTGTAGTTGTCGTTGTTTTGGTTGTTGTACTTGCTAAAGGTATGTAACGCAAATTAAGCAATGAGTTTATATAAGGGTCCATACTTAAATATTGCTGTACAATAATAGCTATGACCTGTGCGGCAAAGCAAAAATGTTTGCGTGTTAATTTAAATTACTCCAACTACAATTCTGATGTATTACCTTCCGGCTTCCGTTTACAAATATATCCCGATGTTACATTGCATTCCGTACTTCTCCACTTGTATGTTGGATCAAGTGAAGTTAATGAAACCATTATCACACAATATTTGGATCCTGTTGTGATCGGTTCATGAACATTCCACTACCCATTCTGAATATCTGCTCCATTCGTCCACCTAAAGTTGCTTGTTCCTTCAGGTCGTGTTGCTCCGATGTAGAAAGAGTATGGTGCGGCTGTGTTTATGAACAATCAGTGCGGTTTGATGTTGCGACACATCAATGAAAATGTATGCATATAATTGTAACTAAAATGCTGCTAATTCGATGTCAAACAAAAATAGTTAGGTTATAACGCTGGTCTGTTATTTTTACGTTGTTATTTGGACGTTTTTGAGTGAAGAACATTATGTATCTGTAGGGAAATATGATATTCTATACCTGTTAATGTTCCAATCTTTCCCACCAGGAATTTAAATATAGAAGTTGTTTTAACATTGGCGAGAAATGCATTGTGTGCATTGCATGCAGTTTCAGCTTCTGTGTATAAATTAACTTGAGGTCCGATTAAATATTCGTGGTAGTCATTCAACTCGTACCAAGTTTGTCCAAAAACAACCGGAAGAAAATTCACAAATAGTACAACAAATAATTTCATTGTCCTCTCCGTCTAATCGATGTAAACTTTGTTGGAAATTATTCAGTGTGTTAACCTATACACGAAAAATCTGCAATTAAAGTTCTTATCATCACTAGCAGTGACTAGGTCAGCTACAAAAGAAAAACTCTCTTCGTAAACTATTACATATGGCACACAAAGACGTAAATTATATGTTTGGAAAATGAAAGTTTTGTTATATTATGGATATTTGACAAATACTAACTTTCTCCACAAATCACTGTGTATAACGTCACAAATTGCAACAACCTACAAACGCGTTACTAGTTAACGGGAAAATGTACGTAGGATATTTAACGTGTTGAAGGTATTGCGTTTTAATGCCTAACTTGCACTTAATTATGAGATAAATGCCTGGTATAAAAGATAATACAAAACTAAATTCCCAGGCTTAGCTAATCGAATTTGGTTACATGATTTACATGACCAAGTTCTGTGGTCATATTGGTTATACCATTAGCAAAACCTTTAAAAAGTTTGAAAAACCAGTACATATAAGCTATCACAAAACGATAATGAATACAACAAATCAAGTCATTAATATCATTCCAAGCCATTGCTGCAACTTATGAAACAGTGGCATAACAAACTTCAGCGAAATATACATAAATTCTGACTTGCACATTTCATCGAGGAACAATTTACAACCTAACACCGCACTGTGATACTTGCGCTGATTGCAACAGCTTACAATAAACACGTCATCATTGAGTGGGTTCTTGTGGAGTTTAATGTACTGTGGGATCTTGTGTTAACTCAGTCGGCTCAGAATAAATAGTTTATAAACTTATCTCACATTATTGTAAAAAATGTTGAAAAAAGTCTAGAAATGAGTGACCAAAAACAACAGAGTAAAGTTTATTTGGGTACTTAGTAAAATGTTAAAGCTTCGGAAAACGACCGGTACAAAGAAAAAAGTTGTAAGCTTCGTGGTAAGTTTGGTCGAAACCAGCGCACAAATGTTGTTCTCAATCCTAATGCTGTTCATTGAATACTCACAACCGGGACCCTTGATTAAAAAAAAATTATGAGGTGCTTTTTAATGAAGATCACGTGACATTTTTGTTGGAACCCAGCCTTTGCATTAAAAATCCCTTAGTTTAAAGCAAACAATGATGTTCGTGATGCCTCACTAGCTATTTTCATCACCCTAAACGGGCAAGGCCAAGTTGAACTGCACCGGCTGCATCCCCCTATCTTGGGGTCTACTTACAACATTACATGTGAATTCTGTTAGTACGTTGTGTTTGTTGATGGACGTTTTACGTGGGACGTAGTCAGTTAAACGAGCCCAGTGTTTTATTCTGTAATACAGAGGAAGAGACTACATTGCCCACTTACATTGTTACGTATGAAGCCGCGGTGCGTATTTATTTACCTTATTTGTTATATTTATTAGACACCTAATTACGCAGTAGGCCTAAGCATTGTATACGTACAATATCCTGAATTGTGGTTTTGGAGGTTTGACTTTAAAGTCATACAAAATATAAACAGGGTTGCAAACTACTTGTGCACATGTTATTATTATCGCATACAGTTTTGTTAGTGTTCGAACAAAATTTGCAATCTTTTTACGCTTTTGGTAAAACTTAACACACACAAAAATCTCAAGAAAACATAATATGATCCAATAAGTTAAATCAGTTGCGCTGCAATATATTCTGACGTCGATCATATCGCCGAGGTGTGTGATTAAAACTAAACACATTTCATGTGGTTGTGTTTTTCGCATGGTTGTGTTTAATTTAAGATTACCATGTACCTTTGTAAACTGGATACATGGGCACAAACCAGCAACAAAGGGTTTACAATTGCGGCGTGGCAACTATTAAATACTCGCTAAATAATACTAAGTCAGCCTCACTAATGGATTGTCATCCCAGCATTGGAAATTATTGCTTCATATTTGACTCCGTCTTAAGGTTTTTTATATTTACTGGTGGGGATTATTCTATACTCTCATGTAGGCAGTATCGCCACCAGCATCAGGAGTGTTTGCGACAGTTTTGTTTACGTAATCGGGTTGCTTGATGACATCATAATTATGTGCAGAATTTTCATGTTGTGGTTTCAGTGAGTTGACTCCTGAAGCAGTTTGAGGTGCGATGTAGGTTTCGTTTTGATCAATTCCACTTCCTGTTACATCATAATTAATTATACAAAATGTGAAAAGTATTAAATCTGAATACGTTTCGGCAACAATCATTCAAGTAGTTGCGACATGACATGTTGCCGAAACTCGTTTCTAGTACAAATGTAGTACTACTGTTACTTTCATGAGGCGCTGTAATTTCCGCATAGATTTCATTTTAAACCTGCGACTTAATCCAGAATAAGAATAACAGACGAAATGTCCATGACAGTAAAATCTACGTTAGTTTAAATTTTTTTGACTGTTCCTTCAAAATAACACGAATGTGTTTGTCAAAATTTACACAATCTCACTTGTAATCACCCAACACATTTCTGCAAGACAAGCACAATAATTCGGATAAAAATGGTCTAAATTTCGAATGCAGCAATTGCGTTTATGTGCTTTTTTATTACTAAACTTGTTTTCAGTAAACTTGATTACTTACTTGACGCAATGTTTCTGCATTGGACAGTATTTTTCTTGGACCTGAAAAATATAATAAATTTCTTGGTATTTTTTTGCTGCAATAGTTTTAATGACGATTTTATGAATGATCATGTTAAAAAAGAGAAATTGCTTTTCTTTCCCAATGAATTCCAAATACATTCACGGAACGACTTACGTCTGCTTCATTCTTGAAAACAAATACAAAATTATGCCAACAATCAGAAGAAGAAAGATAACGTCTGGAACCGCAGAGGCAATTATTAAGCTTGAAATGTTGCTGGAGGAAATTTGTGTAATTAAAAGATCTCTTGGAGTCGCTGCACAAAAGTTCGTTTTTTTTGTGTTTTAAAAATGATTGAATAAAACCTTAGGCTAACTTACTAGAAGATGAAGATGAATAATGAATAGTTTGTATATTTTCCACCCCAGTGGATTCCTGTTTGGACCTGGTTGTTGCAATACTTGTGCTACCAGTTGATGTTGTTGGTTTTTCTGTCGCTGTTGCATTGGCTTTTGGCACATTTGTTGTTGTTGTGGTTGACGTCGTACTGGGCGCTTAATGAAGGTAACAGTTGGTTTTAATTAAACCACGTAACGGATTTTCCTTGAGATAACAACAGGCATTTTTCTTTTGCTTTGTGCACATTTGATAAATTTGTAGCATTGTTCAATGTTTTGTTTGTTAACTTAATCCTACGACACAGCCTAAACATCCGAGAGAAAGTCATCTGTACATGGGTACCTGGCTCGACAACCTTTCAGGTTTTATCGGTGCTCATGCTATGTTATTTCTTGTGTGTTTTTCATCCGCATGGTAATTTTTACGCAACACACAAATGATTTAATTTGGATTGATGCCGGACAAATACTTGGATATTACCTTTAGGATACCTTTGACAAATATATCTCGAAGCAACATTGCATTCCGTACTTCTCCACTTGTATGTTGAATCAAGTGAAGTTGATGAACCCATTACAACACAATACTTTGTCCCTGATGTATCCGGTTCCCCTGTTGCCCACTGTCCATTGACAACATTTGATGCATCCCACCACTTATAGTTGCTTGTTCCTGCAGCTCGTTTCGCTCCGATGTAGAATGAATATGGTGGAGCTGAAAGTCGTGAAATAAACACAGGAGTTAAGTTTTAGTATGAATGAAATTGTTGTATTTGCGTTGTACGCGGTATGTATCATAAATATAAATTTTACTTTATCATTAGAAAGAAAGTTATGCGCAGTCAATTATTGACATTTGTGCATTAAAGCTCTTTTGATTTCTTGTTGAGTGGCATCCATGGAGAACGTCATATGATTATAACAGAAAATACGTGTTTTTGTTACATTTAGATGAACTGTCATTCGGTTGTTCTTGAGCTACAAACATAATAACAATCACCGAAAACACACACACAATACCTCACCTGTTACTGTTCCAATCTTTCCCTTTAGGAAGTTGTATTCTTTTGTTGTTACAACATTGACGAGAATTGATTATGTGAACTGCATGCTGATTCAGCTTCTGTGTATGAATTAACTTGAGGTCCGATCAAATATTCGTGGTAGTCGTCCAACTTGTACCAAGTTTGTCCATAAACAACCGATAGAAAATTTACCAACAACAAAACAAATACGTTTTTTATCCCCATTTTGTTGAAAACTTTGCTGGAAATGAATACGTGCCATCATTTAAAGACTAAACACGAAAAGTTTGCAGTTAAAGATCATATCATCATTATTTTTTAGGTACAACAAATGAGCCAGTAATTCTTATTTTTCGGCCACAGTGTGTTTTACTGCGAATCGTCTTAAGTAGCTCCTATCTAGTTTATCGAAAACGGATCGACGTCGACTGTAAAAGCACTGATAAAACCTGAGTGTATGCAACTGTCTGCATCTTATGCTAAAAAAAAACGGTTGTAAAATTAACTCTTTGGGCTGTGCATATTTGGTCAAAGCTTTAACCTCTGTTGACATTTTACTGTTTGTCATATTGCATCAACCTGCGAACGCATTACCAATGCCCAGTAGAGTACACATTACGTTTAGTGACGATACTTTGACACGAATTTTGCATGTAGGTATGCAACATACTAAAAAAAGAGTGGGGGCAATCGATAAAAAAAGATATGATCACAACACCTGACGTCTTTGACAAGTTTTAACAAAAATTAAGACAACGTGACTTCCTTGACTACCGAAGCAGACATAAGTCAACACAGATAGCTAATTTTGAAAAGGCTGTGAATTTTAGCTTTAATAAAAACGTACTTGTTGAGAGAACAAAAACATAAAATCATCGTTTGACTTCATTATTACCGATTATTTTAACATCTGATAGAACAATGACAAAAAAGCGACATTTATGTAAATCTGCACATTTCATTGAGGAAACAATCTAAAGCTTTACACCACACTGTAATATAGCTGCCACTGCTTACTGTGCTGATTGCAACAGCTTACAAAACGCGGCATCATTCCATGTTCAGGAAAGAGTGGGCTTTTGCCTGCCTAGTGTTGTGTTGGATCTTGTGTTGAACTCAATTTGCTAAGAATAAATACATTGTGGGTTTCCAACGTTGATAAGTTTGCTAGCATATTTCGCATTGTTATGTAAATTCTTCAGTCTTCATAAAACATAAACAAGTGTTACCAATAAAAAGGGATGAATATAAAATTTGGTCGCTTTGTTAGATGTTTGTAGTTTTGGCTACGAGCTAAGCTATGCAGGAACCATCTCACAAACCAAATGCTGATTGTGAATACTTACAACCGGGGCCTTTAAGAGATAAAGATATGTTGCTTCAAGGAGCAATTTTAATGAAGATCATGTGACATTTTCGTTGGAAACCAGGCCTTGCGATTAAAATCTTTTGTTCTGAAACAAACACTGGTGTTCGTGGGTCTCTCTGTTTACATAACCTTGATCAGGCTGAGGTCCCGCTGTACTGCACCGGTTGCATCCCACCATGGTGGGGTCTACTTACAACATAATATGTGGATTGTTTTCAAACGTTGTGTTTGTTGATGGATGTTTTAGTTACAGCCAAAAAGCGCAACGGTGCAGCGTTCTTCAATACAGAGGAAGAGACCACATTGCCCACTTACATTGTTACGCATGAAGCCGCATATTTATTTACCTTGTTTCACAACAGATGCATCACTACGCAGGACATAGTTACAGAAAAAAATGAAATTTGCAAAACATGAAAAACTAAACCATAAGCCAAAGAAAAAACCTTTCCAATTATTTAGTGAACACCCAACTACACAGTTGGCATAAGTGTTGTATACGTACAATATCCTGAAGTGTGGTTTTGGAGGATTGACTTTCAAATCACACAAAATACATATCGGGCTGCAGGCTACTTGTGCACATGTTATTATTATCACATACAGTTTTGTTGGTGTTCGAATAAAATTTGCAATTTTTATGATTTCGGTTTAAACTTAATATACAAAAAAGCCTCAAGAAAACATAATATAATCCAATAAGTTTGAAACAGTTACATTTTGATAATTTTTTTCAACATACGTCGATCATATTAGCGAGATGCGTGATTGAACTAAACACATTTCATGTAAGCTTCCTCAGGGTTGTTTTTCACACCCGTGTTTATATAATCCGGTTGCTTGATGACGTCATAGTTGTGGACAGCTTTGTTTCTTTCATCTTGAGTTCTGGTTCCTGTGAATAGGAAAGGAACGAATATATATTTCTCAAAGCTGTCGATTTTAGTTAGAAAAGGTTTATTTCAGGTCAGTTTGGTTAACTGAGGAAATGTGTTTACTAACCGACCGAAGCAACATTCCCCATTGTAAGGTTGATTTGACGATCAACTCTAAATAAAAATTATCGCTATATTACACGTCCTACTAGTTACAAACGAGAAACAAAACATATGAAACTACAACACATAGACTTACATGTGTTTTGTACGCAACCAAAAGCAAAAGCAGATGACTCCAATGACTACAGCAGCAATAAGAAAGGCATCAAGTACTAAGGAGGCTATGATCATGCTTGCATCGTTCAGGTAATGGATTTCATCTAAAGATCGAGTGAGAATTCCTGCCCAAGACAAAAGTTCGCTTGTTCCGATAATTGAAAATACTTTTACCGATGTAAAATATTAACTTACGTGTGGAGGTAACATAAATTGGTTTTAATTCCATTGTAGCAGAAGTTTGGGGATCAATGGTTGCGGTTGTTGCTGGGGTTGGTTTGTAAGTGGTTGCGTATGTTGTGGTGTGACTTGTCCTCGTTATTACCGTCGTTTTTTTTTTTTTGTTGTTGTTGTTGTTGTAGTGCTTGTCGTTGCTACTAAAAATGTATGCGCCTTTCTTGTAAACAAGGGAACATTCAGTTTTTTCTTGAAAATGTTAGGTTTTCGTGACAAATATGATATAAATTCAGATTTTTAATTTATATACTGCTATTTTTGTTGCAAGGCATCCGATTAATTTTAATTTATAGTCGGTTTGTTGTATGCTAATGTGTACTTTTGGAACACTATTTTAATAAATGTTGTCAATTACCTGTGGGTTTTCTTTGACAAATATATCTCGATGTAACATAAGCGAAGTTGATGAACCCATTATTAAACAATACTTTGTCCCTAATGTATCTGGTTCTGAAACAACCCACTGTCCATTGACAACATTTAATCCATTCGCCCACTTATAGTTGTTTGTCCCCGCAGCTCGTTTTGCTCCGATGTAGAACGAGTATGGAGCGACTTTGTACATAAACAATCAATGCAGTTTAATGTTGCGACACATCCATGAAAATATATACCTGTTATTGCAACTAAAATGCTGTTAATTCGATGCTGATGTCAAACAAAATACTTAAGTTAAAACGCGAGTCTGTTATTTTTACGTTGTCATTTGGACGTTTTTAAGCGAAGAATATTACGTTTCTACAGGGGAAAATCAAATTACATACCTGTTGTATTTCCAATCTTTCCCTTCAGGAAGTTGAATTCATTTGTTGTTTTAACACTGGCAAGAAATGCATTGTGTGCACTGCACGCAGTTTTAGCTTCTGTGTAGGAATTAACTTGAGACCCGATCAAATATTCGTGGTAGTCATCATACTTGTACCAAGTTTGTCCAAAAGCCACCGGTAGAAAAGTTATAGATAACACAACAAGTAATTTCATTGTCCCCTATTTCCAATTAATGTAAACCTTGTTTGAAAAAAAATAGTATAATAACCTAAATAATGAACACAAACGTGATGCAATTAAAATTACATCACTTGCAGTAACTAGGTTAGCTACACAACCAAAAGGTCATTTTGCATAAACTTATTACATGTGGCACAGAAATACGCTTTGTTTCATTATAGATACTTTGACAAATACGAACTTTTTCTACAACTCATTATGTGTGATGACCCAAATTGCAAGAACGTGGAAAAGCATCACGAGCTTACAGAAATGATAACATGGGATACTTAACCTGTTGCAGGTATTACGTTCATTGACTAATTTGCACTTATTCGTGAGGATCTAACATAACACATACAAAAATGATTGCTAAATGGAAGAAGTATTTCGCTTCTCGACCAATACATACATAAATTGGCAAAACGTTAAAAATGCCAGTAGATTAAAGCTACCATAAAACGAAAATGAATACAAACATCAAGTTATTAGCATCATTCTAAGCCATTGTTGCAACTGATGGAACTGTGACGGAACAAACTACAGCAAACTTTACGCAAATTCAAATTTACAGATTTCATCGAAGAAACAATCCAAAAACCTAACACCGCACTGTAATATAACCCCACTGCTTACTGCGCTGATTGCAACAGCTTACAAATACGTCATCAGTCTATGTTTAAGAAAGAGTGGGTTCATATGGAGTTTAGTGTAGAGTGGGTTTTTGTGTTAACTCAGTTCGCTGAGAATAAATACATTGCGGTTTTTTTACGTGGTAAAATTTGCAGACTTATCTCGCACTGTTGTGTAACTTGTTGAGCTTCAATAAACCTAAAAAAGCGTCACAAGCAGAAACATCAAAAAATTTAATTTTTGTTGTTTGTGAGCCTTTTCCAAACAAAATAGTTGTAGGTTACGTACTACGTTAGGTAGGCGCCAGCGCACAGATCAAAAATTCCTAATGCTGCTAGAAAAAAACTTAAATAAACAGGAGGTGCGAGAACCTTTTTAATGGAGATCAGGTGATAATTTCGTTGGAATTCAACCTTATCGATAGAAATCCATTAGATTTTAAACAACCTATGGCGTTCGTAAGGCCTTGTTTACTACTTACGTCCCATTAGAAAGGCAAGGGCTCAAGTGAATTGCAGCGGCTGCATCCCCCTATCGTGGTGCTGCTTGCAACATAACATGTATTTTCGTGCGTTATGTTTGTTGATACACGATTTACGTGGGACATAGTAAAAAACCGCAACAGTGCAGCGTTCTACAATACAGAGGAAGAAACCACATTGCCCACTTACATTGCAACACGTGAAGCCGCAGTGCGTATTTATTTACGTTGTTTCGCAACAGATACATCGCTAGGCAAGACATAGTTACAGGCAAAATAAAATTTGCAAAACATGTTGAAAAACTAAACCATAGGCCGTAGGTAAAACCTTCTAAGATACATTTAATGGACACCTTACTATATAGTAGGCCCAAGTGTTGCATGCGCACAATATCCTGAATTGTGGTTTTAGAGGATTGACTTTAAAATCACACAAAAGTTTTACCGGGCTGCAAGCTACTAGTGCACATGTTATTATTATCGCATACAGTTTTGTTGGTGTTCGAAAAAATTGCCATTTTTTATGTTTTCATGTCAAACTTAACATACACAAAAGTCTCAAGAAAAAAAACATGATCCAATAAGTTAAATCGGTTACACCGCAATATATGCACAAATAGAATGTTCTAGAAAAATTGGAATTTATTCTTTTAACAAAAGTCGATCTTATTATCGAGGTGTGTGATTAAAACTAAACACATTTCATGTAAGCTTCCTCAGGGTGGATTTTCACACCCGTATTTACATCATCCGGTTGTTTGATGACGTCATAGTTGTGGACAGCTTTGTTTCTTTTATCTTGAGTTCTGAGCCCTGTGAAAAAAGAAACGAATATATGTTTCTCAAAGCTGACGGTTTTAGTTTGAAAAGGTTTATTTCAGGTAAGTTTGGTTAACTGAGGAAATGTGTTTACTTACCGGCCGAAGCAACATTCCCCATTCCAAGGTTGATTTGATCAACTCTAAAAAATATATTACAATATATATTATACACCCTACTAAACGCAAATCATATAAAACTACAACACACAGACTTACATATGTTTTGTGCGCGACCAAAAGTAAAAGCAGATGACCCCTGTGACAACAGCTGAAATAAGAACGGCATCAAGAACTAAGGAGGCTATGATCATGCTTGCATCATTACGGTAATGGATTTCATCTGAAGAACGAGTGAGAATTGCTGCCCAACAAAAAATATCGTTCTGGAAGGTGGAAATACTCCTTCTGAAGTAAAATATTAACTTACATATGGAGGTAGCAGAAATTGGTTGTGATTCCTTTGTAGCAGAAGTTTGGAGATCAATGATTACGGTTGTTGCTGCGTTTGGTTTGTAAGCGGTTGCATAGGTTGTTGCAGGAATAGTTGTTGTTGTCCTCATTGCCTTTATACTGCTTAACGTTTCTATGAAATATGTGCATTGAAAGTAGATATTTTTGTATAAATCTGAATTACAGGAATATTTAATTCACAATTCATAAATACTCGTTCATTTAAAATCGGTTGCACATTTTCGGACCTACGTTTAAACCAGAAAACGCAAATGCAATTTGCCTGACCTTAGGCAAGGTGTGTGTTTCTTCAATGTCGTATCTCTCGCAATGATGCCATCATAATTTGTAGTGTGCTTGCGTACTCCCCCCCCCATAACTGCATGCACCGTCGAAAGCAATCATTGCCTGCTGATTTATCTTAGAAGTCAAAGTGGCTTAAACAGTGTTTCTGTGAGTTTTAGGTGGTTTGAGTTAGAAAACACAGTTATTAACGCTAAACTAAGCGATCGAGAGTTTGACCAAAGAGACAAAACATTTCGGTTTCTACGGCAGTAGCGAACATTTTTGTTAGGATATATTTGTGCATATACTGGGAAAAAGGCAACAATGATGTTGCTTGTTGTGTTGCTTGTGACCACCTCAACATCGTCTCAAGTGCTCTGTAGAAAACCGCGCAATAAATTTGCTTAAAAGAGTGGGTGTCCTTGGTAAGTATTGTATTGTTTATTGAGCTTAAATTAGATTGATTTGTGATAGTATATGCGTTGTATTTCGATAGTTATTACTTTAGTAACATTCCAATACATCCTGTTTACCCGCTGGTATTCTTTGACAAATATATCTCGATGTAACATTGCATTCCGTAGTTCTCCACTGGCATGATGAATCAAGAGAATCTACTGAACCCATTATCACACAATACTTTGCTCCTCTTGTATCGGGTTCGCCTCGAGACCAGCACTTCCCTGTGTTAACTCCCGATCCATCCGCCCACTCAAAGTTGTTCGTTCCATTAGTGCGTTTTGCTCCGATGTAGAAAGAATATGGGATATCTGCTGATGAAATAGCTAAGAATTTCTGGAATTATTTTGATCGACAAAAACTTTGACAAAAATACGATATTTAAAACAAGATTTCAAACTATATGTCATCTTGTAGCGACTACTGCGTATTTATCGAACCGTGACATGCGTCGATTGCCTTTTTCTACATGTGTCTCGTTTTATGTTGCTCGTTGAAGTGCCCGTCAGTCTGATTTGTTGGCGCCTGAATAAACATCGCCACATTGGTGACCCCGAGTATCAAGCACGACTGCTGACAAAATGGAAGAACACGCTGTTGCTCTGAAGTTACCGCAATTTTGGGTGACACAACCCCGCGTGTGGTTCAAGCAGGCTGAAGCACAGTTCGCACTGCGAAGAATTTCAGATGACCAAACCAAGTACTTCTACGTGGTGGCGGCTTTGGATCAGGATACCGCCCAACGTTTCATTGATTTTCTTGATTCTCCACCAGCAGAAGACAAGTACGCATCGCTCAAGGAAGAACTGCTTCATACATTAGGTCTGTCAAGGTACGAACGAGCGTCTAAGTTGCTAAACATGCCCCGTTCTGAGGATCGTAAACCTACTGTTATTATGGATGAAATGCTAGCAATGCTGGGTCAACATAAACCTTGCTTTCTTTTTGAATATTTGTTTATCCAACAAATGCCAGAAGAAATTCGTATTAATCTGGCAAAAGAGGATTTTGTAGATTTTCGGTCTCTAGCAAAGAAGGCAGATTTGTTATGGCATGCCAGGGAAGACAGCTGCAACTTTGCAGTTGCCAAATTACGGCCAACACTACGCCAAACAAATGACAATTTCTGCTACTACCACCAACGCTTTGGTGCAAAGGCGAAAGCATGCCGCAAGCCATGTGCCTATCAGGGAAACGACCAAGCCGGCCGTCCTCAATATTTTCGACGGCCGGCGGACAAAGCAATCTCATTTTCGTCTCTGACCGAAACTCAAAAATCCGATTTTTAGTAGACAGCGGTGCAGAAGTCAGCGTAATTCCGCCAACGGTCTATGAAAGACGACATTTCCAGAGCCAATCCTCGGCACTCAAAGCAGCCAATGGAACCAACATACGCACGTTCGGTTCAAAAAAGCTTTTCCTGCACCTGCCGTGTGGAAAATTTGCGTGGAGTTTCACTGTTGCCGATGTATCCAAACCCCTGCTTGGAGCAGATTTTTTAAAAGCGAAGGGAATGTGTGTGGATTTTAAAAGACGCCGTTTGTGCACTGGCACGGCTGAACATAGTGCATTGAAACCCTGCGTTTCAGGAGTTGACTCAACGTATCGCGACCTCATTGATGAGTTTTCTGGTTTAACCAACGAACAGTTTTCTTCCACGAGGCCAAAGCATGGAGTACAACACCACATTTCCACATCGGGCCCGCCAGTGCATGCACGAGCACGACGCCTGCCGCCGGAAAAGTTGATGATTGCTAAACAGGAATTCCAGCGGATGCTATCCATGGGAATAATCCGTCGCTCATCAAGCCCCTGGTCCTCACCTTTGCACATGGTGCCTAAGGCGTCCGGTGGCTGGAGACCCTGTGGAGACTACAGGCGTTTAAACGCGGTGACACAAGCTGATCGGTACGCCATTCCACACATACAGGACTTCTCAGCTCAGCTATCAGGTGCATGCGTATTTTCTAAAATTGATTTAGTTCGCGGGTACCATCAAGTTCCTGTAACTGACGCCGACATTCCTAAAACGGCAGTGATAACGCCGTTTGGTTTGTTCGAGTTTCTGCGCATGCCGTTTGGTTTAAAAAACGCTGCGCAAACTTTCCAACGTCTAATGGATTCTGTGTGTCAGGATTTGCCATTTGCATTTGTATACTTGGATGACATTTTAATCGCCAGTTCCTCGGCAGTCATACATGTAACGCATGTTCGGCAAATATTTCAGAGGCTTAACGACCATGGACTTATTATTAACATTTCGAAGTGCTCTTTCGGTCTAAAGGAAATAGACTTTCTCGGACACCGAGTCGACAAAAATGGAGCTAAGCCTTTGCAATCAAAAGTACAGGCCATTCAAGCATTTTTACGACCCACGACCCTAGCGGGCCTCCAACAGTTCAATGGGATGATAAACTTTTACCATCGCTTTATACCATCTGCGGCACGAATTATGTCACCCATTTACAAAGCGATAGCGACAAAAAAAAAAGAAGTAATATGGACTGATGAACTCAACCGTGCGTTTCTCCAAGCTAAACAGGCGCTTGCAACCGCCACGCTTCTCAGCCACCCTCAGGCAATGGCTGACACTGCTTTGTCAGTGGATGCGTCGCAAACAGCTGTTGGGGCTGTACTTGAGCAATTTATTCAAGACGAATGGAAACCTTTGGCATTTTTCAGCAAACAGCTTCGCCCAGCGGAAACAAAGTACAGTGCATTCGATCGAGAGTTGCTGGCTTTGTATTTGGCGGTACGTCATTTCAGATATTTCCTTGAAGGTCGTACGTTTACGGTTTTCACTGATCACAAACCGCTCACATTTGCTTTCACAAAATGTTCCGATCCTTGGTCGAGTCGTCAACAACGACATCTTTCTTACATATCAGAATTTACCACAGATGTACGGCATGTCGCCGGCAAGCATAATCATGTCGCTGACGCGCTTTCCCGATCTTTAGTAGCGGAGGTCCAACTTTCTGCAACACAGTTTGGTCCCAAATCTCTTTCTGCAGCACAACGAGCAAATGAGCAAGAAATGGCAGATTATCGATCGTCGATAACCAATCTCCACTTTAAAGTGCTTAATTTCGAAAAGATGGTTGCGACATTCTTTGCGACATCTCCACTGGTGTACCGCGACCTGTAGTGCCGACAGCATGGCGCAAACACGTCTTCCATGCACTGCATGACATTTCTCATCCCTCGGTGAGGAGGACTAAAAAGCTCATTACACAACGTTACGTGTGGCATGGAATGCAGAAAGGTGTAGGAAATTGGGCACGGCAGTGTCTTTCTTGCCAACGCTCCAAAGTACAACGCCATGTACGAGCTCCGATTGAAGACTACCCTTTTGTTCATGCACGTTTCACTCACTTAAACGTTGACATAGTGGGTCCCCTGCCACAGTGCCAAGGTTTCGCATATCTTTTCACTGTCATGGACCGCGTCACACGATGGCCAGAAGCCATACCCATGCCGGATGCAACAGCTTTGACCTGCGCCAAAGTTTTCATCAGCGTTTGGCTTGCCCGCTTTGGCATTCCTACACATTTAACGTCGGATCGAGGACCTCAGTTTACCTCCGAACTCTGGTCAGCTGTTAACAAGCTCCTCGGTATTAAACTGCATCTAACAACTGCTTTTCATCCCCAGGCCAATGGCCTTGTGGAACGATTCCACAGGCATTTGAAAAGCGCTCTTATGGCGCGCGCAACGTCAACAGCTAACTGGGTTGACAATTTACCGTGGGTACTTCTGGGCATCAGGACAACTCCCAAAGAAGACTTACAAACTTCGTCGGCCGAACTGGTTTACGGTGGACCGCTCGCAGTGCCGGGAGACATCACACCCAACATTGCTGCAACACCAAATGTTGCAAATTTGCTTTCACAACTCCGACAGTCAGTGAGAAGCCAGATTCCGATATTAATGTCTCGCCACGGTGCTAAAAGAAGCGCACTTCCGAGGAAGCTGTTAACTGCGAAGTACGTATTCGTACGGAAGGATACTCATCGACCCCCATTAACAGCCCCTTACGAGGGTCCCTACAAGGTTGTTGAGACTTCTCACAAAACGTTTGTTTTGGATTTTGGCGGCCGACATGCAACAATTTCTGTTGATCGGCTTAAACCCGCAGAAGTTGACCTGACGGAACCGGTCGCAGTTGCGCGCCCACCGCGTAGAGGCAGACCGCCTAGACATCCTGCGCTTAGATGATCTTGTTGTGTAATTGTCTCCTTATTTTGCGCATTGTACGTTTCTGAAAGGGGGTTGTGTAGCGACTACTGCGTATTTATCGAACCGTGACATGCGTCGATTGCCTTTTTCTACATGTGTCTCGTTTTATGTTGCTCGTTGAAGTGCCCGTCAGTCTGATTTGTTGGCGCCTGAATAAACATCGCCACAATCTACTGTTTTTAAATAAATACGGAACTACAACGAAGCAACAAACTTAAGCAATATTCTTATCGTAAAATTGTGTTATACATGATTAAAACATACATTTACCTGATAAGTTATGTGTTAGAGTTCCAATTCTAACCATCAGGAAGTTTAAAGTACCCGTTTGGCTAACTTTAGCGAGATACATTGCATTTTTATGAGCACCGCACGCAATTTCAGCTGCTGCGTATGAAGCAACTGGGGGACCAAAAAAGAACTCCTTGTAGTCGTTATACTTGTGCCAAGTTTAACCAAGAACAGATGTTGAGATGGTCACAAGCAACACAGCAAGTAACTTCATTGTTACCTTTACCCCAGTATATGCACAATCACATCCTAACAAGACCATGATTTGGTTAGCAAACTTACGCCCAACAGGTATGTGTAACATTTTCTGATTACACACGAAAATTTTAAACTCTCTTTGCACACAGCGTTAGATAACATTGGCAATTACTATCTTATATAATACGGTTTTACGATAAAGTTCTTTCCGTGCAGCCTGTAAAGCTGTTGAGAAGGAAAAAACTCCACACTATCCACACGACGGAAAAAGCAGATTTACTAAGGTGGCGCAAACATTTGTCGACATATTGTAATAAATCAAACCAACTACTCCGCAATAAGCTATGCCTGACAAACCCCTGTACAAAGCATAAGCTGCGTCATACAGGAACCAGTGGGTACAGTCGAACTAAAGTTGTACTCTTGTGGTGATATCCAACACAAACAGCAAGCACAAAGTTATTACGACCCTGTTCGACCACAGCAGTAAGATTTAATCAGAATTGATATCAATATTACTGTGTGAAATTAATATTTAAGGATAACCATGGCGTGTCATACAGAAAATGCGTTAATAACCAACAACCTTGGAATCCATTTTCATGTTATGCATTTTGATTTGTTCAGAACTGCTAATGCGTAATGCGCAGAAGCCACCCAAAGTTTAACGAAACTAGTTCAGCGCGCATATAAACATTGCTGATGGCGCAGAGCCAGAAACAGCAGTTCGTCCAAAGAACAGCCTTATACAATTACAGTATGTAAAAACACACAATAAGTTGATTTTACAGAGGAAGAGACTACATTGCCCATTTAAAATATATACCGGGCTGCAGGCTACTTGTGCACATTTTAATATTATCGCATACAGTTTTTCTGGTGTTCGAATAAAATTTACCATTTTTTTATGTTTTCGGTTTAAACTTAACATACACAAAAGTCTCAAAAAAACACAATATGATCCAATAAGTTAAAGTTACACTGCAATATATTATTTTAGCAAAAGTAGATTATATTATCGAGGTGTGTGATCAAAACTAAACATATTTCATGTAAGCTTCCTCAGGGTGGTTTTTCACACTTGTATTTACATAATCCGGTTGATTGATGACGTCATAGTTATGATCAGCTTTGTTATTTCCATCTTGAATTCGGGGTCCTGTTGAAAAAAGAAACGAACGTATATTTCACGAAGCTGACGATTTCAGTTTGGAGAGGTTTTTTTTACTTACCGGACGAAGCAACATTCCCCATTCCAAGGTTGATTTGACGATCAACTCTAAAATAAATCATCACAATATATATTACATACCCTACTAAACGCAAATCATATGAAACTGCAACACACAGACTTACATATGTTTTGTACGCGACCAAAAGCAAAAGCAGATAATTCCGATGAAAACAGCTGAAATAAGAACGGCATCAAGTGCTAAGGAGGCTATGATCATGCTCGCATCATTACGGTGATGGATTTCATCTGAAGATTGAATGAGAATTGCTGCCCAAGACAAAAGATAATTGAAAATACTCTTACCGAAATACAATATTAACTTACGTATGGAGGTAACAGAATTTGGTTTTGATTCCATTGTAGCAGAAGTTTGGGGATCAATGACTCCGGTTGTTGATGGGGTTCGTTTGTAAGTGGTTGCGTAGGTTGTGGCTTGACTCGTTGCTATTGTCCTCGATGCTGTAGTTTTTATTGTAGTTGTAGTGCTTTTCGTTGCTAATGAACATGTGTACGTTGATTGTTGAAAAAACGCAGTAATATTTCGCAGGTCCTTGCTTGGCGATCACAGCTATCGTATCGCGATCATTAGGTTTGCAGGCTTGGCAGCCCAGGCATTGCAGCTTAGCTGGATCAGCCACTTTTTCCTGACAAGTAGGAGCAAGATTTGAAAAATCAAGCTCCCGGTGAATGTTGCTTGGCAAGTCGTGCGCTTGCGCACCAGTGTACCTTTTCCACAATATACCCCGCGAAACCACTGAGCTCCTGTAGCTCAGTTGGTAGAGCGTTGGGCCTGGTTAGCCCAGGGTCGTGAGTTCAAACCTCACCGGAAGCTTGATTTTTCAAATCTTGCTCCGACTTGTCAGGAAAAAGTGGCTGATCCAGCTAGGCTGCCAAGCCTGCAAACCTAATGATTGTTAAAAAAAAGAAACGTTCAATTTTTTGGGTTTTTTTTTATGTGCAGACTTTATTTGTTCTTGTTGTTGTTGTGGTTGGTGCCTCTTGGTAAAAGGCTTAGCCGAAAAAATATGCGTTTTTGTTGTACAGCATTTGAAGGTTAAACTTTAAATTTTTCAAATCCAATGACAATATAGATTGCCACTACCGTTAAGAAAAGTAAATGCTGAAATAACTTACCTTTTGGTTTTCTTTCACAAATGTATCTCGATTTATACGAGCAAGGAATATCTCTCCATTTGTATGTTGTATCAAGTGAGTAAATCCATCCCATTATTACACAATTCTCATTTCCAACTTGGTTGTTTGGTTCTCCTGGACTCCAATGTCCACAGTTAACACTTGATCCATCCGTCCACTGCAAGTTATTTGTTGCCCAATATCGTGTTGCTCCGATGTAGAACGAATACGGAAACTCTTAACGCAATTTATCAAATAATATTCAGCCAGTAAACAGATTAGTTCAGAGGTAATCTCACATTTTTCACTTGATGAATGGATTTTAAAATTTATATAAGATTTTTTATATACAGCTTGGACATCAAAATGACGCGAGGCATATTTAATATCAGGAGCTAATATCAGACTAATGATTGTAGTGCTACCTGTAACATTTCCGATCTTTCCCACAAGGAAGTTAAACATAGTTGTTGTTTTCACATTAGCGAGATGTCCATTCAGTGTACTGCATGCGTCTTTAGCTATGTATGAATTAACTTCAGGTCCGATCAAATATTCGTGGTGGTCGTCCAACTTGTACCAAGTTTGTCCACAAACAACAGGTAGAAAATTTACAAATAATATAACAAGGAATCTCATTGCTGGTTGTGTTGTCGGTCTAATTTTATTATATAAACGTTTTAAGCCTCGTCGAAACCACTCGGATCAAATTAAAGGTTAATTGTTTTGCCTTCAATCTCACTCCATTAAATTTTCTTCCGGTGACGCAATCATTCCTAACAAAATGATAGAACGGCGCACTCGAAAGATGTTGACGGTTTTTGAGATGAAATCGCTTACGTTATGTACTGACTCGTTTATATCACTGCAACGTCTTTGAATGCCAAACAGTGGAATATGAAAACAAATTTCCGCAAGTAAGTTTGCGACGCCACAACAGCAGTAAATCTGCGTATCAGTTGAAACTTCCGTACAGAAATATGTGCTTACCACAATAACTGTGTAATGCATAAAAGAACTACAGCGTGTTTGCGATAAAATTCATGTCTACAAGTTCTTGAATCTCAGTGATGTTTTAACCCTATATCGATACGCAGTATTTTTACACTAAGGTAAATGTTTTCCCGCTTTTACACAAGAACTCGATCTGGTGGTATAAAGAGCTCTTCTACTATATGGTGCTGCTTCCAACTTAACACATCTTCTTCTATTGACTTGTTATGAGACAATATATTGTTGCGTGAAGGGAAGATGCACTGGCTGATGATTACCCAAGCAGTGGGTTGAACAGGTGGGACAGGCTGGTATTACGACACTACTTCACAATTACCCTTTAAGCTTGACAAGAAAATATTGCGACAAAGTGACATAACCTGGACGGTCTGGTTATGTCACTCACCTACGCAAAAACACTTGATTAAGGTTATGTTAAACTACGTTGTTTCACCTCCGCGTTTACCAATTCTGTTTTCTTTTGTGACGTCACAATAGTGTGGTGCATGAGTTGCCTGACTGTGTGTTGGTATGTTGCAGTTCTACAGGTTTGTAACTGCACTTTACCCATAAACCTGTAACCTGCAGAGTTAATTTATTACTTTATATGGACGCGATGTTCTTACGCAATATGCGTGGAATCGCATTGAATTAATTATTATATTCCTATCTGAAGAAACTATTATTACCACGAAAACTTTTTTGCCGATATGCATTGCTATCAACATAACAACTCAGCTCAGGTCAAAATAATACTACCAACATTTGTAAAGGAACTGTTCTTCTGGCGTAAAAGCCGAATACGTTTTTTTTTAACCTATGTTTCGTCTGACATCCGCCCAGACATATTCATAGATATGAAAGAGCGAGAAGAATATGTTTAATGTATTCTATGACGTCATGGCTAATAAAATCCCGATTTTTTTAGAGATTGTTGCACTAGGACGTAGAATTTGGGGGATAATAATTGTTAATTTAGTAGGTTGATAAAACAGCTAGTTACACAATCAATTTTCTTTTTGCTTTGACGTGTAATAACAACGTGTGCAACGGATATGATGACGACAAGAACTTCTTAAATGTTCAAAACACTTCCTTCGATATTCAGATATTTGCACTAAACTTTTATTTGGTTTCCAATAATATTACCGTTTATTTTCAATCATATTTCAAGCAAATATTACTTCTGACAATAACTACTCAACTCTCATATATGCATCATGGCCCCCTGCATTAGAAACAGTTGCTTCGGATTTGTTTACGTAATCGGGTTGTTGGATGACGTCATAGTTCACGTCTTGGTTGATTTGTTGATGCAGGTGAGGTTTGGTTCCTATTCTTTGTGAGTTGACGTTTGGTACAGTTTGTGGAACGATGTATGTATCGTCTTGATCGATTCCCGTGTTTGCTTTTATTCATAATAAGATGGATGATAACATAGTGAATAATAATCACTTTATTAACTTTTGCTCATACTTAATACATGCATCAAATGATTGATAAGATTAACGGCCCCAAAATACATAATTGTAAGTTTCAAATGCAACGAAGTTTAGATTTGTTACTCAACTTTTTCTTCCTTGTGAAATATTTGCTTCAGTCCTGCAGAAACAAAATGTAACTTTTGGGCAAGTTATTATGGAAGGGCTTACAGCTACAAATCTTTTGTTTGTTAGTGTTTCATGCCAAACTACCACTTACATCTGTTTCATCCTTGAATTCAAACACAAAGCCATGCCGACAATCAGAAGAAAAAGGATAAGGTCTGGGACCACGGAGGCAATTATTAAGCTTGAAATGTTGCTGGACGGAATTTGGGAATTGGTCAATGCTGTATGTGTGGCTGCATAGAAAGTTGGGTCAAACTCCTTGTGTTGTTTAAACAACTTATAAGGTAACAATAACATCAGGTTAACTTACATGAAGGCGAAGTCAAAATATTATTTGTTGTTGGACTTTCAGTTGCAGAGGAAATTACTTCGTGAGTATTTGTAGCAATAATCGTGGTAGTTGATGTCGTGGACTTTTGAGTTGTTGTTTTTTTATGCTGGTGGTCGTGGTTGGCTTAGTGGTTGTTGTTGTTCTCGTGGCTTGAATTAAAGGATAAAACGTTACGTATGTTTTCTAGGCAATTTTGTCAAATTTGTTTTGAGAGTAGTCAAATCTAGATAAAAAATGTTTATAGTAACTATACTGGCGTTGTATGCCATTGCATAATTTTAGAATTTACTATTTAATTTCATCATGTTATTTACGTACTGGTGTTAAACATAATGGTAAACATACAGCAATAATTTACTTTCCGGCTTACGTTGACAAATATATCTCGAGGCAATATTGCATTCTGTACTTCTCCACTTATATGTTGGATCAAGCGAAGTTGATGAACCCATTATCACACAATACTTTTCTCCTGTTGCATCCGGTTCCCCTGTTGCCCACTGGGGACCATAAATATTTCATCCATCCGTCCACTTAAAGTTGTTTGTCCCCGCAGCTCGTTTTGCTCCGATGTAAAAGGAATATGGGAAGGCTGTTCACATGGACAATCAATGTGGTTTAACGAGATATCCATGAAAATGTGTGCATATGATTCCAACACAAATACTATTGATCCGAGCGTGTTGTCAAACAGAAAATAATAGAATTAAAACGATTTGTTACGTTTACTTTGTTATTTGCTCGGTTTCGTGCGATGAATATTATGTTTCTGATGCAAGAAAACACGAAATTACATACCTGTAACTTGTCCAATCTTTCCCACAAGGAAATTAAATATAGCAGTTGTTTTAACACTCGCAAGATGTGCATTTTGTGCACTGCATGCAGTTTCAGCTGCTGTGTATGAATTGACTTGAGGTCCGATCAAATATTCCCTGTAGTCGTCCAACTTGTACCAAGTTTGTCCAAAAACAACCGGTAGAAAAGTTACAAATAGCACAACAAGTAATTTCATTGTTTCCTTTCTTCAATTGATGTAAACTTTGTTGAAAAATAACTAAACACGAACATGTTGCAATTAAAATTACATTATCACTAGTAGTAACTAGGTTTGCTTCACAGCAAAAAGTCACTTCGCATAAACTTATTACATATCGCACTAAAATACGCTTTGTTTCATTATTGATATTTTGACAAATAAAAACTTTCTCTACACCCCATTATGTGTGATGTCACAAATTGCAAGAAGAAGCAAACGCTTCACTAGTTTACAGGAAAGTGTAGATAGGATATTAGACCTGTTGTGTTCTTTGCGTTTGTTGACTAACTTGCACTCATTCGTGAGAAGGCCCAACAGAACAGATACAAAACTAGTTGTTTAATGTAAAAGATCAATCGCTTCCTCACCGATACATATATAATTTAGCAAAACGTTAAAAGGGCATTTAGGCAATCATAAAACCGAAAGGAATATAACGTATAAAGTAATTGACATCATTCTAACCCATTGTTGCAAATGGAAATCTGACAGAACAAACTGCAGCAAAATATAAATTAATTCAAATTTGCACATTTTATTGACAAAATAATCCAAAACCTAACATCGCACTGAAATATAGCTGCCACTGCTTCCTGCTGCAAAGGCAACAGCTTACATGTCATCAGTCTATGTTCAGGAAAGAGTGGGTTCTTGCGGTGTCTACGGTCAGGAGGCCAGATACACTGATCCAGCTGCACTGCCCCATCTTTTGAGGCCTGCTTACACCATAACATGTGAATTCATTACGTTATTGTGGTGAGCATTTTACGTGAGACGCAGCTCATAAACCAGGCCAGCAAACTGCGCTCAGTGTTATGTTCAGCAACAGAGAGACAGACACAATATTTCCCACTCACAACTTCCGTAATGTCTATTTATTTATCTTGTTTCGCAACAGATGTATCGCGGTTTATTGTTAACATTCACATGTGGTGGAAAACGAAATGCAACAGAATAAAAGAAAATAACCCGAAATGTGTATTTCCACTTACGATCCTTCGTTTCCGGATAAATTGGCTTTGACAGTTTGAGAAAGTCTGATTTTGATAAACTGTACGTCGCCATATCGGACTAATTCATTCACTTCTTCTGACATAACATTCTCTTGTAATCTCACTCATTGAAAATTCAACAAGCGTCGATCCTGTCTATGACGAATACAAACTTATTCTAAATCTGCAACAACACGATTTCAGTATGCAAACCACCTCATACGTTTTTTTAATTAAGGCTTTGAATAAAACCAAGTATATTCTAACGAAGCACAATACAATTTTATTTTCCAAACTTTAATTGACGACGGATGTATAAGGAAAGTAATAATATGATAAGTGATTGAGCATGACTTAGAGTAACAAAATACAAAAACACTAATTTGCACGATTTTAAGCTAATAGTGGTACAACAATAACAGTAGAATGTATTTTGCTTTATATTTATAACAGATGTGTTTTGATGTTGTGTAACATGTTGAGCTTCAAAAAATAAAAATTGGTAAAAAAATCAAATTTGCGTTGTTTGTAAGCCGTTGGAGCTTCAGCAAATGGGCAGTACATTTTTCTAAATTTTGCTCGGAAACTGCTAACAAATCAAATGTTGTTGACAATCCTGCAACGTAAATACTCACAACCAGGGCACTCGAGGAAACAAATATGAGGTGTGGGGATCTTTTTGATAAAACAAACAATGGCTTTCGCAAGGTCTCACCTGACCTTCACGTCCCATTAAAAGGACAGTGGCTCAGGTGGACTGCACCGATTGCATCCCACTATCGTGGGGCCTGCTTACAACATAACATAAGGATTTTTTTCATGCATTATGTTTGTTGCCAATCATTTTAGGTGGGACGTAGTCAGTAAACCGTGCAGAGTTATGTTCTTCAATAGAGAGGAAGAAACCACATTGCCCACTTACATTGTAACACATGAAGCCGCAATGCGTATTTATTTATCTTGTTTCACAATAGATACATACAGTTTTGTAGGTGTTCGAATTATATATAAAATTTTTTATGTTTTTTGTTTAACTTAACATACACAAAAGTCTTAAGAAAACATAATATGATCCATTGCAATATATTCTTTTAACATAGGTCAATTATATTAACGAGGGGCGTGATTGAACTAAACACATTTCATGTAAGCTTCCTCAGGGTTGTTTTTCGCACCCGTATTTACATAATCCGGTTGCTTGGTGACGTCATAGTTGTGGTCTGCTTTGTTTCTTTCATCTTGAGTTCTGGGTCCTGTGAAAAAAGAAAAGATTTTATATTTCTCAATATTTGAATTATGCTGAAGCCCTGGAGGTAAATTTGGTTAACTGAGGAAATTTGTGTACTTACCGACCGAAGCAACATTTCCCATTCTAAGGTTGATTTGACGATCAACTCTAAAATAAATTCATCACATTATCACACATCTTACCAGTATAACGCAAATCAAGTGAAACTACAGCACACAAACTTACATAGGTTTTGTACGCGACCAAAGGCAAGTGACCCCAGTGATCAGAGCAGCAATAACAATAACATTAAGTAACATGGTGGCTGTGATCATGATCATAGCGTCCTTTAAAAGTTGATTTGTTCCTGATGAGTGAGAATGAACTGCTATACAAGAAAAAACACTCATTCTTGGAAGCAAAAATACTCTTTCTAATATAAGATTAACTTACGTATGGACGTAGTAGATTGCGCAATGATTGCGGTTGTAACTGGGGTTGATTTGTAAGAGGCTTCGTGGGTTGTGGCGTGACTCGTTGCTATTGTCCTCGTTGTTGCTGGTGCTGTTGTTGTTGTTGTGCTTGGCATTACTAGTAAGCATGTGTACGCTTTTCAATTGACCAATTAAATATTAATTTTTTTGAAGCAATAGGTTTTCATGGCAATTTTGTTTTGAAGTTATTAATTTAGATTTTATTGATGTTTGGTCTATGCGTTGCGTGCTAATGCACATTTTTAGAAATAACGGTTTAATGCATCTTGTTAATTACCTCCTGGTCTCCGTTCACAAATATATCTCGAAGTAACATCGCATTCTGTACTTCTCCACTTGTATGTTGAGTCAAGTGATATTGAACCCATTATCACACAATACTTGGCTCCTGTTGCGGTCGGTTCCCCCAGCGCCCACTGTCCATTCTGAATTTCTGATCCATACCACCAATCATAGTTGTTTGTTTCTGCAGCTCTTTTCGCTCCGATGTAGAACGAATATGGGGCGACTGTGTACATGGACAATCAATATGGTTTTATGTTACGAGACGTACATGAAAATAATTCCAGTTAAAATAATGATGACTTGAAGCGGATGTAAAACAAAATAATGTGGTTAAATGTTACGAGACATCCATAAAAATGTATGCATGTAATTTTAGCAAAAGTACTGTTGGTTCGACGGGGACGTAAAATAAAAAATAATAGAGTTAAAAAACAACTCTGTTACGTTTACGTTGTTATGTAATCGATTTGGAGCAATGAATACTATGTTTTTGCTGTGGAGAAAGGAAAATACATACCTGTAATTGTTCCAATCTTTTCCACCAAGAAGTTAAATTCATCCGTTGATCTAACACTGGTGAGATGTGCACTGTGTGCACTGCATGCAGTTTCAGCTTCTATGTATGAATTAACTTGAGACCCGATCAAATATTCGCGCCAGTTATCATACTTGTACCAAGTTTGTCCAAAAGCCACCGGCAGAAAAGTTTTAAATAACACAACAAGTAATTTCATTGTCCTCTATTTCCAATTAATGTAAACTTTGTTGGAAAAAATAGTATAATAACCTAAATAATGAACACGTACATGATGCAATTAAAATTACATCACTTGCAGTAACTAGGTTAGCTACACAACAAAAAGGTCATTTTGCATAAGCTTATTACATATGGCACAGAAATACGCTTTGTTTCATTATAGATACTTTGACAAATACGAACTTTCTCTACAACTCATTATGTGTTACAAATTGCAAGAACCTGGAAACGCATCACTAGCTTACAGAAGTGTTTACATGGGATACTTAACTTGTTGCAGGTATTACGCTTATTGACTAATTTGCACTTATTCGTGAGGATCTAACATAGCAGATACAAAAATGATTGCTAAATGGAAAAAGTATTTCGCTTCTTTACCAATACCTATATAAATTAGTAAAACGTGAAACATGCCAGTACATTTAAGCTATTATGAAACGAACTTGAATACAAAAATCATTTTTAATACAAAAAAGTTATTAATATCGATGCAAAACTTCACACCGCACTGTAACATAGCTGCCACTACTTACTGTAATGATTGCAACAGCTTGCAAAGACGTCATCAGTCTATGTTCAGGAAAGAGTGGGTTCTTGTGGAGTTTAGTGCAAAGTGGGTTTTTGTGTTAACTCAGTTCGCTGAGAATAAATACATCGCGGGTTTTTTACGTGGTAAAATTTGCAGACTTATCTCGCACTGTTGAGTAACTTGTTGAGCTTCACTAAAACTAAAACAGTGTTACAAGCATAAATGGCGAAAATATAATTTCTGTTGTTTGGGAGCTGTTATCGCTTCAGCAAATGGCATTTTTTCTAACAAAATATTTGTAGGCTACGATGTACGTTAGGTAGGCGCCAGCGCACAAGTCAAAAAATCCTACTGCTGCTAGTTGAATACTTAAATAAATATGAGGTGTGACGAAATTTTTAAAGGAGATCAGGTGACATTTTCGTTGGAACCCAGACTTCATGATAGATTCATTAGTTTTAAAACAACCTATGGCGTTCGTAAGGCCTTGTTACCATTTACGTCAGATTAGAAAGACGGTGGCCCAAGCGAACTGCAGCGGTTGCATCCCCTATTGCGAGGCCTGCCTACAACATAACATGTGAGTTCTTTTCGTGCCTTGTGTTTGTTGATGGATATTTTACGTGGGACGAAACTAAAAAACGCAACAGTGCAGCGTTCTGAAATACAGAGGAAGAGACCACATTGCCCACTTACATTGTTACGTATGAAGTCGCAGTGCGTATGTATTTACCTTGATTCACAACAGATACACTACTAAGCAAGACATAGTTACAGGCGAAATGAAATTTGCGTGTTGAAAAACTAAACCATAAGCCGAAGGAAAAAACATACAACAGTAACAAATACAATCTAATATATTCTTTTAACATACGTCGATTATAATAGCAAGTTGTGTGATCAAAACTAAACACATTTCATGTACGCTTCCTCAGGGTTGTTTTTCGCACCAGTGTTTACATAATCCGGTTGATTGATGACGTCATAGTTGTGGACAGCTTTTTTTCTTACATCATGAGTTCTGGGCCCTTTGAAAAAACAAACGAATATATATTTCTTAAAGCCGACGATTTTAGTTTTAAAAGTTTTATTTCAAGTAAGTTTGGTTAACTGAGGAAATGTGTTTACTTACCGGCCGAAGCAACATTCCCCATTCCAAAGTTGATTTGACGATCAACTCTAAAAAAACACATTATCATTCAACCTACTAGTTGAAAACGAGTAAAACAAATCGTATGAAACAGCAACACACAGACTTACATATGTTTTGTACGCGACCAAAAGCAGATGATTCCAATGACAACAACAGCAATAAGAACGACATCAAGAAATAAGGAGGCTTTGATCATGCTTGCATCCTTGCGGTACAGGATTTTATCTGACGAACGAATGAGAATTGCTGCCCAACAAAAAATTTCGTTCTGGAAAGTGGAAATGCTCTTACCGAAAATAAAAAGAGTAACTTGCGTGTGGAGGTAGATATAACTGGTTTTGATCCCTTTGTAGCAGAAGTTTGGAGATTAAGGACTGCTGTTGTTGCTGGGGTTGGCTTGTAAGTTGATGCATAGGTTGTTGAGTGACTGTTGTCTATTGTTGTTGTTGTTGTTCAGATTACTTCAGATTTTTGTTTTTGAGCGATGAATATTATGTTTCCGATGTAAGAAAAAACGAAATTACGTACCTGTTACTTTTCCAATCTTTCCCTTTAGGAAGTTGTATTCATTTGTTGTTTTAACACTGGCGAGATTTTCAATATGTGCACTGCATGCTGTTTCAGCTTCTGTGTATGAATTAACTTGAGGTCCGATCAAGTATTTGCGGTAGTCGTCTGAGTTGTACCAACTTTGCCTAAAAACAGCCGGTATAAATTTTACAAATATCTCAACAAGTAATTTCATTGCAAGAAGGCCCAACCTAACAGATGCAAAACTAGTTGTTTAGTGTAAAAGATGAATCGCTTCCCCACCGATACTCATATAAATTACCAAAACGTTAAAGGGCGTTTAGGCAATAATAAATGAAAAATAATATAACGTATCAAGTAATTGACGTCATTCTACCCCATTGTTGCAAATGGAAATCCGGCTGAACAAACTACAGCCAAATATTCGTAAATTGTGACTAAAACTTCACACCGCACTGTAATATAGCTGCCACTGATTGCAACAGCTTGCAAATACGTCATCATTCTATGTTCTGGAAAGGGTGGGATCTTGTGGTGTTCAGCTTCCTCTTCTGTCAGCGGAGAATAAATAAATTGGGGGTTTCCTTGTTAAAACGTTTGTAAACTTATCTCGCAGTCATGTGCAAAGTGCTGAGCTTTATGAAATCCAAAAAAACGTTACCAATGAAACAGAGAAACATAGAAGCTGGATCTCTGTAAGCTGCTGTAACTTCGGTAAATTACCAGTACATTTGACGAAAGAGTTGTTTGTAGGCTACGTGTAAGGTCTGAACCGGCGCACAAATCAGATTTTGTTGTCAATCCTAATTCTGCATCGTGAATACAAACAGGGTCCTTGAAAGAAAAAAAACCTTATGTTGCGTGGACCTATTCAAAGGAAGCTAGATTTTACGATGGAATTCCCTTAGATTAAAAACAAACAATGCTATACTTACAGCTGCTAACACCATAATATGTAAATTCGTCCTTTTGTGGTCAGCATTTTACGTGGGACGCAGCCCATAAAACACACTAGCAAACTGCGCTCAGTGTTATATTCTGCAACAGAGAGGAAAAGACGACATTGCTCACTCACAACATGTTTTACAACAGATGTATCGCGGTTTATTGTTAACATTGGAGAACGGAATGCAACAGAATAAAAGAAAATAAAAGATAACCAAAATGTGTATTTCCACTTACAATCCTTTTTTTGGATAAATTGACTCTGGGAGTTTGTTAAAGTCTGATTTTGATAAACTGTACGTCACCATATCTGACTAATTTATAAACTTCTTCAGGCATAAGAATTCTCTTGCAATATCTCTCATTGTAAATTAACAAGTTTCTGCTGATGGCGAATACAAATTTAATCTAAAGTTGCAAAAATAATATTTCTGCATGTAAACCACCTTTTACGTTTTTTAATTAAGGGGGGTTAAGCTGCCAATTAAACTACGTAAATTCGAGCGAATCACAATACAACTTTATTTTCCGAACTCTAATTGACGACGGATGAAAAGAAAAGTAATAACATGATAAAGTATATGTGCATGACGTTTTTGTAAGTAAATATAAAAGCAAACTACGAAAAGTATTAATCGAAAAGTTAACGTGTATCATTTGCACGATTTTAAGCCAATATTGGTACAAAAATACCAGTAAAAATTAGTTTTGTTTGATAACTGTTGTGATTCAATCCAAACAGTCCCGCTCACGTTTATTATTTAAACTTTATATTATTTTTTACTTCTACGAAGTATTCTTTTTCACTTGACAAAGTAATATTGTACAAACGCAACAATTTTGATGCGACTTCGTTTCACATTTGTTAATTAAAACCTGGGACCAATTAGTATCAAGACTAGTCGTATTTGCTATTTTGAGGTTGGTTTTGACCATCAACTCTAGAATCAACAAAACATTTGCTTGCATCACATGCTTATTACAAGGAAACCAGATTAATTGGGCAGGATACAACAACACATGAACTTAAGACTAGACAGGCTTTTAAACTTGTGAGGAACTGCGGTTGGCAATTGCTAAAATGTCGCATTGCCAATTCTCAGCAAAAAATCTCGCAACTTAAGAAGACCTCGGAGAATCTGAAGAAACACCTCCAGGAACATCTTTCCCCGAGTCTTTTTGAATCCTTGGTTTCGTATGGAAATTTTCGTCGACAAGCAGTAGCCAGTTTATGTGAAGCAAGACGTGAAACCAAAATGAAATCTTTGGATAATTCAAACAAAGACAGGCAACAGGGTTCCGATCAAAAAGGAATTTGGATCAAAAACATTTCTTCCCGTGTCTTAACTAAAGCAGAAACAACAGTGTTAGAAAAGGGACAAAATTTCGCCATCACTCCACGCAAATTACCCACCATTGATCTGATCAGTGCCTCTGAAGCAGCTCTTCTACGCCTGGGCACAGATAAACTAGCGGAAGCCGATCATGCCCGTAGCAAAATTTCTAAGATTTTGAAAGAAGCCAAATTGCCACCTTCAAACTTTTCTAAAGAAGAATGGGAAGCAACTAAGAGTTTGAGGAACGACACAAACATCATCATATCCAAGGCTGACAAAGGAAATTGCACTGTGGTCATGGACAGACAAGATTATGACAATAAAGTTGTTACCATGCTCTCGGACAACGAAACTTACAAGAAACTTGCCAAATCACCTTGTACTAGACTGGAGACGAAACTGAACAAATTTGTGTGGAAACTACGGACAGAAGACTGCATATCCCAACCGGAGTATCGAAGACTACATAGCAGCGACGGTGTGCTCCCAAAGCTCTACGGGTTACCCAAAATCCATAAGGAAGGTATTCCATTAAGACCGATTGTTTCTTTTGTTAACTCGCCAACCTACCAGCTATCTAAGTTCATCAGTCAAATTTTATTTCCTTTAGTTAATAGTACTGACTTTACTGTAAAAAATTCCAGTGAGTTTGTAAAGATTATTTCTGAATATAAATTACTTCCGCATGAGTGTCAAGTATCGTTTGATGTCGTTAGCTTGTTTACGTCAATTCCGACAGATGTTGCGCTCAGAATATCCTTAGACCAACTACAACAAGACACAACACTACATGAACGTACCAATCTTAAGTTAACACACATCCAAGAGGCATTACAGTTGTGCTTAGACTCGACTGTTTTCACATATAAACACGACATTTACCAACAAATTTTTGGCACCCCCATGGGCTCTCCCATTTCACCGGTTCTGGCCAACATTATAATGGAACAACTTGAGCAAACCGCTCTTGCTTCCTTCAAAACACCCCCGCGACTTTGGCTCCGCTATGTCGATGACACGTACGTCATCATAGCAAAAGACGAGGTCGCAGGGTTTCATAACCACATAAACAGCATCGAACCCTCTATTAAGTTTACCCGGGAAACACAACGTGACCATAGTCTGTCATTTTTGGACGTAAACGTCACTGCAAACCCGGACGGGAAACTTACCACCTCCATTTTTTACAAGCCTACACACACTAACCGCTACTTACAATACACCTCACACCATCCGAAACATCAAAAACTCACTGTGGCCAGAACCTTATATAACAGAACGATTACACATATTGCCGATCCACACACTCGGAGGGTTGAACGCAAACACATTCGAAACGTTCTAAAACTAAACAAATTTCCCACTAACCTAAATCTCACACCCATCAACACACACAACAAACCCACACAAACATACACAGCATTCACTTCCATACCATATGTACAGGGAGTTTCTGAGCGGATATCAAGAATACTCAACGCCACTGGCGTAAAAGTTGCCATGAAACCGGTATGCACTTCAGAAAACATGTTTCCCAAACCTAAAGACCGTATTCCCATGCTTCAAATGACCGGTGTAGTTTACTTAATCCCTTGTCTTGATTGTAACACTGTGTATATTGGCCAGACTAAGCGCAATTTAACGTCCCGTATTAAAGAACACAAGGCAGCCATACGCAATATGGAACCCAATAAATCTGCCCTATGTGCCCACATGCTTGACACCGACCACCGTATCAATTGGAAGGAAGCAAAAGTATTAAAACAAGAAACAATTTTGGCAAAACGGTTGGTTGTGGAAAATTATTACATTAATTCGCTACCGAATGTTTTAAATCGGAACGATGGAAAAGTACTTTCGCCCGTGTTCCGCAATTTCGCCCGTAACAATTCATGACTTTTGTTTCCCATGTTTGACCGTTTGACCCATGATCGATGTTGTCCATTGAATTATGTCCCGCTGTGTTTTAGCTGTTACGCCCTTTTGTTTTTCGTCGCTCAATTTCTTTGCCCTGTGGGTTCGCTTCGCTACTGTGTTTGTTTTATTCCCTGAAGAAGCCTAGTCGTACGTACAGGCGAAACGTCAGAAAATACAATCTTTTTTAAACAAAAGGTGTATATTTGTTGTTCTCCACCAGAAGAGCGTCAGATTCATAATTCATTCATAATTCACAAAAAAAATGGTTGGCTCAAAAAAATGTAACACAGTAATGACATATGTTGGCTCACAACTAGACGTAGGTTTTGACTCCTTTCCTTTACGGTACTGATGTAAGCATTTGTTGCTGAGGAGGTTGGATGTGTAATGAGTTGTTACATCACAGGTTGCTGTGGTCGAGATTGTTGCTGTGGTTGTTTTTCCTGCAGTTGTTGTCGTTGTCGAACTTGGTGCCATTGGTTGAAAGGGTCAGGCGGTATGTTAAGGCTAGGGCAAGAAGTAAACAAGAAGGTATGTTAAGGCTTGGGCAAGAAGTAAACACAACATTTTGAGATACCTTATTAGTATGAACTCTGAAGTAAATGTATCTTTACATATTCGCCTACACTTTATGGAAACGGGACAAACGTGTAACCCATTCTATGTTTCAATATTGGCTATGTTTTACAACATTACCATAAACCAGAGATACAATGCCTGTTGTTAAAGTGCAGACATTTTGGTTTTCTTTTATCTCGATTTATACGAGCAAGAAAGATCCCTCTATTTGTATGTTGAATCTATTAAGTAAATCCATCCCATTATCACACAATCCTCATTTTCACCCTTGTTGTTTGGTTCCCCTGCACTCCACTGCCCAGTGTCAGCACTTGACCCATCCGTCAATTTAAAGTTGTTTTGTATCCGGAGCTCGCGTTTGCTCCGATTTAGAACGAGTATAAAAAAGCTAGATCAGTGGCTCTTTAACGTTAAAAAATTTTTCTACTGGTGGGAAATGATAGTGTTGTAGGTGGTAGTCAGCACCAATATACAGATTTAGTTGGAAATATTATGTTATGTATTTACTGTGTACTCACTTATTGGCAATTGGTCCTGAAATGCCGACATAAATGTTATTTTAGGGTAACAGCGCAAATGCTATAATTAAATTCTAAGTTGAAAAATTTAAATGCGAATCGGAAAAAAAGGATTCCTTCTTTCACCAAAAGTAGGAAAAAAATATAAACGGTTAATAACTACTGTTCTAAGTGCAGCAAAATTTCATACCATATCTACTGATAAAAACACATAATTTTTAAGTCCATTTTGTAGGTAATAAATCTCTACTGTTCTGGTTAACGCGACGTAATCTTTTAAAAAAATTTTACTAAACCCAAAGGCACAACTATACCAACAAGAAAAAATTGCTAATGATATACCTGTTGCATTTCCAATGTTTGCCACAAGGAAGTTAAATATAGCAGTGGTTCTAACGTTGGCGAGATATGCGTTGTGTGCACTGCATGTTGTTTAAGTTTCTGTGTATGAATTAACTTTGGGTCCGAACAAATATTCCCTAAAGTCATTATACTTCTACCAAATTTGTCCACAAACAACCGGTAGAATATTCCTAAACAATATGACAAGTATTTTCATTGAACCTTGCATTTTTGGTCGAATTTAGTTAATTGAACAATTCACGCGTCAGTTGAATAGCTAGAATAAAAATTAGCGGGTTTGTTCGCCTTTCCCTTTACCCTTATGATTGTAATTTTTTATGGCTAAATGCAGTGGTTCCCTACTTTCGTGAACCAGTGACGCACGCATTTCTAGTAAAATGTAACGACCACATGGTGTTGTAAGGGAATAAAATTCACAATTAAGCATGCCCACAGCAAAATATCGCACCAATTGTCAGCCTCTGACGCAAGTAGGTGAGCATTTTGTGTAGAAACCTTTCCAAGTCCACATCTTGGAACGTTTTCGGGTTCGCCAAAAGCAGTAGGATGAAAGCCAGGACCTTTTTTCAAACAATTATCTGAACAACCTCCTCAACCATTATTGAAGGTGAACGTACATGAATGGATAGGCTAATGCATGATATTAATTACAGCGTATCTCAGGCTAAAGCTATGTCTATATGGCATATTTGAACAATAAGCTGTATTTTAACACCACAACAAATGATTTCCCCCTTCCCACTAGACCTGAAGAGCTATGTTACCATAGTGTTGTACCAACATAGCTCACCTTCTGTTGACTTGTTATGAGCCAATATATTGTTACGTGAGGTGAAAATGCACTGACTGATGAATACGCAACCAGTGGGTTGAAAAGGTGGGATAAGTCAAGTGGGAAATAGAAAAAACAATTGACATCATCCAACACTGGTATTATGGCACTACCCCACAATTACGCTTCAAGCTTGACAAGAAAAATTTGCGCCATATTTGGGCGAACTACATACGTCATTTAACTACGTAAAAAACACTTGATTAAAGTGAGGTTAAACCACGTTAGGTTTTCCCTCCGTTTGGCATTTCTGTTTGTTTTATGACGTCACAATTGTGGGATGCATGAGTTACTTGACCGTGTGATCGTATGTTGCCGTTGTACAGGTTTGGTGGAAAAAAATTATCGACTACCAAGAGCTGGTAACGGCACTCTACCCATAAACCTGTAACCTACAGAGTTGATTTATTACTTTATATGGACGATGTTCTTACGCAATATGCGTGCAATCGCATGCAATCAATTATTCCAATCTAAAGAAACTATTTTTGTCAGGAAAAACTATTTTGCCGATATACACTGGATACATTTAGAGAAAAGAATTAATCTCTAATACGGAAATTCTCACCACACCCATTCAACATCACAGCTCAGCTCAGGTCAAAATAATACCGCCAACATTTGTAACGGAACTGTTCTTCTGGCGTAAAAGCCGAATACGTTTTATTTTAACCGACGTTTCGTTTGACATCCGGCCAGACATCTTCATAGTTATGAAGGAGCGAGAAAAATATGTTTAATGTATTCTATGACGTCATGGCTAATAAAATCCCGATTTGTTTAGAGATTGTTGCACTAGGACGTAGAATTTGGGGGATAATAATTGTTAATTTAGTAGGTTGGTAAAACAGGTGGCTACACAACCAATTTTCTTTTTGCATTGGCATATAATAACAACGTGTGCAACGCTTATGATGACAACAAGAACTCCTTAAACGTTCAAAACACTTCCTTCGATATTCTGATATTTTCAGAACACTTTTATTTGGTCTTTTTCCAATAATATTACCGTTTATTTTTCAAAAAAATATCTTGCATCAGTAGCAAGCAATCAAGAGTGTCCCACATTTCATGCATATTTTAAGCAAATGTTACTTCTGACAATAACTATTCAACTCTCATATATGCATCATGGCCCCCTGCATTAGAAGCAGTTGCTTCGGATTTGTTTACGTAATCGGGTTGTTGGATGACGTCATAGTTCACGTCTTGGTTGATTTGTTGATGCAGGTGAGGTTTGGTTCCTATTCTTTGTGAGTTGACGTTTGGAACAGCTTGTGGAACGATGTATGTATCGTCTTGATCAACTCCCGTGTTTACTTTTATAAATATAATAAGTTTGATAATAACACAGTAAATAGTATTCACTTTATTTGCTTTTACACATCTAATACATGCAAATTGTTTATAAGATTAATGAAACATTTTGCATCATTTCGCTGGAGCCAGCAGACATAATTGCAAGTTTTACAAAGCAACAAAGTTTAGATTTGTTATTCAACATACTTACTGTGGGCGATGTTTCTTCCTTGTGAAATAAATGCTTCCGTCCTGCAGAAACAAAATGCATTTTTTTTAAAGTTTTTGTGGGTGGGCTCACAGTTACAAATCTTTTGTTTGTTTGTTTGTGTTTCATGCCAAACTATGACTTACTTTTGGTTCATCCGTGATATCAAATACAAAGCCATGCCGACAATCAGAAGGAGAAGGATCAGTTCTGGAACCACGGAGGCAATTATTAAGCTTGAAATGTTGTTGGATGGAATTTGTGAATTGGTCAGTGCTGTATGTGTGGCTGCATAGAAAGTTGTGTCAAACTCTTTGTGTTGTTTAAACAACTTATAAGGTAAAAATAACATCAGGTTAACCTGAAGACGAAGGCAAAATATTATTTGTTTTTGGACTTTCAGTAGCAGAGGAATTTACTTCGTGAGTATTTGTAGCTATTCTCGTGGTAGTTGATGTCGTAGACTTTTGAGTTGTTGTTGTTTTTATGCGGGTCGTGGTTGGCCTGGTGAATGTTGTTGTGCTCGGGGCTTGAATTAAAGGATAACACGTTACATCTGTTTTCTCACCGGCAATTTTCTCAAATTTATTTTGAGAGTAGTCAAAACTAGATAAAAAAAAGCTAACAGAAACTATACTGTACCAAGCTAACCAGTAAGGCTGTCGAACGATAACCGTATTGAAATTTACGAACAATACACTTTATTCAAAATAATTTTTAAAATACAGTAATAATTTACCTGCTGGTCTCCGTTGACAAATATATCCCGAAGTAACATTGCATTCCGTGCTTCTCCACTTGTATGTTGGATCAAGTGAAGTTAATGAACCCATTATCACACAATACTTTGTTCCTGATGTATCCGGTTCCCCTGTTGCCCACTGTCCATTGACAACATTTGCTCCATCCGTCCACTTGTAGTTGTTTGTTCCTGCAGCTCGTTTCGCTCCGATGTAGAACGAGTATGGTGGAGCTGTGAAAGGTAAATACATTTTTGATTATGTGTTCTACCGTAAACACCACTGTATTTTATTTACTTAATATGATGTTAACTTTTGCGGTTTTACTAGCTTGATGGACCTACATTGTTTCAAGATAAAAATGCGATTGGCATTGTCGTGGTAAATTGTTACAATCACCATAACAAAGCTATTCATCGTATGCATATACAGGCACAAAATATATTTTTGTTGGTGTCTAATGATATTTAAACATTACGCATAATTGCATGTAATGTCGACAGAAAATTTAAATTGGCTTAAAACCTCAACAACGCTACAAAATCTGCAACCACAAGATTAAACAGCGTTTCGCATAAAAGTGTTAAATAAAAGAGTTTTTTGTTGTTGTATATTTAAGCTTGCCAAGCGCAATAAGCACAAAAGGTGTAACTCTTCCGGTATGTAGGTTGCTTGACCTGTAAATGATCCAATCTTTCCCACAACAAAGTTAAATACATTTGTTGTTTCACAACTTGCGAGAAATGCATTGTGTGTATTGCATGATGTTTCAGCTTCTGTGTATGAATTAACTCGAGGTCCGATCAAATATTCCCTGTAGTCGTCCAACTTGTACCAAGTTTGTCCGAATACAACCGGTAGAAAAGTTACAAACAACAAAATAAGTAACGTCATTATCCTGTGAGTCTCTATCCTGAGTGAATTCAACCCTAAATTGTAGCTGTGCAAGAAAATATAATGCAAAGATTAGTTGATATTGAAGTACCACCAGCCTCAAATATATTGATATAATCAATCGCGTTTGAAAATTTTTGTTGTTGTTACACTGCAGTGCCTTTAGGTTCCTCGTCCGTCACTCACAACAACTGAAACTTTTTTCTTACCAGCCGCTAATCTTTAAGGGATTTTACGTCATAATAGAAATAATGATCTTTCTAGATTAAGTAAAGAGCAATTGCTTTATAATAAATGTTTCCCAAGAATGCAATGTTTAGATTGAGCCTCATTTTCTTCTGCGGCACACCTTCCATCGTATAGCTACGTATTACGTCACTTTGATTGCAGAGGTCTGTTCCAAGTCAGGTCTCACTAAGTTACGACCCACGAATGTAATTCATGAGAGCAGTCCATCCGACCACTCGACTTTGACAAAAATGTTTATTATTTTCACGAAAATGTTCAGCAAAAGTTACTCGCTGACTACCAGGATATCTTTTAAGGCTATTTACTCCAATGTTCTACAGTTCATTGTAAGGAAATAATACAATAGTTTCTGCAGGTACCCACACCGATTGTAAACTCCATCTGTATCTGGTTGTTAATTAGCCTTATTTTCAAATGCAGTTGAACAAAAGTAGCAGCAAGGACTAAATGTAATACCAATGTAATCAGCACTAGTTATACTGCAAACACATTCCTAACCACGGCAGTTATGAAACGCTTCATAAACACAACGCATTAAACCCGGAAAGAGTAGGTTGGAACTTAAAATAATATTCCAAGCTGGCTGCACAACGCAAACCATGTGTCAACATGTTACCTGAAGAGGTGGAAAATGCAGTAAACACTGTAACTTTTAAGCTTACTACAGAATTTTACAACGGCAGACTCGCATAAATACAAAAAATTAAGTTAACTGTAGAGTACAAAATATTTACTACCCTTTTCACATATTTGTGTATATGTGGGATTACCACGGGCTGAATTGTTTGGTTCGGTTTGGAGTGATTTTTCTGAGTTTGCAGGTTTGGAACATTTTGTCTGGATGTCTGTTTTTAATTTTAACGACTAAGGGGGCAATATGTTGTGTCGATTGTAGAGAACTCCACGCATATCACAGTTATAATGTCAAGAATCTTTGTTGGTAACGAAAGCCATCAACTAAGCAAATGGATCGCGGTGACCAAATGCCCACAACAGTGGCATGACTTTAGTACAGGGGACAAATTTATCCAAATTTATTTAATTTAATACTTGATTGTTACATTTGTTTGTAAAACGTACGCAAAAAATAAATGCAACGAAACTGGCTTTTCGGGGTAAAAAATAACGGACTATCCGAAATGTAATCGGGATTAAGGTCAAGTCCGAATTTAATCGAACTTGGTGGCTGAGGTTGAATCTTTTCGATCATGCATGAAGGATCGCAGTTTGTTTGTCGAGAGGTGTAGAAGGTGTTGCATCACCGCGAACCCAACATTAAACCTGTCCAGAAAGTCCCAATGAGACAACACGCTGCCTGCAGGTCCTGTCAGAACAAAATGAGACCAAAAGCCATGATCTGAGAGACCGAAAACTATGATCTAGGTGAGATCACTTTGTGGTCTGTTGGACCGAAAACCAAGATCTGTTTATTTGTGGAAACAGTCGCAAATATATAGGGATACATCAAAGACGAGAGAGAAACAAAGAGATAATTGCTGCGATTACGCGACAAAGGGGACTTAGAAGAAGTAGCGCAAGTTGAAAGACGTAACGCAAGCGAGATAACCAGCGATGGCGTCAGAAAAACGGGTGTAAATGTAAAAGAGTAGAAGAAATTTCAGAAGACCAAGTTAAAAAAAATGTTAAAGTGTTTCGAATCATGACAAGCCGAATTCCCTACATGCAGAACGAATCCTGAATACTTTTTTATTCTTGCACTTCACACGTGCATAACAACAATTACAAATGTTTGTTTTTCAACATGATGGTGGATCAAGGCACAATAACAGAGTTGATATTCGTGCTGCAGTGAGTAAATACCAATCTTAAGAACCGCGTGAGTTATAATGAGTTCGGGAAGCCGCACGGCTCCTACGTAACGAGGCCGCACGGCTCCTACGTTGATGACGACTTTGGCAGGGGGAACTTCTCATAAGGAAGTAGTTCGACGCAATGCAACGATGCAAGGCTTACGTGAATGTTGAATGAACGACACAAGTACAGCATGAAAACACAATGCCAACATTTCAAGACAAGTATAAGCAGTAGAGCCAATAATGTTCAACCCGGCTATTTAGCTGACAAGATCGTTGAAAGTCACATTATAGCAGCAATAATAGGTCTAAGACCTATTAGGTCGAAACAGTGACCCCGTCTGCAGCCCCTGTTTCAAGACAACTTTACTGTAAGTAGTTACATTTGGCATTAACTTTATTATTAAAGTCATGCTTTAATAAAAATCAACAAACATGTTTAAAACTTTGAAAGTATGCAGTGATAATTGTTCATCGTTTTGTGGAACTTTACTTGAAATCCATGTATTCTGAATTCCCATCAGTAGTTTTAATATTCACGTATTGAGGAGCTTGCGTGGTTTCGTAATGGTTGATTTCAGGATTGGGTTGATGTTGGTTGGATGGATGGTTCTGTCGTGCTGGTTGGTTATTGGTTTTTGGGATTGTTTGTGGTAAAATGTACGCATCGTCAGGTTGTCCGTTATCTGCAGTTGTTGAGACAAGATGTGGTTTATGGTGAAAACGCAAAATATAATTTCGTTGATGAGTTTATGAATCGAAATCATGTTGACCATGACGTGCCTTTTTTGTTTCGTGTATTTTTTGTTGCATTAGACGTGTGCAGTTACTTGGTTACCGGCTATCCGGATGGATAAAAACAAAAAGTAGTAATTTTACAGACTAACAGCATCGCAGACACGTTAAACAGACTAAACTTAATGTAACCCGCTTAACACAGAAATCGTTCGGTATGAACTGTATATGGTTGTTGTTACAGGATGACCAAGCACATCATATTGTACGGCTGGACTAGTTAATTGAGAAAACTGTGACTTTCAAATTCACCTGTATGCTTTTCATGCGTAATAACTAGCGGTTATATAAAATCCAAATTGAGCGTCAGAAAGCTTATCAGGAAGCAACCGTACAAGGTTTTACTCACCTGCCTCTGCTGCAACCGTGACTTCGTTGGGATTCACCAATCCAACATCCCTAAAAACAGTGTTTACCCTTCAGATAATAAACAAACAACAATTTCAAACTCGCCTTGCTTTTTCGTCTCTGCTCCATCGCACGATATCCAACCATGCAAATTAGGGCAATCACCGCAATGCAAGCCAACGTCCAACCCATCATAGCTGACAAGTTGGTTCTGTTGGAAGCTGTTTTGGTTGGAAAATAAAAACAGTGTATGGGTGTAATTGTAAGACTTTCATGTTTATGAAATGTTTAAATGGATGATTATTTTCTCAACACATATTGTTAAATACTTATTGTACTACTGCTTAAGACTGTTACAATTGTGTCTGTTGGTTTACCAGTCGTAGTAATCAGTACGGTTGTTTCCTTGGCCAGTTTGTTTGTCCCGCTGGATGAACTTGTGCTTAACACTGCAGTGCTCACCACCGTGGCTACCGCCGTTGCTGCAAAAACATTTCATTAGCGAGGTTTTTAATTTGAGTTTATAAATTCTTTAAAATTCGACCATTTAGTAAATAAAAATCCTATTATGAAAGTGCAGACAGAATTTAAATTTTTATGTTTTGATTTCATTGATCAATTTGTGTATATCACAAGAAAGGAATAAAATGAAGACCTGTTTTCTTTGCTGTGTTGATTGGATTATATATTTTTTTAGTAATCGGTCTCACAAAGCATTGCACTGCGATATATCTGGGCTAAGATGCCGAATTGTAGGCGAAATATATATCTCATAAACAACAGAAAGACATTTGACTTAGGTTTTCTCTTACAAAACTTGTAAAAAAATAGAAACCAAGTTTTTGTTCCCCATAAGACTGTCGGGAAATTCCCATACATATTTTGAGAGTTATATCTTGACAAACATGCAAACAGTGCGATTGTCCGGCTTAGTTGACGAGTCATTTGAATGAATTCCAAAATTTGTTTTTACTAAGAATTTGTTTTGATTTATCAATAATTCATCTCAAAAAGTATGCAGGCAAATACTTCCTAACTCATACGGTCACAAATATGTCTCGAAATATGTTATTGCCCTACAGGTGGTTGTTGTTGTGGGTATTGCTGCACTATTAGCTGTTGTTGTGGGTATTGCTGTACTGGTGATTGTGGTGGTGGAGGCAACAGTGGTGGTTTTGGTTGTCGTAGACGCCGTACCTGTTTAAACGCAACATTTTACCAACTTTCGAAAGCCGAACATTCATACAAAAAAATAAATATGAGGCTAAAGTAAAGGAATGCAATTGAAACCTTGTTGCCGACATTACAAACAAACACCTAACTTACAGCGGTATTTTGGGCAGAATTCCTTCACATATATATCTGAATGAGTATGAGTAAGTAACATCCATTGCTATACATTAAAACCGGTCAAATGAACTTGACGTTGAATTAAATTACCTAGTGGGTTTCTTTCACAAATATATCTCGATACACTCGAGCAAGAAAAATCTCTCCATCCGTATTTTGGATCGAGTTCATAAATCCATCCCATTATTACACAATCCTCATTTCCGCCAGCGTTGTTTGGTTCCTGCGACAGCCACTGTCCTCTGAAACCTTTTGATCCATCCGTCCACTGGAAGTTGTTTGTTCCCTGAACTCGTGTTGCTCCAATGTAGAACGAGTACGGAAAAGCTGAGTGGTAAACAACACAGGAATGTTTAAAGTTATTACAACCGGTTTAATATCATGTGCAACTTTCTTACATACGAAATAACCAACCTTAAATATTTTCGTATGTAGAAAGTTGCACTAGATAATAAATATTTATGGAATTAAATCGTTAAATATTTTACACAAAAGCACGTGAATTCTCAGTGTTTTGCGAATAATTCCTTGTATTGAGCGATGTTGCGTATAACATTTAATACGATATATTTTTCATTATGTATGCCGAACAAATGTTTCTGTGCTCGCATCGCACCACTGCACATGCCCCAAGTGGGTTATTACGTATGTCTCTCTTTGATTCGTTGGAAAAACTAACCGATCCAGGAATGCCATTGAACTTGTTTATCTTGATTGACCAACGTATAAAAATCAAATGATAAATTTTATTACCTTTTACATTCCCAATCTTTCCAACCAGGAATTTAAATATAGCTAAGGTTTTAGCATTGGCGAGATGTGCATTCTGTCTACTGCATGTTGTTTCAGCATCTGTGTATGAATTAACTCGAGGTCCGATCAGATATTCGTGGTAGTCATCATACTTGTACCAAGTTTGTCCAAAAACAACCGATAGAAAATTTCCAAGCAAGAGAACAAACAACTTCATAATCACTTGTGTTTTACTTCAGTGTGGGTTAATTTGCAAACATCTCAAATAACATAACCCGTTGCCTGCAACAAAACTGGAAATTTATGTTTGTGCTTGCTTGTGTGCCCAGTTTTGCAGGTTATTGCAAAATATTGAAAACAAGAAAGTGCACTTTTCTCTCGAAAGCGACATAATAAATCCTTCAATCATTTGGCGAAATTAATAAAATATTACTGTAAACGTTTCATCGACATCCTCCCTATTTCATCACAATAGAAATATTAAACAATCTTTGTCCTTAATGTTGCTAAAATCGGGACAACTCTCATACTGACTTGTAGGCAGTTCAGCATGAAACAACACTTTCAACATAATAGTAAACGCACTGAATGACGTCAACGGAAATAGTGAGTTTGTCATTAGATGGATATGATATACTATGTGATAAGGTTGGGTAGAGTATTTGCAGGAAATAGGTGGATTACGAATAAAACCTCGCTGCAACTTCATTCTGCGCAGTCGATACACACACGAGGTACTTGCTATAAACAGGACCAGTCTGGTTTGATGTAGAAATATATATTTCGTCCTATTGGCATTCTGTAATGTAAACACAACATTGAACAATATGTAAGATGTTGAAATGTCTGAAATCATAAATAATAGTTAGAATGTGAATGGAACAAATTTATATCTGTCACAACACCACAGTTACCCAGCTGGCGACTCAAGATCGGATACAAAACCATAACATGAATATTCTGCAGAAAAGAAAGCTTGTGTGTGACAAATAATTCCTGATACAAGCGACTGTCTTTGTTATCCACGTCACTGCTATAATGTCGTCAAAAACGAAGGATGGAAATCGTTGCAACGATGGGAATGGTGAGTGATTCCCGGACTCGCTTATCACGTCACTGCTACAGCAGAAGTGTTGTTAACGTATTTACGTATTGGGTGTTCTAGGTTGTACACTGATGAATTGGTCTGCTTGTGGAAGATGTACAAGAAATATATCAATGGTTGGTTTGTTATATTACTGCTTTGATTCGTCGCTTTTGCAATCGCAAAACCTTCCACTCAACATACGTCATCTTTTCCTTTTACGCTGGAGTATAACAACGGAGAGGGAAACGGTTGATGACTGAGTTCTCCACCAGCTATACAGTTGTAAACCACTCGCTCGATGTACCAGTAACTAACTTTTGTGAAAAACATTTTGATTTTTTTGAAGTTTTTCTTTGATCAATTCGTAAAATGTAAGAAATTCATCACAAAGGAACAAATAGAATGTTTTTCTAAATGCAAATAGACGTCATATATGTATTGATGAATATGCACACCATAAATTCCACAATATCATAAAACTGCCATCAGAAAAAGTTGTGCTTTATTTTCCTTTGTCTCCATGATTACAAATGTTTGGCTTGATTTAATGTAAAATTGTCCCACTTTAAAAGATAAACACCCCCTGCGATTTCTAGTTCCGCGCTTGTATCGGGTTGCTTTATGACGTCATATAGATCTTAACTTTACGAAAACCATACAGAACAGAACACAGATACAAAATATAAAAACGATCAATTTTTGAGCATAACGTGACTGTGCGCAGATGAATATAAGTTCCCGCAGCAGTCTGCTTCACTCTGCCCACCGGACCAAAACGATATTAAGAAGCAAGAAGAAAATAAAGAAAGTGATAAAATGTAATACTTTTATTCGGTCAGATCCCAATAAAATCACTGTTATTTATCAAAAACTGAATTCCTGTTCCAGTTGCAAGCAAGTTTACGACAATTTATGCAATTTTTAGCAAATGTTTTTTATCACAATAACTACTCAACTCTCATATATGCATTATGGCCCCCTGCATTAGAAGCAGTTGCTTCAGATTTGTTTACGTAATCGGGTTGCTGGATGACATCATAGTTTATTTCGTGGTTGATTTGATGTTGGTTATGAGGTTTGGTTCCTATTCTTTGCGGGTTGTCATTTGGAACAGTTTGTGGAACGATGTAAGTATCGTCTTGATCAACTCCCCTGTTTGCTTTTATTCATAATAAGATTTGATGATAATACAGTAAATAATATTTTACTTTTTATTTGCTTTTACACATACCTAATATTTGCAAATTATTGATCAAATTAACGAAACATTTATTTTTGCCTCATTTCGCTGGCACCGAAGGCAACGATATTCAAAACTGCGAGTTTTACAAAGCTACAGATTTAGGTTTGTTGCTCAACATATGTCGAACAATACTTTCGAACTTACTGGTGGCAATGTTTCTTCCTTGTATATTATTTTCTTCAGTCCTGCAGAAAGGAAATGTAAATTTTGGGCAAGTTACTGTGGAAGGGCTTACAGCTACAAATATTTTGTTTGTTAGTGTTTCATGCCAAACAACGACTTACATCTGGTTCATCCTTGAAATTAAATACAAGGTTATGCCGACAATCAGAAGGAGAAGGATCAGGTCTGGAACCACGGAGGCAATTATTAAGCTTGAAATGTTGTTGGATGGAATTTGTGAATTGGTACGTGCTGTACGCGTGACTGTATAGAAATTTGGGTCAAACTCTTTGTGTTGTTTAAAGCTGGATATAAGGAAACAATAACATCAGGTTTACTTACACAAAGACGAAGGCAAATTTTGGGTTGATTTTGAACTTTCAGTCGCTGAAGAAATTACTTCGTGAGTATTTGTAGCAATACTCGTGGTAGTTGATGTCGTAGACTTTTGAGTTGTTGTTGTTTTCATGAGGGTCGTGGTTGACATGGAGGACGTTGTTGTGCTCGGGCCTTGAATTAAAGGGTAACACGTTACATCTGTTTTCTCCTCGGCAATTTTGTCAAATTTATTTTGAGAGTAGTCAAAACTAGATGAAAAAAGCTAACAGAAACTAAACCGGATCAGTGAACCAAGCTAACCTGGAAGGCTGTCGATTGAGAACTGTATTGAGAGTTACGATCATAACTAGTCAAACCAATAGATTTTCTTTCTTGCAACACAGGATATATTTGCTTCTGTAAATTGTTGAAAAAGCAGTTGTTTTATATACACTTTATCCATTGCGATGGTAACCATACAGCAATAATTTACCTTCCGGCTTCCGTTCACAAATATATCCCGATGTTACATTGCATTCAGTACTTCTCCACTTGTATGTCGAATCAAGTGAAGTTAATGAACCCATTATCACACAATACTTGAATCCTGTTGCGATCGATTTCCCTGTTGCCCACTGTCCATTGACAACATTTGATGATATAAGATGTATCCACTTATAGATGCTTGTTCCTGCAGTTCGTTTCGCTCCGATGTAAAAAGAATTTGGTAGAGCTGTGAAGAGTAAATACGTTTGCAGAAAACACAACTGTATTTAATTAATCCGATGTTTACTATTGCGGTTTTACTAGCTTGATAGACCTACATTGTTTCAAGAAAATAATTGTATATATTGGCAATACCGTGGTAAATTGTCACATAATCATCATAACAAATAGTTATTCAGCGTATGCATATACAAGCCTAGAATAGGTTCATAAATCGATCCTGTTTTCGCTTTGGTGTCTAATTGTAATTAAAAATTATGCATAATTGCATGTAATATCGAAAATTTAAATTAGCTAAAAGAGTTTTTTCGTTGTGTATTTAAGCTTGCCAAGTGAAATAAGCAGAAAAAGTGTAACTCATTCGAAATGTAGGTTGCTTGACCTGTAACTGTTCCAATCTTTCCCACAAGAAAGTTAAATATAGCTGTTGTTTTAACATTAGCGAGATATGCATTGTGTGAACTGCATGCTGTTTCAGCTTCTGTGCATGAATTAACTTGAGGTCCGATCAAATATTCCCTGTAGTCGTCCAACTTGTACCAAGTTTGTCCAAAAACAACCGGTAGAAAGGTTGCAAATAACACAACAAGTAACGTCATTGTCAGGTGAGTACCTATTCTAAATGAATTTAATCGCAACTCTAAATTGTAGCTGTGCAGAATAATACAATGCAAAAATTAGTTGATATTTAAGCACCAGCAGCCTCAAAAATATGACATAATGAATCGTATTTATCAATTGCAGCATCAAAATAAGGGAAAAACGTTTTTATTGTCACATTGCGGCGTCTTTAGGTCCCTGGCCCGTCCCTCACAACAACTGGAACTTTTTTGTTATCCGTCGCTAATACATAACAAAAAATCAAAATCTTTCTAGATTCAGGAAGATTGCAACTGTTTTACAGTAAATGTTTTCCGAGAATGAAATGTTTAGATTGAGCTTGATTTCCATCGTCTCGCTGTGTATTACTTCACGTTGATTGCAGAACGTTGTTGAAAGGTCTCACCAAGTTACGACCCACGAATGTCATTCACGAGGACAGCTCAGCTTCGACATTCATTGTTTTCACGAAAATGTTTCGCAAAAGTTACTCGCTGACTGCTATCTTTCAAGGCTATTATGTCCAATGTTCTACGGTTCCTTGAAACGGAATAATAATATCGTTTTATCAGCAGGTACCCGCCACCATTGTAAGCTCCATCTGTATCTGGCACGTTTATTAGCTTTAATATTCTCAAACGCAGTCGAACAAAAGTAACACCAAGAACTTAATGTAACGCTGATGTAATCAGAACTAGTTATACTGCAAATACATTCCTAACCACGGCAGTTATGAAACGCTTCATAAATACAACACATTAAACCCGGAAAGAGTAGGCTGAAACTCAAAATAATGACTGCACAAAGCAAACCATGTGGAAACATGATGCTGCTTAAGTGCTACCTGAAGAGGTGGAAAATGCAGTAAACACTGTAACTTGAATTTACAGCAGCAGACTCGAATAAACACAAAAAATAAGTTGATTGTAGAGTACAAAATATTTACTACCCTTTTCACATCTATGTGTACATATGGTATTACCGCGGGCTGAATTATTTGGTTGTTTGGAATGATTTTTCTGAGTTTGCAGGTTTAGAACATTTTGTGTGGATGACTGCTTTTCCAATTCAAGTGGGCTATATTTTGCGTCGATCGTACACAACCCGGTGACCGAAGACACAACAGTCGAATACGACTTTGGGGATAATTTTTCTAAATTAGTTTAATTTACTACTTGATTGTTAAATTTTTTTGCAAAATTACTCAAAAATAAATGCAGCTAAACAGGTCTTTCGGGGTAAAAAATACCGGACTATCCGAAATGTAATCGGGATTAAGGTCAAAATCTGAATTAAACGAAGTTGGTGACTGAGGTTGAATGTTTCAATCATGCATCACGAATCCTGAATAATTTTTAATTGTTGCACTTCACACGTGCATAGCAACAATTACAAATATTTGTTTTTCAACATGATGGAGGATCAAGGCAAAATAACAAAATGGATAATCGTGCTGCAGTGAGTAAATACCAATCTTGAAGAATCGCGTGAGTTATAATGAGTTCACAGAGCCGCGCGGCTCCTACGTAACAATCGAGCTTTACTTAATTGATGACGTCGTTGGCAGGAGGAACTTCTTATAAGGAAGTAGTTCGACGCAATGCTGCGATGAAAGGCTTACGTGAAATAAAGTTGAATGAACGACACAACGACAGCATGAAAACACAATGCAAACATTTCAAGACAAGAACTGTATTTACTCGATTTTAAGCCGCGGCTTATAAAGTTGTTTAACCTACCGCTTGTGCGCTTATATTCTAGGGCGGCGTATATTTATTAATGTCTCGCCGATATTTTGTCTGCGCTCTGTGTTTTAATGATTTAGCATCAACTCACTGCATCGTACCGATATGTTTTATCGCCCAAGGTTGTCAGCGTATCTGACAATTGTAAACGACAGATTTTTTGACAGTTATTGTTGTGGGGCACCATTTAAGCGTGCGGCTTACATTCGAGGGCGGCTTATTTTGACTTTACTCCGTGGCATGCGACTGACAATCGAGAAAATACGATATGCAATGGAGCCAATAATGTTTATGGAAGCTATTTAGCTCACAAGTTTGTTGAAATTCGCATAATAGCTACACTGATGAGACCTTAACAGTGACCCTGTTTACAGCCCATTATTTCAAGACAATTTTACTGTAAATAGTTACATTTGGCATTGACTTTATCATTAAAGTCGTGCTTTAACAAAAGTCAACAAACACGTTCAAAAGTATGCAGTGGTAATTGTTTATCGTTTTCTGGAACTTTACTTGAAATTCATGTATTCTGAATTTCCATCAGTAGTTTTAATATTCACGTAATTGGGATATTGCGTGGTTTCGTAATGGTTGATGTCTGGGTTTGGTTGGTGTTGGTTGGAAGGATGGTTCTGCCGTGCTGGTTGGTTATTGGTTGTTGGGATTGCTTGTGGCAAAATGTACACATCGTCTGTAAAAACGCAAAACATAATTTTAAATTTATGAGTTTATAAATCGAAATCATGTTGGCCATGACGTGATTTTCTTGTGACGTGTATTTTTAGTGCTCTAGATATGTGCGGACAACCCTGAGAATACGGTTACTTTCTTACCGGGAACCCTGGATTTACGCCATCGGAACATAAAAAGGCATTTTACAGAATGTAAATTTATTCAAATCGACTTCTAAATGGAAACAGAATTGCCTTCACATTCCACAATTGCACTTTCGAAATCTTCGCTACTTAATAACAGCTGCAGTAAGGATTAACAGAGAATAAATATATACCTTAACCGCACTACCGATGAATATAATTCAATGTAACACGCCAAACATAATTAGACCCGCTAATTAAAGAAAAAGGTATGGTATGAAGTGGACAGGGTTGTTACAGTGTGACTCTGTGTGGCCTGACGGATGAATTAGAACATCGTGTTATTCGTGCGCACGGTTATCTATTGCCTAATTTGAGCGCGTAACGAACCGTAGTCTGTTTACTTGCCTGCCGCTGCTGCAACCGTGACTTCGGTGGGATTTTTCAATCCAACAACCCTAAAAACAGTGTTTACTGTTCAGATAATAAACAAACAACAATTTCGATCTCGCCTTGTTCTTCGTCTTTGCTTCATCACATGATATCCAACCATGCAAATTACGGCAATCACTGCAATGCAAGCCAACGTCCAACCCATGATAGCTGATAAGTTGGTGCTGTTGGATGCTGAACTTGTTGCTGGAAAATTAACGCAGTGTATGGGTGTAGCAGCAAGACATTCGTTTTCATGAAAAGTTAAAATCTGTGTTTCTTGTTAGGGAATTATTGGGTTGTTGTTGGGTAACTAAATCGGAACCGAAATAAACAAAAGTATTTTGATAAGAAATATTATGTTCTGGATTCACTGTGCGTCGTACACCTATTAGCCATGTCATGCGATCAAAAAAGTCAGAAAAAAAGTATGGCAGATATAGCGAAAATCCTATCATTAAATAGTGAAAGTGGAAAATGAGATAAAAAAATGTTAAGAAACTAGTTTAAATGGATGATTACTTGCACAACACTTGTTAAATATCTTTTGTTCTAGTGCTTGTGGATGTAGGTTTACCAGTCGTGGTAATCAGTACGGGTGTTTCCTTGGTCATATTGTTGGTACCGCTGGATATCTCAATCGCAACAGACGTGGTACTTCCTGTGGCTTGCTTGGATGTTGTTGTTGCACTTGTGCTTAACGCTGCAGTGTTACCTGCCGTTGCTGCAACAAGATGTGATTATTCGTGTTTTGAATTTGACTGTATAGTTTGTTTTATAATTCTATCATTCAGTAAATTAAAAATCCAGCAAAGTTGTGACAAATAAAGTTTGATTTATTTGTTTTAGTGATTTCTTTAGTCAATTTGTGTATATCACAAAAAATGGAAAGATCAAAAAAATTTTCTTTTCGGTATGGATTGGCCGAATCTTCATTTTTTGGTAATTGGTCTTATAATCTGCGTATTATTCTGGTGTATCTCGACAAATTTCCAAACAATTGCTGTTTAACCGCCTTAAGGCGGCGTTAAAACTAAATTCAAAATTTATATTTACGAAAACTTGTTTTAATTGATTTATAATTTAACTAAAAAAATGTACATCATTATATTATGAAACATCATTCTAACTCAGTGGTTTTGTTCAAAAATATGAGACGAACTTTATAAGTAAAATTACATATCTTGCTGTAATTTCAAGAAAACCAAACGTTGACACAAATTACCTGTAGGTATTCTTTCACAAATGTATCCCGAAGCAGTTGAGCAATCAACATCATTCCATCCGTATGTTGGATTAAGTTCGAAACCCATTAACACACAACCCTCAATTCCGTCAGAGTTGTGTGGTTTGCCCGCACTCCACTGTCCACTGCTAACCTTGATCCATCCGTCCACTGGAAGTTGTTTGTTCCCGAAATTCGTGTTGCTCCGATGTATAATGAGTATGGGGAAGCTGAGTGGTAAACAACACAGGATTTTGAAAGTTATTACAACGGTTTTATAGCCGTAGTAACTTTCTTACGAACGAATCAACCAATCGAGATTATGGCGAATTGGGATTTGAAACCCAAAATATTTTGCATAAAAAGCAGGGACTTCCCAGCGTTACAAATGTTACTATTCTATCGAATATTGAGGAAGGTTCGCCCTACTGCACAAATCCTTTGGCTATTACATTTAGCTATTACAGCTATCGTATCGAGATCATTAAGTTTACAGACTTTGCAGTCTATTGTTAGATTAGCTAGTTTTTCCCAACAATTCGAAGTATTTTCTGATTATGTGGAACTGATCATCTACGGATATATGAGGTCGCCTGGCCAGTTGTGCGCTTTGCATAGTTAGTTGACCATAATACGCCCTCTTTTAACCGCTGAACTACCGTAGAGCATTCGGTAGAGCGTTAAGATTGTTTAACTTAGGCTTGTGAGTTCAAACTTCACCGAGAACTTGATTTTTCAGATTTCTCTCTGATTCGTCGAAAAAAGTGGCCGATCCAGCTTGGCTGGAATGCCGGCGAACATGTTCGTTTTGTTCGGCAAACAACATAAAACCCAAGATTCGTTACCTGTTAAATTCCCAATCTTTCCAACCAGAAAGTTAAATATAGCAGTTGTTTTAACATTGGCGAGATGTGAACTGCATGCTGCCAAAGCTTCGGTATATGAATTAACTTGGGGTCCTATCAAATATTCTTTGGGGTTGTTCAACTGTTGCCAAGTTTGTCCGACAGCAACCGACAGAAAAGTTACAAATACTACGGCAACCAAATTCATTTTTAGCAGTTGCTTGACTTTTTTAATACATTTAAATTATGAACGGTTTATAGGCCATGTGTCACCTGCCACCTGTTTAAGTAATTTTAAATGCATTTTTGATTCTTTCTTGTCTTTTGAAAGAAAATTCGTTATTGCTCTGCTTAGCAACGTACTACTGTCAAAAAAAAATTTTGTGGTCAGTTTATTTTGTTGTATTGTTTAAGTTTTCTCCATCAAGAGCGGGTCTCGGCACTCCACCCATTCACCTGTAGACTACAGAGTTGATTTATTACTTTATGTGGATGGGATTTCTCACGTCATATACACACAATCGCATCGAACCAATTACCAATTCTTTCTGAAAAAATTATTTACCAATATTCACCACGAAAAAATATTTTTCCAATATACTCATTAAACGTGTCGACATTTACAGAAAAAAGCAATCTTTGCCAAATACGTAAGCTGTTACAACTCCCATTGCCTTCAACTTAACAGCTCAGCACAAATCAACACTATCAACACTATCGTCTGCAATCCACCGAGATATCTTCATATTTTTTGAGGGACAGAAGAACATGTTCTTATGAAATTACAACGTCCGTCGTACAGAATCCCACACTTAACACAGCCATCCTTTTATATCGAGAATCTGTAGAGGCAGACATTAAGCTTTTAATAATGAGCTTAAACAAATTTATGAAGAGTACAACTGACAACGTAATGAAAGTCATAGCCGAATTATGCAAGTGAATCGCGATGACCAAAGATGCACAACCGTTGCATGAGTTTAATGCGGAGGACTTTTTTCCGAATTTCTTTTGTTTGTTGCTAGATTATTACATTTCTTTATTAATTAAACACAAAGTAAATGCAACTAAACAGGCCTGGCAGGGTAAAAAAATACGTGATTGTTCTAAAATTTATCGTAAGTAGGTCAAGATCTGCTTCAAACGGACTTGGAGGTTTTTTCATCACAAATCCCAAATACATTTTTATTTTCGTACTTCACTCGTCCACAACAAACAGAGCATAGGTTTTTTTCAAGATGATGGCAAAGTTGATATTCGTGCTGCAGTGAATTGCAGTCTTAAGAACCGCGTGAGTTATTATTAGTTCGGGAAGCTGCACGGCTCCTACGTAACAATCAAGCTTTACTTAATTGATGACGACGTTGGCAGGAGGAACTTCCCATAAGGAAGTAGTTCGACGCAATGCAGCGATGTAAGGCTTACGTGTATGTTGAATGAACAACACAACGACAGTATGAAAACACAATGCAAACATTTCAAGAACAATTTTACAGTAGATGGTTTAAACCTGGTATCATATGCGGGGCTTCAAAAACAACTACAAACGTGTGTTAGTGGTTAATGTTTTTCGTTTTCTTTCGTTTTCGTTTTCGGAGTTAACTTTGATTGAAATCAATGTATTCTGAATTCTCATCTGTGGTTTTGATATTAACGTATTGGGGATCTTGCGTAGTTTCGTAATGGTTGATGTCAGGGTTTGGTTGGTGTTGGTTGGAAGGATGGTTCTGCCGTGCAGGTTGGTTATTGGTTGTTGGGATGGTTTGTGGCAAAATGTACGCATCGTCTTGTTGTCCGTTTACTGCAGAAGTTGAGACAAGAAGTGATTAAAGTAAAAACGCAAAACATAATTTCGTTGATGAGTTTATGAAACGAAATCATATTGGCCGTGACGTGATTTTCTTGTGACGTGTCGACGTGATTTTCTTGTGACGTGTCTTTTTTAGTTTACTCGACATGCAATAAGTCAACCTTGGAAAAGAATAAAAAAGCATTTTTACATGTTGTGTAAAAACATCGCAGACACGGCAGACTGAACAATTAATTATCAAAATAGACTTCTGAAGTGGAACAGAATAACTTGTGTATTAACCAACAGACCATCGAGATCATCGCCGTTTAAAAATGCGTCCAAATTAACAAATAATTATATAACATGCAAATAAAGCGTAATGAACCGTGGACTGTTTACTCGCCTGCCGCTGCTACAAATATGACTTCGGTGGGATTTTCCAATCCAACAACCCTAAAAACAGTGTTTACCCTTCAGATAATAAACAAGCAACAATTTCAAACTCACCTTGTTTTTCGTCTTTGCTTCATCACATGATATCCAACCATGCAAATTAGGGCAATCACTGCAATACAAGCCAACGTCCAACCCATGATAGCTAATAAGTTGGTGCTGTGGAGTGCTGTAATTTTGGTTGGAAATTAAACACAGCTTATGGGTGTATATACGGGACTTGTAGGTGTTAATAAAAAGTTTAAATGGGTGAATATTTGCTCGACACGTTCACAACTGTGTCTGTTGGTTTACCGATCGTGGAAATCAGTACGGTTGTTTCCTTGATCAATTTGTTTGTCCCGCTGGATGGCTCTATCGCAACAGACGTGGTACTTCCTGTGGCTTGCTTGGATGATGTTGTTGTACTTGTGCTTAACGCTGCAGTGTTAACCGTCGTGGTAGCAGCCGTTGCTGCAAAAACATCTCATTAACCAGGTTTTGACATCCGAGTTTAAGAATTGTTTTATCATGCTAATATTTAGTAAGAAGTTCAAAATCCTGCGTAGAAATTGTGAATCAAGTTTGCATTTCTTGTTTTACTTAATCGTTTGATTTGTTTGAGTATATCGCAAGGAAGTTAATGGAAAAAAAATACTTATTTTCTTTGTCGTATTGGTGTGAATCTTTTTTGTAATAATCGGTCTCATAATTTAATAATTGGTCACATAAAGCTGTATATTCTCATATACCTTGACAAACGTGCAAAAAAAAAATTATTTTAAAATTAATATTTACTGATAAATTGTTATAGTTTATTGATAAATTAACTCAAAAATAAACACAAAAATATTCTTGAACAATATTCTAACTCAGGGGTTTCGTTTACAAATATGTATCTAAAAATATAAATACGCAACATCCCTTGCTTTATATAGAGACGGAGTTAGAGAACTAAACGATGCAATAACTTACCTGAGGGGTTTCTTTCACAAATACATCTCGATTTATGCGTGCAAGGAACATCTCTCCATCTGTATGTTGGATCAAGTTCGTAAAGCCATCCCATTATCACACAACCCTCATTTCCACCCAGGTTGTTTGGTTCTCCTGCCAACCACTGCCCATTGTCAGCATTTGATCCATCCGTCCATATCAAGTTGTTTCCCGGAACTCGTGTTGCTCCGATGTAGAACGAATAAGGAAAAGCTGAGTGGTAAACAACACAGGATTTTGAAAGTTATTTCAACCGGTTTAATATCATGTGCAACCGAGCTTTTGGCAATTTCGGAAATTTTGCCCTGAAACCCTAAATTTGTTACACAAAAAGCACGTGACATCTGATTCCTTGTATTGAGTGATGTTTGAGTTTAACTTGTAATAGAATATATTTGTCATTTTGTATGCCGAACCAATGTTTTTATGCTCGCATAATGAGGCGAAATCGTCCCACAGTACCGACCCCAAGTTAGTTACGTTTATCACTCTTTTGATTCGTCGGAAAAAGTAACCGTCCTAGGAGTGCCATTGAACTTGTTTGTTTTGATTGACAAAAACATATAAAACCCAAACAATCAATTTCGTTACCTGATGCATTTCCAATCTTTCCAACCAGGAAGTTAAATATATCTGTTGTTTTGACATTGGCGAGATGTGCATTGTGTGCACTGCATGCTGCTACAGCTTCTGTTTGTGAAGAAACTTTTGGGCCGATCAAAAACTCGGTGAGGTTGTCCAACTTGTGCCAAATTTGTCCAACAGCAATCGTGATAAAGGTTACAAATAACACAATAAATACCCTCATTCTCTTATGCTTACACGTTCTCATTTAATTAACACAAAAACTTCGTAGTTACAAGACACATATAAAGTAGAAGTAATTGATATCTCTTAATGAATTGCATCTTTTGCACTAACGCACTCTAATATTTTACATTGTTGCAATAATCTTTACATAAGTATTAAGATTGGTTTAGTAAGCTGTACAGAATTAACACAACCTGACTTCCTGCTCTGAGAAAACGCTCAGCATTCCTATGACAACATGACTCACCCGGAAATGGACTTACTCTATGATAGATATTAACATCATGACTTGAAGTCGGTAGCACTAAAACCGTTTCAACCAGCTGATAAAATACAAATGAACAATGTTTTAAAGACATAAATAAAACTTGGAAAAGGAATGGAACAAATTTATACCTGTCACAACACCACAGTTACCCAGTTGGCGACCCAAGATCGGATACACAATCATAACATGAACATTCTCAGAAACGGTGAGCTTGTGTGACCATTACTTCCTGATACAGGCGACTGTCTTAATGACTTTGTTATCCGCGTCACTGCTACAGCTGACGTTTTGTTGGCGTATTGGATATGCAAGGTTGCACACTGATGATTGGGACTGTTTATGGAACATGTATGTTTCTTTGCAATATTATGGCTTTTTTTGCACATGTATGTTTCGTTATGAGAAATGTATCAATGATTGGTAAGTTGTATTACTGCTGTGCTTCGTTGCTTGTGCAAGAGCAAAATCTTCCAAACAACGTACGTCAGCTTTTCCTTTTAGGTTGGTGTATAACAACGGAGAGAGGAACAGATGATAAATGGGATCTTGACTAGCTTTGTAGACGTAAATCGCTCGATGTACCAGTAACTCACTTTTGGTAAAAACATTGTGATTTTTTTAAATTAAATCGCTCGATGTACCAGTAACTCACAAAGGAATAAATAGAGAGTTTTACTTTTGAATGCAAATAGACGTCAGATATGAATTGATAAATATGCACACTAGAAATTCCTTAACATTATGAAAATGCGATTGATCAGGTAATCGGAAAATGAAATTATAGGTTGGTAAAACAGGTATCAAAACAACTATTTCCTTTACGTTGGCGTGTAATAACAACGTGAGTAACGGACGTGACGACTGATTGGTGGCTGTTAATCACACTCTTATCATACATAGAACATTAGCAAGTGAGAGGCCGGCTCAAATCACTTGCCGGACCCGAATAAAATTAAGACGCAGAAAGAAAACAAAGAGAGTGGGAAAATGTAACACGCACAAATCATTTACAGCAGGTTGAAGAGCTTACAAGCCCTCAAGCTCAGCTACATGACCCAGATGAAAAACGTTGAAACACGATTGCCTGAAACTCAACAGAGTCATAAACCAATAAGTTTTCAGAGCATAACATCACACATTGAAACGAATATAGTTTAATGGAAACTTTAATGTTCAAAAAACTTCCCTCGATATTCTGATATTTCTACACAGTGGAATTCGGTCATTTTCCTATAACACTACCGTTTTTGTTTCCAAAACATAATTCCTGTTCCAGTTGCAAGCAATAAAACAAGAGTGTACCACATTTATGCAAAGTTTCGAGCAAATATTACAATAACTACTCAACTCTCATATATGCATCATGGCCCCCTGCATTAGAAGCAGTTGCTTCAGATTTGTTTACGTAATCGGGTTGCGGAATGACGTCATAGTTCAAGTCGTGGTTGATTTGTTGATGGTTGTGAGGTCTGGTTCCTATTTTATGTGCGCTGTCATTTGGAACAGTTTGTGGAACGATGTAAGTTTCGTCTTGGTCGATTCCCGTGTTTGCTTTTATTCATGATAAGATGGATGATAACATAGTGAATAATAATCACTTTGTTTACTTTTACACATATATACCTATTACATGCAGCAAATTATGTTTAAGATTAACGAAACATTTTTACAGCATTTCGCTGGAGCCAAAAGACATAATTGCAAGTTTTTCAAAGCAACGAAATTTAGATTTGTTACTCAACATACTTACTGGGGGCGATGTTTCTTCCTTGTGAGATATTTGCTTCAGTCCTGCAGAAACAGAATGTAAATTTTGGGCAAGTTATTGTGGAAGGGCTTACAGCTACAAATCTTTTGTTTGTTAGTGTTTCATGCCAAACTACGACTTACATCTGCTTCATTCTTGAAATTAAGTATAAAATTATGCCGACAATCAAAAGAAGAAAGATCACGTCTGGAACCACGGAGGCAATTATTAAGCTTGAAATATTGCTGGATGGAATTTGTGATTTGGTCAGTGCTGTATGTGTGGCTGCATAGAAAGTTGGATCAAACTCTTTGTGTTGTTTAAACAACTTATAAGGTAAAAATAACATCAGGTAACTTACACGAAGACGAAGTCAAAATATTATTTGTTTTTGAACTTTCAGTAGCAGAGGAAATTACTTTGTGAGTATTTGTAGCAATACTCGTGGTATTTGATGTCGTCGACTTTTCAGTTGTTGTTGTTTTTCTGCTGGTTGTGGTTGGCATGGAGGACGTTGTTGCGCTCGGGGCTTGAATAAAAGGATGACACGTTACATCTGTTTTCTAGGCAATTTTGTCAAATTTATTTTGAGAGTAGTCAAAACTACATGAAAAAAAGCTAACAGAAACTATACTGGATCAGTCAACCAAGCTAACCTGGAAGGCTGTCGAACGATAACCGTATTGAAAGGTACGAACAATACTTTTATTTAAAATAATTTTTAAAATACAGTAATAATTTACCTGCTGGTCTACGTTGACAAATATATCCCGAAGCAACATTACATTCCGTACTTCTCCACTTGTATGTTGAATCAAGTGAAGTTAATGAACCCATTATCACACAATACTTTTCTCCTGTTGCGATCGGTTCCCCTGTAGCCCACTGTCCATTGTCAACATTTGCTCCATCCCACCACTTATAGTTGCTTGTTCCTGCAGCTCGTTTCGCTCCGATGTAGAAAGAATATGGTGAAGCTGTGAAAGTTAAATACATTTTTAGTATGTTTTTCACAGAAAACACTACTGTATTTTATTTAATTATTATAATGTTACTTATTGCGGTTTTACTAACGAAAAAATGGTATATATTGATTGGCATTGCCGTGGTTAATTGTTACATCAAAACATAGTTATTCATCGTATGCATATATAGGCACAAAATATGTTTATTAATCGATCCTTTTTTTTGTTTTCGTCTGTAATGGAGTATAAAATTCATACAAAATTGCATGTAACACAGGCAAAAATTTGAAATTTTCTAAAAAACTTGCAACGCCTCAAATTCTGCAACTACAAGATTAAACAAAATTTTACATAAAAGTATCAACCTGTGAAAATGTACTAAATTTGTTGTATATTTAGGCTGACAACTGGCCAAGAGTAATAAGCAGAAAGTTGTAACTCTTCCGAAATGTAGGTTACATCACCTGTTACTGTTCCAATCTTTCCCACAAGAAAGTTAAATGTAGCTGTTCTTTTGCAACTTGCGAGTTGTGCATTCTGTTTAATACACGCTGCTTCAGCTTCTGTGTATGAATTAACTTGAGATCCGATCAAATATTCGTGGTAGTCGTCCAACATGTGCCAAGTTTGTCCGAATACAACCGGTAGAAAAGTTACAAGTAACAAAATAAGTAACGTTATTACTAGGGAGTCCATATGCTAAGTGAATGTAGTAGCAACCTTATGTTGTAGCTGTGCAGAAAAATATAATGCAAAGATTAGTTGATACTCAAGCACCACCAGCCTCAAAAATGTTGACATAATCAATCGTATTTATAAACTGCGACTTCAAACCTAGAAAAAAAGTTTTTTTTACACTGCAGTGCCTTTAGGTCCCTGCTCCGTCATTCACAACAACTGGAACTTTTTTCATAGTCGCTAATCTTCAAGGGATTTTACGTCACAATAGATATAATAATCTTACTTCTGCGGCACACCTTCCATCGTCTCGCTACGTCACGTTCATTGCTGAGCGCTATTCGAAGTGAGGTCACACTAAGTTGCGGCCAATGAATTTCATTCACGAGGACAGCTCAGCTTTGACAAAACTCGTTGACTGCTATCCTTCTAGGCTATTTTTTCAATGTTGTACGGTTTTATATAACGATATAATACCATTGTTTACCCGTCACAATTGTAAGCCCCATCTGTATCTAACTAGTTTATTAGCAATAATATTCTCAAACGCAGTTAAACAGAAGTAACAACACGAACTAAATTTAATGCTGATGTAATCAGCACTAGTTATACTGCAAACACATTCCTAAGCACGGCAGTTATGAAACGATTTATAAACACAACGCATTAAACCCGGAAAGAGTAGGTTGGAACTCACAATAATATTCCAAGCAGGTTGCATCACGCAAACCATGTAGCAACATGGTGCAATTTTAGTGCTACCTGAAGAGGTGGAAAATGCAGTGAACACTTTACCTTCTTAACTTACTACAAAAGTTACAGCAGACTCTCATAAATACATAAGTTACCTGTAGAGTACAAAATATTTACTACCCTTTTCACATATTTGTGTACATTTGGTATTACCACGGGCTGAATTACTTGGTTCGGTTAGGGGTGATTTTTATGAGTTTGTAGGTTTGGAACATTTTGTGTGGATGTCTGTTTTTAAGTTTAACGACAAGCTCACGTGGGCCATATTTTGTGTCAATCGTACAGAACTCGCGTGTCAAATCGCACAGAACACGCATAACACAGTTATCATATCAAGAATCTGTGTAGGAAATGAAAGCCATTGCATGTTTTCAATCATGAATCACGAATCCTGAATACATTTTTATTCTTGCACTTCACACGTGCGTAACAACAATCACAAATATTTGTTTTTTAACATGACGGTGGGATCAAGGCACAATGGCAAAATTGATATTCGTGCTGCAGTGAGTAAATACCAATCTTAAGAACCGCGTAAGTTATAATGAGTTCGGGAGGCCGCACGGCTCCTACGTAACGAGGCTGCACGGCTCCTACGTTGATGATGACGTTGGCAGGGGGAACTTCTCATAAGGAAGTAGCTCGACGCAATGCAGCAATGCAAGGCTTACGTGAAAGTTGAATGAACGACACAACGACAGCATGAAACCACAATGCAAACATTTCAAGACAAGTATAAGCAGTAGAGCCAATAACGTTCAACCCGGCTATTTAGCTGACAAAATCGTTGAAAGTCACATTATAGTTGCAATAATAGGCCTAAGACCTATTAGGTAGAAACAGTGACCACGTCTGCAGTCCCTGTTTCAAGACAACTTTACTGTAAATAGTTACATTTGGCATTAACTTTATTATTAAAGTCATGCTCTAATAAAAATCAACAAATATGTTTAAAACTTTGAAAGTATGCAGTGATAATTGTTTTTCGTTTTCTGGAACTTTACTTGAAATTCATGTATTCTGAATTCCCGTCTGTAGTTTTAATATTCACGTATTGGGGATCTTGCGTGGTTTCGTAATGGTTGATGTCTGGGTTTGGTTGGAGTGGGTTGGAAGGATGGTTCTGCCGTGCTGGTTGGTTATTTGTTGTTGGGATGGTTTGTGGCAAAATGTACGCATCGTCTGGTTGTCCGTTATCTACAGATGTTGAGACAAGTAAAAACGCAAAACATAATCCGTAATGAGTTTATGAAACGAAATCATGTTGACCAGCATGACGTGATGTTCTCGTGACTTGTCTTCTTCAAACATGCAAATGAGGGCAATCATTGCAATGCAAGCCAACGACCAACCCATGATAGCTGATAAGTTGGTGCTTTTGGATGCTGTGATTTTGATTGGAAAATAAAACAGACTTTCATGTATATAAAATGTTAAATGGATGAATATTTGCTCTACACGTATAGGTAAATACTTATTGTGCTATAGTGCTGAAGACTGCTATAACTGTGTCTGGAGGTTTACCAGCCGCGGTAATCAGTACGGTTGTTTTCTTGGTCAATTTGTTGGTCCCGTTGGGTAACTCAATCGCAACAGACGTGGTACTACCTGTGGCTTGCTTGGATGTTGTTGTTGTACTTGTGCTTAACGCTGCAGAGTTAACCGTCGTGGCAGCAGCCGATGCTGCAAAAACATCTCATTGACGTGGTTTTGAATTTGAATTTATGATTTTTTTTTTAAATTTTACAAAATAAATTTAAAATCCTGTGGTGAAAATGCAGACAGTGTTTAATTTTTTTGTTTTAGTGATTTCTTTGATCAATTTGTGTACATCACAAGTAAGGAAATGAAATGAACACCTATTTCTTTGCTGTGTAGATTGGATTATATATTTTTATGAATCGGTCTCACAAAGAATTAAAACGCAATATATCTTGACAAAGATGCCGAATTGTAGGCGAAATATATATACAAACAATACAGAAAGAGAACGGACTTAGGTTTTCTCTTCTGTAACTTGTTGAAAAATCAGAAACCAAGTCTTTGTTGCCCATAAAACTGAAATTCCCATACCTTGAAATATTGCTGGATGGAATTTGTGATTTGGTCAGTGCTGTATGTGTGGCTGCATAGAAAGTTGGATCAAACTCTTTGTGTCGTTTTAACTAAAAATAAGGTTATGATAACATCAGGTTTGCTTACACGAAGGCGAAGGCAAATTGTGGGTTGATTTTGAACTTTCAGTCGCAGAGGAAATTACTTCGTGAGTATTTGTAGCAATAATTGGTGTAGTTGATGTCGTATACTTTTCAGTAGGTATTGTTGTTTTCATGAGATTCGTGGTTGGCTTGGTGGTTGTTGTTGTGCTCGGGGCTTGAATTTAAGGATAACACGTTACATCTGTTTTCTCCTGGGCTATTTATTTTGAGAGTTGTCAAAACTAGATGAAAAATCCAATAGAAACTATAGGAAATTTTCTCTTTTGTACAACAATATGTATTTATTGCTGTGAATTGTTAAAACGAGTAATTATATTTTCTATACATATTCCATGTAATTTCAATCATAATGCGATGATTTACCTTCCGGCTTCCGTTGACAAATATATCCAGAAGTAACATTACACTCCGTACTTCTCCACTTGTATGTTGTGTCAAATGAAGTTAATGAACCCATTATCACACAATACTTTGTCCCTGATGTATCCGGTTCAATAATTGCCCACTGTCCATTGTCAACATTTGATCCATCCGCCCGCTTATATATGTTTGTTCCTGCAGCTCGTTTCGCTCCGATGTAGAACGAACATGGTGAAGCTGGGAAAGGTAAATACATTTTGATTATGTTTTTTAAAGAAAACACCACTGTATTATATTTAATCAATTTAATGTTAACTATTGCGGTTTTACTAGCTTATTGGACTTACATTGTTTCAAGAAAGAGATGGTATGTATTGGCATTGCCGTGGTAAATTGTTAAAATCATCATAACATAGTTATTGATCGTATGCATATACAGGCACATAATAGGTTCATAAATCGATCCTGTTTTCGCTTTGGTGTCTAATGGTATTTAAAAATTCTGCATAATTGCATGTAATGTCGGCAGACAATTTAACTTTGCTTGCAACCTCGATAACGCGACAAAATCTGCAGCCACAATATTAAACAGCGTTTTACATAAAAGTGTTAAATATTTGAAGCTTGCGAAGGGCAATAAGCACAAAAGGTGTAACTCTTCCGAAATGTAGGTTGCTTGACCTGTAAATGTTCCAATCTTTCCCACAAGAAAGTTAAATGTATTTGTTGTTTTAACACTGGTGAGAAATGCATTGTTTGCACTGCATGCTGCTACAGCTTCTGTGTATGAATAAATTTGAGGTCCGATCAAATATTCCCTGTAGTTATCTAACTTGTACCAAGTTTGTCCAAAAACAACCGGTAGAAAATTTACAAATAACAAAATAAGAAACATCATTACTAGGTGAGTCCCTATGCTAAGTGAATATAATTCAACCCTAAATTGCAGCTGTGCAGAAAAATATATTGCAAAGATTAGTTGGTATTCAAGCACCACCAGCCTAAAAAATATAAACATAATCAATCGTATTTATAAACTGCGACTTTAAAACGAAACGTTTTTTTTACACTGCAGTGCCTTTAGGTCCCTGTTCCGTCACTCACAGCAAATGAAAGTTTTTTGTTTGAGGAGTTTTACGTCATAATAGAAATAATAATCTTTCTAGATTAATGAAGTGTTCAAATGCTTTATAGTAATTGTTTCCGAAGAATAAAAAGACCTTGAATAATTGATTTTCTTCCGCGGCAAACCTTCCATCGTCTCGCTGTGTATTACGTCACGTTGATTGCAGAGCGCTGTTCTACATTAGGTCTCACTTAGTTACGACCCACGAATGTCATTCACGAGGGCAGTCCATCCGACCGCTCGACTTTGACAAAAATATTCATTACTTTCTTAAAAATGTGCTGCAAAAGTTTCTCGCTGACCACCAGGATATCTTTTAAGCCTATTTACTCCAATGTTCTACGGCTCTTCATAAGGAAATTATACAATAGTTTCTGCAGTTACCCACACCGATTGTAAACTTGATATGTATCTGGTTGTTGATTAGCCTTGTTTTCAAACGCAGTTGAACAAAGGTAACAGCACGAACTAATTGTACTAAATGTGAGAACGTATTAATCTGAAGACGTTTCGGCAACAATCACTCAATCACAAAAATCACAAGTGGTTATGATATGAGCTGTTGCCGAAAGTTTGTCCAAAAACAACCGGTAGAAAATTTATCAATAACAAAACTAATATGTTCATCATCTCCCTTTTTCCTTCTGTTGGAAACTTTGCTGAAAATAAGTCCGTGCAATCATTTAAATACTACACACCAAGCGTTTGCACATTTCATCGAGAAAACAATCTAAAACCTAACACCGCACTGTAATATAGCTGCCACTGCTTACTGTGCTGAGTGAAACAAGTTGCAAATACGTCATCAGTCTATGTTCAAGAAAGAGTGGGTACTTATAGTCTAGTGTTGAGTAAGATCTTGTGTTAACTCAGTTAGCTAAGAATAAATGCATTGTGGGTTTTCAACGTTGATAAGTTTGCAACATATCTCGCATTGTTGTGTACAGTGTTCAGCCATAACCTAAACCACAAAACATAAACAAGTGTTAACAACAAAAATGGATGTAAGTAAAATATAGCCACTTTGTTAGCAAATCATCCGTATAGTTTTTGGCTACGTGCTAAGCTTTGTAGGAACCATCCCACAAATCAAATGCTGATCGTCGAATACTTACAACCGGGACCCTTGGAAGAAAAAAATATGCCGGTTCGAGAACCATTTTACTGAAGATCGTGACCCAACCATTGTGATTGAAATCTTTTGTTTTGAAACAAACACTAGTGTTCGTGCGGGCTCACTTGCTATTTACGTCACACTAAACGGGCAGAGGCCTATTTGAAATACACCGGCTACATATCCTTATCGTGAGGCCTGCTTGCAAGATAACATGTGAATTCATAACATGCGTTATGTTTGTTAATGCACGTTTTACGTGGGACGCAGCCAAACAGCGCAACAGTTCAGTGTTCTTCAATACAGAGGAAGAGACTGCATTGCCCACTTACATTGTTACATATGAAGCCGTATTTATTGAACTCGTTTCACAACAGATGCATTACTACGCAAGACATAGTTACAGTCAAAAATAAGTTTGCAAAACATGTTTAAAACTAAATCATAAGCCGTAGGAAAAACTTTACAACATTTTTATTCGACTCCCTACAACACAGTAGGCCCAAGTGTTGTATACGTACAATATCCTGGATTGTGGTTTTGGAGGTTTGACTTCAAAATCATCCAAAATACATACCGGGCTGCAAGCTACTTGTGCTCATATTATTATTATCACATGCAGTTTTGTTGGTGTTCGAATAAAATTTGCCATTTTTTTTGTTTTCGGGTTAAATTTAACATACACAAAAGTCTCAAGAAAACATATTATGATCCAATAAGTTTAAAACAGTTGCACTGCAATATATTCTGACGTCAATCATATTATCGAGGTGTGTGATTAAAACTAAACACATTTCATGTAAGCTTCCTCAGAGTTGTTTTTCACACCCGTATTTACATAATCCGGTTGATTGATGACGTCATAGTTGTGGACAGCTTTGTTTCTTTCATCTTGATTTCTGGGCTCTGTTAAGAAGGGAACGAATATATATTTCCCAAAGCCGACGATTTTAGTTAGAAAAGGTTTATTTCAGGTCAGTTTGGTTAACTGAGGAAATGTGTTTACTTACCGGCTGAAGCAACATTCCCCATTGTAAGGTTGATTTGATCAACTCTAAATAAGAATTATCGCAATATTACACGTCCTACTAGTTACAAACGAGAAACGAAAATCATATGAAGCAATAACACACAGACTTACATATGTTTTGTACGCGACCAAAAGCAAAAGCAGATGATTCCAATGGCAACAGCAGCAATAAGAACGGCATCAAGTACTAAGGAGGCTATGATCATGTTTGTATCGTTACGGTAATGGATTTCATCTGAAGAACGAGTGAGAATTGCTGCCCAAGACAAAAGTTCTCTTGGTCTGATTATGGAAAATACTCTTACCAAAGTAAAATATTAACTTACGTATGGAGGTGTCAGAAATTGGTTTTGATTCCTTTGTAGAAGTAATTTGGAGATTAATGATTACGGTTGTTGCTGGGGTGGGTTTGTAAGTGGATGCATAGGTTGTTGAGTGGCTTGTTGCGATTGTTTTTGTTGTTGATGCTGTTGTAGTGCTTGACGTTGCTAGTAAACATGAGTACGTCTATCATAACCTTATAATTACTTGTTTTTATACAATGGGTTTTCATGTCAACTTTGTTCTAAATTTTTATGTTATTATTTCAGATTTCATTGATTTACGGTCTATGCATTTTATACCAATGCATATTTTTGGAATACTATTTTAATAAATCTGAGCATTTACCTTTCGGTTTTCGTTGACAAATATAACTCGAAGTAACATTGCATTCCGAACTTCTCCACTTGTATGTTGGATCACGTGAAGTTAATGAACCCATTATCACACAATACTTTTCATCTGTTGCGATCGGTTCCCCTGTTGCCCACTGTCCATTGACAACATTTGATCCATCCCACGTCCACTTATAGATGTTTGTTCCTGCTGCTCGTTTTGCTCCGATGTATAAAGAGTATGGGGAGGCTGTTCATATGGACAATCAATTTCGTTTAACGAGATATTCATAAAAATGTGCTGTGCATGTGTGATTGCAGCACAATATTGTTGATCCGGCGGTGTTGTCGAAGAGAAAATAATAGAATTAAAACGATTTGTTACGTTTACGTTGTTATTTGATCTTTTTTGAGCGATGAATATTATGTTTCTGTTGCATGAAAAAACGAAATTACATACCTGCAACTTTTCCAATCATTCCAACAAGGAAGTTGAATTCTGTTGTTGTTTTAACATTGGCTGGGTATGCATTGTGTGCACTGCATGTCGTTTCAGCTTCTGTGTATGAATTAACTTGAGGTCCGATTAAATATTCGCGGTAGTCATCATACTTGTACCAAGTTTGTCCAAAAACAACCGGTAGAAATGTTACAAATAACACAACAAATAACTTCATTGTTCCCTTTCTTCAATTGATGTAAACTTTGTTGAAAAATAACTAAACACGAACATGTTGCAATTAAAATTACATCATCACTAAACTTCTCTACAACCTACTATGTGTGATGTCACAAATTGCAAGAAGATGCAAACGCTTCACTGGTTTACAGGAAAGTGCGGATAGGATATTAGACCTGTTGTGATCTTTGCGTTTGTTGACTAATCCTGAAAAATCCAACATAACATTTACAAAACTAGTTGTTTTGTGTAAATGATAAATCGTTTCCCTACATATATAAATTAGCAAAACGGTGAAAGGGCATTTAGGCAATCATAAAATTGAAAGAATACAACGTATCAAGTAACGCAGTAATATTTCATGCAATGACATGATAGGCAGGATCGTCCCACTACGCAGGTCCTTTTTCCTGACAAGTCGGAGCAAGATTTGAAAAATCAAGCTCACGGTGAGTTTGAACTCACGACCCTGGGCTAAGCAGGCCCAACGTTCTACCAACTGAGCTACAGGAGCTCAGTGCTATCACGGGATATATTGTGGCCAAGATACACTGAACCTTCACATTTACTACGTGGCTGATCCAGCTAGGCTGCAATGCCTGGGCTGCCAAGCCTGCAAACCTAATGACGTATCAAGTAATTTACATCGTTCTAACCCAATGTTGCAAAGGAAATCCGACAGAACAAACTGCAGCAAAATATACGTAAATTTTTTCTCGCACATTCATCGACGAAACGATCTGAAACTTAACACCGCACTGTAATACAGCTGCCACTACTTACTGTGCTGATTGCAACAGCTTGCAAACACGTCATCAGTCTATGTGCAGGAAAGAGTGGGTTCTTGTGTTGTTTAGTTTCCTCTTGTGTCAGCAGAGATTATCGATGTTGCAACGTTTGTAAACTTAAATTGCAGTAATGTGTAAAGTGTTAAGCTTTATCGATTACCAATGAAACAGAGAAACATAAAAGCTGGGTCTCTGAAAGCTAATATAGTTTCGATAAATGACCAGTACATTTGACGAAAGAGATTGTTTGTAGGCTAAGTGCTACGCATAAGGTCGGAACCGACACACAAATCAAATTTTGTTGTCAATCCTAATCCTTCTCCGTGAATACAAACAATTTCCTTGACAGAAAAAAAACAGTCCGTTGCGAGGACCTTTTCAATGGAACCCAGATTTTACGATGGAATTCCCTTAGTTTAAAAAGAAACAATGCAATTTTGCACCTCATTTGCTATTCACGGCCCCACAGACGAACAGGGGGGCAGATACACTGCTCCGGCTACGCTGCCCCATCTTTTGAGGCCTGCTTACAACATAACATGTGAATTCTTTCGTTATTGTGGTGAGGATTTTACGTTGGACGCAGCTCATAAAACACCTCAGCAAACTGCGCTCAGTGTTATGAACTGCAATAGAGAGGAAGGGACGATATTTCCCACCAACATTATGACATCAACAGCCGTAGTGTCTATTTATTTATCTTGTTTCACAACAGATGTATCGCGGTTTATTGTTAACATTGACATGCGGTGGAAACGGAATGCAACGGAATAAACGAAAATAACCCAAAATGTAAATTTCCACTTAGGATCCTTTGTGAAATCATACAAATACCAAATACCAAAAATACCACTGTAAATAATTTTCCTTCATATGGGAACAGGATCTTGTTTTAAGTGCTATGTTACTTTATAGTGCTGTTACCAGCTTAACACATCTTCTTCTATTGACTTGTTATGAGGCGATATATTGTTGCGTGAAGTGAAAATGCACTGACTGATGATTACGCAAGCAGTGGGTTAAACAGGTGGGACAAGTCAGGTGGGAAATCATCCGAACGTGTGTCATTGTGACACTATGCTGTGTTTTACCTTACGATTACGCCTAATGCTTGAACAAATAACTTTTCGACCAATTTTGGGCGATCTGTGGTTATTTCACCCAACTACCTAAGCACACCTCATCGAGATTAAATCCTCGTGGGCTTTTTCTTTTCTGATGTCATAGTTGTGGGCTAAATGAGTTGCTTGATTGTGTGTTGGTGTGTTGCGTGTTGTAGTGGTATGGTTGATAAAACAGTTTGTGGAACAATGTATGTTAAATCTTGCTGCATTTCAGCATATGTTTTAGTTGCACGATATTTTTTGGCTTGTGGACAAACCTACAGTTGTTGTGGATTTTGTCCAATTTAACAGCAAAGTTAACTTTAATAAATCAAATCAATTTTACAATGTTTGAGTCTGTGTATCTTGATGTGTAAAGAAGTATTCTTTGTCGTATAATTTTTTGTTCTCAAACCGAACTTTGATTTTCGAAGAGAGTTAGTCCCGATGGCCACCCGGCGATAAAACTTTCCAATCCATAGTCTTCCTACTGCTGACTGTGATCCTCCTCGATGAAAAAAACATCACTTGAGCGCATGACTCGATAACCCTTATGGTGTCCTTGACAGTCTTACACACATGAAGTGGTTGCAGGCAAAATAAAATTTGCAATTCATGTTAAATATAAACTAAACCTGAAGCCCTAGGAAAAACCTACCAACTTGTATTTTTATTCTACGCCCAATTTTACATTATGTGTTGTACCTACAAGTTGCGTGGAATAGCAGCGCGTCAAAATGGCAATTAATCTTTCCGTATAGCGTGTTATAAGCAGTAGGGCATCATACACAAGGACCATGGGTGAACGAACTAACACATAAAACCACCCAGGGTACTGCGACTTTTTAAATTTACATGGAACCTCGATTTGTAAATAAGTCCACAGAAGTTGATAAAACTAGTCATCATATTCCTAAAAATGCACTTTTTTGATTTTTGTGCTATATCAGTCCTCATTCCAAATCCATGTATCCCGAATACCCACATGTTGTTGCTTTGATGTTCACATATTGAGGTTCCTGCGTGGTTTCGTAATGGTTGATGTCAGGGTTTGCTTGCTGTTGATTGGAAGGATGGTTCTGCCGTGCTGGTTGATTATCAGTGGCTGGAATTTGAACAATGTACGTGTCGTCTGGTTGTCCTTTCTCTGTAAATAAGCAGAAACCAAATATATTTTAACAAAAAAAAAACGTAAAAAAGAAAAAAAGGATGCTACAGGTTATGTATCAATGCATGCGATAAGTCGCAGAACATACAGCTTGACCAAAGTTACCATTTCCTTGTCGAATCGAGATATGTCAAACTTCCGGAATGCTTTAAACAGGCGACACACCAGGTCACAGTTATACGGACAAAATTAAGGGAACTTATCTTTTAGGATTGCACGTATTGTATTCAGGTCAGGCTATTGGGCATGCGCACAATTTCCCACGCGACCTCCACGTTTTTGCATTGCGATTTCTGGGATCGCAATCAGACAATGCTGACGCAAATGTACGCCCTCGCAAAACGTTTACTTAAGTGTAATTTGTTAAGGTATATCGATCATAAGGTTCACTGTCATCCTAGCCAAGGCATTGCAGTTAAGCTTGGTCAAAACTTTTGTAACTCGGTCGGTAAGAGCACTGACTCGGTATGATCAGTGTCGCCAGTCTTGTCGGCAAGGTGATTTTTCGTGTTTAGTGGAGTCAGAAACAAGTGTCTTTGATACAGCTTATTTGTATATACACTTCATAAATCTAGGTCTTGCCAAAAAGGTTAAGGATAGAAACAAATCAGTTGCATTTACGTACCTGCAACTGCTGCTACCGTGATTTCTGTTGGATTTGCCGGGCGTCTGACCCTAGAAACACAGTGTGAAACCGATAGTAAATAAATCACTAAATAATGACAACACTTTCCCCCTCACTCTCTTTTGCATCTTTGTTCCATCACACGAAAGACTACAATACAAACTATGACCAATAAAGCAACACCCGCCACAGTCCAACCAACAATAGCTGATAGGTTGTTGTTGTTGTTGTTGTTGGTTGGTGATCCTGTTTCAAAAAACCAAAATGCTATCCATGCTTATTAAGAGGAAATTATAATGCATCGTATACCGCGCTTGTCGACATAGATTGTGGTAACGGGAGCAGCCAGGGTATCAGCTACTGTTGCAACTTTGGCAGTCATGGTGTTCGAAGTGATTGCCTTCTGTGTCGCTTTGTTGGTTTCGTTGGGCAATCTTTCTGTTGCATTTGTGTAGTGAGATGTTCCTAGTGTTGTTGTTGTTGTCGGTGGTGGTTTTGTTGTTGCTTCTTGTGTAAAAGTACCTAACGAAAAGGTCCAATTCATGTTTTTTTTAGGAAAAAGTTTTTTCATTCGGATTTAAAACTGAATCATAAGGTTTGATTCCTAACCCAGATGTACAAATACACTTAAGCTACATAATTTACGTGGCGGAACTCTTTCACAAATATATCTCGATTTATGCGAGCAAGAAACATCTCTCCATTTGTATGTTGGATCGAGTTCGTAAAGCCATCCCATTATCACACAATCCTCATTTCCACCCTTGTTGTTTGGTTCAAGCGACAGCCACTGTCCACTGTCAGCACTTGATCCATCCGTCCAAATAAAGTTGTTTGTTCCCGGATCTCGTCTTGCTCCGATGTAGAATGAGAATGGGAAAGCTGCCAAAAGAATTTCCAAATATAGATTGCAGTGGCAGACTCTGTAATGATGCGTAAGTTGGGATAGTTGAAACTACTTGCATTTGCAATGTTACCGTACGTTGTTCGATCATATGTGTCCAATATCACATCTGTTTTCTGCGGTGACGATAACGAAACCAGGGTAACATAACTTATTGCATGCTTGTAACTTACAGTAAGCTTCGCAAATCAACCAGTAAATGTGGTTTATTTTTCGATATATTTTAACAAAAACACGTCATAATAATGATATATAAATGTTAGTTGATGTCTGATACGGATATGTTAATGAAATTTGCAAAACCGAATATGTAGTTTTAAATTGTTTGTTTGTATGGAAGTCCGTTTTATGTTTGAAAAATTCCATTACCTGCTACTGTTCCAATCTTGCCAACCAAGAAGTTAAATATATTTGCTTTTTTAACATTGGCGAGAAATGCATTCTGTCTACTGCATGCAGCTTCAGCTTCTGTGTATGAATTAACATCAGGTCCGATCAAATATTCCCTGTAGTCGTCGAACTTGTACCAAGTTTGCCCAAAAACAACCGGTAGAAAATTTACAAGCAAGAGAACAAACAACTTCATAATCACTTGTGTTTTATTTCATTGTGGGTTAATTTGCAAACATCTCAAATAACATAAACCGTTGCCTGCAACAAAACTCGAACTTTATTTTTTGTGCTTGCTTATGTGCCCATTTTACTGGTTCTTTTTGCAAAATACTGAAAACAAGAAAGTGCACATTTCTCTCGTAAGCGACATAATAAATCCTGCAATCATTTGGCGAAATTAATCAAATATTACTGTAACCGTTTCATCGACCTCCTCCCTATTTTATCACATGCGAACATTAAACAATCATTGCATATTATTGTCGCTAAAATCAGGACAACTCTCATACTGACTGGTAAGCAGCTCAGCATGAAACAACACATCCAACGCAATAGTAAACGCACTGACTGACGTAATCGGAAATAGTGAGTTTGACGTTAGATGGATGTGATATATTATGTGATAAGGTTGGGTAGAGAATTTGCGGGAAATAGGTGGATTACGAACAAAACCCCTCAGCAACTTCATTCTGTGCAAACGATACACGCACGAAGTACTTGCTATAAACAGGACCAGTCTGGTTTAAAGTTGAAATATATATTTCGCCCTGTTGGCATTCTGTAATGTAAACACAACATTCAACAATATGTAAAATGCTGAAATATCTGAAATCATAAATAATAGTTAGAAGGTGAATGGAACAAATTTATACCTCTCACAACACCACAGATACCCAGCTGGCGACTCAAGATCGGATACACAACCATAACATGAATATTCTTGATAAAAGCAAGCTTGTGTGTGACTAATACTTCCTGATACAGGCGACTATCTTTGTTATCCACGTCACTGCTATAATGTCGTCAAATGAAACGTTGGGAAATCGTTGGGAATGGGGAGTGATTCCCAGAAACGCTTATCACGTCACTGCTACAGCAGAAGTGTTGTTAACGTATTGACGTATTGGGTGTTCAAGGTTGTACACTGGTGAATTAGGACTGCTTGTGGAAGTTGTACAAGAAATATATCAACGGTTGGTTTGTTATATTACTGCTGTGATTCGTTGCTTGTGCAAGCGCCACTCACTCGATGTACCGTTGTAAACCACTCACTCGATGTACCAGTAACTAACTTTCGTTAAAAACATTTTAATTTTTTTAAAGTTTTTCTTTAATCAAATCGAAAAATCCGTGAAAAATCGAAAAAAAAATCCTGCTCCGTCAATACAAACAAGGTCTTTGACCGAAAAAAACATGCCGTTGCGAGGACCCCATTTAAAGAACCCAGATTTTGCGATGGAATTCCCTTAGTTTAAAAACAAACAATGCTATTCATGAGTCTCATTTGCTATTCACGTCCCCACTGACGTTCAGGGGGCCCGATACACTGCTCCGGCTGCACTGCACCATCTTTTAAGATATGCTTACAACATAACATGTGAATTCATTTCCTCCTTTTGTGGTAAGAATTTTACGTGGGACGCTGCTCATAAAACACACCAGCAAACTGTGCTCAGTGTTATGTTCTGCAACAGAGAGGAAGAGACTAAATTTCCCACTCACAACTTCCGTAGTGTTTATTTATTTATCTTGTTTCACAACAGATGTATCGCGGTTTATTGTTAAAATTCACATGTGGTGGAAAACGGAATGCAACGGAATGAAGAAAATAAAAGATAACCAAAATGTGTGTTTCCACTTAAGATCCTTTGTTTCCGGATAAATTGGCTCTGAGAGTTTGAGAAAGTCTGATTTTGATAAACTGTCCGTCGCCATATCGCGGACTAATTTATTAACTTCTTCTGACGCAGGAATTCTCTTGTAATATCTCTCATTGTAAATTAACAAGTTTTTGTCCAGTCTATTGCGAATACAAATTTAATCTAAAATTGCAAAAACACGATTTCTGTATGCAAACCACCTCATGCGTTTTTAATTAAAAGGGATTAAGCTACCAATAAACCTAAATAAATTCTAACGAATCTCAATACAATTTTATTTTCCAAACTCTAATTGACGATGGATGTATAAGAAAAGAAACAACATGATAAAGTGACTGTGCATGATTTTGAGTAACAAAATCCAAAAAAACTCTACAAAAAGTATTGATCGAAAAGTTGACCACAAATTCAGTTTATAATTTGCACGATTTTGGGTTAATAGTGGTACAAAAATATCAGTAAAATGTAGTTATTTTATTAACAGTTGTGGTTCAATCTAAACAGTCCTATTTACACCTCTTGCTGTCTTTTACTTCTACGAAATATTCGTTTACACTTGACAAAGTAATATTGTACGAAAGCAACAACTTTGATACGACTTCTTTTTTATTTGTTGATTAATCCTGTGACCAATCAGTGTCAAGACTAGACGCATTTCATGTAGGCTTCCTCAACCTTAGTATTAGCTTTGCCTTGCAAGTCAGTGTTTACATAATCCGGTTGCTCGATGACGTCATAGTTATGAGATTTGTGATTTTTATCTTGACTTTTGGAACCTGTTTAGTTCAAAGATACCGATTCAAATTTCCCAAAGCAAGGATAGCAATAGGTATAATTATACGTTTAGGTAATTTAGAATAAATTCCATTGGGTATCTTGATCAACTCGGACATTCGGTTACTTACCAGCCGAGTCTCCCATCTTAAGCTTGTTTCGACCATCAACTCTAAAATCAGCAAAACAATTGCTTGTTTCACATACTCATCACAAGGAAACCACATTAATTAGGCAAGGTACAACAACAGATGAACTTACGGTTGGTTCTTACGTGACCAAAAGCAGATGATTCCAATAATAACAGCAATAACGAGAATAACATCAAGTACCACCGAGGAAATATTCATGCTCGTATTGTCCTTTATACCTTGGATTGCATCTGACAAATCTTTGAGAATTGCTGTCAACAAACAAACAAAGCTGTTATTGTGAAAACGGTAATATAACAATAATGAAGGTTGGCTCACGAATGTAGGTAGGGGAATTATATTTTGATTCTGTCCCATTATCATTACTGTGATGAGCAAGTGTGGCGCTTGTCGCTGATGAAATGAGTGCGTGGGTTGTTACATCACTGGTTGCTGTGGTAGAGGTTGTTGCTGTGGTTGTTTTTTCTGCAGTGGTTATTGTTGTTGAGCTTGGTACAACTGGTTGAAAGGGTTTGCCATATGTTAAACAAATATACAACAAAAAAAAACGTCGGTGCTTTTATTGTACATCACTTTGTGCATTATTTAGTCTGGGGTGGCCCTCGTGAGAGATTGTGATTTACTTTCTTCTATTACTACAGTCATGTAATTGCATCTGACAAACCTTTCATAATTGCTGCTGAAAAAAAATTGGCAGTTTGAAGAAATTGTTACACAGTTATGACATATGTCGGCTCACGAATAGACGTGGGTGAGTACTGTGGTAAGCATTTTGTGACGACGCTTGTTGTTGTTGTTGTTGTTTTTCCTGCAGTTGTTGAACTTGGTGCCACTGGTTAATATGGTTAGTCGGTATGTCAAACAAATATACAACATACAATATACTTTGTTATTAATTGTTCAGCAATTTAACGGTTATGTATTATATTATGCCGTGTCCCTTACGAAAGTTTGAAATATACGTTCTTCGTCGGTTAATAAAGTTACGTTTTTATTGTGCCAGAAGAACAGACTATTAAATTACAATATGCCTGGCAGCAACAGAAATATTATATTTGCTACGAGGATGTTTAACAACATTACCACAACGCAGAGAAACAAACACTTGTTGTTACAACTCCTACATTGGGGTTTTCTTTGACAAATGTATCTCGATATATATGAGCAAGGAACATCTCTCCATCTGTATGGTTTTAGGTCAAGTGAGTAAATCCATCCCATCATCACACAATACTCATTTTTAAAGTCGTTGTTTGGTTCGCCTGCCAACCACTCTTCACTGTTAACACTTGATCCATCCGTCCATATAAAGTTGTTTGTTTCCCGAACTAGTCTTGCTCCGATGTAGAAGGAGTACGGAACAGCTGGTAAACAGTTTAATCCAGAAGTAATCTCGATTTTTCGCTTTGTTAATATATCGTGTTAATGGAAGCAGAACATTGGAGATTAATTGCGTAAAACTTGTACATCAAAATAGCGTGTTTCGAAACATTTTTTACATCAGTAGCCGCGGTATCAACTTTTTCTGGTGTTAATTCAAACACCTACGAGGAAAAAACTCCATATACATAGAGGAATTTTACGGAACCTAAAGTAAAACATTTCCTATGCAAAGAATGGCTAATGATTGTCGTGTTACCTCTTACATTTCCAATCCTTTCTACCAGAAAGTTAAATATGGCAGTTGTTTTAACATTGGCGAGATGTGCATTGTGTGAACTGCATGTTGTATTAGCTTCTGTGTATGAATTAACTTGAGGTCCGATCAAAATTTCGTGGTAGTCATCCAACTTGTGCCATAAACAACCGGTAGAAAATTCACAAATAACAAAACAAATAATTTCATCGTCACCTATTTCCAATTAGTGTAAACTTTGGTGGAAATTATCAAGTATAATAACCTACACACGACAGCACTTAAAGTTCTTATTACCACTAACATTAACTAGGTAGTTTAAAGGTGAGTGTGAAGGTCTAACATAACAGAAACCAAACTAATCGTTAGTGTAAAAGGTAAATCACTTTCCTGTCAAAACATATATAAACTCGTTAAACGTTCCAAAAGTCCGTACCTTATATAGCCCACGTAAATTTAAATTTACACATTTCCTCGACGAAATAATCAAAAACTTCACACCGCACTGCAATAAAGTTGCCACTGTTTACTGCGATGATTGCAACAGCTTGCAAACGCGTTATCAGTCTATGTTCAGGAAAGAGTGGGACCTTGTGTTAACTCAGTTCGTTGAGAGTTAACTTAGTTCGTTAAGAGTTACATGCGGGTTTTTAACGTCGTCATGTTTGCAAACTTATCTCGCACTGTTGTGTAACATGTTGAGCTTCAAAAAATAAAAAAAATGGTAAAAAAAATCAAATTTGCGTTGTTTGTAAGCCGTTGGAGCTTCAGCAAATGGGCAGTACATTTTTTAAGTTTGCTCGGAACCTGCTAACAAATCAAATGTTGTGGTCAATCCTGCATCGTAAATACTCACAACCAGGGTCCTTGAAGAAACAAATATGAGGTGCGGGGATCTTTTTGATAAAACAAACAATGGCTTTCGCAAGGTCTCACTTGCCCTTCTCGTCCCATTACAAGGACAGTGGTCCAGGGCCCCTTTCGTGGGGCCTGCTCACAAAATAAAATGTGAATTTTTTTAATGCGTTGTGTTTGTTGCGCAAACAGCACCACAGTGCAGCGTTCTGAAATACAGAGGAAGAGACTTATTTGCCCACTTACATTGTAACACATGAAGTCTCAGCTGTATTTAACACCACAACAAATGATTTTCCCCTTCATACTAGACCTGAAGAAAAATGTTACTATAATGATGTACAACCCATCTTCTCTATTGACTTGTTATGAGCCAATATATTGTTGCGTGAAGGGACAATGGCTGATGATCACGCAGGCAGTGGGTTGAACAGGTGGGACAAGTCAGATGGGAAACGGAAAAAAACAATTGACATCAACCAACACTGGTATTATGGTACTACCTCACAATTACGCTTCAAGCGTGACAAAAAACTTTGCGACAAATTTGGGCAAACTAGATACGTCATTCAACTACGTAAAACCAGCATGAGTTGCTTGAATGTGTGTTTGTATGTTGCCGTTGTACAGGTTTGCTTGAATTTATCGACTACCAAGAGTTGGTAACAATACTCTACCCATAAACCTGTAACCTACAGAGTTAATTTATTACTTATATAGACAGGATGTTCTTACGCAATGTGTGTACAATGCCATAGAAACAATTATTCTATTCCAATCTAAGGAAACTATTGTTACCACGCAAAACTATTTTGCCGATATACACTGGAGACATTTAGAGAAAAAAAATCAATCTTTGCCAAATACATAAATTACAACCACACCCATTGCTTTCAACATAAAGAACAGCTCAGGTCAAAATATTACTGCAACATTTGTAGAGGAACTGTTCTTCTGGCGTAAAAGCCACGTAAGTGTAATTTTAACCGACGTTTCGTCTGCAATCCGCAGATACATCTTCATAGTCATGAAGGAACCAAAAGAACATGCTCAATGCATTCTATGACGTCATGGCTAATAAAATCCCGACTTGTTTGGTGATTGTTGCACAAGGAAAGGATAATTTTGGGGTTGATTAGTGTTAATTTAGTAACTGCGTGTGCAACGGACATGATGACGACAAGAACTCTTTAAATTGTCAAAACACTTCACTCCATATTCTGATATTTTCACAACAATTTCCAATAATATTACCGTTTATTTTTCATAAAACATAATTGCTTGCATGAGTAGCAAGCAATCAAGAATGTCCCACGTTTCAATCATATTTTAAGCAAATATTACTTCTGACAATAACTACTCAACTCTCATATATGCATCATGGCCTCCTGCATTAGAAGCAGTTGCTACAGATTTGTTTACGTAATCGGGTTGTTGGATGACGTCATAGTTAGCGTCATGGCTGACTTGGTTTTTGTTGTGAGGTTTGGTTCCTATTCTTTGTGAGTTGATGTTTGGAACAGTTTGTGGAACGTTGTAAGTATCGTCTTGATCGATTCCCGTGTTTGCTTTTATTTATAATAAGTTTGATGATAACATAGTGAATAATATTCACTTTATTAACTCTTACACATACTTAATACATGCATCAAATGATTCATAAGATTAACGGCCCCAAAATACATAATTGCAAGTTTTACAAAGCAACGAAGTTTAGATTTGTTACTCAACATACTTACTGGGGGCGATGTTACTTCCTTGAGAGATCATTGCTTCAGTCCTGCAGAAAGAAAATGTAAATTTTGGGCAAGTTATTGTGGAAGGGCTTACAGCTACAAATCTTTTGTTTGTTAGTGTTTCATCCCAAACTACGACTTACATCTGGTTCATCCTTGAATTCAAATACAAAGCCATGCTGACAATCAGAAGAAGAAGGATGACTTCTGGAACCACGGAGGCAATTATTAAGCTTGAAATGTTGTTGGACGAAATTTGTGAATTGGTCAGTACTGTATGTGTGGCTGCATAGAAATTTGGGTCAAACTCTTTGTGTTGTTTAAACAACTTATAAGTTAAAATAACATCAGGTTAACTTACACGAAGACGAAGTCAAAATATTATTCGTGTTTGGACTTTCAGTAGCAGAAGAAATTACTTCGTGAGTATTTGTAGCAATAATCGTGGTAGTTGATGTCGTATACTTTTCAGTTGTTCTTGTTTTCATGAGGGTCGTGGTTTGCCTGGTGAATGTTGTTGTGCTCGGGGCTTGAATTAAAGGATAACACGTTACATCTGTTTTCTCGGCAATTTTCTCAAATTTATTTTGAGAGTAGTCAAAACTAGACAAAAAAAAGCTAACAGAAACTATACTATACCAAGCTAACCAGTAAGGCTGTCGAACGATAACCGTATCAAAAGTTACGAACAATACACTTTATTCAATATAATTTTTAACATACAGCAATAATTTACCTGCTGGTCTCTGTTGACAAATATATCTCGAAGCAACATTGCATTCCGTACTTCTCCACCTATATGTTGAATCAAGTGAAGTTAATGAATCCATTATCACACAATACTTTTCTCCTGTTGTGATCGGTTCCCCTGTTGCCCACTGTCCATTGGCAACATTCGATCCATCCGTCCACTGATAGATGTTTGTTCCTGCAGCTCGTTTCGCTCCGATGTAGAACGAGTATGGTGGAGCTGTACATGGTAAATACATTTTTGATTATGTGTTCTACCGTAAACACCACTGTATTTTATTTAATTAATATTATGTTAACTATTGTGGTTTTACTAGCTTGATGAACCTACATTGTTTCAAGATAAAAATAATATGTATTGATTGGCATTGTCGTGGTAAATTGTTACAATCACCATAACAAAGTTATTCATCGTATGCATATAAAGGCACAAAATATATTTTTATAGGTTAATAAATCTATCCTGTTTTCGCTTGGGTGTCTAATGATATTTAAACATTATGCATAATTGCATGTAATGTCGGCAGTAAATTTAAATTTGCTTAAAACCAACAAACAACGCTACAAAATCTGCAACCACAAGATTAAACAGCGTTACGCATAAAAGTGTTAAATAAAAAAGTTTTTTTGTTGTATATTTAAGCTTGCCAAGCGCAATAAGCACAAAAAGTGTAACTTTTCCGAAATGTTGACCTGTAACTGTTCCAATCTTTCCCACAAGAAAGTTAAATGTAACTGTTGTTTTAACATTGGCAAGATGTGCACTGTGTGAACTGCATGCAGTTTCAGCCTCTGTGTATGAATTAACTTGAGGTCCGATCAAATATTCGCTGTAGTCGTCCAACTTGTACCAAGTTTGTCCAAATACAACCGGCAGAAAAGTTGCAAATAACAAAATAAGTATCTTCATTACTAGGTGAGTCCCAATGCTACGTGATTTTAATGGCAACCCTGAATTGTAGCTGTGCCGAAAAATGTAATGGAAAGATTAGTTGATATTCAAGCACCACCAGCCTCAAACATAATGACATAATCAACCGAGTTTGTAAATTGAGACATTAAAACAATACAAGTTTTTGTTGGTACACCGTAGTGCCTCAATGTCCCACTTACTGACATTTTTTTTCTTACCCGTCGTTAATGTATAAGAAGTTTTACGTCATAATAGAAATAATAATCTTTCTAGATAAGGAAAGTGTGCAACTGTTTTACAGTAAATGTTTTCCAAGAATATAAAGGTTGAGGTTTCAAACGCGCGAATAATTCATTTTCTTCCTTGGCACACCTTCCATAGCCTAGCTGTGTATTACGTCACGTTGATTGCAGAGCGCTGTTCGAAGTCACGTCTCAACAAGTTATGACCCACGAATGTCATTCAGGAGAGCAGTCCATCCAACCTCTCGGCTTTGACAAAATGTTTATTATTATCACGAAAATGTCCAGCAAAAGTTATTCGCTGGCTGCTATGGCTATTTACTCCAATGTTGTACGGTTCCTTAAAACGATATAATACCATTGTTTCTGCAGGTACCCGCCACCATTGTAAGCTCCATCTGTGTCTGGCTCGTTTCTTAGCTTTAATATTCTCAAACGCAGTTGAACTAAAGTAACAACACGAACTAGATGTAATGCTAATGTAATCAGCACTAGTTATACTGCAAACAGATTCCTAACCATGGCAGATATGAAACGATTTTCAAACACAACGCATTAAACCCGGAAAGAGTAGGTTGGAACTTAAGATAATATTCCAAGCTAGCTGCACAACGCAAACCATGTATCAACATGTTACCTGAAGAGGTGGAAAATGCAGTAAACACTGTAACTTTTAAGCTTACTACAGAATTTTACAGCAGCAGACTCTCATAAATATAAAAAAGGAGTTAATTGTAGAGTACAAAATATTTACTACCCTTTTCACAAATTTGTGTATATGTGGGATTACCACGGGCTGAATTGTTTGGTTCGGTTTGGAGTAATTTTTCTGGGTTTGCAGGATTGGAACATTTTGTGTGGATGTCTGTTTTTAATTTTAACGACAAGCTTAAGGGGGCAATATTTTGTGTCGATTGTAGAGAACTCCACGCATATCACAGTTATAATGTCAAGAATCTTTGTTGGTAACGAAAGCCATTGCTCAACTCAGCAAATGGATCGCGGTGACCAAATGCCCACAACAGTGGCATGACTTTAGAACAGGGGACAAATTTTTCCAAATTTTTTCAATTTATTACTTGATTGTTACATTTGTTTGTAAAAATTACTCAAAAAATAAATGCAACTAAACTGGCTTTTCGGGATAAAAAAAAAGTGGACTATCCGAAATGTAATCGGGGTAAGATCCGAATTAAACGAACTTGGTGTCTGAAGTTGAATGTTTTCGATCATGACTCACGAATCTCGAATACTTTTTTATTCTTGCACTTCACACGTGCATAACAACAATCACAAATGTTTGTTTTTCAACATAATGGTGGGACCAAAGCACAATGGCAAAGTTGATATTCGTGCTGCAGTGAGTAAATACCAATCTTAGGAACCGCGTGAGTAATGAGTTCAGGAAGCCGCACGGCTCCCACGTAACGAGGCTGCAGGGCTCCTACGTTGATGACGACTTTGGCAGGGGGAACTTCTCATAAGGAAGTAGCTCGACGCAATGCAACGATGAAAGGCTTACGTGAAATAAAGTTGAACGAACGACACAAGTACAGCATGAAAACACAACGCAAACATTTCAAGACAAGTATAAGCAGTAGAGCCAATAATGTTCAACCCGGCTATTTAGCTGACTAAATCGTTGAAAGTGACATTATAGCTGCACTGATGAGACTTATTAGGTCGAAACAGTGATCCGGTGTGCAGCCCCTTATTTCAAGACAATTTTACAGTAGATGCATTTGACATTACCTTTATTATTAAAGTCATGATTTAATTAGAATCAACAAACATGTTTAAAACTTTGAAAGTATGCAGTGATAATTGTTTTTCGTTTTCTGGAACTTTACTTGAAATTTATGTATTATGAATTTCCATCAGTAGTTTTGATATTCACGTACTGAGGATCTTGCGTGGTTTCGTAATGGTTGATATCAGGGTTTGGTTGGTGTTGGTTGGAAGGATGGTTCTGCCGTGCTGGTTGGTTATAGGCTGTTGGGATGGTTTGTGGCAAAATGTACGCATCGTCTGGTTGTCCTTTATCTACAGTTGTTGAGACAACAAGTGGTTTATGGTGAAAGCGGACAAAACAATTTTGATGATGAGTTTATGAATCGAAATCATGTTGACCATGACGTGCCTTTTTTGTTTCGTGTATTTTTTGTTGCACTAGACGTGTGCAGTTACTTGGTTACCGGCTATCCGGACAAAAAGTAGTATTTTTACAGACTAACGGCATCGCAGACATGTTAAACAGACCAAATTTAATTTAACCCGCTTAATACAGAAATTGTTCGGTATGAACTGTGTATGACCAAGCACATAATGTTGTTACAGGGTGACCAAGCACATCATATTGTACGGCTGGACTAGTTAATTGAGAAAACTGTGACTTGCAAATTCACCTGTATGCTTTTCATGCGTAATAACTAGCGGTTATATAAAATCCAAATTGAGCATCAGAAAGCTTATCAGAAAGCAACCGTAGACGGTTTACTCACCTGCCTCTGCTGCAACCGTGACTTCGGTGGGATTCACCAATCCAACATCCCTAAAAACAGTGTTTACCCTTCAGATAATAAACAAACAACAATTTCAAACTCGCCTTGTTTGTCGCCTTTGCTTCATCACACGATATCCAACCATGCAAATTAGGGCAATCACTGCAATGCAAGCCAACGTCCAACCCATGATAGCTGATAAGTTGGTTCTGTTGGATGCTGTAATTTTGGTTGGCAAATTAAAAACTGTGTATGGGTGTAGTTGTAAGACTTTCATGTTTATGAAATGTTAAATGGATCAATATTTTCTCAACACATGTTGTTAAATACTTATTGTACTACTGTTTAAGACTGTTACAATTGTGTCTGTTGGTTTACCAGTCGTAGTAATCAGTACGGTTGTTTCCTTGGCCAGTTTGTTGGTCCCGCTGGATAACTCAATCGCAACAGACGTGGTACTTCCTGTGGCTTGCTTGGATGTTGTTGTTGTTGAACTAGTGCTTAACAGTGCAATGCTTACCATCGTGGCTACCGCCGTTGCTGCAAAGACATTTCATTAACGAGGTTTTAAATTTGAGTTTATGATTTCTGTATAACTTTACCATTTAGTAAATATAAATCCTATAATAAAAGTGCAGATGGAATTTAAAATTTTATGCTTTGATTTCTTTGATCAATTTGTGTATATCAAAAGAAAGGAATAAAATGAATACTTGTTTTCTTTACTGTGTTGATTGGATAAAATAATTTTTTAGTATTTGGTCTCACAAAGCATTATACTGCAATATATCTTGGCAAAGATGCGGAAATGTAGGCGAAATATATATATATCATAAACAACAGAAAGACATTTGACTTAGGTTTTTTCTTATACAACTTGTTAAAAATTAGAAACCAAGTTTTTGTTGCCCATAAGACTGTCGGAAAATTTCCCCAGAGTTATATCTTGGCAAACTTGCAGAAAGTGCGATTGTCTGGCTTAGTTGACGAGTCATTTGAATGAATTTCAAAATTTGTTTTTACTAAGAATTTGTTTTGATTTATCAAAATTCATCTCAAAAAGTATGCATGCAAATACTTCCTAACTCATACGGTCACAAATATGTCTCGAAATATGTTATTGCTGTACTGGTGGTTGTTGTTGTGAGTATGGCTGTACTGGTGGTTGTGGTGGTTGAGGCAAAAGTGGTGGTTTTGCTTGTCGTAGACGCCGTACCTGTTTAAACGCAACATTTTACCAACTTTCGAAAGCCGAACTTTCATACAAGAATATAAACATGAGGCTAAAGTTGAGGACTGCATTTGAAACCTTCTTGCCGACATTACAAACAAACACCTAACTTACAGCGGTCTTTGGGCATAATTCCTTCACATATATATCTCAATGAGTATGAGTAAGCAATATCCCTTGCTACACATAAGGACCGGTCAAATGAACTTTGAATTAAATCACCTGGGGGGTATCTTTCACAAATATATCTCGAAGGTGATGAGCAAGGAACATCTCTCCATCTGTATGTTGGTTCAACTTCGTAAATCCATCCCATTATTACACAGTTCTCATTTTTATCACTGTTGTTTGGTTCTTGCGCAAACCATTGTCCACTGTTAGCACTTGATCCATCCGTCCATTGGAAGTTGTTTGTTCCCGAAACTCGTGTTGCTCCGATGTAGAATGAGAATGGAAAAGCTGAGTGGTAAACAACAGAGGAATGTTGGAAGTGCTGTTTTAATATCAAGTGCAACTTTCTAACATACGAAATAACCAACCTTAAATATTTTCGTATATAAGAAAGTTGCACTAGATATTAAATATTTCACACAAGCACGTGAATTCTCAGTGTTTTGCGAAATATTCCTTGTATTGAGCGATGTTGCGTATTACTTTTAATACGATATATTTTTCATTTTGTATACCGGACAAATGTTTCTATGTTCGCATTGCCCCACTGCACATGCCCCAAGTTGGTTATTACGTATATCTCTCTTTGATTCGTCGGAAAAAGTGACCGTTCCAGGAATGCCATTGAACATTTTAATTTTGATTGACAAACATATAAAATCTACGATCGATATTGTTACCTGTTACTGTTCCAATCTTTCCAACCAGGAAATTAAATATAGCTGAGGTTTTAACATTGGCCACATGTGCATTCTGTCTACTGCAAGCTTCTTCAGCTTTTTGGTATGAATTAACTTGAGGTCCGATCAAATATTCCCTGTAGTAGTCATACTTGTGCCAAGTTTGCCCAAAAACAACCGTTTGAAAATTTATAAGCAAGAGAACAAACAACTTCATAATCACTTGTGTTTTACTTCAGTGTGGGTTAAGTTGCAAACATCTCAAATAACATAACCCGTTGCCTGCAACAGAACTGGAACTGTGTTTTGTGTGCTTGCTTATGTGCCCATTTTACTGGTTCTTTTTGCAAAATACTGAAAACAAGAAAGTGCACATTTCTCTCGTAAGCGACATAATAAATCCTGCAATCATTTGGCGAAATTATTCAAATATTACTGTAAACGTTTCATCGACTGAATTCCTCCCTATTTCATCACATGCGATCATTAAACAATCTTCGCACATTATTGTCGCTAAAATCAGGACAACTCTCATACTGACTTGTAGGCAGCTCAGCATGAAACAACACTTCCAACGCAATAGTAAACGCACTGACTGACGTCATAGGAAATAGTGGGTTTGACGTTAGTTGGATATGATATATTATGTGATAAGGTTGGGTAGAGTATTTGCAGGAAATAGGTGGATTACGAATAAAACATCGTTGCAACTTTATTCTGCGCAGTCGATACACACACGAAGTACTTGCTATAAACAGGTCCAGACTGGTGTAAAGTTGAAATATATATTTCGCCCGATTGGCATTCTGTAATGTAAACACAACATTGAACAATATGTGAGATGGTGAAATGTCTGAAATCATCAATAATAGTTTGAATGTGAATGGAACAAATTTATACCTGTCGCAACACCACAGTTACCCAGCTGGCGACACAAGATCGGATGTAAATGTTGGAAGTTATCAAGTATGACAACCTAAACACTAAACACGAAAACAGTCTAATTTTTACTCTTTTTCTTTTGGCAACTTTAAAGATTAATCAAACTATCGCCTCGCTTTATCCCTACACGATCTATGTTTGCACTTTAGTCGATAGAAGCGTGTTTGCGACCGACTTTAGTGCTAAAGTTTGAGGGCTAACTCAAATCCCAAATCTAATCAACGCTATGTAAGCCAACTTTTCAGCAGAATTTAAAGTTCAAGAGTATAAGTGATAATGTACACCCGTACTATGTAGGTAGATGCAACCTAGTGCATGCTTATGAAACTGAAGGACATGAAATATGGGTGGAACAAGACACAAACAACACAATACGACAAATTCATAGTAAAGTAAAAAGCTAAATAGCTTGTCTAGCAAGACATATATGAATTCGTTGAAAGATGTAACAAATAAAGCAACCTCTCTAACTCAGTAAACCTTAAAACTCATGGTACAAATTGCAACAATTCCAAGGTATGACTTCAAGTCGTGATATTATAAAAATACGCAGCATTTTAACACCACTGTAAATAATTTCCATTCATATGGGAACAGGATCTTGTTTTAAGAGCTATGTTACTATAGTGATGTACCAGCAGAACACATCATCTTCTATTGACTTGTTATGAGGCGATATATATTGTTGCGTGAAGTGAAAATGCACTGACTGATGATTACGCAAGCAGTGGGTTAAACAGGTGGGACAAGTCAGGTGGGAAATCATCCAAACGTGTGTCATTGTGACACTATACTGTGTTTTACCTCACAATTACGCCTAATGCTTGAACAAATAACTTTTCGACCAATTTTGGGCGATATGTGGTTATTTCACTCAACTACCTAAGAACACCTCATCGAGATTAATCATCGTGGGCTTTTTCTTTTCTGATGCCATAGTTGTGGGCTAAATGAGTTGATTGATTGTGTGTTGGTGCGTTTCGTGTTGTAGTGGTATGGTTAATGTGACAGTTTGTGGAACAATGTATGTTAAATCTTGCTGCATTTCAGCATATGTTTTAGTTGCACGATATTTTTTGGCTTGTGGACATACCTACAGTTGTTGTGGATTTTGTCCAATTTAACAGCAAAGTTAACTTTAATAAATCAATCCAATTTTACAATGTTTGAGTCTGTGTATCTTGATGTGTAAAGATGAATTCTTTGTCGTATAATTTTTTGTTCTCAAACCGAACTTTGATTTTCTAAAGGAGTTAGTCCCGATGGCCGCTCGGCGATAGAGCTTTCCAATCCATAGTCTTCCTACAGCTGACTGTGATTCTCCTCGATGAAAAAAACATCACTTGAGCGCATGACTCGATAACCCTTATGGTGCCCTTGAAAGTCTTACACACATGAAGTGGTTACAGGCAAAATAAAATTTGCAATTCATGTTAAATATAAACTAAACCTGAAGCCCTAGGAAAAACCGACCAGCTTGTATTTTTATTCTACGCCCAATTTTACATTATGTGTTGTACCTACAATATCCTAAACTGTTGTTTTGAGGGTTTAACTTGACTGAAAATTTATACAACATATTTACCCGACTGCAGGCTATTAAAAATTCCTAAACTTTTCATTGCAATGTCCAAACATTTTGAATATTGCACCAACACAACAAACATTTTAGAATAACATTGTTTAATATAACAACACGCGCTACTATGCCGATGAAAAAACAATAAACAACACCGGATCGATGAACCAAGCCACCGTGGTAGGCTGTCGATCGATACCGTATCTGTAGTAGCTGAGTAAAGCCTTTTCAAATCAAAGGCTTTACTCAGCTACACGCGCTATTATTATCGTATATAGTGTTGTTGGTGTTAAAAAAGTTTTACCGTTAGTAATTTACAGGTGTAACAACACCAAGCGTTATGACCGCGTGAACAGTTGCGTGGAATAGCAGCGCGTCAAAATGGCAATTAATCTTTCCGTATAGCGTGTTATAAGCAGTAGGGTATTCTTTCACAAATGTATCCCGAAGCAGTTGAGCAAGAAACATCATTCCATCCGTATGTTGGATTAAGTTCGAAACCCATTAACACACAACCTTCAATTCCACCTGCGTTGTTTGGTTCGCCCGCACTCCACTGTCCACAGTTAACACTTGATCCATCCGTCCACTGGAAGTTGTTTGTTCCCGAAACTCGTGTTGCTCCGATGTATAATGAGTAAGGAAAAGCTGAGTGGTAAACAACATAGGAATGTTGAAAGTTATTACAACGGTTTCATAGCCGTAGTAACTTTCTTGCATACGAAACAACCAATCGAGATTATGGCGAATTGGGATTTGAAACCCAAAATATTTTGCATATAAAGCAGGGACTTCCCAGCGTTACAAATGTTACTATTCTCTCAAATATTGAGGAAGGTTCTCCCTACTGCACAAATCGTTTGGCTATTACATTTAGCTATTACAGCTATCTTATCGAGATCATTAAGTTTACAGAATTTGCAGCCTATTGTTAGATTAGCAAGTTTTTCCCAACAATTCGAAGTATTTTCTGATTATGTGGAACTGATCATCTACGGATATATGAGGTTGCTTGGAAAGTTGTGCGATTTGCATAGTTAGTTGACCATAATACGCACCCTATTAACCGCCTAAATACCGTAGAACAGTCGGTAGAGCGTTAAGATTGGTTAACTTAGGCTTGTGAGTTCAAACCTCACCGAGAACTTGATTTTTCAGATTTCTCTCTGATTCGTCGAAAAAGTGGCCGATCCAGCTTGCTTGGAATGCCAGCGAACATGTTCATTTTGGTCGGCAAACAATATAAAACCCAAGATTCGTTACCTGTTAAATTCCCAATCTTTCCAACCAGAAAGTTAAATATAGCAGTTGTTTTAACATTGGCGAGATGTAAACTGTGTGAACTGCATGCTGCCACAGCTTCGGTATATGAATTAACTTGAGGTCCGATCAAATATTCTTTGGGGTTGTTCAACTGGAGCCAAGTTTGTCCGACAGCAACCGACAGAAAGGTTACAAATACTACGGCAACCAAATTCATTTTTAGCCGATGCTTGACTTTTTTAATACATTTAAATTATCAAAGTTTTATAGGCCATGTGTCACCTGCCACCTGTTTCAAGTAATTTCAAATGCATTATTGATTCTTTCTTGACTTTTGAAAGGAAATTCGTTATTGCTCTGCTTAGCAACGTACTACTGTCAAAAAAAATTTTGTGGTCAGTTTATTTTGTTGTATTGTGCAAGTTTTCTCCATCAAGTGCTGATATCGGCACTCTACCCATTCACCTGTAGACTACAGAGTTGATTTATTACTTTATATGGACGGGATGTTCTTACGTCATATACATACAACCGCATCGAACCAAGTATCCAACTGTTTCTGGGAAAATAATTTACCGATATTCTCCACGAAACACTATTTTGCCAATGTACTCATTAAACGTGTCGACATTAACAGAAAAAAAAACAATCTTTGCCAAATACGTAAGCTGTCACCCATTGCCTTCAACTTAACAGATCAGCACAAAACAAAACTATCAAAACTATCGTCTGCAATCCACCGAGACATCTTCATATTTTTAAAGGAGCCAGAAGAACATTTTCTTATGAAATCACAACACCTTGCAACAACAGTAGAAGTACCAACATTGTGTGGTATTTTATTGCTGCGTTAACTCAGCCTGACTGATGTTCACGGAAGCAACGGACTTGGCACTATAGTTATAAATGGAACATGACGCGTTGAGGTTGGGTAAAACTTCGTTGAAACATGCAGGGTAATATTTCTTTGGTAGTTTGGTAAACGTTGTTGACAATTATGGTATCGAAATAACTTGTTTTTGTATTGAAACTCTCTGCTTTGGATGTGGATGTTAATCTACATATTTTTTATCATTTTCCCGACCATTTTTACACGTGGGAGAACTGCTGGCTCCTTCAATTGATCGGTTCGATTTTGGGAATGATTTTTATCAGTCCGATTTCTGTTTCAACAAAGTTGATCGTCTGATTTTAGTTTTAACGTCGAGTTCAAGTGTACGTATTTTGTTTCCATCGTACAGAACTCCCCACTTGACACAGCTATCATATTTATACCGAGAAACTGTATGGGCAGACATTAAGCTTATCAATAATAAGCTTAAACAAATTTCTTGAGACTACAACTGCCATGTAATGAAAGTCATAGCTGAACTAAGCAAATAATTCTCGATGACCAAAGATGCACAGCCGTCGCATGAGTTTGATCTAGAGGAAATATTTCCGAATTTATTTTGTTTGTTGCTAGATTATTACATTTCTTTGTTAATTGAACAAAAAATAGTCAAATTAAACAGGCCTGGCAGGGTAAAAAAATACGTGATTGTCTAAAATTATTCGTAAGTAGGTCAAGATCTGCTTCAAATGAACTTGAAGATTTTGCATCACAAATCCCAAATACATTTTTATTCTCGTAATTCGCTCGTCCACAACAAACAGAGCAAAGATTTTTGTTTCAAGATGAAGGCAAAGTTGATATTCGTGCTGCAGTGAGTAAATACTAGTCTTAAGAACCGCGTGAGTTATAACGAGTTCGGACTCCTACGTAACAATCGAGCTTTACTTGATTGATGACGACGTTGGCAGGAGGAACTTCTCATAAGGAAGTAGCTCGACGCAATGCAGCGATGTAAGACTTACGTAAATGTTGAATGAACGACACAACGACAGCATTAAAACACAATGCAAACATTTCAAGAACAATTTTACAGTAGATGGTTTAAACCTGGTATCATATGCGGTGCTTCGAAAACAAACTACAAACGTGTGTTAGTGGTTACTGTTTTTCGTTTTCTGGAGCTAAGTTTCATTGAAATCCATGTATTCTGAATTCCCATCAGTAGTTTTAATATTCTCGTATTGAGGATCTTGCATGGTTTCGTAATGGTTGATCTCAGGGTTTGGTTGGTGTTGGTTGGAAGGATGGTTCTGCCTTGCTGGTTGGTTATTGGTTGTTGGAATGGTTTGTGGCAAAATGTACGCATCGTCTGGTTGTCCGTTATCTGCAGATGTTGAAACAATAAGCCACGGACACGGCAGACTGAAGAATTAATTATCAAAATCGACTTCTCAAGGGAAACAAAATAACCTGTGTATTAAACAATGGACCATCGAGATCATCGCTGTTTGAAAATGCATCCAAATTAACAAATAATTATATAACGTGCACATAAAGCGTAATGAACCGTGGACTGTTTACTCGCCTGCCGCTGCTGCAACCGCGACTTCGGTGGGATTTTCGAATCCAACAAACCTAAAAACAGTGTTTACCCTTCATATAATAAAAAAACAACATTTTGATCTCGCCTTATTTGTCGTCTTTGCTTCATCACATGATATCCAACCATGCAAATTAGGGCAATCAGTGCAATGCAAGCCAACGTCCAACCAATGATAGCTGACGAGTTGGTGCTTTTGGAAGCTGAACTTGTTGCTGGAAAATTAACACAGTGTGTAGGTGTAGCTGCAAGACATTCGTTTTCATGAAAACTTAAAATCTGTGTTTCTTGTTAGGGAATTATTGGGTTGTTGTTGGGTAACTAAATCGGAACCGAAATAAACAAAAGTATTTTGATAAGAAATATTATGTTTTGGATTCACTGTGTGTCGTAAAGTTATTGACCATGTCATGCGATCGAAGATATAGCGAAAATCCAATCATTTAAATTGTGAAAGTGGGAAATGAGATGAAAAATGTCAAGAAACTAATTTAAATGGATGATTATTTGCACAACACTTGCTAAATATATTTTTTGCTAGTGCTTGTGGATGTAGGTTTACCAGTCGTGGTGATCAGTTCGGGTGTTTCCTTGGTCAATTTGTTGGACCCGCTGGATAACTCAATCGCAACAGACGTGGTACTTCCTGTGGCTTGCTTGGATGATGTTGTTGTACTTGTGCTTAACGCTGCAGTGTTAACCGTCGTGGTAGTTGGCGTTGCTGCTGTTGCTGCTGTTGCTGCCGTTGCTACAACAATATGTGATTAATGGTGTTTTGAATTTGAGTTTATAGTTTGTTTTATAAATCTGCGATTCAGTAAATTAAAAATCCTGCAAAGTTGTCACAAATAAAGTTTGAATTTTTTGTTTTAGTGATTCCCTTGTTCAATTTGTGTATATAGCAAGAAAATCAAAAGAATACTTATTTTCTTTGCGGTATGGATTGCCCGAATCTTTATTTTTTGATAATTGGTCTTATAATCTGCGTATTGTTCTGGTGTATCTCGACAAATTACCGGTTGGTATTCTTTCACAAATGTATCCCGAAGCAGTTGAGCAATCAACATCATTCCATCCGTATGTTGGATTAAGTTCGAAACCCATTAACACACAACCCTCAATTCCACCAGAGTTGTTTGGTTCGCCCGCACTCCACTGTCCACAGTTAACACTTGATCCATCCGTCCACTGGAAGTTGTTTGTTCCCGAAACTCGTGTTGCTCCGATGTATAATGAGTATGGGGAAGCTGAGTGGTAAACAACACAGGAATGTTGGAAGTTATTTCAACCGGTTTAATATCATGTGCAACTTTCTTTAATACGAAATAACCAACCGAGCTTTTGGCAATTTCGGAAATTTTGCCCTGAAACCCTAAAATTGTTACACAAAAAGCACGTGACATCTGATTCCTTGTATTGAGTGATGTTTGAGTTTAACTTGTAATAGAATATATTTGTCATTTTGTATGCCGAACCAATGTTTTTATGCTCGTATAATGAGGCGAAATCGTCCCACAGTACCGACCCCAAGTTAGTTACGTATATCTCTCTTTTGATTCGTCGGAAAAAGTAACCGTCCTAGGAATGCCATTGAACTTGTTTGTTTTGATTGACAAAAACATATAAAACCCAAACGATCAATTTCGTTACCTGTTACATTTCCAATCTTTCCAACCAGGAAGTTAAATATAGCTGTGGTTTTAACATTGGCGAGATGTGCATTGTGTGCACTGCATGTTTTATTAGCTTCTGTTTGTGAAGAAACTTTTGGGCCGATCAAAAACTCCGTGAGGTCGTCAAACTTGTACCAAATTTGTCCAACAGCAACCGGGAGAAAAGTCATAAATAACACAATAAATACCCTCATTATCTTATGCTTACACGTTCTCATTTAATTACAAAGAACTTCGTCGTTACAAGACACATATAAAGTAGTTGTAACTGATACCTGTAGATGTATTGCATCTTTTGCACTAACGTAATCTAATATGTTACATCATTGCAATAATCTATACATAAGTATTAAGACTGGCTTAATAAGCTGTGCAGAATCATTAGAACTGGCTTCCTGCACTGTGAAAACGCAGACAACTATGCCAGGAAAGCAGTAGCCCAAGAAAAGGCGCAGTAGACACACTTCCTGTTAAAATATTGACGATCATGTTTTTGTTCAGTTAAATCTTTTACCACAACCACACAGACGAATGATTGCACATTTACACACACATGAACGAGCAATAACACATTAGTTATTTGCAAATGCTTTTACCTTAGACAGAAATAGTTTGTTCAAGTTAGGTTACCGCCAGCTTATCATCTTTAAGGCTTTAATCCCACCTTTGACATTGCGCACGATTTCAGGGTTACTAAAACTGTTTCTTCCAAATGACTTTATACAAGGAACGTAATGTCAACCCTAAAAATTTTGCAACAAAACATCACAACCTGCCTTCGCTACCTGATACGTCGCTTTCGGTGCAAGGGTTTATGGATTACCATCATAAATGAGTGCAGGATGGCCAGTAGTTTTCGTCACTGTCGAAGACGGTGCTCTAGCTGAAAAATGACATCAACATGAACCCGGAACATAACCCCAGGCATAAAATATCAGGTAGTTTACGCTGAATGGATGAAGGCGTTTATGCTCAGACTGCAAAAAATGTGTTAATATGTAGTAGTATTTCATACCACGATTAACATGATTGGGACAATAGTTTCGTGGTAGAAATGCACAATGGCTTACCTACATGGCTACTGTTTTAAATTTGGCGAGATGTGCATTCTGTTTACTACATGATGCTTCAGCTTCTGTGTATAACTTTTACCAAATATTCGTGTTGGTCGTCCAACTTGCATTAAACTTGTGTGCAGAACATGGTTTTCGTCCAATTGGTTTCTTGGCACTGCTTTCCATTGCTGCACCGAGGCACCGACTTGCCTTTGACGGGACTAAGGTTCGGAGAGAAGGATTGGGATTATTCCAAAGGCCTCTAGAAACGTTTCTCATACCAAAGAGCAACGTTGGTGTCAACGACAGAACGTAGTATTTTACATTTTCTGTTTTGTAACCTGTCGTAATTATTGCCAACACGCGTTTGCTTGCCCAATCGCATGACAGCGCGAGCGGTCTGAGCGAGTTTTCCTTTCTTTTCTTTGTGTGTCATACTTTGCTACGCTTTACACTACGGTGGACGAACTTTTTCGAAATATTTTGTCACCACACACCGGCGCTTTTCTCTGTTATAATCAGTTATCTGAAAAGTACAAACTATGATTTCCACATCTACTGACACAAACTTTCTCAGTTCCTCAACCATTTCTTTTTTAATTGGGTTTGTAAACACATAAACATTGAGTCAAAATACACTATTGGTTATCAAAGTATAGATTTAGTATATTTTAACTAAATTTACGCAATGAAAAGATACCGGCAATTTCGTATATGACAACATTCAAACACAAATCTCTCCTTCAGTTAATTCCAGATAAATTGGTGACGTCATTGAAGACATGCAACCAGAATCATGTCGCACAAGGAGATGGTGGTGTTTTGTGCTTGGTGTATCCAGTAGTCGGCAGTTGCGACGTTCAACTTTTTGTAGTTCTATGCAAAGGAAAACATACGGGCTCTGAGCGAATTAAATGTCGGGAACTGTTTTATCTCACTTTCATGGAAAGTCAAACCGAAAAAAAATCTCTGCTTGTTAACAATAAAGTGATGCATCTTCCTGCGCCAGTTTCCTGAGTCAAATGCTTACGTGCAGTTACCAGTCAGTTGTTTCACTTCACTTATCTAGATATTTCCATTTTCGTCAAACGAAATGTCCTTAAAACTGACGACTTCAAAACTTTTTGCTGCTTTGTCAGTGGACTTTGACATTTGCGACTAAGGCATAAAACCCGAAGGATTAATTTCGATATTTGTGTAAACTATGTCCCAATCTTTCCAACCAAGGTTCACAATCCGTCAAACCGTGAAGGAGTTGGTTGGAAAACAAACCATGTACGACTTGATGTCTCCTTAAGCGTTTACTGAGTGGGTAAAACCTGTTAGTTGTGTGGACACCAGAAATATCACACATCAGAGGCTCAAGTAGACTAACAGACGAACAAGACTATTGTATTTATATGTTGATTCTTCTTTTACAAACCCATGTATTCAAATGTGTCCAAATATCTAGGGGAGAGCAACGACACTCCTTGTGATGTAAACACCTATGACGTATATGAGTAATTGTTTTCGGACATGGAAAATTTGCCAGCAATTCCATAACCCAGCCGCATTTGGAGCTACGCCGCAGATCGAAGCTGCTTTGATAAACGTTTGTTCGCTTATTCAATCATTTAAGGAGTTCGTGTATAGCAAACATACTCTTCTGTTAGTAACAAACACGAAGCAAACTATGATGTCAACATCTACTGACACAAACTTTCTCAGTATGGCTTTAGTATATTATAAAATAACAAAACAATATGCAGTATATGACTTTCCAGACAGGCAAAATACAACAACCAACCGTACATGACAACATCCTAAAACAAAACGCAACCAGAATCATGTCGCACAAGGAGATGTTGATGTTTTGTGCTTGGCGTATGTAATAGTTTGCAGTTGTATCGTTCAACTTCCTGTAGTTCTAAGCAAAGGGTGAAGGATAACAGACGGGTTTGAAGCAGGATAAATGGCGGGAACTGTTTTGTCTCATTTTCGTGGAAAGTGAAACCGAACAAAGAAAAAGCTGCTAGTTGACAATGAATTGATGCATCAGCCGCCGCCGGTTTCCAAGTTAAATGCTTGCGCGCAGTTAACAGGTAGCTGTTTTCTTCATGCAAGCCTGTGTGGCATTTCCATTTTAGTCAAACGAAATTTCTTAAAAACGGACGACTTCAATATTTCGTTGCCTTTACGACCTTGCATGCAGTAACTTCATAGTTCTGTGTTTACTAGGGAACATTCAGCAATCAGTCGTGTAATTCTATGAAGCGGAAAATGAACAAGTTTGTGTTGATGTTGATTTTCACTTTGGTTGATTTCACGTATGGAAGTGGAAATTCCACCGAATCACCTGGTAAATACCTTTTTAAATAAGAGTTGTATATTGTGATTTTTTTTTGAAAGATAATGATTTATTATAAACAGCAGATTTTCACGCTAAAACCGCACACTCATAAATCTGTGTTTCGATCTTTCTTTTCAAAACAACCAACAACAGCCCGTTGATCATAAAGGGGCATTGAATCACCGCGGATTTTCTATTCTGTTTCATTAAATAATCATTCAATTGAAACCTTATTTATATTGGATCGGGGTGATCCTTACTATAAAGACATAAGACTAGCTGGGCCTCAATTTGATGAGCAAGTTTGTTATGGAGTCGTACGCAGTGCACCTTAGTGTAACGATACGCGGCAAAACTATTTCTGCGCTGTACATGAAAGCATTGTAAAGTAAATACTGAACAAAACACCGTATTTTAGTCTACAATAAAATTATTAAGTGAATATGGTTTGTTATGAAACATTACCAATATGACATAACACATTTCAACTGTTACAGGAGGAGTTCTAAAGTGCTACCAGTGTCACGGCACATTTTATACCAATACTTATAAGTGGATTAGCGGAAAAGGATGCTATTTTAGAAATCTTAAAACTTCTGACTATGGGATGTCATGTGCTGCAGATCAGATATGTGCTACTGAGTCTTCTCCAGGAGTTGGTATGCTTTTTTACTAAGTTAAAATACTATGCTAAAGCTCCGATGTGAAATTACAATTGTATCAAATAATTTTTTTTCCAAACTGCTATATAGTCACGCGGTATCCAGAAAGACATTCAATTTTTGAAAGTTTGATTGCAGTTAGCAAAACATACGTTCGTCGATACTGCAAAACCATGTATGGACAGATTCCTAAACACTGCGAAAAAAACAGTGATTGTGTCTGTAGAGTCGACAAATACAATTACCACTGTTGCACAGGTGAGCAACAAAAATTACATGAATTACAATTCTTGTGAAGTAAATTCAAATTCTGTACTTTCATTGCAAACTAAAGGTTTTGAAGGGCAACGTATGACTAAAACATTAGTTTTATTTACGCAAATTGTTTGGATGTTGTTCATTTTCTCTTTACATGTCATACATGAAGACAGTAATGGTGTGTTTGCGACTATGTTTACAGTATTTTATAGCACTTGGTAATCGAACTTGGAAACAATTTGTGGGCAAGAACTGACAGAAGGGCAGTATGACGCAATAATCGATGCCAGAAGAGCAGTATGATGCAATAATCGATTTTATGGTTTTTAGATTTGTGCAATGACAACAAATCAACTTCCATCAACAGTAAATTCATTCACGTCCTCTTCCCTTTGCTGGTACCATATATGAAATGTATGCTTTAACCTATGATGGAGCTGCAGTGAGTATTGTGTTGACAACAATTGTTGCTGCATAACTACCGATATATACAGAATAAAGAATTACAAAAAGTGTTAAAATTGTTCTTGTGTATTTATTTAGTTTAGTGTATTGTTGTGTATCTCCAAGTACTGCTAAGGAGCTGCAGTGATTTATTTTGCGATAAATCGGATCTTAAACACCATGATTGAGAAGCACTGTCTTTTTGTAAAATACCCTGAAACATCCACAGTCCAGATTTATACGCATTCAAGATCATACAGAAGACCAAACGGCCACTGTCGAGGTGGCTAACGTCTCCTCAAGTACCAAGATTGTTGAATTGTTGTGCCCTGAAAATATGGCTGCTTTAGCCTCGACAAGTACTGCCTCGTTTGGCAACACGATGATAATTTGAAAGGTCTGTTTGTTTTCAACGCAGTATATTTGTAAAACGTAACGTACAAGTTGTACATCAAATGGTTTAGAGATTTTTTTGTGTATATTCATGACACTAACAAATGGTGTTGTGAATACATATTATAAACGAAAGAAATAGTTTGAACAACACTAATTAGAAAACTCTAGGTTCAAAAAAATCTCCCAGGTTCAAAATATATTAAATAAACGAATAAAAAATAGTTCAAGACTTGCACGTTGTCATCACATGTGTTAGGTGACGGATTTGACACTTCTCATCTATCCCCAAGAATTCTTTGTTGTCACATTCGAATACGGCTTGTGGGTCGTCGCAAATCTTCAATAATTTTGAACATAGTTGTTAGGTGGCCTTTTTTAAACATGAGAGAACCGTATACGGTTCGGACATATTTGTCAAGATATTTTTAATATCGTTAATCATAAAACAAAAATATATTTGCAGAAATGACACAGAGTTTGTAATTTCGCTTTTAACTTTGCTATGCACAAATTATCCAATATGGGAGGTAGTTATATTAGTACTACTATAAACAATTATCTGTAATCGGTTGGTTTGGGTCAATAGTAGGTCGCCTGAAGCTTTCTGTTATAATCTTGATCTTGCTACAGAGCACATATAGAATCAAAACTTTTGCAATGAAAAAAAGCACCCCGAGCCTGACGAAACGGGAAGGAATCCACTTCACAAAGCTCGCCACTAAATTCGGCTGGACAACTGAAATTTTAATGCACACAACTTTATGTAGATTCGTTTTATTATAAATTAAACAAATTAATACAACATAACAAACCATACGTTACGAAATAAATTTACCAAGTGGATGCAAATAATATTTCCCTAATTTCAAACGAATATGTTGGAAGAGTAATCTTTCATATGATTACATGTTTACGTTTACTTACACACATGATGTTGTTCCATTTTCAAATACACAACTCCCTTTATTTTCGCACTGCATGTTGTCGCACAAACTGGAACATCTATAAGCACACCAACATTAAGCACTATATGTAATAGTCCAACCATTTAAGCAAAATTAATGTCATACTACAACAGCGTAACTTTGTCTTTTAACTCCCTTCAGGAAAATGTCATAGCAGAATGGATCATTCGAAATTTGAAAACCGTTTGAATTATATTTAAGCATACATGGGTTAACGGTTGCCATATAACACATGTCGTGTTCTGTGGAAGTCAACATAACTGCGTGTGTCGGTATCATGCGAATTAAACACAATAAATGTAATGGAAATCGCCTGTGTGTTTGCTCAGTTTTTCATAATAGGATGTTATTGAGTGTGAGACCTAGTTCTAATCAGTTAAATAGTGTGCGTCAAACCACGAAGATATAACGAAACAAAAAAGCGCTTTTTTTATTTCTAAGACGCTGAAGACAATACTCATATGTAAACCTCTACGAACCAACCGACCAGCAGTTAATGTAAATAACGCACCCGTTTTCGCTCTTCTCAAATCCAGGTTTACAATCACATTTAAATGAGCCCAGAGTATTTGTGCAATCTGAGTTCTTGGGGCAGGGAGAACGTTGGTTGCTACATTCGTCTGAATCTGCGAACACATGTGAAAGTGCAAAAAGTCATTGTTGTGTGTCCTCCGCACACTACACGGATATATATGTCCACATACATTGAACACTTAAGAGTTTAACATATTCATATTTAAATGCAATAAAAAAAGCAGCGAGATTAGGAACATTTTGAAGGTAATCATTTTCACAACATTGTGAAGAAATGCTTCACGTAGGTTAGTTCGATGTATTTTCTTTCAATAATTCATCATCCAGTTATTAACAGGCCTACTTTAACTTTCCTACTTTCCTACCTATAGCACTGACTGTCAGAAAATTTAACAATGAATTCGAATTAAGTAATCGGCTTTGCAGCAAACTTAAAATGTTCAATATGTCGTTGGAGGAAGTCGCTGTCCCGTCGAAAGCGAAAATAATCTCAGCAATTACAGAACCCGCCGAAAACCCGATTACTTCCACGTTGTTAAAAGTTGTATTATTCAATAAAATGTTCACCTGTAACAAAAAATTTTCTCTTGAAAATCTCTTTAAAAAAAGATCTATAAAAGTACTGACCGCATTTGTGACGTCATCAATAAGCTGCATTGAAGCGAAAGACGTCATGTTGTTTAGTTCTGTTGTAAAATTTCGATTGCCGATGGTCAGTTGGCCTTGTAAGGTGATAGCATTTACACATGCAGCCTGTGAATTAACAACTTGGCCAAGCGGACATGATGCGGTCGGGGTTGTCGGAACTTTAGCCGTGGTCGTATCCCCGGAATCTGACTGACCCAAGTCTACGGATAACTCCGCGGACGAATGTTCCAGGGTTCCAATGTAAAAATCGCATTTCGCATCTGCGTAACCCGGCCTGCATACGCATCTGTTTTTAATCCACATTCCTCCTTTTTCATTACATTCTGAAATGACAGGTCGCAAACCGCAGGTAAACTGATGTATAATATTTTGTTATTATCAAGCGCCATGTCTTTTTATATAGATTTAATTTTCATTAAAACAATACGTCACCTGTGTTCCGAAATCCGAGTTTAACTGCTAATCCGCATGCTGCAAACAAAACGTGAAACTGTAAGTTTGTGTAATTCAGTGGTTTTCCAAAACCTACGTACGCGAAGTCCCTCCTGATGGCACGCGAACTTATGACAAAACAAAGAACTTTTGTATTGCGCCTTTGTTTATAAAGATTACATTTTAATGCATTTTATTAAAACAACTTGTGATCAAATTTTTTACCTAATGTTGAGTTTTAGTATTTTGAATATGAGGTGGTTATGCCATGCAGTTGCCAACACACTACGAAATCATTGCATATATTCTAAAGTCGCAATAATGTTGAAACGACATGTAATAACCATAAAGTAAGTAATTTACAGAAGAAGTTAGTGTTGAACATGTTTGCAACATACTTCCTGTCAAATCGCTTTAGTAGAGCTCATGTGATCGCTTATGTAAACACAACAGAAAAACAAGACACCCGTGCTGTAAGTCACCAGTTAATTCTTGTCGTTATTGTCAATATTGCTTACAGCACTGTAAAACAAACCGCCGGAGGACTAAATTAAACAGACAGCAAACGCTTACCTGGCAACGCCACGTTGAGCAATCCAAAAATAATGGCCATAGCCACAATGTCAGATCTGGAACAATGAAATTTAACCTTGTGTTCTGCCATAAATGCTAATTATTTCTCACTAAGTATGATATTTATGATTACAATTCTGCAAAATGAAACACGGTATTGCTTGTAGTGTAGCTCCAACTTAACGACGTAAACCCATAAACTGCCTTCCAATCTCTTTCAGTAATTGTTTATGCTTCGTGCATAATTAACACGTACTACAATGAGTACACTCATTCCTAGAAGAACGTTTATCCACTCAACGGTGTCGGCCAACTACTTACGTCTACCTAAATCAACTATTTAGGACGACCGTATCTTCACATGTAATTTCCAAAAGCGCAGCATCGTTTGAGAAGCACAAAATGCTTTGCAAAAATGAATGCGAGTCGTTTGAGAATGTCGACAAAAACCGCAACATTAGTCGAGCGAAAATCTAAACGCCCCCGGCTTTAGGACGAAACCACAAGTAAACTAATTGAACTTTACTGCGTAAAATGATACTCTGTGGCGAAAAATATGTGAAGCGATAAAACGTAATTTAACAGCCTTTTGTTGCGGAATCGCAAACAAACATCATCGGGGACTCTGGTGCGGTCTGACTACTGTTTGTTCCACAACGACATCAGCACCTCTCTGCAAATATCACTTACTCTGATAACAACGGTCATCAATATCACTAACTTGTTCAATAAATCCAACACAGTTTTAAGTGAGCTAAAGACAGATGGCCACTGTTTTGATCTGTTATAGGTCTCATCAATACAGCTTGGTGACTATAGTAGCGATGGCCCGCAAAACCCGATCTCGCTCCGACTTGTCGGGAAACAGTTTCAGCTTGGCTGTTATGCTTGCGAACGATTTACATACAGTAGCTGTAGTCACCAAGACCTGCGCTGGTTGATCTGCCCTAATTATCATACTAAAGCATGAAGCTCTTCTATAACAAATAAATATTTTAATTCAGAAGCTTTTGTAAAAGTAATGTCACAGTAAGATTTTGTAAGAGCTATGTAAAATTTAATTTAAATCCATGTACAAGTCTCCGTCCTTCCCTTGGAGGTTTACATAGAGGGAATCTTGCATGTTTTCGTAATTGTTGATGTCAGGGTATGGTTGATGTTGATTGGAAGGATGATTCTGCCGTGTTGGTTGGGTTTTGGTTGCTGGGAATGTTTGTGGAACAATGTACGTGTCATCTACTTGACCTGTGTCTGCAAAGAAAAGTATCCATTGGTCTGTTAGATCTCTATCCTTTTATTTTTGTACTAAACGTCCAGTTTTCGTTTCCTTAAATTTTTTTGCGACGTGAACACGTGAAAGAAAGTTTACTCACCTACTATTGCTGCAATCATGACTTCCGTGGGATTTGCCGCACGATTAAAACTGAAACCAAACGAATAACATCCGTAGGAATAACAAAAATAACTGTGATTTATATTCTGTTATAAATATGACATACTTTTCTTCGATACGCCTTCGTGTTACCACACGATAAGTTACAATTCCAACCACCACAAATGCGGAAAACACCGCAACGGTCGAACCAATGATAGCTGGTAGGTTGTGGCTACTGGGTGGCTGGTAGGTTGTGGCTATTCCTGTGACATAAAATACGTTGCGTGTTCTCACCATTTCTGACTTTTGATGAGAAAAATGTTCATGGTAATTTATTTGCCCTGCTCACCATTAACCGTGGCTTTGCGAGTTTCCATGGTGGTTTGAGCTCCTGTGGTGGTTTCCCCAGTCATGGTATTCGGAATGGTGGTATCCATTCTGTTGGTTAAGTTTGTCAAATCTTCATCCAAGGTTGTGGTAATTAGTAAGGTTTGGTTGAATGGTTTCACTGTAGTTGTGTTTGTCATTATAACCGTTGTGGAACTTGTTACTGCAATACGTTTATAAAAAAGTAAATAATGTTTTTCAATCTAGAAAATACATTATTGATATTCAATGACTTTCGGTTTCGTATCACCAACATAACAGATACATCACTTTATTACCATAAATCTGTTTTTGTTTGTTCGGGTTTTGTATAACAAAACTCTAAACAGATTATGTATGAAGTTTAAACTATGTTAAAATACTTACATGCGGGATTTCTTTCACAAATATATCTCGAAGCAAATGAGCAAAGAACATCTCTCCATCTGTATGTTGTATCAAGTTCATAAATCCATCCCATTATCACACAATCCTCATTTCCATCCTTGTTGTTTGGTTCGTTTGTAAACCACTGTCCACTATTAGCATTTGTACCATCCGTCCACTTAAAGTTGTTTGTTCCCTGAACTCGTGTTGCTCCGATGTAGAACGAGAATGGGGAAGCTTTATATCGTGTTTTTCCAAGAATATTTAAAAAGAAAAACACATGGTAAATTAAAATCGAATTTAATTCATATGTATTTATATTCAATTGGAATAGGGTATTTATTTATGAATGATTTTTAGATTGGTCAATATTGATACGACAAACCTTTTTACTATCGAGTAATCATATTTCCACCACAAACATAATAAATCTCTCTTAATTATCGGATTACCTGTCACTGTTCCAATCTTTCCAACCAAGAAGTTCAAAATAGCAGTTGTTTTAACGTTGGCGAGATGCGCATTCAGTGCACTGCATGCTGCTACAGCTTCTTTGTATGAATTAACCTTTGGGCCCATTAAATATTCGCGGTAGACGTCCAACTTATGCCAAGTTTGTCCAAAAACAACCGGTAGGAAATACACAAATAATGAAACAAGCATCCTCATCCGAGAAATGATGTAAACTATGCCAAAAACTAGGATACAAATGCATTGCTCGCTATCACACTCGCTTGTTGCTATCTTATAGTACTTGTAATCACCAACAACAACCTTCTCTTAACATTTGACGAATGTGTACTGTTTCTTACATTTAGTGTTTGTTCTAACTCTAACTAAAAATTAGATTCTTTGTTTGTGTACCAAGTTACTATGGCAACGTCCGAGAACTACTGCACGTATTTAGTAATTAGTTTTATCAGTCAAGGCCCTACTTTTTGCGAAGTATACGAAATTAAATTTTAAAACCTATTCAGCATAAAGCTTACTTGGCTGACTTCAAACTACGCTGCCTTTAATGCTGTGATAAGTGACATTACAGTGCTGTGAAACCTGGTGTTGGCGGAAGTAGTGGGTTTAACAATAAATACACAAGGTACGTAATACTGTGTTGGATGGGAATGTTGTAGTTACGATAGTCAGGTGTTGCCAGTGATAACGAGTTAAATTTATGATTGTCACCTCCACTGTTTCTGGCTTTATTATATGAGTAAAGTGGTCAATTGATGTTCGCCGACCGTTCTTTCGATAATATTTCTTATTTGTTGTGTTCGCTCGAACGCATCATGCACAAACATACAACTCACATTAGATATTGACATACACAGCACACATTGGTATATGGGTACAAAATCTATTTTATTTCCACATATAGACTGCCATGATAAGCGCTACTGACTTCACGGCTAGTCAAATTAACATATTCTGGTTCTTGTGTGACGTCCTGGACAAGGTTTCGGTTCGTTTGCTGAGTGGTTGAACAATATGGGTTGGTAGATGGGAATGTTTGCGGTACGATATAGGTTTCGTCCTGAAAAACCTTTTCCTCTGTTTTGGAAATAAACAAAATGTAAGCTGGTATTCAACCTTTTAGTCGGGCGAGAGATGTTTAATTTTTAACCATGGCGATTAAAACTGTTTGTAAAAATAATTGATTTCAAATTGCTCGTGATCAACTGCTTACAAACCGACTAAACCAACATTTACGTACCATGGTTTTGATCCACAGGATGAATTGATTCTCGTGCTCTGTATGATAAGTATCAAGTATTGAAACGGTATATTTCTTTTATTTTTTACTTTCAATGTTCAATCCAAAGGTTTTCATGAAGCAAAGCGGATAAGTTTTACGAATAAGGTTTGTCGAACCAACTTTGAAACATGGTTTACAGAAGTCCTCTTAATGCGTTCCATATACATGTAGAGTTTTCCACACAACGTACGTTACCTTCTTCTTTTACGTTGGCGTATTATGACAGAGAGAGCAACGGATACGATGACGACCAGCACTCCACCACCGATAGCCGACCCAATGATAATATACTGGCTGATGTTTTGATCTGTCACATTTACACAAAATATAACTGAAACTTTCGCGTCGGCTGATGATGATTTATTTGTATTTTAGCTCCGTTTGTTTAACTTATATGTGCTGATGCATGTGTTTATATCATGAGGACTTTCCGGTTAAAATTATCATCAAGGGTCAGGCCCCCATTACTTTGCTATCACATGCTACACTGAAACGAAATCTTTTTGTTGGAGATAAGCTTTAAATTACGCTTACGTGGAGATGTTGGCATATATCGAGTTGCTGATGCCGTAGAGTTTGTAGTTTCAAATACTAAGACGGAACTTTCATCCACTATCGAATCGTCATCTGTAGTTGTATCGGAGTGTAGTTTGTTGTCAGTGATGACAGTGCTTGACGCGGCAGCGATACTAGTGGTGGGTATGTTACTGCTTGCCGTGGTATGGACTGCAGTGGTTGCCGATGTACTTGTTGTCGTGGTTGTGGAGGATGAGGTAGATGTAGAAATTATATATGTTTGGGAACGTTAAAGCTCACGGAATAGAGAAAATATCACAAACAAGACAGGAATCAGTATGCTTCCCCTGTTATTACCGACAGATTTTTCTTTACTGGCCAGGTATCCAAAATTACTGACAATGGAGTGGCGGACAAAAAGCGTCAGAGTGACATTTTATTATAAAATATATAGAAATATTATTTTTCCCTAAACGGCATCGTCACCATCATAAAATATAGCACCGAAGCTGCCTGCCACTCCTTGTAAGTAATTTTGGACGCTTATGAAATATTAATATAGATGATTCGGTAAAGTTTTAAGAAGCTCACCTGTGTTTCGTTGACAGATGAACCTCGAACTTCCGCTGCATGTTACAACCCTCCATTTAAATTGTGGATCTAACTTCAGAGCTGAACCCATGATGACACAATTGCCAGAGCTAGGAAACTCAACGGAGGTCGACCATTCTTTTGTTACCACACTTGTCCCATCTGTCCATTTGAAAGATTCCGCTCCCTTAATGCGAGTGGCACCAATGTAGAAAGAGTAGGGCGAACCTGAGCGTAATTTTTTGTAGAAAAACTACTATTCATCGCAAATGTTCACTATAAGTTAAATACTAAAAACCGCAAACATAAAATTGAATGAAGAAAAATCTTTGACGTATTTTATTCTGGATTTAGAAGGTTGAATGTTGTATATATACGCCGGAAAGAACATAGCTTTTTATTTGTTTATGCTGATTTTGAATTGTAATTACGAGGTTATATGTTTGAGATCTTTCCTTTTAGGTATATTTCTCGCTACTAGTTAGATACACTAAAGTTAATGTTCAGTTACATTTCTAAACCGGCCATGTGTTACTTGTGTAAATATTTCAAATACTTTTGGCCAGTATGTTTATGTTACAACCTACCTTTTATAGTTCCGATAATTTCGACTAAAAAATTGAAAATTGATGAAGTTTTGACATTGGCTACAACTGCATTCTGATCACTGCATGACTCTTGTGCTTCTGCGTATGATTCGACTTTCTCCCCAACAAAATACTCGTTGTCTTCAAACTTCTGCCAAGTTTGAGCAATCACATTGGGACATAAGAGACAAAGAAGAGCTAAGCATTTCATTGTTAGGAAAGCTAGCTTTAGTTGCATCCGCAGTTTGAAACCTCCAGATAGATACTTTAAACACAAGTTTTTGAAAATGAAAGCAACCACAAATTGTAAAGAGAAACTCTACAATCCGATTTTTTGGAGTAGACTCCGCCAGTCGTATATAAACTCCTATATTTACCAAAGCTGCTTGCCAGTCGGGGTTATCTAAATTACTCAACATTTAGTTACAATAATAAACACACTGACCATAGAATGACCAAACGGGAAAGAGTGGGCAAAACCGGGAACCGCTCACTTACTGACTCAAAACTACGTCACGCTGCATAAATTCCGCGGCGACGTATCTTGTTTATTAGTTTGCTCTTACTCTCGAAACGACACACATACGTCACTAACCAAAGTAATCATTAGTTCGAGGTTTTACTCGCAAACGATATATCGCCCATGGTGTGTAAAATCAGAAACAATAGCATATTGGATGATTTTTCCGGGTCGTTATTCTTTGATAGCAAATGCATATGACAAACACATAGTCATGATTCCTTCTGAGAACAAATTAAGGCATATGTAATAGGATATGTGATAATAATTTAAAATACAATCAAACATAAAAGAGTTTTGTTGCATGCGCATTGAAACATATTTGTTATTACCAGAAATTAGTCTTGTTTTACTCGTTCATCACCACTGAAATAAGCAATAAAGACTTTTTCGCACGCTTTAAAATGCTTTCTAGTCCGTTAGAAAAAGCTTAAATCCACGTAGCCGTTATCTTCTTCCGGACGTGTGCCGTCTGTCGCGTCAAATGCTTGATTTACATATTCAGGTACTTCACGGTTCTGACTCGACTGATTGTTGCTGGTAGATTGCGAACTTGGAAAACTCCGCGGTATAATATAGGTCGGTTCTTCCGGCAGGTTATCTGTGTTAAAAGCAGGAACAGACTGATTTATGTTGTGTGAGTGACATTCTGTGTGTGTGAAAACACTGTAATATTCAAAACTCTGCATTATCTAACATACAATCTGCACCTGCCATACAGCTGTGTGATTTATAGAGTAATAAAAACACTGTGAGCTTCACCAATGGCAAGGTTATTGCCAACATATTTTTTAGGTTTATTTGCTTCACTTACCGGTGCGGTTTAACTCTTGCGAGCGTTGGGGTAATGTCACTGATCTAAAATCATAAAGGAGATGTTGGTCTTGAGCATTGACTTGTAGATATTTGACACAGAGTAAAATGTAAGTGAGACACACCACCATTTTTACGTTTTTGGTGTGTCCTGCTAAGGACCCCTATAGCATTCGATCCACTAAACAACACAATGTTGCCACTATCTGTACAGTAACTTAACCAATACTAAGTTAGCTTGCGTGGAAAGTTACAAAGTAAACAAGAGATACGCTAAAGGTGGGTACGTTTTTAGCTCTGGCGGCGTTGGAAAACGAAATTAATCGGAACATTGGTTTTACCTTTTACGATTTCGTGACAAGATGAGGAAGGTGATGAAGATGATGAGAGCAATTAGAATGGCTCCGCATACCACAACTACTGTAGCAACATATAACCAGTATCCCGCCATCGGGTTTGCAGCTGGATAAACACAAAATGACATTTAGGCAAGAGCGCCGAATTTTCAGAACAACAATAACGGTACATTTATTACCTGACACGGTTGACATATTGGCTAAACTTGTAGTAGAAACCGTAGTTGTTACAGTATTGGTGATAGTTTGAGATGTATTCATATAATCTCTTGTAGACGGTGCAGTGGTGGCAAGCCCAGTAGAGGCATTTGAAACACCGGTCGTGACGATCGACTGCTGAATGTCATTTGTCGAATCTGGCGAAAAGATGACAAAATGACAAATTGGACTCAATTTTTTTTATCGATTTAAATTTTTTTTATCGACAGAAACAAAGAAACTGTATCCACATAACTTAAAAAAATAGCTCCACAAACAAGGAAAGCAATATAGCGTCTAGTATTAAAATTGCCCAGGTTTTGTTTCCATTTAGCATCACGCTTAACTAAATTCCAGATTATTATTGAAACTTACAGAATGTCAAGTTATTCAACACAGTTGTTTGTTGGTTGGTCGACATCGCTTGATTGCATCCAAAATAGATTGTTGTCGTTAGGGAAAGACTTAAACGAGCACCGTGCAAAAAGATGCTGAGAGTAACTAACAGTTTTGATTTGTTGAACAAATCCAATTTTCTTGTCACGTATTCCTATACTAAAAACAACCCCCAAAATAGGCAAAAGTATATGTCATATCTAGCACAAAAGCCAAAATAATCGCTAAGCTTCTGGTAGTAGTGAAAATGTTTCGACATATAAATGTTTCGAAGTGTAATAGCAGTAGCTGGTGACAGTACCACTTGTATATTATTGGGGTGGCACTCGAGCCTATACCAGCAGTGAACACCAAGCAGTGTTTAGCACCAAGTTTAGGTAACTAACAAATCGAAGTATCACAAAATGAACAATTCCGGTTCCGGCTTTAAAAGTCCCCAGTTGCATTGACGAAACCCTAATTTCATGCAAATTTTGTGCCAAAGGCATCTAATCAGATCTTCCAGAATTGAATGCAGTCGGCGCCCCGGGGCCCACCAGGGTCCTAGGAGGACATAAATAGCAAAACGGGGCCCACGAGCACCATTGTTTTTCTTTAAATATTAAGGCTTTATAGCATCACGAACATTAAAGGCCTTAGATCACAAGGGTTTCATCAACAAAAAGTCCACTAGAACAGTTCACTTATTCTCCTGAAAAGTTTTATCCATTTTACACATGGTGTTGCAGTTACTATGGCAACACTTCAACCACGAAACAAAATAGAGTTGTTGAGGATATTGAGAATCTACGCTGAACTCAGGTTTGATCGTTAAATTTGTTAACCTACTCCTGCGTCGATGTTGATGCCCGATTTGAGAAATACCATGTGGTAAATAAATTGTTACTGATGCTCCCAGGCATATTTATTTCTGAATACTTCACTTCTGGCAAACTTTATTTTATTGAGGTTTCTTTGTTTTTGTGCCTCAACTGTATCCACTGTGTTAACTTACGTTTCTTACCTCCTGATGAAGGCTGTTGCATAACAGCCGAAACGTTGAGAAACGTAAATAAAATAAAGTTTGCCAGAAGGGCAGTATTCAGCAACCATGTGGTAATAGAACAAACACTAACTAGCGACTTTCGAACTATGCTAACCTGATCGAAAGCAGCTGACCAACACCAAAAGCACCTGGCTAACATTACCAGCACCTGGCTAATGTAAGTGGCTGAGGTCAGGCAGAGTTAGACGAGATTCAGTGAAGGAAGCAAAGTTTTTCACCGGCATCAACACGGATGAAGTCGGGTTGGAGCTGCAATTTAAATGAATGATACATTGCGTCTGACAGGTGATTTATTACATTAAATCTAAAGCGTGGAGCAACTGCCGTACCGGAAGAACGTGTAGGAGCATTTACAAGGAAGCTTTATGTAACGTTAGACCAGGTGTTCCTGCGGAAAGCTTTGCATGTTTTGTTCTGAGTTTGTGAGTATGTTCAAAGCTTCCTCGGGTGGGGATATCAATGTGCCACGTTGCCTGGCAACTCTTTAACTTTTCCCAACAAAAAATTCCTTTCCAAAATAACGCCATTACATTTTCGACATTCAGACTATGTACAAATGATTAAAATTTGTATTTTACTTTCGAATTTAAAGACCAATATCTACTGCTGCAATATATATATACCAGACGGGCGGTAGATCTGTAACGCAGGTGTTCGCAGCGTCGAAATGCACGCTTACACATAGCGCACTTTATGATCCCGTTCAACGTGATTAGTCATAAATATACCTTCATTCTGTTTTTGGATTGCACCTGATTGGTTGTCGGCTTATGTTGTGTTTAGCGTTGCGTTTATCCAAGTTGTAAGTCCTGCATTGGTTGTAAAGGTTGAATCTATAAACACGAACAGCAGGAATTAAACCATTTACCGGTTTAAAAATGACAATCGTGTCGGTAATCTTGAACTATTTTCAGACAAATTCGTGCCCCCCTCCCCCCAAAAAAAGAAACGAATTAACCTCTTTACGTGTTATGGTTAACATGCTTTTTTATTATTAGGTACTGTAATGGAATTTTTCGTCATTAATATTTGCTGTAAACGTGTGTCCAATTGTTCTTTATTGTGTCACTAGCTGTCACGAGTTTCCGCTTGAGGTGATTGGCAAAGGCGGGAAATTGTTACGTCACAATGGCCCCCTATTAATTGTCGTTTGGGATTGTTATGTTTGTTTGCTCACATTTTCTCCTTAATAAAAGTCGGAAGCAACCCTGATGTTGTCGAGCATGCTAATGATAAAGAGAACATATTTGTGGTCATATGGTTTATTCTCCAGAGCACTGCATTCAAATACCACAGCATCTCTGTTAAAATGGTTTTATGACGTAATATAATTGGTGTATTTCCCTGAAACTTTTAGGAATGCAACAGTAATTCACATCGCGTCCGAAGTACATTAGGTTACGTTTAATGCTGCCGCAACGATGAATAGCAATACACAAAGATTTCGCCCGGTTATTCATGACAAAAAAATAAACCGGCGTAGACATCACAAAGCATTGAAGTGGTGCAAACATTCACTGCTATGGAGTTCGGACGCAAAACAGTGCTGGAAGAACACAGTTTATTGAAGCCATCATACATTTAAACAGTGCAAATAATGGCAAAGTAACAAGAGTATTAGGCATGGTACAATCGACATAAACCTATCATAAGATCAAGTAAATGAACAGTTTCATTGCAACAATGCGATTTCATACATAGAATTTATATCTAAAGTATGGATAGGTATTTTATAACACACTGAAAATCAATAGATTCATTGATTCTATTTCGGTTTTGTAACCTGGCTGTAAATTTGATCGACAGGAGTTGGGTCAGCAGCAAGGGTGATTGAAACGTTGCTTGCAAAGGCGTACGTATCTGAATCGTCAATTTCCTGCAATACATTTTCCCTCTGTTACTTCGCTAAAATGAGTTGGAGTTTATTCAAATTAGCGTCCCAATAGAAATTGTTCATCAGGTCATATCTCCTCAAAGATTTGTCACATGTTCTTTATGGCATCATAAACAACACCACATGCGCAACAGACGCTAGAATGAAGTCAATGTTGGTTTCAACAATGTAAAGATTAAATAGAATAACTTTGCATAGAATGGCTTGCACGCAACGTCGTATTTACGTGAAAATCCTTCACAAATGCAAATTCTTTTTTCACAAACCTTTCCACCCTTTTCTACACCGATTCCATCGGTCTGAACTTGGTTGTTTTGAAAGTCATAAACACTGTGGCAAGGTGGCTCTATGTCCTCATAATCACCGTCGCCCTGGTTGGAGTTGACGTAAGTTACTGCAGAATCGTGACGTGTTTTCGTTGGTTTGTCCACTGGGTCTTCGACTGTGAGAAGAATGCATAATATTGAAATGATGATATTTAGTTGTTGGGATGAAGTACAAATGCATTTAACAGGCTTATAAATAAAAATATAGCGATATTAAAATCACTAACAAACAAATTTTTGCTGCTGATAAAAATTGTTATTACTGATATCGATCGTCGTGATGAAGCATACAAGCATTACCAGAAGACCTTAACTGCCGTGGCATGTTAAATGTTTAGCTGTAATACTTCCTGAATGTGATTGTATATAGTCACTCACCCGTTGTAGGGTTGTCCACTCCTGTCAATTGCATCGACATTTCAGCCCTAATATAAATAGTTTAGTTGAGAAAAGCACGCAGTCGGACATTTTGTTTAAATCAATGATCCCCAACCTTTTAAGGTAAAACAATTTCGACGCATACCAACTAGCATAGCGTTACAAAGTAACATAGGAGATAAAGAATCGAACATTTTGGGACAATTACGATTTTTTAAATTCGAACTATATCCGCAAATTACGGAAACTTGCTCGTGTACCACCTAGAATGCCGTCGCGTACCACTAGTGTTACGCGTACCACCGGTTGGGAAACACTGGGTTAAATATATCGCGTTCGGTACTAACATTAGATAAATAACTGACAATCGTTGATACAAAAAGCCTACCTATGATATTTGCCACACAAGCAAAACACAGTTACAGGAAAACCAGACAAAATTACCTTTTTCTTTTGCATTTTTGTGACATCATGCAGAAAACGACAATGCAGACAATTATGGCTATTATGACGATGACACCAATAACGGTACCACCAATAATTGAAGGATTTACGGCTGAAGTAGAAAACAGTTATTTAAAGTGCTGTAAAATTTAAAATTTTTCTTTTAAATTAAAAAAATTAATTTCTTATTCTGTCACACATTGTGAATGTTTAAAACATTAGCGAACACCTGCTGGTTTATTGTTGGTGTGTGGTGTGGTTTGCGTGGACATGGTCAAAGTTGTTTGAATGGAGTTACTGCTTGTAGCATATGTTGCCTGAGAATGTGTTGTAACTGAACATGAACACTTGTTTAAAGGAGATATACAGTACTGCACTAACACTCCTAATCGTATGCCTACCTGGTATCGTTCTTTCGCAAATGTATCTAAATGTCCGTGAGCAGGCAACATCCCACCATCCTTCTATTAAATCAGAATACCAAGTGACATAATCCTGATTTCCATAAATATTGTTTGGTTGATCAGGATCCCATTTAGCGTATGTTACAATAGTCCCATCCGTCCACCGAAATTTATCTGTTCCTGGAACTCTTGTTGCACCAATGTAGAAGTCCAAATCGTCCAGGGTCTCTGTAAACACAAAACAAAATGGCTGTAAAGAATATTAGTACAGTTTGGCGCAATACTAATTACCCAGAAAACTTGATATAATTCCATCCAGGAATTGAGAAATTTCCTTTGTTTTCATATTTGCCAGATGTGCGTTTTGTTGATTGCAATCTGATACAGCTTCCTCGTGTGATTTAGCGTTCAACCGAAACATATATTCGCTTCCATTGAAGGAATGCCAGGTTTGCGAGACAACGAAAGGCAAGAATGCAATGCGCAAAAGAATCGAAGAAATCTTCATATTTCAGTAAAGCACATCTGATGGTTACAGTGCTAACAATGTCTGTGATGATGAAGTTCATATGCTCACTACTAGTTCACTACTATAGCTGTCGATAAATTTAATTATACTATGCAATTTTTACCAAGGAACAGACATAGTTTGCCCTGACCCAAACTTGTTACTAGCACTGAACGAACCGCAAGATTCATGAACACGGAAGTTGGGCCTGAGATCTGAAAGGAAGTTTCAAAAATTGACGTCACGAATGTCTTTTGTTACATCCAATATTTTAACAGACGCCTGCACAGACACAGAATAATGAGTGTGTTTATTCGTGTAAAGGGAGAGTAACCGCACAAGGTAAGAATTCATTTCTGCCAGACATTACGATATAACAACAACGACTTGAATGCAATCCTGAAGTGCGCACAATTATACTGAATTTCTCTATGGACAACGTCTTTATACTTTAAGCGCATATTTTATTGTCGGTAACTTAAAGTGCTGCCTACAATCCATTAATGACGATGAAGCTAACAAGTCAAACGATCACTGGAACGAGCGTTGATATTGAATGGAGATTTACAGCTAAAAGCAAAACGAATGTTTACTCTATTGCAACTTGGCGTTTTTTTTTGTATCATACAGTGCTATAACATCAATCTCATAGTACCGTTGTAGTAATCTATTACTACTAATACATAGTCCCCTCAAGACAATGCACCCAAAAAATCAGCCGCCAAGTCTTGGCATAACTGTTAGACCCCCCCCCAAAAAAGAAAAACGACTCACTTTTCAATCTTTTCAACATCAGGGTCTATTCCCACCAGGCAATACCCTGTTTCCCAACCGGTGGTACGTTTACCACTAGTGATATGCGACCGCATTTCAGGTGGTACGCGAGCACCTTTCCGTAATTATCTTAGCTCTCACTTGGTGGAACGTGCGTTCAGCGCATTCACCACTCTTTTAAATGGAAAAAGAAATCGTCTTGATATCGACAATTGAGGAGACTTGCGATTGTTTTTGTCCGACATGAAACCTGATATTGAGAAATTGGTGTCATTGCACTAATTTACAAGCAACAATTAAACTCGTTGTGTTTTTGTCTGTTCTGTTGGGCGTTGTTAAATGACTAAGGTGTTTGGGGTGCGGTACTGAAAAAAAGTTTGATAAACACTGTCTAACGCACCGATGCAAGGGTAAAGGCCCGTTTACACTACAGACGATTCCGTGTTTGTTTTATTGTGCGCGTGTGCTGAGTTGTGCTGGGATTGGATGTGCCGGTCTGTGCTAGGATGTGCTCGCTTTTGCTCGACGAGCATAAATTCGGGCACAGTTGGGCACATTTCGGCACACATTGATGCTAAAGTGCAGCGCGACTGCCTAAACATGTAGGACATATATTATTTTAGTGGTGGTTGTGTGATTTGACCGCGTTTGACATGTGAGCGATTGTTTTGAGCGTATGAAATGGTGCCGTAGCTGCATTACAAAGCGGTATGTGGAATGGCGTCTCAGCGGGATGCTGCTGTGGAAAACCATTGTCCTGGTTCAATTATACCATCTTTGTTTTCATAATGTGTAATGTTTGGTTCAATAAACTGTAGTGTTACCTTGCGTCGTAAAAAATTATGTAAAACAGTACATGTCTTAACTATGTAAAACAGTACATGCCCCTTTGTTCATAAATATCTACAGCCAGTAGAAACAACTTCAATTTGTACTTATAATATCGCTGGCGAGGCAGAGAAACGCAAGGCAAGAGTGACATCCCTAAAAAATTATCAACGTAACTTGTCACTTGCACTTGTCGTGCTCGATTATTCCAGTAGTGTAAACACCGTGTGTGCCAGACTGTGCTGTGCCGTGCCAAACTGTGTTCGTGTGTAAACGGGCCTTAACTCTACATAATGATTTACAAAAAAAACGCAACCGCCCCGACACATCTGTTATGTTCTGTTACCGTTACAGACAGGACAGAGGGCAGCAAAGTCAGCATTTGCTTTCAAATGTCCGCAACACCTATTTTCTAAGCCATGCGTGACCTCGTGGTGACGACACAATCTCTGGATGAGTGCAAAGTCAGCGACCGAATCGAGACAGAAAAAGGGAATTTCGAGTGTTTGAGCGCGCATCACTTAGTAACAAGAATGTGTACCCAGAAAAACGACCGATGCGAAAAGTACTAACGATTGCAAAACTACAGGTGCAGTTTGCTGGAAACGTATGAGTAGCAGGTTTAGGCCCAAAGCAGAACTGATATGGTTTGATTTAAACTATGCTTTCGAAGGTTAAGAAATTGATATACTAATGATAGCATTATGCATGAATCCATTCGAGTGTTGACGACAAGGGATGAGGCAGATATACGGAAATTACTGTTGGTGTATTTGGATGAAGAACCAACTTCGAAATGCGTCGGTTTGTCATCCCAAGAAAAAGAAATATTCGTTAAATTAAACTTAAAGGTAAAATGTTCTCTTATGCTTCATATGATATACTTCGAGGTATAAGGAATATTGGTGGTTTCATTACACTAGTGCTTGTCGTGGTTTTGTGTTTGTAACGGTATTGGAGTTACAGTCGGGACAAACGACAAATCGTTGTTCTAATAGTGTATGCTTGCAAGCAGTATAACAGCTTAGAGCATGGGTGGATAGTAAGGAACTGGTTTAAAATAGCTTGCGGTGTGATTATGACCTACAATATATTTCCTAGTGTGGTTGTAAATCGTACGTTGGTTTACTGTTGATCAACAAAGTCATTTTTTAAAAACGTATCAGACCTCAAAAAACGTTTATACAAACGTTTAGCGATGGATAGTGAACAACCAATATAGCACGTATGACTGTTCAAGCTGTGCACCAGAGATTAGGGCCACGGTAACTTGTGTTGAGACGAAGCGTTACCATCCCAACTACCGCGAAAATGTTTGATAATTAGACAACTTTATCTTCACCACGTGCGCATTTTTGTTGCAGAAAGTTGTTCCGCAAGGATTTTCACTGGGTGTGTTCAGTGCCCACTCAGATGAGCTGTGTGCATGTTCTTTGGTTTCAGACAGGATCTACGACACGGATGCTGACAATAAATTTAATGAAAACACTCCAGGACTGAATAAATTAGTCAAGGTGAACCAGATCTCATCGAAAATAAAGATTTCTGAAAGCAATCCATCATTTTATATGCGCAAAAGAGCTATAATAGTCAATGAGAGCTGCAGACAGATGTACACACTGTTTCGACCTGTAAGGTCTCATCAGTGCAGCTGGTGACCGTGCACATGCTAGCTGTTAGACTAGCAACCACACAGATTTCCACTTTGTATAGTACCATCAATGTTTGATAAACATGACACTTACGTTCTTTTCAGTTTGATGATTTTATGTTGGGGGAAGCGCCACAATTAGTTCAGAATCAACGATATTTTCATCTGGAAGCGATTGTAGTTCTTCCCAAATATCAGAGATTAGGATTTGCCACCGTACTTACGCAAAGGTATCTTTCAACACAATGTGTTGCTCGGTAATTGTTTTTGGTTGTGGTCTAATTTTGGAAGATACTTACATTTCTTTGGACTTTGAGTGACTTTATTAATATAATATGCTGTTTTGTTTCTTATCACATTTATCGTGCTTTACCTTTCTGCCACATAAGCAACATGATAACACAAAGTATGCTTGTAAAAATCGGTCATTTTGTGTTTTTGTATTTGGTCAAAAAATATCCATTGTTATCAAAGGTAAATACATGATTCAGTTATGCTTCACGTTACACTTGCTGGCAACGTAACAACGCTTTAATTTTTAGTAGCAACATCTTGTTGTTGATAGTTACAGTAAAGTAACATTTACCAGTAACTATCTTTTCATAGGAGCGAAGACATGGCCCTCAAAAACAATCACACGATACTGGTGTTAGTTGCAAACAGCGAGAAGTCACAACGATCGGTCAAAAAGTGCGGTTTTAAATTTTATAAGAAGGTCCTGTATAAGGATTATAAAGATCCAATGAGCGGTGAACAAACTTTCAGAAATATTCCACCACCACACACGGGCGCTGTTCTCTGCTATAAACAATTATCGGTGAAACAGAAAATGTGATTAATCGCAGAAGACCAATGAGAGTCGATCTACACCAATAATTTTAAATCTAAACGAAACTATCATCTCTTCAAATAAAATTGAATTTGAGGAGATGTGGTGATGGATGACATTCCATTTTGGCTACGGACTCCGAACTGTTCGAGCAAGTAAAATCTAATAATAGAGGAATATTCATTAACGAGAAAGTTTGATCCTTGGATCTGAACGGAGGTTTTAAAAATTGACGTCACTAATCACTTTCGTCACATTCAGTATTTTTATCATCTGTGTATAAAGTGTTGCTCATCTTTATGACATTAAATATTTAGTGTGTTTATGGTACGTATGAGTCAACGCAACAAAGGAAAGACGGACGTTCGTATTGTAAAATTCTTTAGGGCCTCAGAAAGTTCGCTAGCAATACAGAAGGACATCATCTCTATTGTTCACTCCATGGCACGCAAAAAATTTACATATTCATAATTCTTTGAAATTACAGTGAAGGTAAATCCAGTGTTGGCGTGTGTGGGAGTAACAAACGGTTAGAATGTATAACCCGTTTATTATCAACCATGCAAAAATGCCGTACAAAACAGAGTCAAATAAGTAATTTATACAACTTTTCTAGTTCAACATTCAATATGACAAAACCAAGAAGAAAAAGTTCACAAATCTGGAGAAATGGGTTTTGAGTAACTTCTTTCGTTAAAATTCATTTCTACGTATTCGCAATCTCCACTCGACTGTGAAGTTTCTGACGTATGGAATGCGTTGTTTACATATTCATGAAACTGTTGGTTTTCGTAGTGAGGTTCCTGATCCTGACTTGTTTTAACTCCAGCACCAGAGTCTTGCGTTCCTGTTAAATGAAGCGAATCACCAGCCCTAAAAAAACATTTTAATTGTTAGTATTGAAGAATTAATTGATATAATTCAAACAAAGCAATGCCTTCACCTTTTACGCTTTTGTGACATCACACAGTAAAAGATGAGACCGGTAAAAGCTATTATGACGATGACACCAAAAACGGAACCGATCACAATCAGCAGAGTGGCGTTGCTTTTGGGAGGTGGATTTGTGGCTAAAAAGATGTTCTTTGTTTGGAAAAATTAACTTCAATTATTAGTTATTTAATTAGATGCTTTACAATTAAGTGCAATATGTCGATTCTGAAAGATGGCTAGCAATAATGATTGACAATACCCAACAAACTATTTCACAAAAGGAAAGGCTGTATTTATATTGATTCAATTGTTTAACGGGTTCATAAAGTAATGAAACTGTCTCTGTATGCTTACAGTATGTAACCTTGTAATATATCCATAAGGAAGGTTAGCAACCACTTTCAACCAACTATGATTGCGTGTTAGCTTAGCGTCACTCATATTAACACTTTATTTTTCACTTACACAGCGTAAAGTTTGCCGAAGCACTCGTTTCCATTGACGCAAGGCTGGAGTGAGCACAGTACAGAAATAGGCAGCGAATAATTAATAAATTGTGCTCCATGTTAAACTAATAAAAAGCTGAAAACGACAGAAAAATCTCAACATTTGTGACAAACAAAACAGTAACCTTCACAAAAACAGTGAAAATGTTTACGCACCATCAATTTCGTTTACTGGCAGCTTCTCAATCAGGTTTATCTGATCTAGTAGAGCACTTGGCGACTAATACAAGTAAATGAAGTCATACAGTGCAATGGTTATAGAGGCACTGAAGGAAGCGAATTTAACACGAGCATATACGCGACAAGCAGTGGACGGAACCGGAATATGTGATATGTCACATCGGACAGATCATTCATTGCATTACATTAAGATGGTGGAACGACGTAGACGTTTGCCGCAAGTTGTGATGAAACTTTGCATGATTTCTTTCAAGTTAGACCGCAAATGAGGACAGATTCCGTCCTCAAAAAGCAAAATTTATCCGGCAAATCTTCGAATGTTGCATCCCCTACTCCTCAAGGGGCTGATAACTTTGAACGTCAGGTTTGCAACCAATGCGTTGCAGCCAACTTCAACAGATTCTGACTTGTCATGCAATAACATGGAAGACAAGGTAAACATTAAGCTACGCAAACCGTGTCTACCAGACACCACATTACACTACTTTCATACAATTTAATGATCCCCAAATTACGTAAACTTGTATTCAACTATATTCGTGTTATGTGTTACATAATATAAACGTTACCATCCCGTTTCCACCACTACTGCTCGTTTAGGCGGGTGAAAACGGTTTGGATATCTTCCTTCTTACACTAGCTGTCAAAAATTTCCGCTTTAGGGTGTCGGCAAAGGTTTGGAACAGTAGACGTCGCAAATGGACTCCCCATTAGTTCACTGTTTCCCAGCCGGTGGTAGGCAACCACAAAAGGTTGGGAATCACTGGGTTAGTTACATGTAGCGGTTTGTGGCGTACATTTGCTATGACAAATATCACAAAAAACGTAACTCGTGTTGAAATTAATATTCTTGTTTATTGACATCCATAAACACGTTTAGCCCAACAATAGAATGACGGGGCATAAATTGTAGGGTTTTATAAACCAACACGTAAATTTTTAGCAAAAGAGCAGTAAATTTTTCAAATATTAACTTAATTGACACCAGTTGTTTATCGGAAATTCATTTCCACATAGTCGTAATCTCCATTCGACTGTGAAGTTTCTGACGTATGAAATGCGTTGTTTACATATTCATGAAACTGCTGGTTTTCATAGTGAGGTGCTTCATCGTGACGAGATGATTCGTGATCACGTGGATATTGATTTGGCACCTCAACCGGCTCATCAGGTAGGTGGTTGAGTCGTATGATAGAAAACAAAATCAAGCAAAAACCTCCTGTACTGTGTATATAAGAGAAGGGGTATTTCAACGTATATATTAAGATAAATACCAACCGTCAACATTTCTTTCATCCGAAAGTCCCATCAAACCTTCAGTTCTAAAAGATTCAACATACGATATAAGTTATGTCAGTGGTTCTTAATTTTTTTGAGTTACAATTATTTTAGTATATGTCCATAAAACCACGCCAGTTTGCCTGGTGTAACCAATAGATATTCAGGTGAAGGGTGCTAATTAATATTTGTACACACGTCTCGTTTTTCGTCAAGTAAACCGCTCCATATTTAACAAACGCCTGCGGAGCTATCGTGTGACGTCACGAACAAATGTGACGCAAGCCCACGTCTGCAATCTAGCTAAATGTTTTGGCATATTCAAACTAATCTTTCCAAAAACTAATGTGCGGTAAATATTTCCTCAACAACAATACGTGACGGGAATTGACCAGTTTGTTCTTACAGTTTTTGTCCTTGTGACGCAATAAACATACAGACAATGGCTAATGTTGCGATTAGAACGATTCCGACAACCGGCATTCCGACGATCAGAGCAAGGTTACTTCGATGTTTGTTTGCAACTGAAACACAAGGTGGCTTGAAATCATAGACACAGAACTACGGGTCTCACCTGTTGAAGTAAATGCTCGTTTGTTTTGAGACGTTTTTGTGGCTGAAGTTAATGCAGTTGTGAATACATCAGTGTTTATTTCGTTGATTGACAAAGCGGCCGTCATACCAGCGGTTGGTTGAGCACCCTTTATTTAAAAAACAACCAATACTGTATTTTGTACATTTTGATTGTTTTCGGTTTTTTTCTTTCCAAAAATTACTTCTAGCCTTTGGTTTTTGTTAGAAAAATGGTGTTAGATTGAGCTTACAAACAAAAATCTCCTCAAATTTCGCTTCTAACGAATAAAACTTCTCCACTGTTGCCGACCTGTAGCGTTCCTTTCACAAATATATCGCCCTCTTGTACTGCAAGTCACGTCCACCCAATTGTTAGTTGGAAGAACATTGGAACTGAAAAACATTTGTACACACTTCTCGTTTCCCTCCAAGTTATCAGGTTGTCCTGCAAACCACAAAGGATCCTTAACAGTTGTTTTTTATCTGTCCAATTAAAGTTGTTAGTCCCCTCTTGCGTGTCGCCCCGATATAATATCCAACTGCATCTATAAGTGTAATAGTTTTAATTTATCTCACAGTGCAAAGCGAATTTGTCCTCCAAAAACGAATAGATTTCCAGGCTTTTGACGTTTGCCAGATGTGCGTTTTGTTGTTTGCACTCATGTGCAGCGTCTCCGTGCAAATATACGTTCGGTCCAACGGAGTATTCACTTCCATTGAAGGAATGCCATGTTTGTGATACGGCAACAGGCAAGAATGTAATGCCCACAATAACAACTAGAGGTATCATATTTGTTGTATTCTTGTATTCGATAGAAGCATCAAGCAATAGCACGTACAAATTAAGACTGTCCATTGGGTAATACAACCGTGGTTTTATAGGGAATGCGGCTAATCACATTCCTATGCAATCAACGTTGGAATGTTTACAGGGTGCGAAATCATACGATACAGGGTACGAGAAATGTTACACTTCAACGATCACAACAATATGTTTGTTCATCCCACGGTAAGTTTATCTCTCGTAACTTTTTTCTTAAGCCCACGTTTGTTATACAATGTTATTGGATGTTTCATCTAACTACAGCATCTTTGGTGTTGCTGAAAACATAGAATAGCGCAGTTCAACACCAACATAAATGAACAAGAGCAAACAAACTGACAATATATAGACCATTCCCCATCACAGTTTGCAAAGCTGTGGAAAATATTTGTCTTCGTTGGTCGTATAAAGCAGACAACCTGACAACTTAAACTCATTTGCTAAAAGGTTCGTATTTCCACTGCAATGCACACCTTTTTGTCATAAACAAACATCTGGTTTATTGTGAACTAGTTACCAGCACAAATGCAATCTCTACAACCGCGGCATATAGGATCTGAACGGAAGTCACAAGCATGACGTCACAAAAGTCATTTGACACTTTAATAATGTGTTTGACTGATGCCGGTTTCCACTTGAAGGTTGTTATGAACATTGCATGCCATTGGTTGGAACATTTAATCTGGTTCACACAGTGGTAAATCGTCGTATACGACTGCATGTGACACCTGCATGTCCACGCCAACTTACACTTGGCATTTTCAATATTTTACATGGTACCGAAACATGTGTGAGAATTCAACCGACAAACCATATAACGAAACGTTTGAATAAATAATTTGCTTACACCTTTAAGCATGGGTTTTAGTCAAATTCCTCATCGTTGTGTACAACGGATGAGGGTAACGTTCGTTGTCACTTCCAAGATTTTGTTGGTAATTTGGCTCCACTACAGGTTGCGGTGGGTTGCTGGTGGTTTGAGGCCACCGAATCGCGCTGCAGTACATTGTAGATTTCTGCTTCTCGATCGTCAGCGCGCTTCAAATTGTCATAAACTTCCGCTCGGGAGGAATCGGTTGTGACGTCATCGGTATTGTTGTCTGGATTTTGTGTGACTTCATAATGGGCTTCGCGCTGATTCGAGGTGGCGTGGGGTGCTGAAAGAGTTTCGACGCAGATATCTGCTGGCTCGTAATCGTTGACACGACCTAAACATGTAGATGGCATCGAAATATTTTAGTTCGTTCATACACTTGTGTTAATGCAGAGACCGCCAACCGAAATAAAGATCCTTGTGAGCTACAGATGCTGGCCATTGTTTTGTCCTAACAGGCCCATGTGTGCAACTGATGTGACTTTTCAAGACGACTTGGCCGGCCATACGGTTAGATCAAAATAGTGGCCATCTGTTTGCAGCTCAGAGAAATCATATTATTGGCTCCACTTTGCTTATTTTTACTGAGATCCATTCACCAGTTTATTGCACTACCAAAGTGGAACCAACTAAAAGCTGCAAAATTTAGATTTAGACACAATAATATGCGTTAACTGCATACAATTTAATCACTGCAATGAAATTCTCTGACCAGTGAATCTGATAGCCGCATGCGGATCCGAGAATCAGGTTTATACCAAATGTCTGATAAACAGGTAAATGCCGACTTTTAGTTTTAAAATTCTTCGCAACTTTACTGGACGACTTGCATTTGTTCAATACTCTTCGGCTTGTCAAAGGCATAATTTGTTGAGAATAAATTGTGGTTTGTGAAATGATATTTACCTCTGCTGACACCGTTTACCGCACCTGGAAAATTCATCGAACCATCAGCCCTGGAACAAAATAGTCGAAAGTTCAGCAATTCACATTTACCAACACTGACGTACATTTATTAATGCACGAAAATTGTTTGCAATATAAAACATGGCTGTGAATATCCTGTAATACACGTTAGAGCGATGGAAGAATCCAAAACTTTTTTTAAAAACAAAACTTCGATAGGCTTCCCAGCCAAGCTGAACAGAAGGCGAAACATAATTAATCAAAGTATAACACTTAATTGTGGCAGAAAAACATATTATTTAATATACAATATGTCTGGCAGTAACATAATACCTTGTTCTTTTTCGTTTTTGTCGCTTAGCACAGGAAACAATAATGATGCAGACAATAGCAATTATGACGATCACACCAACAACCGAACCGACCACAATCGGTGGATTTGTGACTGAAATAAAGTGAGACAGTTTCAAATGTACTTGAATTAAGAACTCTTTTTTGTTTAAATGTCAATGTTTTTTGTGGTAATATAGTTAGTAACCAGCAAAATTACAAAGATTCAACAGTTTTGAAAGCTCTTTTTTTCAAGGTATAAATGTGCAGACAAAAGAAAATATGTTTTTTGTATAGTTATTATTGACCACGTTTGTAAATGCTCAGCACACGTGATATTGTCAATTTTGCTTTACGGAGGAACAATTGGAATACTTTACAGAACATAGAAACATTTTACCCTTTACGCTTCTTTCACAAAGGTATCTGCAAACATGATTGCAAACGGTGTCCCGCCATTCGTATGTGGAGGCAGAATTATTTTGCCCCATTCTCACACATTCCTCATTTGACTGGAGCGAGGGTTGGTTACGCTTCCACTTTGCATACGTAACATTACTACCATCTGTCCACTGGAAAGTATTTGTTCCTGGAACTCGAGTTGCTCCGATGTAGAAACAGTGCGGCGCCTCTTTACACAAATTACAAAAAGTCAACAAAACATTGGATGAATTTTTCAATATAGCATGGTTCGAACTTATTGTTAACAACTGAAAGTGTTTTCTCGAACAAATGTCAATGTGAAGAAAAAAAATCTACCTTGGGTTCTTTCGATATCCTGCTTCAAAAATTGAAAGATTTCTTCTGTTTTAACATTGGCTGCGTGCGCACCAAGTTCGCCGCAGGTTTGTACAACTTCGTTATACGAATTCACTTTGGGTCCGACCAAATACTCAGCCCCATTAAAAGAACGCCAAGATTGCGACACGACGACGAATGGGGATATTATGATCAAAATCGAAGTAAATAGTATCATATTTCAGCCCAAGGTAATACTAAACATAAATAATAATAATCCAACCGTGACGACTGCGTATCAAATACAGCCTTTCTTACGCTTAACATATTTTTTCCAACAACAAATTGCTCTTTCACTGACCAGCAACCGCACACTTCAAACCGCTCATGTTATGTGCTACCAATATACTAAAGCATACAGCGAAGTACGGAAAGCCATTGTTGATTTATACACGGACGAAGTTGAACGAAGAAGTGTTCTAATAATAACGCACGTTTTCAGGAAGCACGTCATTTCTATTGTCTGTCCTGTCAGGAGGAATAAAAAAATATGCATTCGACCGTCTCCGAGTATATATTGACGTCATAATAGCATATTGGTCAAAAAAAACGCTCGTGGTTTTTACTTTCGCTGTAGTGACTGATTTAGTGCGGTTGTTTAAATTTGATTCAAATCACTTCGCATGACTTTCAACGCTTTCGTATGTTTGAAATTAGTAAATTGCTTACCTAACACTATGGATTTGTCAATATATTTTAATACAATACCTGAGTTCGATCTTAAACACTTCGTTTCAACTTTCACAAACATTTGCGTTAAAACTTATTGCGTGGCTGTCCTTCAGTTTAAGCACACCTAATGTGAAGTTGAGTGAAGTTGTTTCAATTTGCAACTCATTACTTTTTGTCTTATAGTAAATTGTCGCCACCTTATATTCTAATTAGAAATGACTTCAACGACCATTGGACATTGAGTATGCCTCACGAAAATATCAATGAAAAAAGTTTAAAGCGACACACAAAAAGTTGTTTTGCCTAATAAGTAACTTGTGATTGCATAAAATAAGGTATAGGTGGAAATTTTGCATTGTTTCTGTAAAAGATCAAATGCTGATGAGTTGTAATTATGTCGGCGAACCATTCTTTTGAACAAATGTATATACTTTATTCACATTATAACGAAGTTGATAAATTAATCCTGCCCACCAATTCCAAACAGTCTTTCTTATTGGTATATTTGCGTCGGGCGCCTTCATCGTTGCAAATTTTTTTGATCAGTTTGTTGGCCACGATGGGATTCGAACCCTTGATATACTGCCCACGAATCCCGATCAGGTTTTCTTCTTGGTATATGGGTAGGGCGCTTGACTGATGTTGCCAGTCATAAAATCTCACCAACGTACAGTGATGTTGCCAGTTTAAATCTTACCAACGTACACAAAACAAGCGTGCACTAAGCGGAAGTTGTTTAAGAAGAAGTTTTCCGCTAAGTGACGCTAAACACAAACAAATTGTTGCATTGTCTAACATCGGTTAAGCGCGAACCGACCTTTACAAAATTTGTTAATTTTTTGAACTATGTACGTAACTGTGAATTTTACTAGAAGAAATACTGTATACTTGCATAAAACTAAATGGTCGTGTACTGTCTGAAATGTCCAACGTAATTTGTCATGTTTGTTTTACCTTTTCGCTTTGCCCCCCTTCCCTATGTAACGGTTCGGAACGGGATTTTTTTGTTGTAACATGATTTTCGTTAGCATAGGTAACGGTTCCTAACGACCATTTGGTGTTACAATTTTTGTTCGGAACATAATTTTTTAAGTCGAGTCTCAACATTGCAAAAACCGTTAGAGGGAGGTAGAGGTCCATATATTTTGGCGCTGAAAATCCCACACTTGAATTGATTTGATATGTTAATTAGTTTGGAATTCTCAAGTCTGTATTTAAGCAATAAATTTACATATAATGAAGAGATTTATTGAATATGAAGTTACATAGAAAAGAAATAAACTACAGTGATGAACAACGTTGTTGCAACAAGGCACAGCTGTTAGAGCATACAGTGATGAAAATAAATGAATATTATTTACAAAAATAATGGAAGTGAACACTGATCAATGAAAACATTGCGTCTAGCTTCTATGAGTCTCTTATAAACCTCTTAAGTATCAAGGTTGCGTAAGTTCTTCCGGGGTCTAGTGTAAGTCCGACCATCAGTAACAACAAATTGTTTATTAAACTTATAGCTTTTTGTTTTGACGTCTCTATGTTTGAACACTGAATGCATAGCTGGTGGTACTGCAGGTCGTGTGATGTAAACCGCCTTTGAAGTTTTGGTAACTGTTTTGAGGGAGTGACAATGTGCCCGCAATTGCTTTACAAAGCCGCATGTGTAAAGACGTTTTGATAAGACTTTTTCCCGTGTTCCATCATAGGGGGGAGTTTTTGTTTGACAGCGACACTCTATCTTAAATAATGCCCTCCCTAGAGACTTATACACTTATCAAATATCCACATGGTATTTACGAAAACACTGCCTTTTTCTCACTACAACGCACGTTACGTGGCTTCCAGTTTGTACGATAACGCTTTCGTCTTTCTGTGACCATTCTATTCTATTTGATTCAATTCTATTCCATGCTATGCTATTTTGAACAAGACTCGATTCGATCAATAAACCATATTTGGAATTATTCTGCCTGTCTGCATCTCGGCCGAGAGCACAGGTGAATCGACAATTTAGTGGCAACTAGCCAACAGGTCAACCGACCTTCATATTGCGGTAGCATCACCGACTCAAATTGTCAGGGAAGCCGAGTACTTTGCGGTAGTAAATTTTTCAATATCAGATTGTTTGTCAACTTGCTTCTTCATACAATAAAGATAAACAGGTCAAAAGGCCACAAAGTAATACACGCGACGAAAGAAAGTGTGAATTTAATCAATCAACTCCGCGGCAAATGGGAGATTACAAAAACTGTATAACTTCCAATGTTTGTGGTGAAATGAGCTTATACTTTACAACTATGCTTCATATAATACGTAACTTTTCGCTACAAATGTGAACTACAGCTACATTAATTTTGAACATCACAGCTTAGTCGGTTCGAAAAATGCATACTATCAACCTTACAACAACAAGAATATTACAAAAATCTATCGCACATAAAGAAATTGTCGCGTAAAATTGTATAACTTCCAATATGAGATGTAGGCTTACTATACACGTGACTATAAAGTAACTACCCGTATGTCAAGAAACAACATGCAACTACAAGGAATAATAGAGCACAAAGAAATCGTCACAAAAAAACGCATCAAGCTGAAATTTAAAAGTAAAATTGCACGACCAAATATGACAAAATTTTGTTCCAACTAACACTTTCCGTAACAAAATTTTGTTCCAACTAACACTTTTCGTGACAAAATTTTGTTCCTATGTAATAGTGGGAAACAAAGTTGAAATTTCTGACCAAATTTCTCAGCCAAATATTCGACACCAGGTAGGGGTTAAGAGTTATACGTAAAGTTACACACCACGATACTCCGCTGCGCTACGAAAGTATCATTACAAGTCATTGAGATTTTAAAAACATCAACATGGAATGACTTTCTCAAAAAAGTAACAATGTGGATCGAAGCAAAGTGTTAAGGGTGAAAGGTTCGTTACAGCGACTGCACCATACGGAATCCAGTTTTTAAATTTATACTAATCAATCACCAACCATTAATCTATTTGTTTCCTTACTATCAATGCAGTAATATTTCATGCAATGGCATGATTGGCAGGATCACCTCACTATCACTGCATTAGTAGCCTATGTTTAAATATACAGATATGAGTGACGATTGGTTGATGCTATGGCGGCCGTGTAAGATGCGGCGGTATAACCAAAGAGTTGCCTACCTTCAATATCAACAGTTTTGAATTAATCGACTTATCATTTTGCAAACAAATATAAGATGCCAGTACAAAACGAGCAATGAAAACCAAATTGGCATATGTCCTATAGAATTTGATTGTTTGCCGAAAACGCATGTTTGAAACCATGGTGGCTATAAAGATTTGGCGAAATGGACTAAATTTGACAGTTGTCCGCCTGTGATTTCGACAATTTTATATCAAGCGACTTGAAATTTTGCACACAAATATTAGATGCCAGGACAAAACAGGCAATGAAAACCAAATTGGCGTATGTCTTATAGAATTTGATTGTTTGCCGAAAACGCATGTTTGAAACCATGGTGGCTAAGGTACGGCGAAATGAACTAAATTTGAGAGTTGTTCGCCTGTGATTCCGACATTTTTATATCAAGCGACTTGAAATTTTGCACACAAATATTAGATGCCAGTACAAAACAGGCAATGAAAACCAAATTGGCGTATGTCTCATAGAATTTGATTGTTTGCCGAAAACGCATGTTTGAAACCATGGTGGCTAAGGTACGGCGAAATGAACTAAATTTGACAGTTGTCCGCCTGTGATTTCAACATTTGTATATCAAGCGACTTGAAATTTTGCACACAAATATTAGATGCCAGTACAAAACAAGCATTGAAAACCGAATTGGCGTATGTCCTACAGAATTTGATTGTTTGCCGAAAACGCATGTTTAAAACTATGGTGGCTAAGGTTCGGCGAAATGAACTAAATTTGACAGTTGTCCGCCTGTGATTTTAACATTTTTACATCAAGTGACTCGAAATTTTGCACACAAATATAAGATGCCAGTAAAAAACGAGCAATGAAAACCATGTTGGCGTATGTCTTATAGAATTTGATTGTTTGCCGAAAACGCATGTTTGAAACCATGGTCGCTGAGGTACGGCGAAATGAACTAAATTTGAGAGTTGTCCGCCTGTGATTTCGACATTTTTATATCAAGCGACTCGAAATTTTGCACACAAATATAAGATGCCAGTACAAAACGAGCAATGAAATCCCAATTGGCGTATGTCCTACAGAATTTGATTGTTTGCCGAAAACGCATCTTTAAAAAACCATGGTGGCTAAAGTTCGGCGAAATGAACTAAATTTGACAGTTGTCCGCCTGTGATTTCAACATTTTTGTATCAAGCAACTCGAAATTTTGCACACAAATATAAGATGTCAGTACAAAACGAGCAATGAAAACCAAATTGGCGTATGTCCTATAGAATTTGATTGTTTGCCGAAAACGCATGTTTGAAACCATGGTGGCTGAGGTAAGGCGAAATGAACTAAATTTGAGAGTTGTCCGCCTGTGATTTCGACATTTTTATATCAAGCAACTTGAAATTTTGCACACAAATATTAGATGACAGTACAAAACGAGCAATGAAAACCAAATTGGCGTATGTCCTTTAGTTTTTTTTTCGTAAACGAAAACGTATGTTTGAAACTATGGTGGCTAAGGTTCGGCGAAATGAACTAAATTTGACAGTTGTCCGACGTGATTTCAACATTTTTATATCAAGCGACTTGAAATTTTGCACACAAATATTAGATGCCAGTACAAAACGAGCAATGAAATCCAAATTGGCGTATGTCTTATAGAATTTGATTGTTTGCCGAAAACGCATGTTTAAAACCATTGTGGCTAAGGTTCGGCGAAATGAACTAAATTTGACAGTTGTCCGCCCGTGATTTCAACATTTTTATGTCAAGCGACTCGAAATTTTGCACACAAATATAAGATGTCAGTACAAAACGAGCAATGAAAACCAAATTGGCGTATGTCCTATAGAATTTGATTGTTTGCCGAAAACGCATTTTTGAAACCATGGTGGCTAATGTTCGGTGAAATGAACTAAATTTGACAGTTGTCCGCTTGTGATTTCGACATTTTTATATCAAGCGACTTGAAATTTTGCACACAAATATAAGATGCCAGTACAAAACGAGCAATGAAAACCATGTTGGCGTATGTCTTATAGAATTTGATTGTTTGCCGAAAACGCATGTTTGAAACCATGGTGGCTGAGGTACGGCGAAATGATCTAAATTTGACAGTTGTCCGCCTGTGATTTCGACATTTTTATATCAAGCGACTTGAAATTTTGCACACAAATATTAGATGCCAGTACAAAACGAGCAATGAAAACCAAATTGGCGTATGTCCTTTAGTTTTTTTTTCGTAAACGAAAACGTATGTTTGAAACTATGGTGGCTAAGGTTCGGCGAAATGAACTAAATTTGACAGTTGTCCGCCCGTGATTTCAACATTTTTATATCAAGCGACTAGACATTTTGCACACAAATATTAGATGCCAGTAAAAAACGAGCAATGAAATCCAAATTGGCGCATGTCCTACAGAATTTGATTGTTTGCCGAAAACGCATGTTTAAAACAATGGTGGCTAAAGTTCGGCGATATGAACTAAATTTGACAGTTGTCCGCCTGTGATTTCAACATTTTTATATCAAGCAACTCGAAATTTTGCACACAAATATAAGATGTCAGTACAAAACGAGCAATGAAAACCAAATTGGCGTATGTCTTATAGAATTTGATAGTTTGCCGAAAACGCATGTTTGAAACCATGGTGGCTAAGGTACGGCGAAATGAACTAAATTTGACAGTTGTCCGCCTGTGATTTCGACATTTTTTATCAAGCGACTTGAAATTTTGCACACAAATATTAGATGCCAGTACAAAACGAGCAATGAAAACCATGTTGGCGTATGTCTTATAGAATTTGATTGTTTGCCGAAAACGCATGTTTGAAACCATGGTGGCTGAGGTACGGCGAAATGAACTAAATTTGAGAGTTGTCGGCCTGTGATTTCGACATTTTTATATCAAGCGACTCGAAATTTTGCACACAAATATAAGATGTCAGTACAAAACGAGCAATGAAAACCAAATTGGCGTATGTCTTATAGAATTTGATAGTTTGCCGAAAACGCATGTTTGAAACCATGGTGGCTAAGGTACGGCGAAATGAACTAAATTTGACAGTTGTCCGCCTGTGATTTCGACATTTTTTATCAAGCGACTTGAAATTTTGCACACAAATATTAGATGCCAGTACAAAACGAGCAATGAAAACCATGTTGGCGTATGTCTTATAGAATTTGATTGTTTGCCGAAAACGCATGTTTGAAACCATGGTGGCTGAGGTACGGCGAAATGAACTAAATTTGAGAGTTGTCGGCCTGTGATTTCGACATTTTTATATCAAGCGACTCGAAATTTTGCACACAAATATTAGATGCCAGTACAAAACGAGCAATGAAAACCAAATTGGCGTATGTCCTTTAGTTTTTTTTTCGTAAACGAAAACGTATGTTTGAAACTATGGTGGCTAAGGTTCGGCGAAATGAACTAAATTTGACAGTTGTCAGCCTGTGATTTCAACATTTTTATATCAAGCGACTCGAAATTTTGCACACAAATATAAGATGTCAGTACAAAACGAGCAATGAAAACCAAATTGGCGTATGTCCTACAGAATTTGATTGTTTGCCGAAAACGCATGTTTAAAACAATGGTGGCTAAAGTTCGGCGATATGAACTAAATTTGACAGTTGTCCGCCTGTGATTTCAACATTTTTATATCAAGCGACTCGAAATTTTGCACACAAATATAAGATGTCAGTACAAAACGAGCAATGAAAACCAAATTGGCGTATGTCTTATAGAATTTGATAGTTTGCCGAAAACGCATGTTTGAAACCATGGTGGCTAAGGTACGGCGAAATGAACTAAATTAGACAGTTGTCCGCCTGTGATTTCGACATTTTTTATCAAGCGACTTGAAATTTTGCACACAAATATTAGATGCCAGTACAAAACGAGCAATGAAAACCATGTTGGCGTATGTCTTATAGAATTTGATTGTTTGCCGAAAACGCATGTTTGAAACCATGGTGGCTGATGTACGGCGAAATGAACTAAATTTGAGAGTTGTCGGCCTGTGATTTCGACATTTTTATATCAAGCGACTTGAAATTTTGCACACAAATATTAGATGCCAGTACAAAACGAGCAATGAAAACCAAATTGGCGTATGTCCTTTAGTTTTTTTTTCGTAAACGAAAACGTATGTTTGAAACTATGGTGGCTAAGGTTCGGCGAAATGAACTAAATTTGACAGTTGTCCGCCTGTGATTTCAACATTTTTATATCAAGCGACTCGAAATTTTGCACACAAATATAAGATGTCAGTACAAAACGAGCAATGAAAACCAAATTGGCGTATGTCCTACAGAATTTGATTGTTTGCCGAAAACGCATGTTTAAAACAATGGTGGCTAAAGTTCGGCGATATGAACTAAATTTGACAGTTGTCCGCCTGTGATTTCAACATTTTGATATCAAGCGACTCGAAATTTTGCACACAAATATAAGATGTCAGTACAAAACGAGCAATGAAAACCAAATTGGCGTATGTCCTACAGAATTTGATTGTTTGCCGAAAACGCATGTTTAAAACAATGGTGGCTAAAGTTCGGCGATATGAACTAAATTTGACAGTTGTCCGCCTGTGATTTCGACATTTTTATATCAAGCGACTCGAAATTTTGCACACAAATATAAGATGCCAGTACAAAACGAGCAATGAAATCCCAATTGGCGTATGTCCTACAGAATTTGATTGTTTGCCGAAAACGCATCTTTAAAAAACCATGGTGGCTAAAGTTCGGCGAAATGAACTAAATTTGACAGTTGTCCGCCTGTGATTTCAACATTTTTGTATCAAGCAACTCGAAATTTTGCACACAAATATAAGATGTCAGTACAAAACGAGCAATGAAAACCAAATTGGCGTATGTCCTATAGAATTTGATTGTTTGCCGAAAACGCATGTTTGAAACCATGGTGGCTGAGGTAAGGCGAAATGAACTAAATTTGAGAGTTGTCCGCCTGTGATTTCGACATTTTTATATCAAGCAACTTGAAATTTTGCACACAAATATTAGATGACAGTACAAAACGAGCAATGAAAACCAAATTGGCGTATGTCCTTTAGTTTTTTTTTCGTAAACGAAAACGTATGTTTGAAACTATGGTGGCTAAGGTTCGGCGAAATGAACTAAATTTGACAGTTGTCCGACGTGATTTCAACATTTTTATATCAAGCGACTTGAAATTTTGCACACAAATATTAGATGCCAGTACAAAACGAGCAATGAAATCCAAATTGGCGTATGTCTTATAGAATTTGATTGTTTGCCGAAAACGCATGTTTAAAACCATTGTGGCTAAGGTTCGGCGAAATGAACTAAATTTGACAGTTGTCCGCCCGTGATTTCAACATTTTTATGTCAAGCGACTCGAAATTTTGCACACAAATATAAGATGTCAGTACAAAACGAGCAATGAAAACCAAATTGGCGTATGTCCTATAGAATTTGATTGTTTGCCGAAAACGCATTTTTGAAACCATGGTGGCTAATGTTCGGTGAAATGAACTAAATTTGACAGTTGTCCGCTTGTGATTTCGACATTTTTATATCAAGCGACTTGAAATTTTGCACACAAATATAAGATGCCAGTACAAAACGAGCAATGAAAACCATGTTGGCGTATGTCTTATAGAATTTGATTGTTTGCCGAAAACGCATGTTTGAAACCATGGTGGCTGAGGTACGGCGAAATGATCTAAATTTGACAGTTGTCCGCCTGTGATTTCGACATTTTTATATCAAGCGACTTGAAATTTTGCACACAAATATTAGATGCCAGTACAAAACGAGCAATGAAAACCAAATTGGCGTATGTCCTTTAGTTTTTTTTTCGTAAACGAAAACGTATGTTTGAAACTATGGTGGCTAAGGTTCGGCGAAATGAACTAAATTTGACAGTTGTCCGCCCGTGATTTCAACATTTTTATATCAAGCGACTAGACATTTTGCACACAAATATTAGATGCCAGTAAAAAACGAGCAATGAAATCCAAATTGGCGCATGTCCTACAGAATTTGATTGTTTGCCGAAAACGCATGTTTAAAACAATGGTGGCTAAAGTTCGGCGATATGAACTAAATTTGACAGTTGTCCGCCTGTGATTTCAACATTTTTATATCAAGCAACTCGAAATTTTGCACACAAATATAAGATGTCAGTACAAAACGAGCAATGAAAACCAAATTGGCGTATGTCTTATAGAATTTGATAGTTTGCCGAAAACGCATGTTTGAAACCATGGTGGCTAAGGTACGGCGAAATGAACTAAATTTGACAGTTGTCCGCCTGTGATTTCGACATTTTTTATCAAGCGACTTGAAATTTTGCACACAAATATTAGATGCCAGTACAAAACGAGCAATGAAAACCATGTTGGCGTATGTCTTATAGAATTTGATTGTTTGCCGAAAACGCATGTTTGAAACCATGGTGGCTGAGGTACGGCGAAATGAACTAAATTTGAGAGTTGTCGGCCTGTGATTTCGACATTTTTATATCAAGCGACTCGAAATTTTGCACACAAATATAAGATGTCAGTACAAAACGAGCAATGAAAACCAAATTGGCGTATGTCTTATAGAATTTGATAGTTTGCCGAAAACGCATGTTTGAAACCATGGTGGCTAAGGTACGGCGAAATGAACTAAATTTGACAGTTGTCCGCCTGTGATTTCGACATTTTTTATCAAGCGACTTGAAATTTTGCACACAAATATTAGATGCCAGTACAAAACGAGCAATGAAAACCATGTTGGCGTATGTCTTATAGAATTTGATTGTTTGCCGAAAACGCATGTTTGAAACCATGGTGGCTGAGGTACGGCGAAATGAACTAAATTTGAGAGTTGTCGGCCTGTGATTTCGACATTTTTATATCAAGCGACTCGAAATTTTGCACACAAATATTAGATGCCAGTACAAAACGAGCAATGAAAACCAAATTGGCGTATGTCCTTTAGTTTTTTTTTCGTAAACGAAAACGTATGTTTGAAACTATGGTGGCTAAGGTTCGGCGAAATGAACTAAATTTGACAGTTGTCAGCCTGTGATTTCAACATTTTTATATCAAGCGACTCGAAATTTTGCACACAAATATAAGATGTCAGTACAAAACGAGCAATGAAAACCAAATTGGCGTATGTCCTACAGAATTTGATTGTTTGCCGAAAACGCATGTTTAAAACAATGGTGGCTAAAGTTCGGCGATATGAACTAAATTTGACAGTTGTCCGCCTGTGATTTCAACATTTTTATATCAAGCGACTCGAAATTTTGCACACAAATATAAGATGTCAGTACAAAACGAGCAATGAAAACCAAATTGGCGTATGTCTTATAGAATTTGATAGTTTGCCGAAAACGCATGTTTGAAACCATGGTGGCTAAGGTACGGCGAAATGAACTAAATTAGACAGTTGTCCGCCTGTGATTTCGACATTTTTTATCAAGCGACTTGAAATTTTGCACACAAATATTAGATGCCAGTACAAAACGAGCAATGAAAACCATGTTGGCGTATGTCTTATAGAATTTGATTGTTTGCCGAAAACGCATGTTTGAAACCATGGTGGCTGATGTACGGCGAAATGAACTAAATTTGAGAGTTGTCGGCCTGTGATTTCGACATTTTTATATCAAGCGACTTGAAATTTTGCACACAAATATTAGATGCCAGTACAAAACGAGCAATGAAAACCAAATTGGCGTATGTCCTTTAGTTTTTTTTTCGTAAACGAAAACGTATGTTTGAAACTATGGTGGCTAAGGTTCGGCGAAATGAACTAAATTTGACAGTTGTCCGCCTGTGATTTCAACATTTTTATATCAAGCGACTCGAAATTTTGCACACAAATATAAGATGTCAGTACAAAACGAGCAATGAAAACCAAATTGGCGTATGTCCTACAGAATTTGATTGTTTGCCGAAAACGCATGTTTAAAACAATGGTGGCTAAAGTTCGGCGATATGAACTAAATTTGACAGTTGTCCGCCTGTGATTTCAACATTTTGATATCAAGCGACTCGAAATTTTGCACACAAATATAAGATGTCAGTACAAAACGAGCAATGAAAACCAAATTGGCGTATGTCTTATAGAATTTGATAGTTTGCCGAAAACGCATGTTTGAAACCATGGTGGCCAAAGTTCGGCGAAATGAACTAAATTTGACAGTTGTCAGCCTGTGATTTCAACATTTTTGTATCAAGCGACTCAAAATTTTGCACACAAATATAAGATGCCAGTACAAAACGAGCAATGAAAACCAAATTGGCGTATGTCCTACAGAATTTGATTGTTTGCCGAAAATGCATGTTCAAAACCATGATGGCTAAAGTTCGGCGAAATGAACTAAATTTGACAGTTGTCCGCCCGTGATTTCAACATTTCTATATCAAGCGACTTGAAATTTTGCACACAAATATTAGATGCCAGTACAAAACGAGCAATGAAAACCAAATTGGCGTATGTCCTATAGAATTTGATTGTTTGCCGAAAACGCATGTTTGAAACCATGGTGGCTGAGGTACGGCGAAATGAACTAAATTTGAGAGTTGTCCGCCTGTGATTTCAACATTTTTATATCAAGCGACTCCAAATTTTGCACACAAATATAAGATGCCAGTACAAAACGAGCAATGAAAACCAAATTGGCGTATGTCCTATAGAATTTGATTGTTTGCCGAAAACGCATGTTTGAAACCATGGTGGCTGAGGTAAGGCGAAATGAACTAAATTTGACAGTTGTCCGCCTGTGATTTCGACATTTTTATATCAAGCGACTTGAAATTTTGCACACAAATATTAGATGCCAGTACAAAACGAGCAATAAAAACCAAATTGGCGTATGTCCTTTAGAATTTTATTCGTAAACGAAAACGTATGTTTGAAACTATGCTGGCTATTGTTCGGCGAAATGAACTAAATATGACAGTTGTCCGCCTGTGATTTCAACATTTTTACATCAAGCGACTTGAAATTTGCACACAAATATAAGATGCCAGAACAAAACGAGCAGTGAAAACCAAATTGGTGTAGGCTATGTTGCAGGTCCGTAACAAAATTTTGTTCCTGATAACACTTTGCGTAACAAGATTTTGCTCCAACAAATACTTTTTCTAACAAAATTTTATTCCAACCAACACTTTTTCGTGACAAATTTGTATTACAATTTATTTAAATCCGATGACTTTTGCAACTTAAAATATGTTCCTAGCAAACATATCGTGTCACAAAATTTTGTTCCAACTAACACTTTTCCGTAACAAAATTTTGTTCCAGCTAACACTTTTCCGTAACAAAATTTTACTACAGCTATCGCTTTATGTGAGCTAAATTTATTTAAATCCGATTATTTTGGCAACTTAAAGTATCTTTCTAGTTAACACTTCTTGTAACAAAATTTTGTTCCTGCCAACATTTTTCGTAACAAAATTTTGTTCCAACTAACGCTTTTCGTAACGAAATTTTGTTCCAGCTAACACTTTTTGTAACAAAATTTTGTTCCAGCTAACACTTTTCCGTAGCCAAATTTTTTTACAGCTATCGCTTTATGTGAGCTAAATTTATTTGAAACCGATCATTTTGGCAACTTAAAGTATGCTCTTAGCCAACATTTCGCTTAACAAACTTTTTTTCCAACTAACGCTTTTCGTAACGAAATTTTGTTCCAGCTAACGCTTTTCGTAACGAAATTTTGTTCCAGCTAACGCTTTTCGTAACGAAATTTTGTTCCAACTAACGCTTTCCGTAACAAAATTTTGTTACAGCTATCGCTTTATGTGAGGTAAATTTAATAAAAAACCGATCATTTTGGCAACTTAAAGTATGCTCTTAGCCAACATTTCGCTTAATAGAATTTTGTACCAACTAACGCTTTTCGTAACGAAATTTTGTTCCAACTAACGCTTTTCGTTACGTAATTTTGTTCTAGCTAACACTTTTCGTAACAAAATTTTGTTCCAGCTAACGGTTTTCGTAACGAAATTTTGTTCCAGCTAACACTTTTCGTAACGAAATTTTGTTCCAACTAACGCTTTTCGTAACGTAATTTTGTTCCAACTAACGCTTTTCGTAACAAAATTTTGTACCAACTAACGCTTTTCGTAACGAAATTTTGTTCCAACTAACGCTTTTCGTAACGTAATTTTGTTCCAACTAACGCTTTTCGTAACAAAATTTTGTACCAACTAACGCTTTTCGTAACGAAATTTTGTTCCAGCTAACGCTTATCGTAACGAAATTTTGTTCCAGCTAACAATTTTCCGTAACAAAATTTTCTGACTGCTGTCGCTTTTTGTGAGCTAAATTTATTTAAAACCAATCATTTTGGCAACTTAAAGTATGCTCTTAGCCAACATTTCGCGTAACAAAATTTTGTACCAACTAACGCTTTTCGTAACGTAATTTTGTTCCAGCTAACGCTTTTCGTAACGTAATTTTGTTCCAGCTAACGCTTTTCGTAACGAAATTTTGTTGCAACTAACACTTTTCGTAACGAAATTTTACGGCAATTAACACTTTTCGTAACGAAATTTTGTTGCAACTAACGCTTTTCGTACGAAATTTTGTTCCAGCTAACGGTTTTCGTAACGAAATTTTGTTCCAGCTAACGCTTTTCGTAACGAAATTTTGTTCCAGCTATCACTTTTCGTAACGAAATTTTGTTGCAACTAACGCTTTTCTTAACAAAATTTTGTTCCAACTAACGCTTTTCGTAACGTAATTTTGTTCCAGCTAACGCTTTTCGTAACGTAATTTTGTTCCAGCTAACGCTTTTCGCAACAAAATTTTGTTTCAACTAACGCTTTTCGTAACGTAATTTTGTTCCAGCTAACGCTTTTCGTAACGAAATTTTGTTCCAGCTAACGGTTTTCGTACGAAATTTTGTTCCAGCTAACACTTTTCGTAACGCAATTTTGTTCCAACTAACACTTTTTGTAACGAAATTTTGTTCCAGCTAACAGTTTTCCGTAACAAAATTTTCTTACAGCTGTCGCTTTTTCTGAGCTAAATTTATTTAAAACCGATCATTTTGGCAACTTAAAGTATGCTCTTAGCCAACATTTCGAGTAACAAAATTTTGTTCCTACTAACAGTTTTCCGTAACCAAACTTTGTTCCAACTAACGCTTTTCGTAACGAAATTTTGTTCCAACTAACACTTTTTGTAACGAAATTTTGTTCCAGCTAACAGTTTTCCGTAACAAAATTTTCTTACAGCTGTCGCTTTTTCTGAGCTAAATTTATTTAAAACCGATCATTTTGGCAACTTAAAGTATGCTCTTAGCCAACATTTCGAGTAACAAAATTTTGTTCCTACTAACAGTTTTCCGTAACCAAACTTTGTTCCAACTAACGCTTTTCGTAACGAAATTTTGTTCCAGCTAACGCTTTTCGTAACGAAATTTTGTTCCAGCTAACAGTTTTCCGTAACAAAATTTGCTTACTGCTGTCGCTTTTTGTGAGCTAAATTTATTAAAAACCGATCATTTTGGCAACTTAAAGTATGCTCTTAGTCAACATTTCGCGTAACAAAATTTTGTTCCAACTAACGCTTTTCGTAACGAAATTTTGTTCCAATTAACACTTTTTGTAACAAAATTTTGTTCCAGCTAACAGTTTTCCGTAACGAAATTTTCTTACAGCTGTCGTTTTTTGTGAGCTAAATTTATTAAAAAACCGATCATTTTGGCAACTTAAAGTATGCTCTTAGCCAACATTTCGAGTAACAAAATATTGTTCCTACTAACAGTTTTCCGTAACCAAACTTTGTTCCAACTAACGCTTTTCGTAACGAAATTTTGTTCCAACTAACGCTTTTCGTAACGAAATTTTGTTCCAGCCAACACTTTTCGTAACGAAATTTTGTTCCAACTAACGCATTTCGTAACGAAATTTTGTTCCAGCTAACACTTTTTGTAACGAAATTTTGTTCCAATTAACACTTGTAACAAAATTTTGTTCCAGCTAACAGTTTTCCGTAACCAAATTTTCTTACAACCGACGGTTTTTGTGAGCTAAATTTATTAAAAACCGATCATTTTGGCAACTTAAAGTATGCTCCTGGCCAACATTTCGAGTAACAAAATTTTGTACCAACTGACGTTTTTCGTAACGAAAGTTTGTACCAATTAACGCTTTTCGTAACGAAATTTTGTTCCAGCTAACACTTATTGTAACAAAATCTTGTTCCAGCTATTCCGTAACAAAATTTTCTTACAGCTGTCCCTTTCTGTGAGCTAAATTTATTCAAAAACCGATGATTTTGGCAACTTAAAGTATGCTCCTAGCTAACACTTCGTGTAACAAAATTTTGTTCCAGCTAACACTTTTCGTAACAAAGTTTTCTGACAACTATCGCTTTTTGTGAGCTAATATTGAAAACCGATGATTGTTGCAACTTAAAGTAGCTTATGCTCCTAGCCAACATTTCGATTATCAAAATTTTGTTCCAGCTAACACTTTTCGTAACAAAATCTTGTTCCCAATAACATTTTTGTGACGTATTTTCTTCCAATTAACAGTTTTGCATCAAAATTGTGTTACAGCTAACACTTTTGGTAACGAGATCTAATTCGTATGTTTTCAGCATCTATGTACGAATTTAACATTCAAAATCTTGAAAATATATCATAAAAATTCTCTCTGTCGCCATCTAATGAAAAAAAAATATGGTAACAAAATTTTTTGTTCCAGCCAATTTAACGATATTTTTCTGTTCAAAAAATTTTGTTACGACATACCAGAAATTTTTGTAACTTGTAACAAAATTCGGAACAAAATTTTTGTTCCGAAACGAAATTGTCCAATTTGGAACGAAATTTTGTTACTCGGAACGGTTTTGCTAACGGTATTTCAGAGTTAATGGAAAATTGCATTATGAACCATTACCTTATGTGAGAATCGTGTCCTGTGCCCAAACGTGACGAGATATCAGTAATTATTTTTGCAAGGCAGAAAACTGTACATAAAATAAAATTGCTTTTATAAACTTTCGATTGCTCTCCAGAAATTGGTAAAATCCCTGAGGTATTACAGCAGACTTGATCAAAACAAGTTTCACGCTGAGGGAGATGACGTAATATGATGTTTATTGATTCTCCATACAGAGTTGATGGGATCACTTCCAAAAAAACATCCCTGCAACCAACAAACCAAATAAACAGTGGATTGGAAAGAATAATTGAATGACCAGTAAATAATTTATCGCACACAAAAGCAATAGCAACCTTTTGTTGTTTATGACGTCACAAATTAACTTGGGCCGATTCTTCAAAGCAGCCAACTCCATTCACCGTCACACAGGCCATTGTTTGCTCATCTGCAGCTCCCCGCGCGGTTCTGTTTGTCATCTCGTAAGCCTGTTTGCGCCCGCCCAGTCGACCGCGCAATTACACGCGTTGTCATGGCGACGCTTAGTCACGCCGCCAGCGCCTCTACAGAGATTTTATTAACCGGGAATCCCAACCAGCGCCGCGTGTAGCTTGCTTCGATATACTCGATCTGTTTGCGTGTTTGGAGTTTTCAAGACACGACCGCAAAGCAGCTACAGTTCTGTTGAGAGAAATGGGAAGATGTTATTCAATGTGGGTTGACTTGTCTAGTGTCGGGATTGTGTTTATTCTCGAAACAACATTAAACCTGGCCTCGATATAAAACCCGCGCACAGTGAGTTGCGGAAGGTGGTTCAAGTATTTGGGTTTTGCAAGTGAGACGTGCAGAGGAAGACATTGCGATTCTAAATTAGAAATCAATAGAATGTGTTATAAATCTAGAGTGCCCAGATGCTTTGTGTCGCGGTACAGGCGATTGCATTGAATGTCTGTGATTATTGCATTCATTTTATTGCTTTTTTACCTTTTTGTAGCTCAGGGAAACATTTGCGAAAAACATCCCTTCAGTTAGGTACGTTTATAAAATTGCTTTCAGCTTCACCATGACAACTGCAAGCGGATGGGCTTATTACTACCGTAAGTACATCAAATAATTGAAAACACCGTGCATATTCGCCACTAACGATTTACAATTACCATTAATTCTACAACGCATGACGGTCGAAGTGCGTGCTTTGGTTAAACCTATTACCGTTACCCGGTGAATTGCTTCAATGAAAAAGTGCTCCGGAAACTGTGAGGTTCTTGTCCTTGTTTATGAATATCTACATTGTGTTGGGCTTCTGGAAAGCATTTTCAACGTTTACGGTGTTTATCCGCTACTGTTGTTTGGCAAGAAATTGCTTTCAAGTTAATAAAACACAATCCCAGTGATTGAAATACAGTTACATGTTCCGATACAAAAGTCTTACTGTAAGTCCATTGTGTTGTGCAAGGGATTCGTCCGACCACCGACCACATGGACACACTTCGTCTCTATAAGGATTACAAGTTCTACTGGGACAAGCATCGGATTCCCGGAGAAACCAAAATCAATGAAGTTCTCTGGGAGGACACATGGGTGAGTCGACCCTCGTTATTTGTCAGAAACCAGCGTACCTAAATCATGAGCAGGTTCCGAAAGTTTCGGAAGACAAACTAAATATAACGGTTGCTTGGTTGCTTGGTTGCTTTTGCCACCAGGCGTAATATTACTGATGATTTGAAGCGTGGCAGTTAATCTTGTCAAAGCCTATTTTGTGTTCAACAGTTTTCAACGGTTGAGCAAAATACTTTGTGGTTTGTAACTTTGGCAAAAACACAACAGCCTAGAAAAAAAGGTTTCCGGTCAAACTAAATACATTATGTTGGACTGAGTATTTGTCCATTATAATGAGGTCATTAACAATTGAAAACGTAATGTATTTTCTGTGTACGTTTTTAAATGCACTTTCAGGTTATCAACGGTAGCACAATGAACATTACCTTAAACGAGGTACCTGCATAATAAACCCGACGAAATTTTAGAGAAAAGATTAAACAACTTTCGCTTTGGCACACAGGAGTTAAGCTTGTCTCGAACTCCCGGGCAAACCATAACCTTTTAAACCGATAAAAAAGATTGTAGGCACTTACCGCAACTTGCCACGCGTGTGTCTTAATGGTTCCAAAACCTTGTAAAGTTTGTTGATATTGCGTTGCGACGAGCGAATATAAATAGACCGGGGGTTTGGTCGCCCGTAAACACGCGGCTATGCTCTCATACCTATGCCAAAGACAAGCTATGTGGCAAACTTACCAAAAAACATTATTGTGACAATTTTGTTCATCGCTAAAGTATGGTTTTAAGTAAATGCGGCACTTTGCAGTGCGGTCCACACCAGTGGTTTGATAAAAGCTTTAATTTGATATTGAGCTCCGCCGAAATTGGTGCACGATAATGTTAATACGAGGTTTTTTGGTATCATATTTGGGAAGACATCGGTATGATAAAGTCTGTCGATTGGGATCAAAGGAAACGTTCTTTGAAACTAGTGGGTGTTTGCGTTTTGATGGGTTTAGCTTTGGCCAGCTCGGCCATAAAACGGCATATCGTCCTATGCGACTCAGCAACTAGCTGTGATCCTGTGGCAGACGGTACTTCTCCTTAAGGAAATCACCTTTACATGGGCGCCTGACTCGATAATCCTTATGGTTAAATCAGTGTCCATGCCGTTTTATTTTGCATATTTATTGGTCATATGCGTTTAAGTTTTCTGTTTGTGCCTAAAATAAAATTGAATTGATGAAATCACTTCTGATCACATTGCCTCTCTCCAGTGGAAAGCAAATTCCCCCTTCAGAAGCCAGAGACGACTTCCACCCATCAGCAAGAAAAACCACAAGACACGCGAAAAGTCATCATCTCCGAATCGGGAGGCTCCGTCTTCCCCAGACCAGGATAAATCCAATGATAAACAGGTGAAAAATGGGTTTTACGCTGCAAGATAAAATTACGTTTTGTTGGTTTGATTAGTCAAGAAATTGTCAAAAATAACGCGAAAGCCGCCTAGCAAACGCTCTGTAAAAAAGTTGTTTGTTTGCGAAATTTGGCTGAAAAAAGCACACAGTGCTGAACGCAAAAACGCAAAAACAGTTTGACCAGATTTTTGTTTCAAAGTCGTGTTTCATGTTTGTTAGAACAAGTAGTATTTATTTATGAAAAGGTTTTGTTTATCAGAAAACCTCCACACTTCCGAGCATCACGCCTTCGAGTATTGTTTCCGTCTCTACAAATGACGCCATAGAGGAGAAGTCCGAAAAAACTGGCATCATCGTTCCCAGTATCGAAAAGACACGTGACGACGGCGAAACGTCATCGAGTGCTTCAAGCAGGAGTTCGAGTCGATCCAGCACTGAGGCGGAAATCACAGTTTCCTGACATTTTGCTTTCAACCAGAGTTGGCGTTTCCGTTTCAAAACTCCTGTATAAACCCTAACCGTCTTTTAACCGTTTTAATTTCATATAAGCCGACGACTTTTACTTAAATTTTGTGGTAGTTTCGTTTTTCAATAAATAAAATTGAATTTTGACTTTCTGTTACTTCATTACGTTGTTGTGAACGCTAAGAAGATTTACCACTTTAAAAGAGCACTTGACTCCTCTGCAGCGTATGACTAAAACATTAGTTTTATTTACGCAAATTGTTTGGATGTTTTTTTTACATTTTCACATTAGATGTCACACATGAAGACTATGTTTACATTATTTTATAGCACTTGGTAATCGAACTTGGAAACAATTTGTGGGCAAGAATTGCCAGAAGAGCAGTATGACGCAATAATCGATCCCAGAAGAGCAGTATGACGCAATATATGATTTTCATGTTTTTAGATTTGAGCAATGACAACAAATCAACTTCACTCAACAGTAAATTCATTCAAGTCCTCTTCCCTTTGCTGGTAGCATATATGAAATGTATGCTTTAACCTATGATGGAGCTGCAGTGATTATTGTGTTGACAACAATTGTTCCTGCATGACTACCGATATATACAGAATAAAGAATTACAGAACGAGTTCCCAACTGTTTTGTCGTTTGGTAGCAGAATAACATAAAAACAGAAAATATGTCTTCAAAAACCTGGAAACCTGGAATATTTCTATATATTTGTTAGAAAGGCTTGCGTAATAGCTGTAGAGGGATCTGACCCTCGGATGGACATTGTTTATTTATCTGCGACAGCAAATTGTTTTAGTTCGTGTATATAGTGAAGCAATAAACCTCTGATTTACATCAGCAGGTTTTATTTTGAAACATCGATTTCGCTTATGTAGGTTACCAAACTTCAAACAAACTTCAAACAGAGGCCTTTTCAATATGTTTGCTACTGGCGGGTCGTCACATTCGAGCAAGCGCCAAACCACCTTCTGGGACCAATAATTTGTTTTGAATATTTGTATCTGTCATAAATTTGGTGCTGTTTAGCGTGAAAGTAATTAAAATCAAACGTCACAGGGTCTGTGGTGGCGACCTTTCAAATATTTATGTACAAGGTCACCTTGGGTCATCATAGGAAGGATTTGCTGTTGCCTCCCTAGCTTGCTGTTCCCTAGTGAGTCATACTCTGGTTTACACAATTTACGCAACAAAAACTCTACTTTACCGAAACTACGCTTCCACTGCGCCTCCGGTGGTCACAGTTCAGATGGTAAACATTCGAATAGATGGAGGTAAAGAGCAGTTGAATAAAGAAAGAGATGTTCAAAAAGATGGGTGAGCGATTAGCAACAGCGCGCGACCGATGTACAATGCGAAAAAAAATTAATCGGGATTCGTGCCCAGAATATTCTGGGTTCAAATCTCGGTGTGGGAAAGGTACTTTTGTATGACCTTGCCGGCATGTATTTCTACAACGTAAAACTTCTACCTGCATAAAGCAGAAAAGTTGCTTTTATTTATTCAGTCATAAATGGATCCAAGGTTATCAAATGTAAATAAAATTAAACCGAAGGAAAGCTGCTCGTCAGCAGTAAAATGTTCCCTGAGGGCAACTCGACAGATGTTTAAACATAATTCTGCCAGTAGAGGAAAAGGTTGGTAGCGTTCTGCTTATCAGGGTTCTTTTGCCGTAAAATTATTGTAAACCGTTTCATGGTAACCCTGAGTTTGATATATGACAGTGGGGCTGTTGCATTTCAAATTAAAGAAAAAAATTCGCGTTCAAGATTACTGCCAATCTATTCGACAGATTGGCCAAGCTAACAAAGTTTATTGTAAAAACATAATTTTGTATTTTTATTAACATGTTTTTTTTGACGATAAATTGCCTTACAATTAATTCGCAATACTTTATCAATGTAATAACTATTATTCAGCCATTTTTAATAAACATGAATTTGCACTAAAATTTGCATATTAATAATTTGAAATTATCACAATACAAATAACAAAGGAAAATGTACGTAATTGTGTAACCTCTTCACGAAGGTCGAAGATTGCAGAGATACGAATCGATTATCCCTGCAGTATGCTGTAGGGCCCGGTTGCGAATATTTTATCGCGAAAATTCGGTATGCTGGTAAAAGTCACGACTTCCGATCCGTAGAACGGCAAGGCGAGGAAGGTCATTTGAAGGTCACAGAAGTTGCAACGACGCATCGAGTGAAAGTTAGTCATTATCGCTTGTACTGCTTCGGTAGCCATCAATCTAATTGAACGAATATCACCACGCAGCATGGTCTGCGTAAATGCTAAAATCTTTTCATCGTGACTTTAATCCCGAAAATGTTCGTAATACGGTTAGTTTAAAGGAAAACACAATGTTTTTGACTGATCAAACTAAACTGAAAACCCATTATGAAGTTTTACGTATGCTTGCCAAATGAAGCAAGGCACCTTTAAGCAGAAAGCAGAACGTTTGGTTTCCTTCTTTGTGTCACTTAGCCTTAAGGCACGAGTAGAATTATCGCAGCATCCGCACAGATTCTAATCAACTCATCACGAATAAAGTGTGAAGGTCTGTATACGATCTTTGTGCGACGTATAAGTTGGATCTAGGTTTCGTTTAAACCAGCATTGAAAGGTAAAACAATTTTGTTTTTGTGTTGTTCTGTCTAGTGTTAAACTTTTATCAGTGCAAGAACGCCGGTTCAACACCAATCCCAGGCTGCTAAGACCCCACATTGCGTCATAAAACACGATTATTAAATGCAGGTCTGACATTGATGTTTTTTGTAAGTAGCGAGAAAAAAAAGGTTTCATGACTTGAAAGTTTCATGATAATTATGTTACACGATAGAGTTATCACATATGTATTAGATTTCTCGAGTCATAAAATCAAAATTAATTTTTTCGGAAAAAGCAAAATATGTCGTCAATATACTGAGCCAAGTTTTTCATCAAGTTTTATTTGGGAAATTTCCGAAGTTTGTTAAAAAACTTCTGCAGAAAATTCCTATCAGATATTTCCAAGTGAGTGTGGCCAAATCCAGTTCCTTAACCGTGTAAGTCGCTTAAGATTAAAGGTGTGTTTGCATGTGTCAGAACCCGATTTAACACTTAGTGTGTTTATTGAACAGAAGACCGGCGTGTTTCATACGTCACGTATAGCTCCGGGAAAAATGCGGTCTAAAGAAATTCTTTGCACATGGCACGAAGCTGAGATCGCTTTGAAAATCAGGCGCGTGTTAAGCGTGTTCAGGGCAGACGTAAGAGACAAAAGTGTTGCAACAATACAAAGAATTAAAAGCAGGAAAGCGTAACGTTGCTAGCGAATAAGATGAGAAAATCCGCAACAAATTAATTTCGCAATATTAAAAACTTTGCGTCTGAACACGATTTATTCCATGAATATCGTGTTTCATTCAACAAAACGCATCATCAATTCTAAAAATAATCAAACAGTAAAAGAAAAACGTAAAAGAAATTTCGTTTGCACACAAAGTTTTTAAGATTGTGAATTTAAAGTTTTCAGCTGTCTTACGCAAGTGTCATTGGAATAAGGTTGGTTTCGTGAAAGGAACCTTTTCAATGCTACTAAAATAAATGAACTTTAGGTGAAAAAATATATGAACACAATGTACGCAAAACGTTCAAATTGAATAGGACGTTTTATAAATTATTTTTTTCTTGTATTTTACTATGAAGGAACTGATGATTCCCACAGGGCGAAACATATATTCCTAACAACGGCCAGGCTAATCCTGTTGTTAAACGCTAGTGCTTTGTGTGCATCTTGCCATTATGGGAACGTGGTATTCCAGATAATTTAGCCTAAAGCAATATTAGGAATGAGTTTATTGCAGCGAAAGCCTCTACTGTCAGAAGATGGTCTTTTGGCTGTCGGTGAATTTCAAACCGTTGTTGCGTAAACTTGAGACATAGTAGGAATCGAATATGCTGATCATGCCGAAGTAAACGTTTCAAACACCACTGTGTTGATAATCAGTGCTTAGAGAAGACTGAGTTACAGCAAGGCATGCACATGATTTCCATATTAGTATTGGCTTTTCTATTCCCACTAGTTAACTCCAGGTTATTAGCATCTATTTAAGACAATGTATTGCGGGCTTTTCACACACAACGCTTTTTTACGTACAGCGATAACAATGACATTGTCGATATTTCGAACCTCTGCTTCGATCGCATTGTGCCTAACGCTCATCTATCAATCAGCGGAGACCAGTCCAGTTGTGAAGTTTGATATGCTTACGAGATACGATCCTTGCCAACCAATGGGAAACCCGCATTTGATTCCCGACCAATATCCCGAAATGGTGAAGAGGAAATTACCTTTTCGTGTCCACGTTGATCCCTCCGAAGACAACAGGTCACAGATGGGTGAGGACTTGGATACAGAAAATAAGTATCATTATTTAAATTGCATATCCTTCAAATTAGAAAGCTGATTAGCTCCGTTGCCGTTTAGTAAAGTATTCGAAATTGTTTTCACGCAATCTGTTTTTCCTTAGTAAACATCGTCGGCAATTTGTTCAAGAAAGTCTTTGTTGAGGCCCGTACATCACCTAGCGCTTGGGCGCCTCTGGTGGGCAAATGGTCGAGTCAAGGCGCTTCCAGTGGACAGAAAGTGATGGAATGCGAAGACAAACCCCAGTCAGCAGTGGCGAGCGGATCGAATGACAGCCCGAAGTGGTACACCTCGTTTACATGGAGAGGGACTTGCACCCAAGGCGTCACCTTCTTGTAAGTATTGGTTTCCACCTTACTTTGTACATGTAAAAAAGCACGTGCCTTAATTGAATAATCCTCCTTAGTCTTGCAATCCATGATAATCTAAATCTAACGATGTCAAAACACGTTCTGTTCGTAGGCGTACTTACTCACGTATTTACATAACCTAGTTGGAATGACGTTGTAAGCAAATTTCTATTTGAATAATCTACTGATGACACCTGCAAATACAGGTGAAAATGTATCCAGTAAAAACGTTAAACAAACGACTTAGGAAGATTTACAGGAGTTGTTAAATTTGCAGTAGAAACAAAATAAATCTATATTCACTCACGTGTTCCTGATGTCGTCGAGTTTGGCGTGCTGTCACTCATTAAGATGTCATACAACGTCATTTAAAATATTCTGTCAACTTCTTTAGCATCTACGTTTCTTTCGATGAGGTGAAATGGCTTCACGTGAGTGTTCCCTGCCAGAATTACACACAAGCAAGACAGGCAGATGCTCAAAGCGTAGAAGCGAGTAAGAAGTTTGTTTAAAGCAATGGTTGGGGTACGCGGACTTCCAGAGAGTCCGTGGAGTTGTTTTTGGGACTCCATGAATGCAAATACTAATTTTCCTCATTTTTTCCTTTTTGTTATGTGATATTTATCTTTTAACTACTTTCGTGACAAGACGTCCACGTAACTTATCGCAGGGGTCGTAATTTATAAATGGGAATCGTGTCTACAAGGTTGGGAACCATTGGTTTAAAGTAAGAGGAAGATTCGCAGTCTTTCCATTTCAAAGCATTTGTGAAAACGATCTCCAGCTTAATCCATCTTTGATCGCCCTAAGTTTAACGATTTCACCCCAGGAATAAAATCAAAACCTCTACTGTTTAAACCGCACCCTTTTACACGTGCAATTAACAACTGATATCTTTCATCAGTCGTTTTTTCGCCTTGGAGCAAATTTGGACGTTGTTCGAAAACTTGCGGCGAGGCGACTCAGACAAGAATCCGCAAATGTTTGCTTGAAATCGGATGCGTGGGAAGCACGAAGGAAACAAGGAACTGCACTTTGCCATCGTGCTCAACATATGGTCAGCTGTGTGTTCAAAGATTATGCAAGTTGATTAATTAATATATTTAAAAGACCTGTTCTGATACAACTGTTCTTATTTTCGTCATGCAATGCCCGACAGCAAGAATAGCACTTCCATATATGAGTAATATGGAGTCAATAACATGTATTATGTGAGTAGCAGACGGATGGCCTCCGGTTGGCTGGCTAGATCATATACAATATTCACACCAAACTGCACTGATAAGAACTATAGAAGGTCGTAACAGTGCTGGTCATCTGCTCACCTATTTTAAATCAACTGATGTTTAAAAGGTGCGGATGGGGAACTGAAAAAAATATAAATATACAAAACCCGATTTTTCAAATTTCTTCAAACATCTGAATAAAGCAAATGTAGGTCGTTCATTGGCCTGACTGGGACTTGAACCGCCAACTTCCTGCTCATAATTTAAATTGCAATCATATAAGTGCTGTATTTACTACCCGCAATAAAATCAACAAAATGAAAAGACTGACAGATAATTGTAGCCACATGAAGTGGCATTTATATGAAATTGTTCTTCTGGCACAATTAAAACGTATACTTTTTTCATCGATGTTAAAAACATAAAACAATGTTTCTCAATTCTTAACAAACGTTTTTTCCAGAGTGCAAAGATTTGAATTTTCGCTGTCCAGTGTGGGAATCTGTTGGATTATGTTCAGGAAACTTCGCCAGTTGGGTCAGGACCAACTGCCCGTTGTCCTGTGGTGTTTGTTCCCAACCTTCCAGTAAGTGTCCGGTGGAAAACAGACTTTTCCTTCAGCTCCAAAAAATTTTAATGAAATTTAATTAATAAAGAAAATAAAACTATGGTTTGTAAAAGTACGATTTTTTTTTCGATCAAATTCAAAGATGCATTTTTCGCTTTAATATTTGTGTGCGAGAATGTGGTTAATTTGTTAGTTTGTTTTGACCTATCACTTATCAGCAAGAAATAAACACATTTCCTTTTCTAATATAAATGTTCCACTTCGTCGTTCAGCATTATTTACGCTGGGATATTTTTACGTTCACAGAACCATGTAGAGATTCCATCAAGTACAGATGGAGTTGCAGCCAGTGGGCAGCGAAAAATCGGTGCACAGCCCAAGGTTTTTATCGAAGTTTCATCAGAGAAAATTGCCCGGAAAGTTGTGGTATATGCTAAGAGGAGGGGACTTTCCCCAAGATAATCACGTGACGTACGGTAGACAATCTCCGCGAAAATGTTCTTATTTTAAACAGTTTGTGGCAAAATTACTGTGGTGTGATGTTGGCTTTGTGGCGCTGAACAAACCTTTGCTAATGTAAGAAAAATATCATTTAAACATTGTGTTTCTGTTGGTGTCTGGAATATTGTAATTTCAAAAAATCTCACCTTCTGGAACAAATAAACGTTGATTTTTATTTACCGTTGCGCCTGCTATCCAACGAAGCTTCGGCAGTTTTTCAGAAACTGTGATGCGCTTTACCTTAAAGTGGTTTGCTGACCGTATAGCAAAATACACATATATTGCGTTCACCAAGAATAAGGGGAAAACACGAGAACACACCGACAAAATCATCATTTTTGGAAAGTCACGTTTATTGAGTAATCAACTTTTCATGCGAAGGGAACTTCTTTAATCCTGAACTTAACGCCTCAAAGTTACTTAGGTGGCCTGGATTTTAGGGCGAGGCACATATGTGCCTTATTTGCCTGGTGGTTAATCCGGCACTGGAGGTATGCGAGCCGCTTAGTTGTTGACATGGGAGTCACGACCAAATAATACAATTGGCAAGAACTTCATTTTGTGCAATGTGCATTATTGCTTTGGCGGATTACATGCGCTTATGACGCAAACATTCGTTCAAGAGAAGCAAAAACCAATAAAAAGCCTACGACACCCGGTATTCCCAGGCGGTCACCCATCCAAGTACTAACCGGGCCCGACGTTGCTTAACTTCCCAGATCGGACGAGATGGGGTGTTCTCAACGTGGTATGGTCGTAGGCGTTAACTCACGCTGAAACTGCGGTTTTGTTGTTACGTAACAATGAACAAAGAGAAGCTATCTGACAAAACAAAACGCCAGTTAACAAACTTTGGATGTGGGTAACTCGAAGATACAAGAGGATTGCTTTTTGCTTTTAGACGTGTTTTGTCTGGCCTACAACTATAGAAACTTGAAATACAAGTAACAGTTTTTGAAATACAAGTGAAAAGTTGTGACAAAAGTAAAACTATAAAACTTTTTCTGTAACAAGAACTTTTAAGCTTCATCTGTATCCCGTATACAAATCTGTTGAAGACGATTTTGACGCTGAACATTAGGATTTTTGCGATGTTTGGTTGATGGAGTAAATTAACTGATTCCATTTTTTTAATTAGTTGATATGCGCTCCGAAAATAATCGCTTCTATAAAACTTAATTGTCCCAGGAAGCACGAATTCGTGACGTAAAACATTGACGCAACTTCCTGTTAATCAGGTTCAAATTACAGTTCTTTTACTGCTGGTACTGAGAAATTTCGGTTTCCAACGTTCGTTGTAACACGAAAAATAATTGGGAAAATCAGCTAAATTCCTAGCGTTTAGCCACAAAGCAGGGCACGTAAACATCTTGACGACTGAAGATAAATCGATCAACAACGTTTTGGTTGTTCCTGGCATCGAAAGTTATTTTATTCACAAACCTGGCTTCAAAAATTGATTGAAGGGCTTGACGCGTACTTTGGTGTATTCTAACCTTATTCTTGGGGAGTGCAATATATCTACTTTCAGACATACATTTTGTGGTATTTTCAGGTCACAATTGGCCTTTATACAGCACTGGTAACATGCTGTGGTACTTGTACGCGAACAAACTACTGCGGTTATTTATTATATTTATTCTAGGTTATGCCAATTAAGGTGTAACGACGACGCGTTAAGCACAAAATCAAATGGCGAACAGGAAAATTAAAACGAAACTTTGAGGCCGCCAGGTGGTGCAAGTGGGCAACAAAACAACACGAAATTGGCGCAGGATTTCTCAGCCTGTGATATTGGACCCGCCCAGGCAATTATAGTAAATTCTGTTGATTCTTGGGAATAAACAACTAAACTTCAGCCATTCAACAGAAACAACAAGCGGCTTATTGGATATTAGTAGACGTTATTTGGGTGATGTCTCTTGAAGCTTTTGGACAAAGCATGCAGCAAATGCTACTGGTTTTACTCCGTTAAGACAACGTGACCAGGGCCGTCATGTCCATTAGGCGAACCTAGGGGGCACAGCCTAAAGAGAAGGCAAAAACCCTCCGCTTTGTAACAAGCGCCCGACCCACATACCAAAAATACACATCGGAATAACCTCTCCAAATGGCGCGGCAAAAACCTGCCATTTATCACAGTAATTTGATATAGATTTGGGAGGCAGAGGGTGGTTCGATGGGATGTAAACTGAGACTTGCATTAGTTGCAAAATGAGATTGGGTCGGCCCTGATCATAACATTTAACAAAAAAATAAAAAATTCACGACATTTCACTGTGTGCCATTGGACCCCATTTGAGAATCCCTGCCCCAAAATAAAGAAAAAATATATCGAAAAATATATGGTGAAAGATCTGAAACCAATTATTCTAAAATAAAATCCCTATACAGCTTGAGGCTAAACTTTGATCAAGTTGTGAGGAAGAGTTGCTTGCATTTGAAAACTGCTTCAGTTACTTCTAATTAGGAAACATATTCACCTAAGTTACAAAGAAAACAAGCATTACAAAAAACAAACAACGCTAAAACGAGGCGTGGGTTTTGAGTTCAACGCATATCCAGAACTCGTACAAATCTTAGAAGAACGAAAAAAAACAATTTTTAATCAGAAATGTTGACTTTGGTAGCATTTAAATGGGATCCCCCGCTTAAAGCTCGTCACGCTCGGGAGAGTCCACGCATCCACAAATCTGCAGTGACCATTCTCCGTCTCTGTTGGATGTAAAGCATTGTTGTGAGACAATGAGAAGGAAGTTGCTGATGCTCAGGAAAGAATTATTTGCGTTTTAAACTGGTTCGGACAAAGGGTTTCCTGTTATCTTTATTACGTGACAGAGAGGAGAGTTGGTCAGGTGATTATAAGGTTTATGGAAATGTCAACAACGAAGATAGAATGTTTTGGTCGACATTAGATTTGTGAATGTCAAACAGTTTACTCCCAACCGGAACTTTTTGTTTTACAAAAACAATTGGTAACGGTTGAACTGCAATGATTATTATGGCTGTTTTGCCACAACCGGTAACAAAGTCAGCAATTTTAAACATATAACAATAAAAATACCCCTGTTACAACAGTACTGTTTGGAAGCCTTTTTAAATCAACCAGGCAGCAGCTTTAGAATAAGTAAACTTGACCTACTTTTTCTCGTGCACGTAAGTCCCTCTGACTCCCTGGACGTAATGATCCTTCAATGGGAGTTCAAACGGTTGCTGGGCAACGGTGTTTGGAGTCCACACGCAGTTCCACTTCTTACACTCGACGTTGCAGCAGCGATACCTGGAGCAGAAGAGTCGGATCAAACGGTTTTAATCCATTTTATACAACTGGAATTTGTTAAGGATCATTGCACCATAAGCGCAACCTTTTGATGAAATTTTGGAGCTTACAAAACAGCTCCATCATCACATGCAAAAACGTTTGATTATTCTGGAAGAAGTTGATAGGTGAAGTCCAGCTGAATAAAGGTCACGTATGCATGATATGACAAGATACGAAAAACACAATTGCTTCCGGGGAAATTTGGGTGAGAACATCGAGTTGTTGCGATCGAAACTCACCAAAGTCGGATGTGGTGATCGTGCGGCGTGGAACAGAACGCACCCCACGTCTGAAGGAAGCCGTTGTTCGGGCAGTAGAACTCCCAGTCCTTGTCGCCCTAAAAAAAATAAACACTGTTTTACCAAAACACAATATATTGTCCAGGATGGGAAAGATTACTTTTGTAACGCGAAAGATTATCAAAAATGAAGAACGGAAAGGGAAACGTCATAAACACAACAAAAATCAGTCCGTTCTGCATGTGGTATTGACGAATCTGTATTTCCTTTCAAAATTGACGCTGATCGTTGTAAGTAATTTTGAATGAAAGACTAAATTTAACATAGATGCCGTTTTCAACTGAAGGTTTGTTGAACCTCACAACCTTACAAAATATTCAATAATTGGAGTCTATCTGTGTGCAGTCAAGAGGACTGTAATATATTTTATATGAGCTGCAGACAGATGACCAGTGTTTAAACCAATTTGGTCTCAGAACCACCGCAGCTTTGTGTGCCAGAAGAGCAAAAGACGTGGATATAATGACTGCCATCGTCAAATCACGGCAAGATATTGTTGCAAATACCTTTGGATTGCCGAGGTACACGCCGCAAGAATCTTCGTGATAAGGAAGTCTGATCTTCTCACATTTGTGGCTGAACCTTCGTTGTTCGACCGACGGAAGCCACATGCTTTTCGACTGCAGAAATAAACTTCGCATAAATGTCGTCACAATTTTACGTTTAAAATGTTTACAGGAAACGTCATTCAACGGAAAAAACTAACACTGTATGGTTTTGTGTCCGATGGTAAAAGTGGTTTCAAAACATCCATGTAGCACCGTGGTTCCAATTTTAATAAACCAATTTCACAACAATCTCTTGTAACATGTTGTAACGAGGAACACACAAAATTTTGTTTCAGACGAATACGCCCAAATTTATTTATTTGTCTCTCGCTGCTTCATTTATTTCGCAAGTGAAGCTGAAAGAAGGATGGCTTCGCTGTGTATAATGCCAAACGCATTTAAGAGCTACGGAAGACCCCAGAAACGTTAGGACGATACACAAATTGGTCACGACGCCCCCACATCGGAATCTTTGTTGTAATACAAGGCAGGACAAATGATGAAACGCAAGCGACTTACATAAGCCGGCTTTTCATGGTTGAGGCAGGAACAGGTGAACGATCCGTCTTCGGTTGCTGGGCAACGACCCTCGTTATTGTGACGTTTTTGTGTATCGTCATCATCTTCAAGGAAGCTTCCCAATCCACTTAAGTCATCCCACTCCTCATCCAGTGTGGCGAGGGTTTGGACGAACATGAGGGCGCAGAGCACGACGACGATTTTCATTATGATTACTTTCTACAAGTCAAACCTGTTGACGTTGAATTGAAAATAGAAATGATAGTGGATACGACAAATAGTAGCAAAGAAACCTCCACTAGGAATCGAACGCACAGCGGTTTAGATTCTTACGACATATGATGGGCATTGCAGGCGAAACCACGAATATTTCCCGCCATGCATTTCGTTCGGTCTAATCAAACTGTTTGGAGTTACGTGAGCTGCATACAGATGGCTACTGTTTCGACCTATAAGCTCTCATCTGTGCAGCTTGGTGTGACTTATTACGATATTGCCGAGCAAAAGGCCAGGCAAAGACTTCCACTTTGTGGTTACTATACAATCGCCGTCGTCCGTTGGGCACCAAACTAGGTGCAACCTACGGAGGAACAAGGTGGAAACACTATGACTTAACCACGCAATGTTCAACCAAAATAGTGCAGTCAGACCCCGTGTTACAAGAAGCGATTTTAGAGTTACTTTTTCAGTCGCTTTCTGGACCAACTGCCTATAGCTGCGGTGCTGAACTTAAGGGTGTGAGCCAATATTTAAACAGCCTGTCAAACCTCGATTAAACATACAACACCACCTGTAAACGACAAAGCCTGAATATAACACAACTTTCCCGTCGTAAAGCGATAAACCGTGTCGTTCGTGCCGATGTTTGCATACCAGTATATTTACATATAGGGTTAGGGGTGCAGTGAATGTCAGTCTCATATAAAACGCTAGGTTGCTCAGCGCACTTCTGTTCAGCAATTTCGGAAATCGTTTCCCATTCTAGATTATTCAACAAATTCTCCCCTATGTTTTTAGCTACATTTATGGAAAGATTCGTCAATCGTAGTTCGAAGATCATCCAACAATATTGTTCACTGTAGCAACGACGTCACAGCAAAGTCATATATTTTGGCGGTACTGCTATTTGTCGTGGGCGAGCGAATCCACTGCGAGGCAGCGGAGGAAAACTCTCAGAGGTAAATTACTGACCTCCATAGTTCTGAATCCTAATCAGTCTGACTTTCAACGCACACGTCGCGCATTTGCGAAGTTGTTCCTAATCAGAATTTCTCCGTTAAGTAATTTGACGTAAGTTTTGCACTTATTAAACCTAACCGCGCATCTCGTCAACGCAGCACAATCTCTCCGGTCAAGCGAAGGGTTTAAGCTATCTTCCTTAACATAGGTTGACATGATTCATAAGCAATACGTCGAAACTGGGCGCTCAACGGATGCCGGATAATTGTTTAACTCACTTGATGTGCAACCCATCATCCCTGCATCGTGCCCGTGGTAAGCTTCCGGAATCCTCTTAACGACGTAACCGGAAGCAATGGCCAATACCGTGTTATACACGATATACTATACTCGTTATATTAATCTACAGCTACTGTCTCAACAGCGTAAATGACAACACGGTTGTGATGCGTGTGGTAAAATTTTCCACATTGCGATGATTGGACTTCACAAATCTTAGTCACCCATTCGTCTGCTGGGTATCCAAGGATATATGAGATGATGCAGTGTTGTCATCGCAGCAGTAATACAATGCATGCATGAGAAACTGTGCGCGTTTTCCAGAGAACAAACAAAGTGCAAGAGTTATTTTTCCATTTACTGCTGAAAAAAAATAACTTCGCTAAAGCAATTTGACTTCAGTTAGCGCGAGTTCTCAACCTACAAAACGTATTTACTTTACCTTGAGAGTATTTACTTTACGCAAAATTAAAACAAACTTTCACATCTAACTTTTTCGCTGTCTGGGCTGACATGCGCCACAGTGAAACCGTTGGAATCGTTTGTAAACCATAAGAATACGTCATTCCCCGGCGCACCTCACCTACTCTACCACTAAACCTCAAAAACAAAGCTGGGGACTTTAAGCTGACGTTATACGCTCGGTTGACTGAGAGCTGCCTACGCGAAAGATTTGGTCTCGGCTAATTAGTTTTGTTCGGTTTCCGAAGACGGAAGGGGGTTCTTTTACCCATTCCCCCATTCAGATCTTAAACGGCGTGAAAATAACAAAGAGTCCGACCAGATCGTTGCTATGGCGACTTCATTATCTATATTGAAAGTCTTACAGCGGTCGAAGACTATTTGTGGCGTTTCCAACAGAATCCTTCAATGCCCCGTTTGCCGCATGTTTCACAATACACCTGATGCGCACAGAATAACAATGGGAGAAAAGTTTACTCCAGCTATGTAGCGTAACGGCCGACAAGTTCTAATAATCGGGCAACTCGTGCCGTCTGCAACGTTCAACGTCGCTCTATTCAACCTTGTGCGTCCGCTTTTTTGCAACCCTGTTTGTTATCAATCACTATTGGCGTTTACATGTTGAAAGTGTTTCAAGTTACCGAGCGTTTAATTAAGCATGGAATTTAGACAGCTCCTGACTGAAACATTCGGTCACTTTTTCGAGGTTGAATTCCTCCCGTAAGAATACCCAGCAGAATTCAACTTGTTTATTTTGATCAAATACAATCGCCAACGAAGCAAATGCATTTCCATGGATGTACATAGTAGGTTAACAATGGGGCCTTGCTGATGCAAAGTCTTGCATACTATGCTTAACGTGCAGGGTTGATTTGTCATCATCAAGCTCCACATACCATGCGTCACATGTTACAGTGTGGTTATTTTGGCCTCGCTCTCCTTTGTACAATCATTATCACATTATGTTAGGTCCGGACAGACTTTAATTAGACTTGTGCATGTATGCCACCAATCTTCTTGCAATACAGCGGTATAAAGGATATGGCAAATCGGAATCAACCCAGTACTATAGGCATATTTGACTTATTTGGCAAAACCGGGTACCGCGTCTGAAAGGGGTTCCTACAATTTACCAATAAAGGAACGTGGCTTAAACCGAAATGACACAGAAGTGTTACATGATATCGCATGACAAGGCAGAATCACCTCACAGCTTGCCTCCAATGCCAGTGAACCTTAGAAAAGAGATGGTACTTTTAAAGAGGAAACACAGACGACACTCTCTTCTTATTGGTATTGCTTGTCCAAGCCCTGCCTGGAATTTACCGCAATGCAATCGACAACATTGGAAGTAATTTCGAAATTTTGTCAAAAATCGAACCAGTTAGGAAAGCTTGATTTCATTTTCGGCACAAAATATACAAATATGACGTCACAAAGCCCTCACTTAGTGCATTTCCGATATGACGAACGTAAAAGTTGAGGAATCGAATCCCGCAATAGAACTGCCTCGAACATGAACAAACTGTCACTGCAAGACTTTCCTACAGTGGTGTTTAAGGACATTTGACGGACAAGATTGTCGTATCGTCACTAGTTACCACTAATAAGAAAAGGTATAAATAAACTCATTACATATCTATGTGATTTTTAATGACCTTTCGCAGCCTTTAGTTTTTACTTTTGTTCTGCTATACTTTTTGTTCAATCAAGATGCGAATATTTCTGCCAGTCTGGGCTTTGCTCCTCACACAAACGACCAAAGATCAAGCATGAAAGCAAACACTAAACACAAAGCCGGAAGCACCTGACACCGCTAATTGTGGTAACACCGTTTAACCTGGGTGTCTGACTCAACAGCATACGGATAACCCAACAAACTGTATGACAGAATACGTTTGAAACTCTCTTTACCCGTCATCTATACAATGGGACGTTTTAAGAGTTGACATCAAGTTATCCTCGCGTATTGTCATGCGCCAGAACTTTGACAGTCCAAATACTGAACAAAGGCGCAATCCTTAAAGTAGGTTAGGGGGCGTCTGTACTTGCCGGAGAAAAGCTCGTGTACTAACGAAAATGAGGTGATGGTCAGAAAAGCTTGGAAAATGGAAAAATTTACCTTTGGCAGCAATCCAGTAAATATATACGGTAACTTGCTTTACTGTTCACGGAATCTTTTATTCTCGCCGGAATTAATCGATTACGTTCATCCTCTGCGCGTAAAAACTACCACCGTCTACTGCCACAAAACCGAAACATGCCTCACTTGTGTGTGCCCGAAAATACTGCTCCTAACCTTCACCAAACACCCCCGCTACAGATGGGTAACGGCTACAGCACGCTTCGCAAAACCACAAGTCGCCACTCAGTATATATATGTTTAAATAAACCCGAGCCAGGTGTATGGGCGCGTGCGCACGACTGTGTACCCCCACTCACCCTTGGTAAATATACAGGGGTTAAATCACGCTTAAGTTGATCTTTGTATTCGGAATAGATTTCTGTCATCATTCGGGACGGCCCAGTTTTTTTTAACAAAACCTTGCGAGGATCGGCAAATATGACATTTTATGTAGAAATTAGGTTAGTCGGCGATTACGCGACTTCCGACAGACGCACACAAAGAAGGGTTGTTTCGTTGAAATACTTGCAATCAGCTTCAACCAACTGAGTAAAGCAAGGGATATTTTCAAACTTTGATGAATTGCGCTTTTGAAAATGCCACCGACTCCTATCAGTCCTAACAATACGCAGATGTCGAATTTTGCGACAACGCGTGTTTTTTGAAAAAAACTGAACTAACGAAAGTTGTACTTCACTCGAAATCCTTTAAATTTTGCATCGTCTGTGTTAAAAGCCCGCCACTGGCTGCAAACAACATCACCGACCCCTCATCGAAGGGAAATGTGAAACGTGAAGCGACACACGAAAAGTTTCACGGTCGGATGAACACAACCTATGTGACGTAAGTAACACAAAACCCGACCTTGGCGAATAGTTGTGTCAGGTGTTTCAAAACATACCAGGACAATTGTTGCATATTGTGTTACATGTGCAATGTATGAGGGGATGCCAACCTCCGCAGCTGTGCGCGGTTTAAGAATCATTTTTTTTTGTTTTATTTTCCCCTGCACATGACCGAGAAAATGGTCTTACTTAAATCTCAAGCACTCACAAATGATGGCGGGTAATTGGCAGCATCAGTACCCGACCTATATACCCAGGAGAAAACCTTATCGCGATTCGTGACCAGGATATCCCGGGTTCGAATCCCGGTATGGTTCAAAAAACATTGGCATATGTGTGGAGTTGACGACTACGTCGGAAATGATTGCGCAAGTAAACCCGTCATACCAAGCAACCACAACTCGCGTCCCCGCTTCACAACGATCCATGAAGTCTGACAGTGCAGGAAAAACGTTCCGGATGACTGATTTTGTGCGAATGCAGCCAATCGCTGCAAATTTTAACGGATCGTGGGAGAAAGTGTTTGGTTTTCTACGTGGATCTTGTTGAACTTTAGAAGTTCGTTTCACAAACGACCGAAGGCCTAAACAGTAAAAATTGCCGCGCGTTTAAAAAGAATTTTAGAACAGCTCCACAACATTCTATTCTGTTTTATCTCAAATGACAAGCGCAGGCGATAGAATTCATCATCGACTTTATTTTGGAGTCTCGACATCTTGTACCTTCGATATTTTCTCAATAAAACAACGTCGTAAAATTCGCTTCGCGTGGCGGAAAATACCGCGGAGGCCAGAGCAAACCTCGAAATAACGCACATGGAACTTGGCGCAAAAGTTAAAGAATTTACTTCTGAGAGAAAAAAAAAACAATAATGTGATGCAGTTCGTCTACAAGAATTCAGGTTTCCAGAAGCTTGTTTTGATTTTAATGCACAGTCAGACAAAAGGCATGCGCTAAACTTGTTACACGATCATTAATAGAGATTATTAATATTATTAACATGGAAATGTGAAAGCTGAAGCTGAAGTGGGTTACGAAGGTAAAATCACAACAACGTACAATCAGGCAAGATTGAATGTCAATCATCGGGATTCCAAAGCAATTCAGACTGAATGTAAACTGACTCCAAAATTTCAACAAAGTTACACTGTGTACCTCTGGTAACTATAAACTAATAACAATAGCGAACTTAACGAAGCTACTTTGGATGTTAAAGCTGCAATGAACCGATATTACTTCTGTAAATGTGAGTCAACCTACACAGTTCCACCTGATTTTCAATATACGTAGTTAACTATAGTTCCTACGCGGATCACATGCGGAAGACCCCGAAGCGAGTTTTTGAAATAGGGGCGTTTAGGGCGGCGCTTAAACTTAGACCAATCACAGTGCGCGAATCGGCTGGATCGATTACTCCGTCATCCCATAGCCTTGCGCTGGCGAAGTAAGGATTTCCTTCCGTCTCGAAGCTGAGAATAATAAGATAAGGTGTGAATCAAGTGATATTAAACAGAGCTTAACGGTTTAAACGCTTTATTACTTATACGTAAGGTTACGTCTATGTTTGAAAAATATGCATGTGAACACCTTACAAAGCGTTTTTTCCAAGTTCAACCTAAATGTTTACCTTTGCCGAAACCGAAGATAGTGGCCTATATATTTGTAAGAACCCTGGGCCCCTAAATTAGACCGGCAGTTTATATTGTCTTTGTAAAAACAAATAACACAGAAAGTTCAATGCAAAAAAAAGGATACAGACCCTACTGACAACAACGTAAACTTTGATTCCATGAAATCAACTTATTGTGTGTGTGTGTAATCCATATCGTCAGAAAGGCACATTTTAATCACTAAATATACGATTCAGACAGTCGAGTATGCACACGATTCTCACCGCTTAATGATTGGATCCTTTAGTCTCTTTTCCTCTTCAGCCGTGAAATCCTTTCCTTCCCTGGTCCTCTGGTCACGTGTTATTGTGGCAAGTACTGTCGCCGCCTGCTCACCCCCCATAACTGATATACGGGCGTTCGGCCACATATACAGGAACCTACACAAGTATACAAGTACATTATTTATGTACCAAGTTATAAGCTTACAGATGAAAGCTAAAGGACAAGTATTGCGAGCGGAGATAATGGAGAATATTTTATTGAAAGTCTTTCTTAATACATAGGATTTGCTCGTTTTTCGATCGTATCGAAAACTCCGGGGCCGGTTTCACATTCCGGGGTGGACAAAGTTGATTTTGTAACACGTTGTGGATACAATTGATTTACATTTATTCTTCTTGGTGATTCTGATGACCTTAATTGTGCTTTTTATGATAAATGATTTCAAATACAAATTATCCCAATATTTTTCCATAGTTTGGCAATCAAAAACCCCATAACTATTATTTGCAAGCGTTTACTAAAGGTGTTATTGTGTCGAATTTAGCACGTGGTTGCGTACTTTGTATCCACGCAATCCCATATCCATGATAACCACCCAAGCATGGAAACACTTTATAGCAGTAAGGCTTTTATCTTCTGCTACGCAAGTGTTTTCCATGTGTGAATGAAAATATTATTTGTTGACAGCTATTTTGTATTTAACTTGCATTTGTCATCATCGGGACTACAGTCATATTGTCCGTATGTCGTAATCCCTATTTTTGACAATTTGCAATCGTTGGCGCTCAAAAAAACTCCCGAACGTTTTTAATCCAACCAAAATAAAACAAAAATATACATGGTAAAATGTAGTCTGCAACACTGCATGGGTGTAATTCACGCAAACTTCAGAAGGAGTGAAAGGGGCCGAAAAAGTTTAAGAAGCATTTCTCTGCACAAGTGCAACAAAACAGTTGGAGGATTTGCAAATACTTTAGGGCGGTCATTCGGATTTTTCGACATTCATAAGATTATATAAAGCAATGTTGGGGTCGTTTTCTTCAGACAGAATTTCAGCAAAACTAGGGCACGCACAGCACATACGTAACACGTGTGAGGAGAGCGTGGGCGACTGGATTCCGACGGCAGTATTCGCCGGCTTGTGGTTTTGTTTACTCGGGCTGCGTCGTCAGGAATGTTCAGCGATCCGTGAAGCATTTCCCGCATTGCAACCGGACGCCAACCACGTTACTCGCACGCAGGTTAATGGCGCAGGTGGAGGTTTGTTTCAAATAATCACAACTAAAGTTTGAACCCCAGTTGGTGGACCTGACTAAGCATTTTTCACGCCTACTTGCAAAAATGACCTTGCCCTTTCCGTTCCGTAATCCATCAACTTTACAAAACGCCCTGGTGGTTTGAAAAGTGCGCTCTTGCGTAGGATTTAAGTGCCGCCAACGGAAGATTTCGAGTTAGACGAAGTGCTTGGGTACCATCACCACTTCACTCAACCAAGTAAACGCATTCTTGTCAGATCACCGAACAACAAAAATAAATACTGCATTTTTAACGACTCGTATACCCAGTCCGTGTTTAGAAGCAATGTAACCAGGTGCAGAGTTGCACAGATAACTTTGCTCCCCGAAAAAAATGAAAACTTTGGCAAATTTTTCGTGCAACAATGAAGGTTAGTTGCTGACAACCAAGCTGTCTCGTGAGATTTTGAGCAAAAAAAAAATGACTCCAACATAGTTTCGCTTTGACGTTGCATGTGATGTTTAATTTGTTTCACAGGTGTGTTTAACATCGGCCAAGGAACACGAACTACCCGTGATCCAGAAGAACAAGGGTTCGAATCCCGGTGTGGAAAAACCAAAAGTTTATGCGAATGACGGCTTGCAGATATAAAATATTAATCTTTATCTAACATGACTCACGGCCTTGTTAATCTTATGATATTCGCTTGAGAATGATTTTAGACACGGTCCAAACGTCTGTTAATTAATTATTCATCAGTTATATGGGCTACTGTTTGTCATGGATGATCACCGACTTCGCACCCAAAATACAGACATGTTTGCCAAAGCTAAAGGTTATCCCCCAAAACAAGCCACACAAATCATATTTCGCCCACAGGAGTTCGAATCGCTCTGGTTGGGTGACCACGAGGAAATTCTTTTCAGGCACAATTCAAGGAAATTCGTCTTGTTCTCAACTACGGCGATTCGAACTCCTGTGGTTTTGAGGTAAGGCACACCTTGGACTGTATGCGCGTCCGCACATCCCGTAGTTTCCGGCACCGTAAGATCCTCCGATTATCATCGTGATTTTGGGGACTTTTGCGCAAGCCACAGCCGTAACCATCTTAGCTCCATCCTTGGCTATTCCCCCGGCTTCAGCTTCACGACCTACCATGAAACCTATACAAAATCATAGTGAGGATGTTTGTGGTTGCGTGACAATGCGGGGATGCGGGAAGTATTGAACTTAATTCGGATGGGATTTGTCCCAATGGTGAAAAACATGCATGGTGCTGGAAATATACAGAATGATATTTGTTATGCGTTAATAGTAAACAAACCACTGCTGTTAAATTAACAAAGCTCGACGATTTCAAAATGACAATAAGTTTTAAGCATTCAGTAAATTTACAAAAAGTTCAGTGTATGATACCTAAATTGTTGTTACCATGGTAACAGTAAGGCCTCGATAAAATGGGGCTTAATTTTGCCCTGGTTAGGTTTCACCACCACATATTTATGGGCAACAAAAATAGAAAAGAAATTCATCGTGTTTTCGTTTACACGTGATTGCCAGCTTCAAAGATATTTTCCAAAACTAAACATCAGGCGCACTGCAGTATGATCAGCATTTTATGACAAATAACGTGTTTCGAGAATAGGCGATGGTTTACAATAAGCTGCTGAATACCTGTAATATTCTGAAGAAAGAGGAGAGGTATTTTCCTCTGGCAACATAACTCGATGAAGTGTGTCCCTTTTAGCGCAGACTCGGAGAAGAGAACGCCGTTATTTCCGATAATTCCAACCGGCATACCGAATATCCGGGCGAATCCACACACAAGAGTATCACCGTACAACTTCTTAAACTCGTCAAATCTGTTGATACGAACATAAGTTTAGTTTGCAGCAAACTGAACAATAATATGAAGGTAAACATATAACGCGCAAAGAGATTCGTGGCTGCATTGGAAAAGTGTTGCCAATTTTTCGCAAAGAAAGAACGATAAAATGAACTGTTTTGTCATTTACAAAATACAATAATATACGATTAACAGCAAATGTTATGTGTATTCATGTATAGCAACACGCATCTAAATAATGTAAGCAGCTATAAGCATTATAAGTGTGGAAGCCTAGCTGGATAGCAAGCCAAACGTCGGTGAATACAAGTTACGTTTAAATGTGCTAGAAAAACAGACTATTAAAATATGATATACCTGGCAGCAACAGCAACGCTATAATATAAGTTTCCTATTTTACTAAAAAGTAATTTGTTATCGCAGAGAAAAAGACAATTCTGGACGGCGGGAAAGATTATCTGAAAGTTTAACCCAAATACCAACAACTTCTTGAATTGGAATTTTTACTCCTCGGCACCACAACCAGTATATTAGCATTATATAATATGCATACATATTATTAATTTTACCTGCTTCCGTCAACAATACGGGCAATCACCTCCCGGACATCGAAGACACGAAGAAGGTTTGTTCCAACAATTCCGTACAGCTCTTTACTGTCGTATAGCGGATCCTAAAGTACGTGGGTTTGTTAGAAACGCACTGAAACGTGGGCAACTAATAACACACTGCGCAACCTTTTATTGGAACTTTTCCGCAATAAAGTGAACGCTTCTGGCGTTGTCAGTATTCAAAAAACTTATTTATTGGTTTCTTTCGGAACATGAGCCATCGCGAGTTTTCCTTTGCTTAACAAGGTGTAAATCATGACAACACAATGAAAAGCAATTTCAAGAAAAAACTCTTGATGATCGTGATCCACAAGAAGTCAATCAGTATTTTTCAAAGTGCCACTAAACCAAAAAACTACCGTTCAGTATCACAAGACCGATACGACTTATTGTGTAACCTCTAAGTTAGGGTAATTTCTTTGGTTCCAAAAGTTTTACATTGTGATCAACTCGCCCACCTGAACTCCATCCAAACAAACGTCAACCTCTTTCTTAATGTTTAGATTTTCCACCACAGTCCTGGCAAGATGGAGCGCATGGCTGTCGTCTTGCGCATAGTGATCGGTCACACCTGAACGACTGCAGTGGAGGTCTGCACCCCCCAAATCTTCAGCTGACACAACTTCACCTGATATATAGAAAATATATTCGTTACGTCATTAATTGGTAGTAATTTTGTACAAAAATACCCTATTATCGCAACAAAATAAAAAAAAACTAGCAATGCAGTCAAATGGTCACTGGCTTAGAGTACGGGGGTGCAGGGGTGCCGCGCACCCCCGACCTTTTCTCAATTTAACCACATAATCGCACCGCGTTCTTTCGGCTTTCGCCGGTTTCAAACCGTACAATATACAATACCTGTTGCAGCTTGTACTAAAGGTGGCCCTCCAAGGAAGATGGTTCCCTGTTTTCGAACAATGATACTTTCATCTGACATCGCTGGAACGTAAGCCCCACCAGCAGTACAAGAACCCATTACCACTGCAATCTACAAAAAAGAGTGTATTTTTTAGTCTTGAAAAATAACTTCCAGCTTTGTAGTTGTTCAAGACAAACAAAACGGCAGTTTGCTGTAAATTTCAGAGCAGTTACATGGGCTGTATTGCTAGACTTAAAGACTTGTTAGCTTTGTCTTATACAATGAAAAGCTCTTCACAAAAGTAATGAGTATGGGCGAACTTTGGTTTAAAAATGACACACAGACTAATTTTAACTTGTGTTGGAAAATATTTTCCACTTGTTTTCCCAAATTGTCTCTTGTTTTTAGACCTAACATCGTTAAATCACGTTTATTTGCCAACAGGTTTTAAGACATCACTGCTTATAAAGGTCAGCACAAGTGTTTGACATGTGATAGACACAAAACCACCAAAAAAATATTTGAGTTGTGCATTCTTGCAGTATATATTACCTCCATTTCAAACGACACACTACGATTTTTCCACCGCTTTCGAGTTCAGCAACTGACCTGTGATAGACCAGCTGCAGACATGGTTGCCTGGTTGTAAAATATTCTTCCAAAATGGTCTCTATCTGGAAACACTTGTGCTTGTCTCGGAAGGTTCGCTCCACCAGAGTCAACCAAATAAATAGTTGGCAAGTTATTCTCCCGAGCGATGTCTTGAGCTCTTAAATGTTTGGTTACAGTGATCGGGTAATAGGATCCGCCCTTTACAGTGGCATCGTTGGCGACAATCATGCATTCCTTGCCAGCTATCCTGGAAAAATGTGAATATAACAGAATATGTTTTGACAACGGAAATTATAACTTTCACTAAAAACATTATCGTGTTTTTAATAACCCATTGCATTGCAGTGCCTCTAAAGACCAATACTAATTCCAGTTTAAACCCTTACAAACTCTTTCCGATACAATCTTCCCCGGGTGTATGTATTAATGTATATGTACACTTTACCACAATTTTTTAGAGCGACTGAATACTTTTGTACCTTAAACCCCAATAATAAAGTATGCTATTTCTACATAAACATAGCTCGTATGGAAGGTTATGGCAAAACACGAACCTCCCGATTCCAGAGATAATTCCTCCAGCAGCGACTTCTTCATCACCATACAACTGATACCCAGCCAGTTGTGAAAATTCGAGGAAGGCCGTACCAGGATCGACCAATTTCTGTATTCTGTCTCGAGGCAAAAGCTTGCCTTTGGATGAATGTCGTTTTCTCGCTCGTTCATCGCCGCCCAGAGAAATCTTAGCTACTTTAGCTTTGAGTTCAGATACCAGATTTTGCATGTTGTCATAGTTTTCTTGATACACATCACCCCGTCGGTCTGGATCAGAGCCAACCGGCACCACACGCTCTCGGCACATGCCACTGTATGCATTTTTATTAAGTATGTTGTTGGTGGTTTTTACAAACTTGTCGAAGCCCTTGTAAAATCTTAAGGCAGCCATCTCAAACAATTACATGCTATTTGCCACATTCATGAAGTAATTAAACTATTTCAATCTAAAAAGTAAACAAAAAGAACAATAGTGCTAATAACAACCTAAAATGATAATTGTTCAGGTGAAGAAGCAGTTTTATTTACTTTTAATTTTAACAGAGATTCAAGTTTTCGAAACTGCGACCGAATGTCATCCATTGTTTCAATTATTGTGTGTACTTGTTGGTCATCGATATTCTGCACCAAGCGTTCTACATCTTGCAGAAATGCTTGCAATTGACCTATAATCTTGTCCTGGTGTTTATGTGAAACCAAACTTGTTTGTTGCAGATGCAAAGCACATTTGCATATTCCATAGTAAACTCCAAGCTCTTTGGCCATCTCAGACCCTTTGTGTCTTCCCAACGAAGTACCTTCACTGTAACCCATCCTCTGTCCTTGAGTGAAACCTTTTTTGTAACCTTTTTCACATGAATGCTCTTCCAACATCACTACTGCATCAAAAGGATCTTCTGCATTACTCATAATGTACACAGTTTACAAATACACAGGTTGCAGACTAATAAAAATCTGCATGCAAAAGTACAAGTTGGTTACACATGTAACAATGTCAATTGCTGCAAATATTTTCACACACAAACAACAAGAAATGTGTTGGCATTATAAATTCATGATTTTTTAGAAAATATCCTTCTATAAAATGGTGCCTCTGCAGTTTTCTCAGTTTCTTCAGAGAAAGTTTCTAAAGTCACATTTTGAGCTTCGGCCTCAATTTCCGGAGCATAAAATATGTTAAAAAAGTCTCTTGCCTCCATTGGAGGTTCAAATGTGTCCTCAGCCCTGTATGATACATACGGCTTTAACTTAAAGTCAGTCAAGTCAGGGACAGATATTACTGGAATTTTGCTTCGGTCAGGCACAATTTGACCATTAACTTCTGTCGTTTCATCAAGTTCCCCAAATGACAATGACCAGAGGGTTACTGGTTTTTTTCTTCCATAGTTTCTTCCAGCCATTGGTCTTCGAAAAGCACTGTTTGGATACTTTCGTATCCCTCCCCGCCGCAGCAGAAGACGGGTTAAATGCATGGCCACAAGTTTGGTTTGCCTTATTATAGCACCACTTTCTGCAAACTTACTTTTATTTAACTATTCAGTTAGCATGAAGTATTATTATTGCAAATAACACATAGTTATTTCTGTAGTCAATTGCATGAATTTAACTTTTTTAAGAGTTCTTACTTAAAAATTGTTCAGTCTAACGAAACAACATGCTGTACCATTACACTACTAATGCATTTTTTATGTTGCCTTCAGCTTATTTGTTTAAGTATACTGTGTAAAAAAATATTCAAAAGTTATCGGCATTAAACAGCAAATTGTGGTGAGTGAGCAATGACCATGTTTACAGAAATCGTTGTAGCGAATTGTGTTCATTGAATGAAAAAAACACAGAAATCATAGAATTCATTCTGGTATTTATTTTATTTCTATCTTTTGCTAAACTTCCTTTTGAAAAATATATGAATTTATGCGGTTATGACATATATTTTGGGCTTTTGCAATAACCATTCCTGCCGGCAGAATTTGATATTCTGTACATTTGTATTTTTTACATTTGTAGATTTGTATGTGAGCATATATTTTTCACAATAATACAAGATAGATTTATAGGACAAATGATTTGACGGCGTATATATGATATGAGGCGTGTATAAGTGACAATTGTGGACTTCTTTGGGAAATGTGAACTTCATTTTGCTGGAAATTTTCCTATATTTTTGTAGATGTTCGGCAGACTGGAATGTATCTTTCACAAATAGTTATGTTATCACGTGTGCCAAGTTTTAAAGTTATTGGGAACAAACTAAATAATTTGTCAAATGCTTGTTATCCGTGGGTGTATATTCTGCGTGCGCTAATATTAAATTCATTGACTGCCAAGTTTTAGAGGTAAATGTTTTTTTTTACACTCAGGAAACCACATGTAAGTGTAACAATGGTATAAACAATTGCGACTTTATATTACCGAACAATACCACGTGTTTGGTAACAATGTGGCGTATTTCACAACAATAGAATATTGGCGCATAATACTATTCCAACTTTGAATTTGATTTGACTTTTTAGTGAAATATCTTCCGTCTGCAGTGATGAAACGAAATCCACATCCTTGCACAATCCGAATGAAGTTCCAATCTTTCCAAACCCGTTATGTTGACAGATGAAATTTCGATTTTTTTTTTATTTATTTGTTGGATAAACACAAAAAGTTGCTTGTTACAGAAGTTGGCCGACACACGATTATAATGCAACACATTCAAAATTTACAAGAAAAACGCGCTAAAAATGGATAAAAAGCAGCACGGCAATAAACGGTCAAATCATCCCTCTTGAAGACGCAATGCAGTTAAAACAAGACAACAGGGTGAATCACATGCTTCTGTATACAGAACGTTAAAATGCACTTTGGCACAATTTTTATGGTGAAAATACGCAAAGTTTTGCAAACAGTTGTGGTTCTCCAAAGAATCCCTGGTGTTCAATCACTCCCCTGCAAGAAGAAAACGTAAAAAATAAATATTTTGCGAACAAAGATAATAGATTTATTACTCGAACAAACGTGGATTACTGTATTAACTCAATGCGAACACTTAGTACAGTTACAGTACTGAAGTTAAAATGTGATTGGTATAACACATGAGTACAAGCTAAGTGATTCCACGATGCTGTACAACTTACAAGATTTTATAAATATTTTTTTTTGAATTCTTGTATGCATAAAATACAGGAATTCATGGTATTCTATCAAAATTAAATTCTAAACATGTTCGAATATTTACAAATATAATCGATTCGACGAATTGTTTGTAAATTAACAATGAATGTAGCAAGGGTACGAATTTCGAGTACTTAACAGTTTGGTTTGAATGCACTTCCCTGCATTTCTCAGTGTAATAAACCAATTTCGATGTGTATGTTAACTGGTTTATCCCAGGACGATAACCGTGATCAGGCTTTTACAATTACTGTTATGGAGTGTTTTGCCACAGTTTCATTCGCCATCGTAAAGTATTCCGATCATTAAAGGTAAGATGAAAATATAAAATTAAAAAATTCCGAAAGGTTGGTGACCCAAAGTTTCCGCTGACAAGAATAACTTGCCCTATCTGTAGAAGGTTTTCAGACGAAACGGTTGTTTATGACGTATGTATCATTTGTGACGCATTAAAATATTTATCTAGTTTTCAGGACATGAGTTGAAAAACTTCGCCAAATTTTAACGTGTTATACTTAACAGTAATTTCAATATGACGACCCCTTTTAGTTCGCGATGAGTAAACGACAAACAAATTTTTGTTGGGCAACAACGGAAAAGGTCTGCATGTAACGTGGTTTAAGGCAAAATATATGGATAATAAAGAAACCAGCTTTAAAATGTCTATAAAAAGGACACCCAGTCACAAATAAGGACAAATCTTACGCACAGCCAGGCAACCCCGGGTAAAGCATTGTTGTATTGTTGCTGTCAGGCATGCTACGATTAAAAAAGCTGATCTCGTGGCATCGTTAGAAATGACGAAACATTTTCACCGTGGTTAGGAACATCAACATATGAAAAACAAGGACGCCTGTGGCCAAACCAGCTTAAAAATGCTTTAGAACGCCCAGTCAAATGAGAACGAATCTTAGACGTGAGAACGTCAACCTAGTTAAAGAGTAACTTTCCACTCACGCTTCATGCCTCCGCATGTGGTATTCCATCTCATACGTAGATTCCAACTCACACCCGCAATACTTGCAAGTAAACCGCGAGTATTCGTAAGGTTTTCCGTTGGTCCTCTTGTTCGGTCGAGTTAACCTCTTAGCTGCAGGCTCTCCGTTAGGCCGGTGATCATGACAGTCCCCTCGCAAACTCGCGTTGTCATAGAAACGATCGCCGTTGCCGTCGTCATGTTTTCGCTTGATCGGTTCCGGGGTTATGATTGGTAGAGAAGGCTGGGGTTCGAACTCACGTCGACGAACTAAACGTGGCTGACTGTTGCCTGAATGAAACAGTAAAGTTTTATGAACTGGGGACATATTTCAAAAAGGGATTCCTAATCACCGGCACCGTTTAGGCAAACCGATCCGCAATGAAAGTTAAATAACAACTGTCTAACACAGTGTTTCCCAACCGGTGGTACGCGAGCACCTTTCCGTAATTGGCGAAAGTAGTTCAAATTTAAAAAATCATGAGTGATCTCAAAATGTTTGTTACTTCACCCCTAGGTTACTTTGTAACACTCAACTAGGTGGTACGCGTCGAAATAGTTTTACCTCCAAGTGGTACACAACTACGCAACCAGAAAAAGGTTGGGAATCGCTGGTCTAACGAAACTTTCAAAAAATTAATGAATAAATAAAAAAAACATCACGATTTTCATCAAACATTCATATAATCAACAAAACAAAAGTTAATTTTAAAATATCCAAAACCTCGTTCACGTTCACTAACCATTTAATTTCTTCATCTTATTCAGTCGTTCACGTTCGTCTTTAGAAAAGTCGACAACAACGTCGATCGCCCGATTGTGGTTTTTCTTCGACTGCAGTCAAAGAATTGTTTACACGTCATTAAAACAATAAAATTCAACGTTATTCAAAAAAGCTGCAATTAAAGAATTATTAATTTGATAAAACAAAAAAAAATTACAAAATCGCAATTTGGGGTTTGAAAACTAACATTTTTATGAACAGCAAAAACCATTTCAGACGTAACATTCGAAAGGTTTAAATGTATAAGATTATTTTTTGAAATATCATTTTGCTGGGGTACATGCATCTTTCGCAAATTGGACAATGCTATACTATCTACAATAATTTCAAATATCTTTTATTTCTATCAAACCTTGTGATGTTCAACCAAGTGTTTTTGGATTTCCTTGTATTCGCGAGAGTTGAACTCGCACAACTGACAAACGTAGCTGGACAAGGTATGACAAGCTCTCAAGTGAAGCAAGATCCTCGATCGATCGATTGTCGCATTATAGTCGCAAAGTTTACATCTGAAAATATATATTTTTGGTTTTATAAAGAAGAGCGACTTGTTGTTCAGTATAGTATATATATATATGTGAAACTTATGCACTTTTAAAACAAAGCCTTTTTTGTAATTTCGTTAAACAACCGTTTTCGTGATTTCAATTGTAAATGAATCATTTTATTACAGCAAAATCGATGATGGAAACACACATTCTAATATACTTGAAAAAACTAAATGTATGCCATTGAAAACAGGTCTTTATAGGAATATTATTCAGTAATATTAAATTGATCCATTTTGTTTGCATTTCAAATCAACTGATTTCAAATAAAAATAAAGCAATTGCATTATAATTGTGGTTATTTCGTTGTAACTCTTTAAACAACTCTCAACAGTCATTTTTTACTCGATTTAAAACTTGGTTGCTCGATTAAAATATACCAAGTTTTTAAACAAGATTTCAAACAATGTTTTTTTTACGCAAGGTTAATCGTTCGAGAAATTTTATTCAACGATTGTGCAAGCAATTAGTTATACGGGCACGATCGTTCATTCGAGATAAAATTATTGATGGTAAATTTGCTGCTTTCTGATAGTAACTGGTACAGATGCCTTTCACGGTAATTCTACGCTGAAAAAAAGTTAAAGAAAATTTAGAAGTATTAAATAAATACTCCTTTCTCGGAAATACCAACGAATGATAGAAAACCGTAACTCCGCAACTGATAAATAGACATGGTAAAAAATCTATGTAATCAATGCAAAAATTTTACGATGGGGTTTTAATATAGAAACGTATTGCAGGGTTCGAATTAGCAGTTCGCAGTTCGCAAATTGCGACCCGTTTATGAAATTATTGCGATGCAACACGCAGTAGATAATAAGGCGCCACATCCTTTATCTATCATTCGTACACGCAACAAGCGCTGATGCAAACAACGTTATTAACGTTTTTTGGCAATGTCAACGACTATTTTTTTCAATCCTCGTATTTTGTCCAGCCTCTATTGCGCAAGTCAATGAAACGATGGCGATGTATGATGAAACAAATACTAAGTCAACGAGTTTAAAACAGCAGGTTTTAAACGTACTGCACAATTGCGTACAAATCAAAACTTAAGTATTGGAATTTTAGGTTGTAACGTTTTTGCGATACGTTTTTTTACCGTTAATTCGAACCCTGTATTGGTCTGCACGTACTGTAAGACAGAGTTTATGCCCACCATCCTGTTAGTATAACGAATGGATCATTCTTCCTGTTTTAAGCGTATCTAAATGCGACACTTACTATTGAAGTATGGCATCACGATCCACAGAAAGTTTCGAAAGAAACTTCCTACTCAAACAATAGATTGAGATCGGATCATATTACAGTCTACACCAGTACCAAACTAACGCTGTCGTTAGCACATTGAATTAGTTTCACCAATAAACGCAACAAGGTGGTTATGATAATGGTTGTTCTATCGCTAATGCTTTAGGGTTTGTATGGCAAAACGCATTTACAGAAAATACACAATGACATTCCTAATAAACATACGTAAAGACATACAGCATTTTTTTTTAAATTAGTTGAATATTTAATTTCACAAGTTTAAAAACCATACCTATGAAGACAAACATTCAAACCACTGTCAAATGCAACTGTCATAGTTTTTGTTCATACAGAAAGAACAACTTTCAATGAACATTGATTACAATCAAAATACAAACAACATTAGTGCCATTACTTAATACAGCATGCTTTTACTTCACAACCAATACAGCACTTCCTATAGTTCATTATCTGCTGTAGACAAAGGTACTAAAACGTAGACTAAGGCACTGCTTAAGTTTACACCGTCCTACACAGACGTACAAAGTCTTTCCGCGAAATGTTTGCGAACTAACAATGGCTTTACTCACGACATCCTTCCGTCTCTCAGAACATAGACAGCTTCTTTGAGCCGTTCGTCTAGAAGGACTTGGGTACTGGTGGTGGCTGGCTCCTGTGTTCAGACAAACAGGCTTCAATACAGGTCCGCGCTTAATATTATAAACCACACGTTGATGATGGCTACATCCGCACAACGTCTTATCCGTGCGGGCAAGAAATAACACACGAATATAGTAGACGCCTATCATAAAGGGGAAGTTATGACAATGCAAGCCGGTGCCTTCATTCGTTTGTCAAAATTTGACAGTCGGAATGCCATAACGCAACGCCCACATAAATATTAAGCTTGCAAATCTGCTGGTAGAATGATCACGGAGCTTAACCAAGAAAAATTATTGTGTTGCAATGGAACCGTTGAGAACAATCCCAGTAAATCATATTAAGGAAGTATTCCGTGGCGACATGAATAATTGCAACTGACGTATTTAACTGCTTTACACAAAATAGTTATGTTTCTGTTGCTGCCAGGCACATTGTATTTTAATAATCTGTTCTTCTGGTACATTTAAAACGTAACTTTATTAACCGACGTTTCGCCTGTTATCCAACAAGTCTTCCTCAGGGTAATGGTTGTTGAATAACAGGCGAAACGCCAGTAATAAAGTTACGTTTTTAATGTGCCAGAAGAACAGACTATTAAATTAAAAAATTAGTTTATTGTCAACTCCCGTATTTTTTTTTTTTTTACTGCAAAGGCATTTTTTCTGTTAATTTAGTTGTATCTTGCATCACATGACGGCACAAAAAATATTTGTTGCGAAATAACGATTGGTTAAAACTGTGGTGTCATCCCGAGAACACGTAACTGTCATAATTCAGGATACTTCCTCAACAATTATTCTAAATGTTAGTTCGGGTTGGCGAGACTGCTAACCTTGGCCTGCGCGGGACTCGATTTGATGCTTTTTCGAGCTGTCTGGTGAGGTCTGAAGATGTTGGCTGTCTGGAAGAACGGTTCCGCTGGACACACGCTTAAATCGGTTTCCTCGGCTGAGCTCACCCCGTGCGTCCACTCATCTTCCTCATGCGTTCTGTTCACTCCCTCGTCTTCTAACGTTTTACCAACCTGTGGTCACAGATGAAAATAGGGAATTAATCCGAAACAGTGGAGAAGAACTTGACATATCCAAGTTGTAATTTGCTGTTGTTAACTAGTTAACACAAAAAGTGATGCAACTACACATGTGATGCAACTACACATGTGGTGCAAGCTGCTGGTATTTGTTAAAAACAGGGTAACATTGGATTAAAACAGAAATCTGTTGAATAAAGTGACTTACATCAAATGGAGTTTGAAACCGTTGAGCTTTCTTCCTTGATCTGGTAACAAACAGCAATAAATGAACATCAAAATACAAAAACATCCCCATCATAAATTTCTAAAAGGTTTTGTTGAAAATGGCACAGCTCAAATAGGAAAAAGAATAACATCACAACTATTTTGCCTTTGAGCCACAAAAAAAAAGTTAGATTGTTCTACAGATTCTGATGAAAAAATAACTGTTTCAACCAAAATGTATGACTATGCTTTTTACTGTAAGCCAAAGGTCTTCTGCTTTTTCCATAGATTGCGAAGTTCAGCCATCCTAGTGCCGATAAATCTGTAGTGGATTTTGACATGCCTTTTGTGTTTTGCACTCGTTTTACAATAGAAGTCGCACCACTTGCACTTGAAGATCTAACAAATAAATTTCAGTGTCATAAAGTCATCTTACATTGGTGGAAAGTTCATGTTTTTTATATATTGTAAAAAAAAAATAATTTACCCTAAAAAAAATTCATGATTCGAAATTTTATATTTAATTTGCAAATAAATGTCAAACTAAGCCCACAAGATCACATACTCAGGTGGAATTATTGGTAAATGTTACCTCCTTGTCTGGGTGGTCGCGACCAACATGTTGACGAAGCGAAATATAACGACCCAGCTCATCTTGGCAATACAAGCACTTCCATTTGTTGTTAGGAAGTTTCACGCTCTGTAAAATGGTAACATCGTTACAGTATTTCTACAAAAAAAAAATTATGTGTAGGAAAATACCCAACTGCTAAAGTTGGGTTGAAAAATTGCATTCAGGTCAAATTTTCTTACCCACGGTATTGTGTATTATATAACTTTAACAGAAAATTCAACAAAACAAATATATTTTAATTCCAACAAGCATACTATGGTATGAAAGATACCCATGTAAATGTATTTATCTTTATGCCTGCCTGATATAAGTGTTTCATGATATTTAACCAATATATATAATTCAAACCTGAGGATGTCCATAATCCTTTGCCTCATGCATCTTTTTTTTATTGTTCAAACCTTTGCTCAAATTGGTAACTTTTAACTTTGAAGTGCTCTCAGCTTCACTAGCCCCAAAGTTTGCTGCTTTCTCATTCACTGAGATCTTTTCCTTCTGTTTCCACCATGAGGAATACTTCAGGTTATGCTTTTTTTTCAGATGCATCGCAAAAAGTGGGGCACACATGTATGCTTTGCAACATTTGGGGCATCGAAAAGGGTCGTTCTTTGCATGCTTTGCTGCTACATGTTGCTTGTATCTGAGTGGAAATCGACTTTTTATGTTCTTGTTTGAGCAGTTCGTCAATACAGAATGAGGGGCCGTGAATTCCGCAAAGGGAGCGTTTTTGTGTTTTTTGCGCATGTGCATTATCAAAATGACTTGACAGATGAAAGTTTTATTACACTGTGGGCAGTCGTATGAACTTGTTGGATGGTGTCTTTGTTCCACATGTCTTTCAACAACACTAGGGTTTCGTTTTGTGTGTGAACAGTTTAATATAAGTTTTTTCGTCGATGTTGTTTTTTCTTGTTCATCTGATTTAAGTGTTGGCATTCCATCTGTAAGCACGTTATGTGTTCTTTTGAGGTGTGATCTAATTGCACTGATATAAGTTGTTGTATACTGACATCTCCTGCAAATGTACCTGTTGTTTTCCAGTCGTACGGAGGTATACATACTTCTCGGCAGCATGATTTTGTTTCCTTTTTTCTGTGAGTTTCTGCTGCTTGCACCAACCAGTTCGTTGGAATGATTACGTTCCACAAAAAAGTGCTTTGGTATTTCTTCATTGGTAAATGAGTCATCAGTCCATTCAGTATGCATTCGCGTGTAGTGGTTACGCATGCAGCGCTTGGCCCTGAAAACTCGGCGACATTTGGAACAGCAAAATGCTACAATATAGTTGTGACCATAGTATTCATTGTACTGTTGTTCATGACTTTCAAGGTGTTCAGCCAAGTCGGAAAGGTCACTGGTACACATTCCACAAAACTTGCACCTGAACGCACCATTTTCTTGCATAAAGTTTGCCACATCTTTGGAATGTTCATTTCCAATGTGCCAAATTAAATCAGATACTTCGTCAAATATTTTCTTACATTTGAAGCACCAGTTAGTGGTTGAAGAGTGAATTAACATGTCATAATTGGTCTTGGGTTGCATTTGATTGCTGTGCAATGTTGTGTAATGCATATACATGGTCTGATAGAGACAGGCACTAAAATTACACAGCGTACATTTAAAGAGTTCGCGATGCAAACTGACATAGGTTTCTGTGGTCTGCTCTGTTGGTTGCTTTACTTTTTCAAAGACACCAACTGTAGCTATGGAACACTTGGAAGCATGCCAATTGGTATAGTGCGATGCAATTGTGTTAAATATGGTGCATGTGTAATTGCAAAATCCACACTTAAACACAGGTTCACTTATAAGTGTCGTACAATCTTCATTTATCCAACCATTCATCCAACTCTCAGTTATATCTTTTCTGGGGATTTCAACAAGAACAACATTTTGTTTGAACTCCTCAATGATACGGTCTTCTGCAAATTCAGGGTAATTTCTGTTGTGACTGCCTCGATAATGATTCAATAGTTTGCAGATTGTAGGAGTTTGAATGTTACACTTTTCACATTGTAATACATAGTCAGTTTGTTTTGTATCCTCTGAATCCTGTCCAACTATTTCAACATTTTTTTCAGGTGAATTTAGTTCAGTGGTCGAGATGTTTTTTTGAGACACAGAATCGTTTATGTTTAATCTTTCTTGATCTGTAGACTCATCAGAATCTGTTACGTATACAGTAGGCCTGCTACCCAAATTCAGTGTAGAGTGATTGTCAGCAAAATGCCTATGTAGGGACTTGTAGCTTTTTGAGCTGAAACTACACTTCATACAATGGAACTCATGGTCCGTTTTTTTTCGACATGGTCCACTTGCAAAATGAGATTCATTGTAGTGCTTTACCAGTAAGCTAGGATAAACAAAACTTTCCTGACAGCGCATACAAGGAATAAAGAAGTTGTAAGCTTCTTTTGGCACATGGTTTCTTTCCAAACCAACATTCAAATCACAAAAAGAGAAGTATGACCTAAATTGGTCTATCGCATTTCTCCGTCGCTGTCCCAAATTCAAACTGGCCAAATAGTTTTGGTAGCTTTTTAATGCATCTTTATTGCTGGCTGGAAGGCAACGAAATGTCTTTTTGTTGTTGTAGGAGTTGTGCGTAGAACTTGAGTGGATTTTAAATCCCCGCACGTTGAAAGTAACGAACTTGCACAATCTGCACAAGTACAATTTTCTAACACCACTTCCAGAATTGGGTTGGTTGGGCTTGATACTTAATACTGAATATGCTCTTTTAGCTTCTTCTACATGACACTGGCTAAAATGGCTTTCAAAAGCCTGGTGGTTACCAGTTTTGAAATAACATTCGCTGCAATGAAACTTTTTATTGTGTTTCAAAAGGATAAAATTTATTTGATTTGATTTTGGCTTCCTAGAATTAAAGTCACTATTTTCAATCACATGGTTTGTGAAGTTGTATTTGTAATCTTTGCCATCCTCTTTATAATCTAAGTCACTTTCAGGTAATTCCTGATCTTCGCTTTCAGATTCACTAGTAAGTTGTTTATTGGGAACAACGTCGGGAAAGGTTTCATTTCTTGGTTCTGACTTCACAGGTGTATCATTTTGTGATGATTTTGTTGCCTGAAATGGTGTCTTCTCTAAGTTATTTAATTCTGATAGTCTTTGACATTTTGAAGTGATCAATAGATGCACATTATCAAAAATCGAGTTTGGCTTCTGACCCATTTCCTCAACTTCACTGCCATCTATTCCATTTTCAGTAAAAAATTTTTCCAAAATACTTGGTGATAAGTCTCTATTGTTTAACCCATTCATTGCATGCTGTAAATACAGTGATCAGCATTCAGAAAAAAACACATTCAGTGCAAAATAAAAGTACACTATGTGAACATAATTTCTTGGACAAAAATTCTTGTCCCTTAGGCCACATAACAGCATAACCACTGCGTGGCACACAGCACTGTAGGGCATATATGACATATAATCATAATCTACAATTGTACAGTCCCAGAGTTGTTTTTCCACTTAAGATCCACCTGAGTTTTTTAAAATGCTTGGTTGGACTGCCTCTCAACTCTTGCCGTGTATCACGTGTTTATATTGCATTGAAAGCGCGCGCTATCCCTTCCATTGTGCTTTTCGCAGTATCGTATCACAAATCTTGAAGTTTTGACAAGTTTCATGCGCTATTATTTTCAAAACATGACGCTGAATTGATTTTGCGTTTAACTTTCAGGTTTGCAGCCGTTATTTACATCACCCGCATACTCGGGACATTTTTCCAAATACCACCAAATAAAATACAGGGCAATCACGTGTCCAACAGAAGGTCAAAGTTGAAGGGTCCGGTGGTGATACGACGAGGCGAATCCGAGCATGCATGATTGTCGGATCATCCAGGAGTGGTGGCTACGAGCATTTAGTCAGTCTGTATACCGTTGGTTTGAGACCGTCGCTGGTCTATTCGTGAATATGTTTATTTCCGATCACGCGCCTAACAGAAGTTCAAAGTTTACCACACTTGTTTTTTTACAGTCTGGTTCACACACACGCTTGGAATCGACGCAGTTTTCGTGCCAAGACAGATATGTCTTTTTGCTTAGCATTGGTAAATATTTTACAACTATCCAGTAGTTAAGATGTGAAGAAAATATGGATATTAAACTTTGAGTTCAAACATACACAACATATTAAAGCACAAACAGGGAAGATTTACATTTTTAAAGGTGAGATGAAGAACAATCTTGAACTAAAGTGATTTCTGATTCACCACACAGAGTTAGGGCAATAAACTACAAGCTTTACAGATACAATAGATGCTTAATAGCAATGTAAGTCTAACAAAACTTCCCCCTTGACACAAAGCAATTCATAAACAATCAACAGTTTACAGACAAATATAAACATTGCACAATTGTGTAAATTTCCTATCACAGCTAAGACAACATTACAAAAGTCATATAAACTAAGATCTGTGTAGAAGAGTGTGTTAAGGATGATTTTCACATGAACAATATAAAAGTTGTGTATTGAGAAAATGGCGACAGTAGAAATCAGTATAAATATAATACTCCATGTAGAATAGACACATATACAGTCCACATAGTTGTCAGCAGAAATTTAGGAACTTTTGTCAACGGTGCTAGTCGAGTTTTGTTGCCTTTTGTGATTGTACACTTTCCTGAAGGCAACAATCAGTACAGTCAGAATAATGAGAGCAGATCCCACCAGACTCAACACAGTTGGAAGATCATTTAGAAAAATAACCTGTAAAAATATTAGGATCGATTAAGTTGCCTAATTGCAACTCTTGTAAGGCCATCTTTTTGTTGGAGCAAATGTGTAAAAATCCAAATAAAAGAAGAAATTTTTAACAAAGGAAAATCTGGAACATGTAATTGTAAAAAAGAACTTTTGACAATAGTAAGAAATAACATTATCATGTTTCCTAATACTACTTTAAAAGTTGAAAACAATCTAATACACACCTGCAAGATGAAGACAATAACAATTTGAAAGGATCTGACAACAGCATTGGTCCCTGCTCTTTCATACTGAAGACCGAAGGTGAAAAGGATTTGTGCACCACCTCCAAGCAAGCCAAGAAGTACAATGTACAGAAGTTCAGTGTAACAAGGAAAAGTAAAGGTTCCAGTAATAGCCAATATACAGGTAGTTACAAAAGCACCACCAAACGAGTAGTAAGTGACGCTTAGTACGGCAGGGGTTTCTTTGCCCAGCTTGCGTACGACTACCATTGTGACTGCTGCACATATTGCACTGCCCAGACCATAAGTTATTCCCAAAATCTTGTCTGCATCCATTTCTGAACCAAGACTGCCAAATATAAATGACGGCTGAGCAACCAAGACAATGCCACAAATTGTCAAAATGGAAAGAAAGCCGTCCACTAATGTAAATGCTTCGCCAAGGCAAAAAAAGGCCAGAAGGGAAGTGAAAATCATGTTGGAGTAAAAAATTGTTACAGCATTGCCAAGTGAAAGATGAGACACAGCTAAGTAAAGTAGAAGAGCAGCAGTTGAACCAACACAACCTCGAAGAAACAGGAATTTGAGCATACCTGGTGGGCCCAGTATGTCAAACCTTCTGCTAAATCTCCCATAGGTGATGACAGGCAGTAGAATTATGAATTGGACAAAGCACCTGGACATGAACATCTGGACAGGAGTGATGGAATAAATAAGCTTAACCAACAGGGCATTAAATGAAAATAAGAAGCCTGATATAATGCAGCAAACAATACCAAAACCGACAAAAGGTGGTTTGGGTTTTGCTTCCTCATCATTTTCCACAGATTTCGTGGATATGTTAGTGCAGCTGCTTGATGAAGTTAACCGGTCATTTGTTAGACTGATGTTGTCCATATCTGCAAAATGAACATAAAAAATGGTTCATTGCTAAGAGCAATAGCAGAATGTAGAAGTCATCAAAATTATAATTAAAAATAATAAACCAACCTCCTATTTGTTATTGCTGATGTGAAAAGAGTATTTAAATTTGAGGATATTCTTCTTTCCATTCCAATGTGCCAGGATTTTGGCATCAGAAAAGAAATGGACTTTGGGCAAAATAATTGCTTCAAAAAACAAAAAGTCACCAAACAAAAATATGCACAGTGTGTCAATAGAATTGATTATAAAGATCTGTAATTTATAATAATATGTACGTAACTTATCCTGATTTATGACAAAAAGCATTACAAATTTGTTTAAACCTAAACATTTTAGAAACAGTAATTCTGTAGGCTACATGTATCAACCTTACAAACCCCATAGTATTTGGAAAAATGCCTTTTGCCTAAAAAGCAATTCAGTAGTCAATACACCACTACACTTTCAACCTTATATGTTACGCCAAATGCCCTCTGGACTACGTTAGTTGTAAACCAAACAAAGAAAATGTTGCCATAAATCGCGGTAATTTCCCTGTTGCGGTCATCTTCACACCTGACTGATTGCGTCATGACATTACATTTCAAGCGGTTGCGTAAGCATGGTGTTGTGTAATGGGTAATATGGAGGGTTTGCTTTTGTTACATAAAATTAGTCAAGGTTTATCAAGTCAACTTTACTTAAAAGTCCCCAGCTCATCAACTCTAAAACAAAATGTCGCGAAAAACAAAACTTATAGTTAACAATAACACTGTGCTGTACAAGCGCTGGCAACCTGTAATTCAAATTCAAAAAGACTTTTTCCGTTAACTCAAGACGTAAAAAGTAAAAAAAAAACTTTCAACCTCAAATTTAGGAACATAACTGCGTGACGGTTTTATAAATCTTTAATACAAACAAAATAGCCAAAACAAATGTTATGAACTTCATGCTACGGACGTTTCGATTGTTTACGCTACCACAGGCAACTCTGTTCGGCTTCTAATCTCAACAATTGCGCTTATTCAATACCCCTTTTTTTATTTATCGCAACTTCACAGTTCCATTTTGCCGGTTCGCCTTCATTTTACACTGAAAATGTTTGTCGAAAACTATAGAAACGTCTGTAGCATGAAGTTCTACATCATTGTTTTGGCTATTTTGTTTGTTTTAAACTTCAAATTGACCAAATGGCTGATAAACAGCGTCCCAAATATTTTTCATATTCCTGTACTTGGTCGTAAAGAACATAGCCTATAACCTCCTATGCTAACATTTTGTAAACACAGCCGACTCGAACAAAAAGCAACGAGACATAGCACTTTTTTGACGAAACAATTGCGCAAGGCGTAAAAGAATATTGTCATTGTGGTAATGATGTAATGAAGTTGTTCTACGCGTTTCGAAGTCAGGCGTCATTCTTTGAAGGTAGCTCCACAGTGTAACAAGACCTATGGCTAAGCAAATGCAAAAACCAATGGTACCAAAACAGTTGCTTATAATCACTCTGTTGTTTCTACATAATATATTTGTTATATATCCTAAAATTCCAGATTAAGTTGAATAAATTATGATCAGTAATTTAGAGTGCTGCGATCAGCAGATTGATACATAACGGCAACAAAAAAAAAACACAACATTGCTCGTTATATAAAATGCCAAAAGCTTTTTGCGATTGTAGACAATTCTGGAGGCAACAATCAACGCAATCTGAGTAATTAAAATTTTACAGTAAACCGTTTCAGTGTACTGCTGCTACTGACATTTTGTGTGACTTTTTCTTTCTTGTTTTCAACGCTTTTATCCGCGTTTCTGTTTGGACGCAGCTGATTAAGCGAGGAAGAAGCTCGCAAAATTAAAGTTTTTCTCAAAAAATCAGACATGTGACATTTGTTAGCCAAGTGTTTTCCGTATCAGCATAATAATATTGGAGTGTATTTAAATAAATTATCTTGTTAAAACCCGTTTGTTATTGCTTGTAAGTGAAAATTTTTGACTCTTCTTTCCCTTTCAGTGTGCCATGATTTTGACCAGACGAAAAATCAGATTTATTTGATAAAATTATTTCTTTAAAATAGAAAAATACCGAACAAAAATATGACAATCAAAGCATACAAATCCCTAAATCAAATTCTGTAACTTACAGCAACATACATATATGTAACTTATTACAAATTTATGCATCTTGTTTTATGGAGTTTCTGTCTGAACCAACGTTATCTGCTACCGTATGACACAACAATTTTATATAAAACAATATCTATGTTAACAAATTTGCGTGAAACAATAGGAAGAATAAAAATTAACACTAATTTTGACTCATGACAAATCTTGAAAAAATCACGCACACAAAAATCCCTTCACCGCCAGGTGGAACAAAAGAACAAAAGTTATATTTCGCTTAACGTTAGCATTCAAATTATTTTGTTGATTTAAGATCAGCGGTTGTGAGCGTGTAGAGATTAAAATATTAATTTTCTCCGAAACATCCGCATTCCAAGTATCGATTACCTTTTGCCACGCCTATGTAGGTGTAAACATACCGTAATCCCTGGTTGAATTTGTCAAGGCCTCCCTGTAATTGATTTCTATGCCATCGTTATTACTGCGAGGATTATTCAAGCATTGCAAAAAATCGGACAATACAATTCAGTGTTTATGCGCCTGATGCATTATCGTGTGACATAACCCTGAGGAAGTCTCGCCGGATGGTGGACGAGACGACGATTTCAGTAAAATACTTTCGAAACTTAAGTGCCAGAAGAGCAATTTCCATTAATTATTGTGCCTGACAGCAAAAAAATAGCAGATTACAATTACAACCTGCGACAGACCAACAACATACTGCAGTTTATTACGATTTGTTTATGAAATAGAATGTACGGATATGGCTTATTCATGTTTTTAGATCAAACCTCATTTGTTTTGTCGTTAATCATGTTTATCAATAGCTGATTTATTGTTCGTTCTTCCGGTGAAAAACAACAAATCAGAGGCCTTTATAAAAATGACCTAATTTTTTAACGTTCCGCTTGAATTTTGTGGATTTTGTTCCCAGTTCGTCAGCAATTTGTATAGTGTTTAAAATTTCCCCAAAAACTATCACAACAATTTGCATTTTTTTCAAAAATTCGCATAGCGTATGCTTATACGTGCCAACATAAAAAGATTCAGGCGGATTTAATGACCTCATAAACTTACATCGTAAAAAATCACAGGTGCCATTTGTATTTTCGCTGTAGCGACATGATTCTCTTTTGATATCGCAGAGCCCTAAATATCCGTTTGCTTCGAAAAATCCAGCATTGTCGCATAAATCCAGTCTAATCCCAAGCACTGTTTTATTTTAAAATTAAAATGAGGTTGAATTTGGGTTTCAGTGTCCGCAATCGAATTCACCACAAATACCCATAATATCCAGCACACAGTCAAGTATAGCAACTGGTCGATTTTAGTTGACTTAGTTGAGTGAACTGGCCATTCGTAAATCCATCATCAGATATAGTATACATGGTTTGTGACGACACAAACAAGAAACAGGCGATTGCTCTGCGTCGCTAATGACGCAACAATCAATCAACCTCGTGTGGCTGTGATATACGTACAAAAAGCTTCAGTAATTTTTACTTAATTCTGTTGGATTGTGTCAAACTATTGGGTTTTCTAAAGCGTTAGGTATGAAATATTGATTACCAGCCTACAGACGAACAAGTATGTTGTGGACTGTACGGCTGCCTGCCAGTTTTCGTGTTTCCGCTCCGTGATAAACGCACACACGAAACCATTGCTGTTTTTTGCCGCTCGACAGATAACCAGCGCAAAAACAAAACACGAAAAATTGTGGTTCGTGTTTCCTGTCATGTTTCGAAACGCGCCACAAACAACTTCAAGCTACAAAATATTCCGCGCCCGTGCTGTCGGACACTAAATCAATGTTGGCGCGCAAAAAAACACCACGTATGACTCACCCCCTTAAGTGACCGAGAAGTTTTGGGTTTGGTGGTTTAAAACAGGTCACACAGCACTGAAGTACAGGTTCAAACCATCACAAACAACATTTCTTTGGTTCCATGTATTTGAAGCACAATCACAAAAAAACTTACGTACAACTTTTCGGTTAACACTGAAACGTAACTGAAAGTTATATGACGGCTTTTGAATGTGACAAAGCTTTGGAAAGAGCTTTCTTATGTACAGCAATTTATCTCACAGAAATATGCTACGAAATGTTTGACTTTCGGTGTACAAATAAATCATGATATCATCGCAAAGCACTTCGTCGAACCATTATCTAAAGTCTGACCATGATAATTTACCTTGGAATTCATGGCATGGCGTTTAGGAAGACTGGCAACGCCCACCAAGGGCCCAGTTACAAAGGCGAAAAGCCTGGCCTGATACGGTAGGCGTGCTAGCCGCGTGAAAGAGGCATGGCGGGGGCACGTCATCACGTCTGTGACGACATAAAAACTGCTATAGTGACTAAGGAAGCGCCCAGAGACTAAAGTGGACAGCTGTTGCTGCTGGTACCTTTTTGTATGTCAGGACTGGGCCACAAACCACAACTTGTAGTTAAAGTAGTTGCGTTTCTAGGCTAGTCAGCAAGGTTTATTGGTCGTAGCTGAGTTGTAACCTTTTTAAACAGCATCGCTTGGGTTTATCCGGCCGCGGTAGCGGATCAATAAAAGTTTCCGGGCCTGGCGCAAGCAAATGCACGCGGGGAACTCATGGGTGTACAAATGGGCACGTCATGGCTTGATGACGTCAGGTGTTGTGCGCTGCAGGTCCAAAGCGTAGTTATATAGGCACTGTATTGGCATTTGCTGGGCATTTCTGTTGTACGAGTTTCAAGACGTTTTGAAGAAACTTTACAAGCCTTCATCCGTTTTTATATCTCAGTCGTTTGACCAGGAAGCAAAGCTACTATGGACGTCAGCACAGCCGCTACTCAGCTATGGAGCGCCTTTGAATGTGAGATTTTATCACATATTTTGTAATTTTAGGTTGTGAGTGTAAAAGTATATATTCTTTGATTGAACACTTTATAACCCACTATTTTGTATGTATGTGTGTATAATGTTACCATTTCCACGCTATTAGGTTCGGGTACCTACAGCACTTATATACGAAAGATGGCATTGTTCTACATTCTGTTTTAAGTAAAATTGTACGAAACAAGGTCGTCGGACGCAAAAACCTCGCGTTCACTTCCCCATCGCAGTGAACAGTAGAACATCCCGAACTCGGGTCGCTCCATTGACATCTGAGCGCCAAAATTTTCTGCGCGGGGAATTCGCGTTCGCGCTAGAGTAGCGCGCGCCTTTTTCCGAAGCCGGCGCGCAATTTCTTTATCCGCCGAACACGAGTTAGCGTGGGGGGCGTATCTGGATGCCGTGCTGTGATTGGCTAGATGCTTACTGTGGGTGTTTCGTGGGCGTTGGCTCCATGCGTTAGGCCGGGTGAGGTATGTGGAGCGTAACGACCACGAGGTCTAAGGACACAGAATCGGTCATTTACAACTTGACTGACTAAATTACTTCTTCCGCATCGGGCGTTGTGTTTCGTAAAGTTTAAACAAAAACTTTCGACAAAACTGGCTTAACAAGCTTCAATAAATCTCAGAACATTCTTCAAGAATTTAACCAATCAACAATTGACCTTACATTGTTCTACATTCAGCAACCACGGCAGTTCCATGGGACAACCAACCTTTAGTCTGGATCCTGGTGGTCGGATTCATCGTCGCCTTCATTCTTTCATTTGCTGTCGGTGCCAACGACGTGGCCAACAGTTTCGGGACCACGGTCGGAGCAAAAGTACTCACCCTTAAACAGGTAAGTGAAAGCGTGGCCGGACGAGTGCCAAATCCTAGTAGTTCGGGTTACAGCTCTTTTATCGCGCGTTGGATTGTTGCGCAATAATTCGAGTTAACTAAGTGGTTTCGAAAGTCGTAACTTGCGCAATAACGACCCTGTGCACGCATTGTGCGTTGGGCCGCACATGAAGGGCACACGATATCCGCAACGATGTGTTCTTTGTCCCAATGACACAGGCACGCCGCGAGCCCGTGCCTTTCCAAGTGGTTGCATCATCAATTGTGACGTCACACAATTGTATCCGTAGTTTTAAGGAAGTCGTTGAAAGCTGTTGTCCCTTGAGGCGACGTCGCGCGATTAATAATTCCGATCCTCGGCCAAAGGCAAATAAGAATGCAAACAGAAAAATATATCAACCGCATGTTCAGTCACAACTTTTGGACAGTCAAAAAATATTTTTTAAATAAATTATGCTGTAGGTATTTTGCTGCCATAGAGTGGCTTGCCTTTTGTTTGTCTGATTTTTTTTCGAATAAATACCGTTTTTTTTCGAATAAATACCGTTTTTTTTCGAATAAATACCGTTTTTTTCGAATAAATACCGTTTTTTTCGAATAAATACCGTTTTTTTTTCGAATAAATACCGTTTTTTTTCGAATAAATACCGTTTTTTTCGAATAAATATCGTTTTTCTTTCGAATAAGTACCGTTTTTTTTTTCGAATAAGTACCGTTTTTTTTCGAATAAATACGGTTTTTCTTTTGAATAAATTACTAATCCCGCCGAATGATTGTCTGCAACAAACAACGTCAGCAGCGGTTTTAAGTTGAACCGCGCCCAGGAGCCGATATTGGCCCAATTGAAACTTAACGACGACAAAACGCTTTGTCGCCTTTCCCCCCATGTAATGACGCCCTCGTGTGGCCACAGGCGTGCATCCTTGCAACGATATTCGAAACGGCCGGTGCAGTTCTACTCGGTGCCAAAGTTGGGGAGACGATAAGGAAGGGAATCACTGACGTTTCTGTCTACGATGACGTCGAGAACGGCGCCGAACTCCTGATGTTGGGGGAGCTTAGCGCCATGTTTGGTAGGAATTCTGCGCCTACTGCATGCGCAAAATTTTGGTCACTTTGGATTGTGCCACAGAACGCGCGCGCGAAAATAACCCAAAAAAACAATCAATCGTTTTATGCCAGTGTACAGAATGCATGCACTGAGCAAAAAAAACGATAAAAGAGGGTTAATGTATACTAAGTATTATCGAAAACATCTCACAGCATAAAAAAACAAGAGGTTGGCTTATACTTTGTTATGTTTGGTATTTTCCATTAATAATTTCCGAACAACGGAAATTCCCCCCTACTCATTTCACGTAAACCGGAAAACGCCAACGTCACAGTTGCCTATAGCAACAAGCACCTTCCTTCCCATTTCCAGAGTAACGCGGAAAATATTGTTTTTCACAGGAGCCGCAGTTTGGCAACTTATCGCTACTCTCTTCAAACTTCCGGTTTCGGGCACGCACAGCATTGTGGGTGCTTGTATCGGCTTCTCATTGGTCGCCGTAGGCACTCTTGGTATCAATTGGGTGAAGTTGGGCCTTATTGGTGGGTGTTTCTTTTTTAAACATTTATTCATCAATTCCATTAACTTTGCAATGCCAACAGTGCGATCAAATGATCCATAAAAACCACAAGTGGAAATAATTTACAGTTCAATCTGGGTTTTGATATATTCAATACCTCACTATAAATTCATTTCGTACTCGTATGTTTTGTGAGTTAAAAGCCACCAGACCAACTTCATTTTTACCACTAATTGACCTTGTTTTGAGGAAATCGTCCCGTGTACGAATGTACGGTTGCTGAAGCTTTTGTAAACTTTTCACTTAAAACTGCAACTTTTTATTTTTCAGTGGCAAGTTGGTTCATCTCTCCGGTTGTATCAGGTCTGATGGCGATCGGTCTTTTCGTTGTCGTCGACCGTTTGGTTCTGAGACGGGTGAGTTTATGTGTGACGTCATGCGCGCTGCATTTCTCTGCAAAACAACCAGTTGCATCGCGCGTCGCTCGTGTTCGTAGCTGAGTTTTACTCGCGTCGATTTGTTATCAAACATTCCCCGTGCAAAGTCCATGACACAGAAGTATTAGTGAGCAAATATTTGGCAGAGAATAATTCCCCGGTCCCTGTTTTTGGTCAAGAGTTTCTGCAAACAAAACTTTTTCCTTTTTGGATTTGGAAAAATAGCAGGTTGTCTCAATTGTCTTCTTAAACAAAACATCACCACTGAATAGATTCATTTCCTGCAGAAAGATATAATGTAATGTTTAAATTATTCGAGACATTTTAGTGCGGTTAAAAGTCGTTGGTGTTGCGCTCTAAAATACCATATGGCTAATTCATAATCCCTGACCCTTAGAATATGTTATGCAGCGCGGGGTCACTATAGGGCGTTTTGGAGGTTATTCTCCCGGTAAAGTTATTGGTGCGAGTCCAACTCGCTGTAACATAAGGACATGTTTAATACGATGTTTGTGTTTTGCGCAGGAAAATCCCCTAAAAACCGGTCTTCTATTTCTTCCTGTCTTCTACAGCCTCACCATCGGCATCAACTTCTTCTCTATCATGTTTTCAGGCGCACCACGTGAGTAGCACGGTTCTAATTAATAGGATAAAATATGATAACAAGTTTTCTCCCCTGGGAAGGGCTATTGGTGTTCCGGGGCATATATAATGTTGTGTTTTTTTTAACTTGAAAACAAAAAACACATCAGATACTGTTATACAATAAAATGACATTTGACCCAACCTTGCTGGTTACAGACCAGAAGACCATCCTTTGGCGCTAAATTTAAACCAACATCTGTGATGTTATTTCATAACCACACCGGGATTTGAACCCTGAGCAACCTGGTCACGAATCCCGATAAGGTTTTTGTTCGGGGTATACAACGGTTGGGCGCTTGACCGATGCAGCCAGTATTATATTTGATGTTTAAATTTTTACAGTTCTTGGTTTCGACAAGCTCCCCCTGTGGGCAGTGTTCGTCATCACCATCGTGGCGACTCTTCTCACAGCGCTACTCGTTCAAATCTTTGCCGTGCCGCGGATTCGCCGGAAGGCTATAGAGAAAAAGGACGGTGAGATTTGTATTTCATACGTAGGAGCAATCCTGTGAACAAATAACTTTCAGATGTAACTATTGCTCTTTTCATTTAATAAAAGCTTGCGGTTTTATATACTTTCAACCAAAACAACACAGCTCATCTATCCATTTACTGATCGGTGGTATCGTTAGATTCAGTTCGTTTGTATTGAAACGATAAAACTAGTGGAACTCTGTTATCTTCATTGTGTCCTCGGTTCTCACGTAGTTGCGTCTTTGTGTCCGTTTCTGGTCGATTACATCCCGATTTTATATATTGTTGAATGTAAAAGCTAAACGACCAGTGGTGCAAGTTTCACTGTTTATTGTAAAGGAAGCCCAACAATGCGTCGTAACTTTGAGTATCTCGCGTTCGGTAGTTACTGCCTTTGTCCACTTAATTGTAATGACGGCAACAAACGCCATAGTAAAAGTTACCGCACGGGTTTGTTATCTTGCCTCTTTCTAAGCTAGAACAAATGCCTCATGCAAACCCTTTAACAATGGCTGGTTACACTTTAGAAGGTTGGAACGCCTCCAAATAAGTCGTACTGGGCGTCGTTAGTCAAGAATGGTCAATGATTACCCGACACTTCACGATCTTGTGGTTTGCGGACGCACACGCAGATAGCGCGTGTCACATGCGTGTGAATCTGTACTTTCACATCTAATCCGATTTGGCAAGTCTGATATATAGATGGAAGAAATGGAGTATTTGATATAGGGTTGTTGCTTCTTCTCTGGTTATATTTCATCAACAAAAAAGTCCCATGTTATGTTCACGACAATCTTTCACAGTTATATAGGACCTTGAAATTCATTTTGAGATTTGAGATATGAAAAGCTTACAAACTGGTTAATACCGATCTAATGTAATACATATTTTCAAGGGCGTTAAATACTGTGTGCGGTAACGCTTAAGTTTTCAGTGTCACACTGCCCACATTTAATGAAATCATTTGTCTTATTTCTGCATTCAGAAGCGGAGAAGACGAACCACACAGAAATGAGATTTGTTCCTTGCGACTCCGGCTACGACACACCACGTGACAAAAACACATCGGTAAGTCTACACGGTGACCTCCAAACGACCTTGGTCCCTGGTATTGCACTTTTGCACCCAGGTTTTTAATACTGTACTCCCCTTGTATTTGCCGACACCCATTTATGCCAGCTGTTGGCCTGGTGTTAGGATGTGTAAATATAACCGCTTGTTTTATTGCATTGCAATCGGTTTGATATATTAAACACAACGGCCACAATTCGTCCGGACTTTGAGTCATTTATTACGGTTTAGTGACATGTGATGTAACTACGTTCCTTAGCAACCCGCTCCACACGTGACTGTAGTTAGATAGTTGCAAGGGCTAATTAAAAGTTTAAAAACTCAAAAATCCTTTGGAATAATTGAAACAGTTTTGTACGGTGCCTAAAAAAAAAATAGTTGGTGTCAAATAATTTTTGTTCACCAAAAAAATTTCACCACAGTTACATGTTACTGGGAATCATGAATTGCCGAATCAACATTGAAACTACTGTAGTTGGATAATGCCTCGTTGGGTGTGCTCGTAAATTTCACTGCAACGCAAACGTCGGATTGTGGGTTCATTTTAACGATTTTCCATTTATTGCTTGGTCCGCACTGGGTTGAGTTGTGGCTGAGTTGTTATTGTGCGCATACCACAAACATGTTTGCTTCAATCACTCCAAACAGTTTCCCACACTACCCAATTTCCAGGTCAAGGGTTGCCAAACAATACATGCCCGAAGCCTAACTTTCAGAAGAAGAAAAACTAAAATACAAGAAATGCCACAAGAAATTACTTAACTTCACGCAATATAATAGACATTTACGTAGCATAACCAAACGTCAAACGTATGACAAAATCTGCCAGAAATTTCCAAATGCAAAGCCAAACTGATGAAAATCAAGGCCTGATTAACGAAATTCTGTCAATGTAGCAACCATGTCAATTGGCATGGATTTCAAAACTGCGGTGTCCTGCTTGCGTCATAAAAACTGTCTGTGACGTAAGAAGCAGACTTGTTATCGATAAACAGGCGTCGATAAAACAGTTTTCGTTCGTTCTTGGCTGACCTTTCTTACGTAGTTAGGTCAAGTCAGGGATTTGAAATTCGCCCAGTCAGAGTTTGTTTTCGACATTTTCTGTGGTATGCATTGACACTAGATACCTACATTAGGAAACGGATATTTGTGATACAGCACCTCGTTAGCCGAAACTATTCTGCTGTTGGAACTTTATCCTTTCTATATATGACATGGAATCGTTGTAATTGTATTAAGTTTTACATATTCTTGGTGTGAAAAATAGATTTTACATGGAATTTTTTAACGCCCACAACCAGTGGTTCCTCATACATTACCTGTTTGTTTAGGGCGTGTCTGCCTTGCTGCCCACTGTTGTTTATCAGACTTTGATTAATTTTGTGATTTGTTTGCCGTCGCAGGCAAACGAAACCGCCATTGCCAAGTCCCTGGTAAACAAAGTCGACGACCTTGCTGAAAAAGCTGATGATGATTTCCGGGTCAGCGACGAATCCCTGCAAAAAGGTGGCTGAAATATTTATTGAAATAATTCTTAGTGACCAGGGGAGTCTTTGATATCAGTTGACCAAAATGAACGACCGTTAAAACCGCCGTAACTCTATATTAAAACTTTTTAAAGTATGGATTTCCAATTAGCGTTAGTTTCTTTGCGTTTGGGAACGACATGTGCAATAGTATGTCACATATGGGGGTTATGCTACCTCATGAGCTTTGAATAATTCTAGAGAGGTACAATGTCCAACTTACCATTGTGACGTCTCCTCGCTCACGTTTGCAGCAAGACTGGGTCCAAGTCCACTTGGCAGCTGCTTTTTTTTATGTATGTTTCGAATCTACTTTGCTTAAGTGCACAGCAAACCGTAGTTGTGGAAACAAAACACCAGGGCAAACACGCTTTTGCGACAAGTTGGGGAAACATGTTTAACCTTGGGTATTATCAGGTTGAACCTTGGCTTTTGGTAATTGCGCAAAGTCAAGGTCAAAAAACACAAACCGTTTAATCAAACTTAACGCCTTTGCTATCAGAGGTGTCGCAAATACCTTTATCGTGTTTGTAAAGTACACCAAATATGAAGATAAGTGGCAAGGCAAACACTCTACATTGATAAAATAACGAAACGATAAGCTGTAACAGAAACTTGTGAACGATCCAATGAGCAATGTGTTAATATGCTATAAGGGCGTGGTTGGCTGTTGTAGCGTTCGGGATGTTTGCTATATTAGCACCAGGGAGCATTTTATGACTTCCATGTAGCGAATGTACGTTGTTGTCGTGCATTTAAAACTGTCCACAAAACTGCCCGAAGAACAACCGCACGTAAACACCGCATAAACGTTTCCTCAAAACAGTTCGGTCAGCTCACGTAACGGAACACGTCATTAGGTGAGCATACTCCGTTCATGCGTATAGCGACTGATCTGCGCGGTTAAAGGTGAAAGTCTTTCTCAGTATTATGGTGGCGTGTTTGTCTGGATGTAATTCCAGATGGTTTGCAAACATTTGCGATGTAAACGGAAATCGTCGTTGAAATGAACGTTCTGACGCCCGATCCCGACTGTGGAAGCCTGTATGGACAAATGATTAAAGTTGTAACCGATGTTGTTTGAAACACGAGTTCCTGTCATTAATTACGTCCCACTAAGCGAGTAATATTCGGCGCAATTTTGCCCACTTTGTAACGCGAGGTATTTGTGCTCGTGGCTGCTTCCAAGTTGTTGCTTCGCAAATAACGACGCCCTACACGATTGGTATGGGAATTTGCATTGCTCTGTGTGGTAATGAAGGCTATTTAAGCTTGGTCCGCACACAAAAGCATGAAATAATGAGTGGGGTGATATATTGTGGAGGTCGAACACACAACATGGTTGCCATGGATTCAAGGTCAACGATCCCATGACCCTGCAAACTTTTTCGCTGATGTTCGTTCTTGGAAGTTTTTGTTTAACTCTGTTTTATCTTTTCAGATGAGAAATCTGCGAGCTCACAGACGCCAGTCGACGAGGTAGGGAACGTTTTCACACTGTTCTACTCTCTTTCTCCACCTAGTGTCCTTGCATACCACAGTTTCGCGTATTGATCGAATAAGAGTTTGCTTGTTTGTAACGATAAACTTTTAACAATAATGAAGAATCAATATAATGTCACCAGTCCCATGCATAACTTCGTAACCTTGCGGTTTAACAATGGTTTGTTGTTTCAACTGTGTTTAAAGACATTAAAAATGAGCATATTTCCAAGAAAAATGCTAAGTTTTAGCATTCAAAAACTGTTGTTTTAACATCAAATCTTGGGCCAAACTCTTTCAACAAAATTATTTGTGTTATTAAAGGATCAGTGGCAGAGAGAAGACAGTCGATGCGAATTGATCAAGCATGACGTGGAGAAACAATCGGAAAAGGTCGGTATATTATCTCAGGGTCGCGAGTTTGAACCTCACTGGGAGCGATCAAGTTTGTGTTTAATTCTATGCTATGATGTGCGGATGTGACCACATTGCCACTATGACGTTTCCGCCTGACCAAATACCATGTTCGAGTTGACTCACAAGAGCACAACTGAACTCTGTACATAATCCGAACCTTCCTAAATCAGTGTTTCACTGTCGCCGGTTCGCGCTAATCCTTTTACCCCAAGTTAATATTCTTTTGCATTCAATAGATTTGTGAAAAATGTAATAAACAGAAAATAGCAACGAAACAATTTACTGTCGCATGAAGCTGCGCAGATGAGACCTCAAACTCAAAATTAAAAACATTTTGCAGAAGGAAAAGAGCAAGAAAGATAAGGAGGCGAAAGAAACGGACGATGATGAGGAGGAAGAGGAAGAATTGGAAGCGCCGGAAGTTAAAGAACTTTTTTCCTCCCTTCAAGTTCTGACAGCTTGTTTCGCCAGCTTCGCCCATGGTGGAAATGATGTCAGGTAAAAAACTAATTGAGGATCTGGTTTGTTTTGAGGTTGGGATAAAACGGGTTTTTGTGAAATCCACAATTGTAATTAATTCGTTACTGTTAGTGCATGGCATATCAATAATTTAAAAAGGCTCCTCTGGGGGAAGTATGTTTGATTCTATCGATTTTTCGATTCTTATACGAAACCTTCATCTGGATATAAAAAACTCTTGGTTCCAAATTTTCGGTGCCGCCGGGGTTCGAACCCGGGATATCCTGGTTCACGATTCTCGGTTAGGTATATTTTTGTGTGGATGGGAATGGGGAGTTTTTGGACAGTTAAACATTTTATACTTGGATGCAAAATACTTCTTTAACAGCACTCTATCTTAAATAAGCAAGCCAAAGTTAAGGATGATGATGGCCAAAGTTAAGTGCTGGAAACAGTTTCCTTTCATAAATATGCAGGTTCTTAACATTGGCGTCTTACTTAAGATAAACTTTCACCAATTCAATTGTATTCTATACAGCAACGCCATTGGTCCCTTGATCGCCCTCTGGATCGTCTTCTGGTCTGGTGAAGTCGTTCAGAAAGCCTTCACCCCGTGGTATTTGCTCATATATGGAGGCCTGGGTATTTGCGTCGGTCTGTGGATCCTTGGAAGGAGAGTGATCCAAACGATCGGATCCGACCTGACCAAAGTCACTCCTTCCCGGTAAGATTTCACCCACTTTGCGGTCGTGTTTCTCACGATCCGTTGTTTTGCAACTCGCTCTGTGGTTGCCGGTTTCGCGGTAGTTGCAACCTTGCAGGCAAAACCTGTGCGAAAGTTTTTTGTGGCGTTTTTTACCTCGTTTCTTGGAAGCAAAAGTGCAATGCTCGGCTTGCAGGTCATATGGTGGGAATCGTACATATTTATACTCGGGTCGAGACTAGTCGAATTTTTGTTAAATTTGAATCACTTGTCGCTCCGGTGTGTTTCATGACGTATCTTGACCTTGGCGTAATGAAGGTCGAATTGATCTTCCAGCTTTTCAAATTCGTCCTTTTGATTTCAGTGGATTCTGCATTGAACTCATGACCGCTATCACCGTTCTCATTGCCTCCAACATTGGACTTCCCGTTTCGACCACGCACTGCAAGGTGAGAACAAGTTATATCGGTTTGATCGCAGTATTTTCACCAGCGGCAAGCAACAACTTATTATTGAAAGTCTGACGTGTGGTTATTATTACTAAACACTTTCAACCTGGTCTTAAAAACGTTTCCATAACTAATTTAAGTAAAAAATACTTGTCTTCATCAATAAAAAATAAACAATAAAAGGAAAAGTTGTAATGAGGGTTTGTCGCACAGGTTGGTGCTGTTGTATCTATCGGCTGGTGGCGCTCAAGAGCAGCGGTGGATTGGTCACTGGCCCGAAACATCGGTGTTGCCTGGTTTGTTACAGTGCCCGTATCAGGACTCCTCAGCGCTGGCGCTATGTGGTTCCTAATGACGGTGGCGCTATAACGTAACAAAAGAACGCCGCTTCGTTAGCACCCCCCTTCCTATCCCTTGTGAAAAAAAACTTTAACCGCTACCCGTGTTGTGGCCATAGGTTTTCGTGCTTCTTTATTTTTTTACAGTTGAAATTTTGTGTTTGGTCGCGGTTTCTTTACTTGACTTTTTTGCTTGTGTGGATTTGCTTAGTTTTTTTGTTTTGAACCTCTCTCTCATTCTATGCTCTGATTCCTCGTTTCAAAATGGAAAAAACCTGTAAGTAGTTCCAATTGTTCTCATTGTCTCCTTGCCGTCGCCATGGTAAACATAAACAAAATGTTGCGTAATTGCTTCAAAATAATTTCTCGTGTAAAAATATCTCAAATTTTTCGCTGCTTCATATTTTTTACGTCCATCGACAGCCATGGGCTTCTATTAGTTGATAAATGTTCTTGTAATTTTTGGTTAAATGGTCCACAATGCTGCATTCACACATGCATGTGTTGGACTCCACCTCCTGGTTGCTATGAATTGATGGAAATACACGGAATAGATGCAATCTCCATGACCATTGTAGAAAGCTTCACCTTCGTGTGAAATGGAATTAAATTCTCATGTCCTTCAACAATAGAACTTCATATCTTGTTTCCGTTTAGTTTTTGTCGCCAGTCTGCAAATTTTCCCTTTTGTTTTGTGCTGCAATCAAGACTTCAACATGTCGGGTCATCATGTAAGCGACGAACAAAAATAAAAGATTTCGCAATAAGTTTCCGATTGTTTTGTGCATAAAGCAGGGAGAAATGAGCCTTTGCTTGGAATATATGAACTCAACTTGATCTTCACTGAATTCGCTTCATCATTCAGCATACCCTACTTTCTGCAACACAAACCTAGCTTACAGCGATTAACTGTGATTACTACAATGATTAAATGCTGACACGCCCGGGCTCGCCACCTAACACAGGATATCCTGACCACGAATTCCGATCAGGTTTTCTTTTACGTATTTTTGTCCGCCGCTTAACCAATATGCTGCAAATCACCCGCCTCCTAATGTCATATTGTCTCAACCCATCACCTCCCAGTGCGACTGGCTGCGATCCTGCGGCAGATTGTGATTCTCCTCGAGCAAGGATATGCTGGTCACGAATACCGATCTGGTTTTCTTTTACGTATATAGATCGGACGCTTGAAACCTGTTATCTAATTAAGTGTGTTGAGTCCCAGTAATCACCAGGACCCATGATAGCAAATTAGTAAGTAACGAACATAAAAACGGTTAAAATTGTGACATAATATGACCTTAACTTACGAAATTATTTTTCAGTGTAAATAAGATCTTATAACATTGTAAATTTGAATGTGAAACTGTGACCTGTGTCACTCACAACAAGCGGCGTCGGAAAAAAATGATTTTGCGAAGAAAATATAAATATTGAACACAGTTACACGTCATAGTTGTTTGTGACGTAACAATTGCTCGGTCATCGAAAATGTAGAAATCTTTGTGTGGCCAGAAAAGTGTTTATCAGCAACTGTCGTGGCGGGGGGGGGGACATCAATCGTTGTGCCTGTGACGTCAACGCAATGTTTTTTGCCAAAAAGACGGTACAAAAACCACACATGCATTTGTAAATGCGAGTAACGCAATATAACTGCAACGACCTGATTCAATACTTTGCAAAATAAGGAACAGCACTTTTTCGACTTGTAAAAACACAATAATGAAACAATTTTGCATCAGATATATCAACACATCACAAAATGCACAATACTCTGCAATATAAAACTTTTGACCTGGGATTGACTGAGCGTACGAAGTTTTTTATCATTTCAATTAGTCTGTTCCACTCCCGGGTGGTGACTAGTTTAATAGTAGGCGAAACAACGATGAATCAAAAGTATACGTTTGTGTCAGAAGGACAGATTAATTGAATACAATATGACTGGCAGCAACAAAATGCTTTTCCATTCGATTGGCACTGGGTATAAAATGGCCAAAAAAAATCCTACGTCACATTGAAATTGTTACGTCTCCATAGCGCCATCGGTCGGTTATTCCGTTATTCCGTTTTGTCTCTCGATTTTCTTTGGTTAAATACTTTGCGGATGCCGATCACCAGGACAGCTGCAAATACCAAACTCGACCCGACGATACTCAGAGTGTCAGGAATGTCGTGAAGAACAATCACCTTCAACAATAATAATTATTGACATCATAATAAAACAATGGACAACGTCATAATTAAAGAACAAAAATCTTGTGGCCACAACTGTTTTTGAAACTTGTAACTGAACAGATAGAACTCTTACCCTATGCATGGGAACTCCCGACAGTCTTACGGCAACAAAGACTTGGTATCGGATTTTATTCGATATTTCGATGTGTTCAGTTTACAACAAATTAAATAAGAGAAACCCTAAGTAATTTTGAAACAACAGAAAGACAAATGAAAATGGCTTTCTCTTAAAACTTGTTGTAACTGAACACATTGAAATATCGGATATTGTTTAGGACAAAGAGTATTATCCATGTGACTGCTTTGAGTTTCATTAGCAAACGTTTTGATTATTCACATTTGGCATTGACAATGATTACTATCGAAACGTTTGCAAATGAAAATAAAACAATGCAAACTAACCTGAAACACGATGATTTACTCCAATTAAAGTTGAAAGTTTAAGGTATAAACAAGCTCCACACAACCCATATATCGGTTACATGTATGTTGATGTTTCGTCAGATACTTCTGTCTCCATCAGCAAAATAACTGCCCTGCCTTGTTCTAGTGTAAAGGAGTTAGACTGTTTACGCCACATATAACATTGTGTCCCAGCTTATTTATTAACAAAAGCAAATATGGGGGTAGTGTCCATAAGCGCCGTTTACGTTGTTTTTATTCTATTAACACCGGGGATTGCAGCGTGCACCACACATCCCTGGGCAAAAATGCAAACAATATTTTAAATATGAGCTGAAAGCGTTTAGCTTTGGTTGACTCTCCTCCACTGTTAACGTTTTAAGCAACTTGTTAACGTTAGTTGCAACTTGTTAAACGCGCTAGGTGGGAATATGATATCTATGAACCACAGTTATCAATTAATGTCAGTCTAATTTGTCTGCCATTATATGTAAGTTCACAGGATCACTAAAAAACTATTACTTCGTGGTTAAAATCAGTCGTATTTAAGACAAATATATTTCGATTTGAAAAGCATTGTCAGTGTCTGTAAAAAAACAAAACGAAATGGATTAGAATAAAAAGGCTCACGACTACCTCACACCACGCCCTTCAAGTAACTAAAAACCAGCCTAAGACCACGGATCACAAACCAGTTAATTACAAAATAGAAAGGCTGACAGAAATCGCACCATTGAAACAATTATAACAGACTGAGGTACACAACGTCACACAAGCAGACAACTTGACAAAGTTTATCCAACCATAACAACTTATGTTTATAACTGTTTTCTTCTTCGCTATTCAACCTTTTTTGCACTTTGAACCCATTTAACAAAGCGCAAAAGTAATCCATGTTTTCGCATAATCGGGCAGGATCGCCTTGTGCAGGCCCTTCATATTTGGCAATCTCAGCTCTCGTATTCTCATCATTAGATTCACAGGCTTCGCAGCCAAGGCACCGCAGCCCCGGGCTTGATTTTTCAGATCTCGCTCCGACTTGTCGGGAAAAGTGGCTGATCCAGCTTGGCTGCAATGCCTTGGCTACTACGAAGCCTGTGAACCCAATTTAAGGCAGGTAATATTTGCACGGACTTGGTTTTAAGGTGGAGCGGACAAATACAACATTGTGGTGTTAGTGAACGCCTTGACAAAGACGATACCATGCGACAGTCATTGGTGACTGGTTAAGTGCGCAACCCTGTAGCTTCGAGCTTGGGAAACGTGTGACACCCTCAAATTATGGTTGGGGAGCCTTGTTCTATGGTACTTTGCTAGTCCTGAAAGTCTTGTTACAGCCAAAGTTACTCAGGAAAATCCACGCATGTATGACAACATGTGCTAGCGGTGCTTCCAACTGGTCGACGTTGTTATTACACAGCGCATACACTTCGTTACCACTGTTCGCTCTAACAACTCTTGATAAAAAAAACTTTGCAATACCTTTATTTATTCAAATGCGTTACCTCGCTATGTCGCTATGCTCGGGGCAATTGCTTCAATACTGCGCTATTCCTGGTCTCGGTTGATCTGTTTGCCTTTTTCGTAAACCACTAAACCTTAACAATTGTAAAAAGGAGGAAACACTGCGACAATGCTGCCCAATGTCACTGTATGTTGGTTGCAGTTTTCCATACGGCTACCAAGACAACATGAAATAAATACAAAATTTAGTCATTCATTCTCTTATCAAAAACGACCTAAAGGTCTCCCTAGTGCAAATTGTGATCATGGCACTGGGCTAGCCTTTAAACTAGCAGGCACAGATATTTTGACACCTTTCGGTCAACGTCGATCGCAATGACTGTTATGGCTCTTTTTGCACATTTATAATTCATTCTAATAAATCATATAAAAGAACCTTGTAATTCACAGCCTGTCTGTTTTACTGAAATGGTTCAAAGCTGGCAGGACAACTTGACACAAAAACTTTATCAAACAGCATGTAGACAATACAAGACACACTTTTTCAAACGCCAGCCAGAAAATTTTCTCTATATTTGACTTTTCTATTTAATGTTGTGGCGTTTTTCACCTCGTTTCTTGGAAGCAAAAGTGCAATGCCCGACATGCAGGTCATATGGTGGGAATCGTACATATTTATACTCGGGTCGAGACTAGTCGAATTTTGTTAAATTTTAATCACTTTTCGCTCCGGTGTGTTTTGTGACGTATCTTGACCTTGACGTAATGAAGGTCGAATTGATCTTCCAGCTTTTCAAATTCGTCCTTTTGATTTCAGTGGATTCTGCATTGAACTCATGACCGCTATCACCGTTCTCATTGCCTCCAACATTGGACTTCCCGTTTCGACCACGCACTGCAAGGTGAGAACAAGTTATATCGGTTTGATCGCAGTATTTTCACCAGCGGCAAGCAACAACTTATTATTGAAAGTCTGACGTGTGGTTATTATTACTAAACACTTTCAACCTGGTCTTAAAAACGTTTCCATAACTAATTTAAGTAAAAAATACTTGTCTTCATCAATAAAAAATAAACAATAAAAGGAAAAGTTGTAATGAGGGTTTGTCGCACAGGTTGGTGCTGTTGTATCTATCGGCTGGTGGCGCTCAAGAGCAGCGGTGGATTGGTCACTGGCCCGAAACATCGGTGTTGCCTGGTTTGTTACAGTGCCCGTATCAGGACTCCTCAGCGCTGGCGCTATGTGGTTCCTAATGACGGTGGCGCTATAACGTAACAAAAGAACGCCGCTTCGTTAGCACCCCCCTTCCTATCCCTTGTGAAAAAAAACTTTAACCGCTACCCGTGTTGTGGCCATAGGTTTTCGTGCTTCTTTATTTTTTTACAGTTGAAATTTTGTGTTTGGTCGCGGTTTCTTTACTTGACTTTTTTGCTTGTGTGGATTTGCTTAGTTTTTTTGTTTTGAACCTCTCTCTCATTCTATGCTCTGATTCCTCGTTTCAAAATGGAAAAAACCTGTAAGTAGTTCCAATTGTTCTCATTGTCTCCTTGCCGTCGCCATGGTAAACATAAACAAAATGTTGCGTAATTGCTTCAAAATAATTTCTCGTGTAAAAATATCTCAAATTTTTCGCTGCTTCATATTTTTTACGTCCATCGACAGCCATGGGCTTCTATTAGTTGATAAATGTTCTTGTAATTTTTGGTTAAATGGTCCACAATGCTGCATTCACACATGCATGTGTTGGACTCCACCTCCTGGTTGCTATGAATTGATGGAAATACACGGAATAGATGCAATCTCCATGACCATTGTAGAAAGCTTCACCTTCGTGTGAAATGGAATTAAATTCTCATGTCCTTCAACAATAGAACTTCATATCTTGTTTCCGTTTAGTTTTTGTCGCCAGTCTGCAAATTTTCCCTTTTGTTTTGTGCTGCAATCAAGACTTCAACATGTCGGGTCATCATGTAAGCGACGAACAAAAATAAAAGATTTCGCAATAAGTTTCCGATTGTTTTGTGCATAAAGCAGGGAGAAATGAGCCTTTGCTTGGAATATATGAACTCAACTTGATCTTCACTGAATTCGCTTCATCATTCAGCATACCCTACTTTCTGCAACACAAACCTAGCTTACAGCGATTAACTGTGATTACTACAATGATTAAATGCTGACACGCCCGGGCTCGCCACCTAACACAGGATATCCTGACCACGAATTCCGATCAGGTTTTCTTTTACGTATTTTTGTCCGCCGCTTAACCAATATGCTGCAAATCACCCGCCTCCTAATGTCATATTGTCTCAACCCATCACCTCCCAGTGCGACTGGCTGCGATCCTGCGGCAGATTGTGATTCTCCTCGAGCAAGGATATGCTGGTCACGAATACCGATCTGGTTTTCTTTTACGTATATAGATCGGACGCTTGAAACCTGTTATCTAATTAAGTGTGTTGAGTCCCAGTAATCACCAGGACCCATGATAGCAAATTAGTAAGTAACGAACATAAAAACGGTTAAAATTGTGACATAATATGACCTTAACTTACGAAATTATTTTTCAGTGTAAATAAGATCTTATAACATTGTAAATTTGAATGTGAAACTGTGACCTGTGTCACTCACAACAAGCGGCGTCGGAAAAAAATGATTTTGCGAAGAAAATATAAATATTGAACACAGTTACACGTCATAGTTGTTTGTGACGTAACAATTGCTCGGTCATCGAAAATGTAGAAATCTTTGTGTGGCCAGAAAAGTGTTTATCAGCAACTGTCGTGGCGGGGGGGGGGACATCAATCGTTGTGCCTGTGACGTCAACGCAATGTTTTTTGCCAAAAAGACGGTACAAAAACCACACATGCATTTGTAAATGCGAGTAACGCAATATAACTGCAACGACCTGATTCAATACTTTGCAAAATAAGGAACAGCACTTTTTCGACTTGTAAAAACACAATAATGAAACAATTTTGCATCAGATATATCAACACATCACAAAATGCACAATACTCTGCAATATAAAACTTTTGACCTGGGATTGACTGAGCGTACGAAGTTTTTTATCATTTCAATTAGTCTGTTCCACTCCCGGGTGGTGACTAGTTTAATAGTAGGCGAAACAACGATGAATCAAAAGTATACGTTTGTGTCAGAAGGACAGATTAATTGAATACAATATGACTGGCAGCAACAAAATGCTTTTCCATTCGATTGGCACTGGGTATAAAATGGCCAAAAAAAATCCTACGTCACATTGAAATTGTTACGTCTCCATAGCGCCATCGGTCGGTTATTCCGTTATTCCGTTTTGTCTCTCGATTTTCTTTGGTTAAATACTTTGCGGATGCCGATCACCAGGACAGCTGCAAATACCAAACTCGACCCGACGATACTCAGAGTGTCAGGAATGTCGTGAAGAACAATCACCTTCAACAATAATAATTATTGACATCATAATAAAACAATGGACAACGTCATAATTAAAGAACAAAAATCTTGTGGCCACAACTGTTTTTGAAACTTGTAACTGAACAGATAGAACTCTTACCCTATGCATGGGAACTCCCGACAGTCTTACGGCAACAAAGACTTGGTATCGGATTTTATTCGATATTTCGATGTGTTCAGTTTACAACAAATTAAATAAGAGAAACCCTAAGTAATTTTGAAACAACAGAAAGACAAATGAAAATGGCTTTCTCTTAAAACTTGTTGTAACTGAACACATTGAAATATCGGATATTGTTTAGGACAAAGAGTATTATCCATGTGACTGCTTTGAGTTTCATTAGCAAACGTTTTGATTATTCACATTTGGCATTGACAATGATTACTATCGAAACGTTTGCAAATGAAAATAAAACAATGCAAACTAACCTGAAACACGATGATTTACTCCAATTAAAGTTGAAAGTTTAAGGTATAAACAAGCTCCACACAACCCATATATCGGTTACATGTATGTTGATGTTTCGTCAGATACTTCTGTCTCCATCAGCAAAATAACTGCCCTGCCTTGTTCTAGTGTAAAGGAGTTAGACTGTTTACGCCACATATAACATTGTGTCCCAGCTTATTTATTAACAAAAGCAAATATGGGGGTAGTGTCCATAAGCGCCGTTTACGTTGTTTTTATTCTATTAACACCGGGGATTGCAGCGTGCACCACACATCCCTGGGCAAAAATGCAAACAATATTTTAAATATGAGCTGAAAGCGTTTAGCTTTGGTTGACTCTCCTCCACTGTTAACGTTTTAAGCAACTTGTTAACGTTAGTTGCAACTTGTTAAACGCGCTAGGTGGGAATATGATATCTATGAACCACAGTTATCAATTAATGTCAGTCTAATTTGTCTGCCATTATATGTAAGTTCACAGGATCACTAAAAAACTATTACTTCGTGGTTAAAATCAGTCGTATTTAAGACAAATATATTTCGATTTGAAAAGCATTGTCAGTGTCTGTAAAAAAACAAAACGAAATGGATTAGAATAAAAAGGCTCACGACTACCTCACACCACGCCCTTCAAGTAACTAAAAACCAGCCTAAGACCACGGATCACAAACCAGTTAATTACAAAATAGAAAGGCTGACAGAAATCGCACCATTGAAACAATTATAACAGACTGAGGTACACAACGTCACACAAGCAGACAACTTGACAAAGTTTATCCAACCATAACAACTTATGTTTATAACTGTTTTCTTCTTCGCTATTCAACCTTTTTTGCACTTTGAACCCATTTAACAAAGCGCAAAAGTAATCCATGTTTTCGCATAATCGGGCAGGATCGCCTTGTGCAGGCCCTTCATATTTGGCAATCTCAGCTCTCGTATTCTCATCATTAGATTCACAGGCTTCGCAGCCAAGGCACCGCAGCCCCGGGCTTGATTTTTCAGATCTCGCTCCGACTTGTCGGGAAAAGTGGCTGATCCAGCTTGGCTGCAATGCCTTGGCTACTACGAAGCCTGTGAACCCAATTTAAGGCAGGTAATATTTGCACGGACTTGGTTTTAAGGTGGAGCGGACAAATACAACATTGTGGTGTTAGTGAACGCCTTGACAAAGACGATACCATGCGACAGTCATTGGTGACTGGTTAAGTGCGCAACCCTGTAGCTTCGAGCTTGGGAAACGTGTGACACCCTCAAATTATGGTTGGGGAGCCTTGTTCTATGGTACTTTGCTAGTCCTGAAAGTCTTGTTACAGCCAAAGTTACTCAGGAAAATCCACGCATGTATGACAACATGTGCTAGCGGTGCTTCCAACTGGTCGACGTTGTTATTACACAGCGCATACACTTCGTTACCACTGTTCGCTCTAACAACTCTTGATAAAAAAAACTTTGCAATACCTTTATTTATTCAAATGCGTTACCTCGCTATGTCGCTATGCTCGGGGCAATTGCTTCAATACTGCGCTATTCCTGGTCTCGGTTGATCTGTTTGCCTTTTTCGTAAACCACTAAACCTTAACAATTGTAAAAAGGAGGAAACACTGCGACAATGCTGCCCAATGTCACTGTATGTTGGTTGCAGTTTTCCATACGGCTACCAAGACAACATGAAATAAATACAAAATTTAGTCATTCATTCTCTTATCAAAAACGACCTAAAGGTCTCCCTAGTGCAAATTGTGATCATGGCACTGGGCTAGCCTTTAAACTAGCAGGCACAGATATTTTGACACCTTTCGGTCAACGTCGATCGCAATGACTGTTATGGCTCTTTTTGCACATTTATAATTCATTCTAATAAATCATATAAAAGAACCTTGTAATTCACAGCCTGTCTGTTTTACTGAAATGGTTCAAAGCTGGCAGGACAACTTGACACAAAAACTTTATCAAACAGCATGTAGACAATACAAGACACACTTTTTCAAACGCCAGCCAGAAAATTTTCTCTATATTTGACTTTTCTATTTAATGTTGTGGCGTTTTTCACCTCGTTTCTTGGAAGCAAAAGTGCAATGCCCGACATGCAGGTCATATGGTGGGAATCGTACATATTTATACTCGGGTCGAGACTAGTCGAATTTTGTTAAATTTTAATCACTTTTCGCTCCGGTGTGTTTTGTGACGTATCTTGACCTTGACGTAATGAAGGTCGAATTGATCTTCCAGCTTTTCAAATTCGTCCTTTTGATTTCAGTGGATTCTGCATTGAACTCATGACCGCTATCACCGTTCTCATTGCCTCCAACATTGGACTTCCCGTTTCGACCACGCACTGCAAGGTGAGAACAAGTTATATCGGTTTGATCGCAGTATTTTCACCAGCGGCAAGCAACAACTTATTATTGAAAGTCTGACGTGTGGTTATTATTACTAAACACTTTCAACCTGGTCTTAAAAACGTTTCCATAACTAATTTAAGTAAAAAATACTTGTCTTCATCAATAAAAAATAAACAATAAAAGGAAAAGTTGTAATGAGGGTTTGTCGCACAGGTTGGTGCTGTTGTATCTATCGGCTGGTGGCGCTCAAGAGCAGCGGTGGATTGGTCACTGGCCCGAAACATCGGTGTTGCCTGGTTTGTTACAGTGCCCGTATCAGGACTCCTCAGCGCTGGCGCTATGTGGTTCCTAATGACGGTGGCGCTATAACGTAACAAAAGAACGCCGCTTCGTTAGCACCCCCCTTCCTATCCCTTGTGAAAAAAAACTTTAACCGCTACCCGTGTTGTGGCCATAGGTTTTCGTGCTTCTTTATTTTTTTACAGTTGAAATTTTGTGTTTGGTCGCGGTTTCTTTACTTGACTTTTTTGCTTGTGTGGATTTGCTTAGTTTTTTTGTTTTGAACCTCTCTCTCATTCTATGCTCTGATTCCTCGTTTCAAAATGGAAAAAACCTGTAAGTAGTTCCAATTGTTCTCATTGTCTCCTTGCCGTCGCCATGGTAAACATAAACAAAATGTTGCGTAATTGCTTCAAAATAATTTCTCGTGTAAAAATATCTCAAATTTTTCGCTGCTTCATATTTTTTACGTCCATCGACAGCCATGGGCTTCTATTAGTTGATAAATGTTCTTGTAATTTTTGGTTAAATGGTCCACAATGCTGCATTCACACATGCATGTGTTGGACTCCACCTCCTGGTTGCTATGAATTGATGGAAATACACGGAATAGATGCAATCTCCATGACCATTGTAGAAAGCTTCACCTTCGTGTGAAATGGAATTAAATTCTCATGTCCTTCAACAATAGAACTTCATATCTTGTTTCCGTTTAGTTTTTGTCGCCAGTCTGCAAATTTTCCCTTTTGTTTTGTGCTGCAATCAAGACTTCAACATGTCGGGTCATCATGTAAGCGACGAACAAAAATAAAAGATTTCGCAATAAGTTTCCGATTGTTTTGTGCATAAAGCAGGGAGAAATGAGCCTTTGCTTGGAATATATGAACTCAACTTGATCTTCACTGAATTCGCTTCATCATTCAGCATACCCTACTTTCTGCAACACAAACCTAGCTTACAGCGATTAACTGTGATTACTACAATGATTAAATGCTGACACGCCCGGGCTCGCCACCTAACACAGGATATCCTGACCACGAATTCCGATCAGGTTTTCTTTTACGTATTTTTGTCCGCCGCTTAACCAATATGCTGCAAATCACCCGCCTCCTAATGTCATATTGTCTCAACCCATCACCTCCCAGTGCGACTGGCTGCGATCCTGCGGCAGATTGTGATTCTCCTCGAGCAAGGATATGCTGGTCACGAATACCGATCTGGTTTTCTTTTACGTATATAGATCGGACGCTTGAAACCTGTTATCTAATTAAGTGTGTTGAGTCCCAGTAATCACCAGGACCCATGATAGCAAATTAGTAAGTAACGAACATAAAAACGGTTAAAATTGTGACATAATATGACCTTAACTTACGAAATTATTTTTCAGTGTAAATAAGATCTTATAACATTGTAAATTTGAATGTGAAACTGTGACCTGTGTCACTCACAACAAGCGGCGTCGGAAAAAAATGATTTTGCGAAGAAAATATAAATATTGAACACAGTTACACGTCATAGTTGTTTGTGACGTAACAATTGCTCGGTCATCGAAAATGTAGAAATCTTTGTGTGGCCAGAAAAGTGTTTATCAGCAACTGTCGTGGCGGGGGGGGGGACATCAATCGTTGTGCCTGTGACGTCAACGCAATGTTTTTTGCCAAAAAGACGGTACAAAAACCACACATGCATTTGTAAATGCGAGTAACGCAATATAACTGCAACGACCTGATTCAATACTTTGCAAAATAAGGAACAGCACTTTTTCGACTTGTAAAAACACAATAATGAAACAATTTTGCATCAGATATATCAACACATCACAAAATGCACAATACTCTGCAATATAAAACTTTTGACCTGGGATTGACTGAGCGTACGAAGTTTTTTATCATTTCAATTAGTCTGTTCCACTCCCGGGTGGTGACTAGTTTAATAGTAGGCGAAACAACGATGAATCAAAAGTATACGTTTGTGTCAGAAGGACAGATTAATTGAATACAATATGACTGGCAGCAACAAAATGCTTTTCCATTCGATTGGCACTGGGTATAAAATGGCCAAAAAAAATCCTACGTCACATTGAAATTGTTACGTCTCCATAGCGCCATCGGTCGGTTATTCCGTTATTCCGTTTTGTCTCTCGATTTTCTTTGGTTAAATACTTTGCGGATGCCGATCACCAGGACAGCTGCAAATACCAAACTCGACCCGACGATACTCAGAGTGTCAGGAATGTCGTGAAGAACAATCACCTTCAACAATAATAATTATTGACATCATAATAAAACAATGGACAACGTCATAATTAAAGAACAAAAATCTTGTGGCCACAACTGTTTTTGAAACTTGTAACTGAACAGATAGAACTCTTACCCTATGCATGGGAACTCCCGACAGTCTTACGGCAACAAAGACTTGGTATCGGATTTTATTCGATATTTCGATGTGTTCAGTTTACAACAAATTAAATAAGAGAAACCCTAAGTAATTTTGAAACAACAGAAAGACAAATGAAAATGGCTTTCTCTTAAAACTTGTTGTAACTGAACACATTGAAATATCGGATATTGTTTAGGACAAAGAGTATTATCCATGTGACTGCTTTGAGTTTCATTAGCAAACGTTTTGATTATTCACATTTGGCATTGACAATGATTACTATCGAAACGTTTGCAAATGAAAATAAAACAATGCAAACTAACCTGAAACACGATGATTTACTCCAATTAAAGTTGAAAGTTTAAGGTATAAACAAGCTCCACACAACCCATATATCGGTTACATGTATGTTGATGTTTCGTCAGATACTTCTGTCTCCATCAGCAAAATAACTGCCCTGCCTTGTTCTAGTGTAAAGGAGTTAGACTGTTTACGCCACATATAACATTGTGTCCCAGCTTATTTATTAACAAAAGCAAATATGGGGGTAGTGTCCATAAGCGCCGTTTACGTTGTTTTTATTCTATTAACACCGGGGATTGCAGCGTGCACCACACATCCCTGGGCAAAAATGCAAACAATATTTTAAATATGAGCTGAAAGCGTTTAGCTTTGGTTGACTCTCCTCCACTGTTAACGTTTTAAGCAACTTGTTAACGTTAGTTGCAACTTGTTAAACGCGCTAGGTGGGAATATGATATCTATGAACCACAGTTATCAATTAATGTCAGTCTAATTTGTCTGCCATTATATGTAAGTTCACAGGATCACTAAAAAACTATTACTTCGTGGTTAAAATCAGTCGTATTTAAGACAAATATATTTCGATTTGAAAAGCATTGTCAGTGTCTGTAAAAAAACAAAACGAAATGGATTAGAATAAAAAGGCTCACCACTACCTCACACCACGCCCTTCAAGTAACTAAAAACCAGCCTAAGACCACGGATCACAAACCAGTTAATTACAAAATAGAAAGGCTGACAGAAATCGCACCATTGAAACAATTATAACAGACTGAGGTACACAACGTCACACAAGCAGACAACTTGACAAAGTTTATCCAACCATAACAACTTATGTTTATAACTGTTTTCTTCTTCGCTATTCAACCTTTTTTGCACTTTGAACCCATTTAACAAAGCGCAAAAGTAATCCATGTTTTCGCATAATCGGGCAGGATCGCCTTGTGCAGGCCCTTCATATTTGGCAATCTCAGCTCTCGTATTCTCATCATTAGATTCACAGGCTTCGCAGCCAAGGCACCGCAGCCCCGGGCTTGATTTTTCAGATCTCGCTCCGACTTGTCGGGAAAAGTGGCTGATCCAGCTTGGCTGCAATGCCTTGGCTACTACGAAGCCTGTGAACCCAATTTAAGGCAGGTAATATTTGCACGGACTTGGTTTTAAGGTGGAGCGGACAAATACAACATTGTGGTGTTAGTGAACGCCTTGACAAAGACGATACCATGCGACAGTCATTGGTGACTGGTTAAGTGCGCAACCCTGTAGCTTCGAGCTTGGGAAACGTGTGACACCCTCAAATTATGGTTGGGGAGCCTTGTTCTATGGTACTTTGCTAGTCCTGAAAGTCTTGTTACAGCCAAAGTTACTCAGGAAAATCCACGCATGTATGACAACATGTGCTAGCGGTGCTTCCAACTGGTCGACGTTGTTATTACACAGCGCATACACTTCGTTACCACTGTTCGCTCTAACAACTCTTGATAAAAAAAACTTTGCAATACCTCTATTTATTCAAATGCGTTACCTCGCTATGTCGCTATGCTCGGGGCAATTGCTTCAATACTGCGCTATTGCTGGTCTCGGTTGATCTGTTTGCCTTTTTCGTAAACCACTAAACCTTAACAATTGTAAAAAGGAGGAAACACTGCGACAATGCTGCCCAATGTCACTGTATGTTGGTTGCAGTTTTCCATACGACTACCAAGACAACATGAAATAAATACAAAATTTAGTCATTCATTCTCTTATCAAAAACGACCTAAAGGTCTCCCTAGTGCAAATTGTGATCATGGCACTGGGCTAGCTTTTAAACTAGCAGGCACAGATATTTTGACACCTTTCGGTCAACGTCGATCTCAATGACTGTCATGGCTCTTTTTGCACATTTATAATTCATTCTAATAAATCATATAAAAGAACCTTGTAATTCACAGCCTGTATGTTTTACTTAACTCGTTCAAAGTTGGCAGGACAACTTGACACAAAAACTTTATCAAACAGCATGTAGACAATACAAGACACACTTTTTCAAACGCCAGCCAGAAAATTTTCTCTATATTTGACTTTTCTATTTAATGTTGTGGCGTTTTTTACCTCGTTTCTTGGAAGCAAAAGTGCAATGCCCGACATGCAGGTCATATGGTGGGAATCGTACATATTTATACTCGGGTCGAGACTAGTCGAATTTTGTTAAATTTTAATCACTTTTCGCTCCGGTGTGTTTCATGACGTATCTTGACCTTGACGTAATGAAGGTCGAATTGATCTTCCAGCTTTTCAAATTCGTCCTTTTGATTTCAGTGGATTCTGCATTGAACTCATGACCGCTATCACCGTTCTCATTGCCTCCAACATTGGACTTCCCGTTTCGACCACACACTGCAAGGTGAGAACGAGTTAACAAGTTATATCGGTTTGATCACAGAATTTTCACCAGCGGGAAGCAACAACTTATTATTGAAAATCTGACGTGTGGTTATTATTACTAAAGACTTTCAACCTGATCTTAAAAACGTTTCCATAACTAATTTAAGCAAAACATACTTGGACTCTGTGTCTTCATCAATAAAAAATAAACTATAGAAGGAAAAGTTGTAATGGGCGTTTGTCCCACAGGTTGGTGCTGTTGTATCTATCGGATGGTGGCGCTCAAGAGCAGCGGTGGATTGGTCACTGGCCCGAAACATCGGTGTTGCCTGGTTTGTTACAGTGCCCGTATCAGGAATCCTGAGCGCTGGCGCTATGTGGTTCCTAATGACGGTGGCGCTATAACGTAACAGAAGAACGCCGCTTCGTTAGCACCCCCCCTCCTTTCCCTTGTGAAACACCCCCTTAATCGCTACCCGTATTGTGGCCATAGGTTTCGTGCTTCTTTATTTTTTTACAGTTGAAATTTTGTGTTTGGTCGCGGTTTCTTTACTTGACTTTTTTGCTTGTGTGGATTTGCTTAGTTTTTTTGTTTTGAACCTCTCTCTCATTCTATGCTCTGATTCCTCGTTTCAAAATGGAAAAAACCTGTAAGTAGTTCCAAGTGTTCTCATTGTCTCCTTGCCGTCGCCATGGCAAACATAAACAAAATGTTGCGTAATTGCTTCAAAATAATTTCTCGTGTAAAAATATCTCAAATTTTTCGCTGCTTCATATTTTTTACGTCCATCGACAGCCATGTGCTTCCATTAGTTGATAAATGTTCTTGTAATTTTTGGTTAAATGGTCCACAATGCTGCATTCACACATGCATGTGTTGGACTCCACCTCCTGGTTGCTATTAATTGATGGAAATACACGGAATAGATGCAATCTCCATGACCATTGTAGAAAGCTTCCCCTCCGTGTGAAATGGAATTAAATTCTCATGTCCTTCAACAATAGAACTTCCCATATCTTGTTTCCGTTTAGTTTTTGTCGCCAGTCTGCAAATTTTCCCTTTTGTTTTGTGCTGTAGCCAAGACTTCAACATGTCGGATCATCATGTAAGCGACGAACAAAAATAAAAGTTTTCGCAGTAAGTTTCCGATTGTTTTGTGCATAAAGCAGGGAGAAATGAAACTTTGCTTGGAATATATGAACTCAACTTGACCCTCACTGAATTCGCTTCATCATTCAGCATACCCTACTTTCTGCAACACAAACCTAGCTTACAGTGATAAACTGCTGACACGCCGGGGCTCGCCACCTAACGTTATATTCTTTACACAACACCGGGATTTGAACACAGGATATCCTGACCACGAATTTCGATCAGGTTTTCTTTTGCGTATTTTGGTCGGGCGCTTAACCAATGCTGCAAATCACCCGCCTCCTAATGTCATATTGTCTCAACCCATCACCTCCCAGTGCGACTGGCTGGGATCCTGCGGCAGATTGTGATTCTCCGTGAGGAAATCAACTTTACATAGGTGCCTGACTCAATAACCCTCATGGTTTTATGGGTGCCAATGTTATTTAATGTTTTACGTTGATGTAACTTTGCGAACAAAGAAGGGATCTACTTTCTTAACACACCGGGATTTAAACCAAGGATATGCTGATCACGAATCCCAATCTGATTTTACGTATATGGATCAGGCGCTTGACCATTGTTGCCAATCGCCCGGCGAAATGAGAAATCTACTAAAAATTCACAATTTTAAAAGTTGCCCTCTGCCTCTCTCTGGCGATTGCAATCCCACCAAGAAAGATGCTTGTGTGCTTTGCTGTTTTCCAGTATCCAGCTGAAATAGGTACATCTATATCGTGTTATATTCCGAGTGACACAGGTAGAACCCCTTCTTCAAGAGGACCTGACATTAAAAAACCTGTTATCTAGTTAAGTGTTGAGTGCCCCTGATTTGTTTACTAAGAGTGTTTCTCGTAATCACCAGGACACAAGATAGCAAATTTTTCATAAGGGAATTTCGCCCAAAATAAAAGGCGTTTCAACGGCTGTTTTTGTGTGGGGTATCCCCATCCACTCGAAACATCGCATGGCGTTTACGTATCCGAACGAAAACACGTGTTTTTTTTCGAGAAATCAAACACAAAAACTCGTATCTTCGTATTATTTTGAAGTGAAAGTAAATCGACGTCGGACAGATTGCACGTTTATGTTGGAGTACACTTGAAAAAATGGAAGAATGCATGTACGTGGTTCAACTCTTTCGGACGTGAACGCAGCAAAGTAAGTAACGAACATAAAAACGGTTAAAGTTGTGGCATAATATGACCTTAGCTTACGAAATTATTTATACATTGTAAATGAGATCTTTTTACATTGTAAATTTAAATGTGAAATTGTGACCTGTGTCACGCACAAGTGGCGTCGGAAAAAGATTGATTTTGCGAAGAAAATATTAAATATTGAACACAGTAACGAGTCATAGTTGTTTGTGACGTAACAATTGCTCGGTCATCGAAAATGTAGAAATGTTTGTGTGGCCAGAAAAGTGTTTATCAGCAACTGTCGTGGCGGGGGCGACATCAATCGTTGTGTCTGTGACGTTGAAGCAATGTTTTTTTGCCAAAAAGAATGAACAAAAACCACACATGCATTTGTAAATGCGAGTAACGCAATATAAGCTGCAACGACCTGATTCAACACTCTGCAAAATAAGGAACAGCACTTTTTCGACTTGTAAAAACAAAACAATAAAACAATTTTACATCAGATATATCAACACAACATAAAAAGTACAATACTCCGCAATATAAAACATTGAACCTGGGTTTAAATGTTTTTTATCATTTCAATTAGTCTGCTCCACTCCCGGATTGTGACTAGTTTAATAGCAGGCGAAACAACGATGAATCAAAACATTCAAAAGTATACGCTTGTTTTAAAAGGAGAGACTAATTGAATACAATTTGCCTGGCAGCAACAAAATGCTTTTCCATTCGATTGGCACTGGGTATAAAATGGCCAAAAAAATCCTACGTCACATTGAAATTGTTGCGTCTCCATAGCGCCCTCGGTCGGTTATTCCGTTATTCCTTTTTGTCTCTCGATTTTCTTTGGTTAAAAACTTTGCGGATACCGATCACCAGGACAGCTGCAAATACCAAACTCGACCCGACGATACTCAGAGTGTCAGGAATGTCGTGAAGAACAATCACCTTTATCAATAATAATTGTTGACGTTGTAATAAAACAATGGACAACGTCATAATTGAAGAACAAAAATCTTGTGGCCACAACTGTTTTTGAAACTTGTAACTGAACAGATAGAACCCCTACCCTATGTATGGGAACTCCCGACAGTATTACGGCAACAAAGACTTGGTATCGGATTTTATTCGATATTTCGATGTGTTCAGTACACAACAAATTAAATAAGAGAAACCCTAAGTAATTTTGAAACAACAGAAAGACAAATGAAAATGGTTTTCTCTCATACAACTTGTTGTAGTTGAACACAGTGAAATATCGGATATTGTTTGGACAAACAGTGTTATCCATGTAACTGCTTTGAGTTTCATTTGCAAACGTTTTGGATATTGACATTTCGCATTGACAATGATTACTATCGAAACGTTTGCAAATGAATTTAAAAACAATTATAAGATCTTTCCTACGGATAATATTCAAGGTTTTAAATTTTAACAAGTAACGTTTCTGTCAGTGTGGAGGTATTTAAGAGACTGTCACCTCTTTCACAAGCATCGCATTGAGCAAAACGTTTACGTTTGGAAATCGTTGCAATAAGCGCTGTAAACCATCAACTAAAAATATAATGCAAGGTGAGCTAGAGACAAACTAACCTGCAGGAAAAAAATGATGACTATTTGAAAAGCCCGGACAACAGCAAAGGTCGCCGCGCGTTCGTATCTGAGACCGACGGCCATTGCAAGTTGAGCCAAGATCCCGTTGGAAGCCATCACGAAAATCCACAGAAGATCCATGGCACACGGAACACGAAACGCATCGAGGGCAAAAGTGAACGATATTGTTATCAGAGACCCGAAGAATGAGTAATACACGACGTTCAAAACCGTCGGTGTGTCGCTCAGTTTGCGAAGGACGATGTAAGTTACCGACATTAAGATAGCTCTTGCGATGGAAAAAGCAATCCCGATGAGCGCCTCTGTGTCAATGACCGTTTCTCCAACGAGAAACGGTGGTTTTGCGAGGAGTACAACGCCCACTAGCGTCAAAACACACAACGCACCATCGACAAGGGTCAGCGCCTCTCCGAGGCACAAGCAGCCGAATATCATCGTAAATATTGTGTTTGTAAATGATATGGTGACCGCGTCGCCGGCGGACAGACGAACGAGAGCTTGGTGGAAGAATATCGCGGCGGTTGACCCCCCTACTCCCCTCAGCACCAGCAGCCAGAATGATCCAGGGGGCCCAGTGATGCTTGTCTTGTTTTTCCAAGAGCTGTAGGTATTGTACGGCAGGATAAGGAGGAGTTGAAGACCACAGCGCGACGCAGTGATTTGAATTGCTTCTATCGACGTTATCAGTTTCACGGCGAGGGATTGAAAGGAAAATAAAAAACCGGAAACAATTCCAAGCATGATTCCGAAGCCCACAAACGGCGGCTTCAATTTACCCTCTCTCTCATTATCATTTTTTTCAGTTTCTTTCGATATTTCAATTGTCTTGTTGCTTTCTGTGAGAACAACGTCAATGTTCGCAGGAATTTCCTCCATTTTGTTGATGCAGAGTCAATACCACAAAGTGCTTTCTTCTCATTTATTGACTTTGGACGATCTTGACTTTTTTCTATTTTATTAAACTTTACATAAGATCACACCCATGGTAATCTACAAGCGAGAAGGTTAAACTGTAATTTTAAGCATTCGTTTTAAACTACAATAATGCAGCTACCTGAATAACTGAAAATGGATTTACGATGATTTACTCCAAATAAAGTTGAAAGTTTAAGGTATAAACAAGCTCCACACAATCAATATATCGGTTACATGTATGTTTCGTCAGATACTTCTGCCTCCATCAGCAAAATAACTTGTGCTGAAAACGTTTTGCTTTGATAGATTCTCATTCACTGTTAACGTTAGTTGCAACTTGCTAAACGCGCTGGGTGAGAATATGATATCTATGAACCACAGTTATCAATTATTGTCAATCTAATTTGTCTGCCATTATATGCAAGATCACACAATCACTAAAAAACTATTACTTCGTGGTTAAAATCAGTCGTATTTAAGACAAATATATTTCGATTTGAAAAGCATTGTCAGTGTCTGTAAAAAAAACAAAACGAAATGGATTAGAACAAAAAGGCTCACCACTACCTCACACCACGCCCTTCAAGTAACTAAAAACCAGCCTAAGACCACGGAACACAAACCAGTTAATTACAAAATAGAAAGGCTGACAGAAATCGCACCATTACAACAATTATAACAGACTGAGGTATTACAACGTCACACATGCAGACAACATGACAAAGTTTATCCAACCATAACGACATATGTTTATAACTGTATTCTTCTTCGCTGTCCAACCTTTTTTGCACTTTGAACCCATTTAACGCAGCGCAGAAGTAATCCATGTTTTCGCATAACCGGGCAGGATTGCCCCACTGCGCAGGTCCTTTATATTTGACAATCTCAGCTCTTGTATTCTCATCATTAGGTTCACAGGCTTCGCAGCCCCGGGCTTGATTTTTCAGATCTCGCTCCGACTTGTCGGGAAAAATGGCTGATCCAGCTTGGCTACGAAGCCTGTGAACCCAATTTAAGGCAGGTAATATTTGCACGGACTTGGTTTCAAGGTGGAGCGGACAAATACAACATTGTGGTGTTAGTGAACTCCTTGACAAATACAATACCATGCGACAGTCATTGGTGACTGGTTAAGTGTGCAACCTGTAGCTTCGAGCTTGTGAAACGTGTGACACCCTCAAATTAGGGTTGGGGAGCCTTGTTCTACGGTACTTTGCTAGTCCTAAAAGTCTTGTTACAGCCAAAGTTACTCAGGAAAATCCACGCCTGTATGACGATATGTGCTAGCAGTGCTTCCAACTGGTCGACGTTGTTATTACACAGCGCATACACTTCGTTACCACTGTTCGCTCTAACAACTCTTGATAAAAAAACTTTGCAATACCTCTATTTATTCAAATGCGGTCACCTCTGTGCTCGGGCAATTGCTCCAATACTGCGCTATTATTGGTCACGGATGATCTGTTTGCCTTTTTCGTAACCCACTGAACCGTAACAACTGGAAAAAGGAGGAAATACTGCGACAATGCTGCCCAAGGTCAACGTATGTTGGTTGCAGTTTTCCATACGGCTACCAAGACAACATGAAATAAATACAAAATTTAGTCATTAAATCTCTAATAAAAACGACCTAAAGGTCTACCTAGTGCAATTTGTGATCATGGCACTGGGCTAGCTTTTAAACTAGCAGGCACAAACATTTTGACACCTTTCGGTCAACGTTGATCTCAATGACTGTTATGGCTCTTTTTTGCACATATCTGAATTTAATCTAATAATTCATAATAAAGAACCTTGTAATTCACAGCCTGTATGTTTTACTTAACTCGTTCAAAGCTGGCAGGGCAACTTGACACAAAAACTTTATCAAACAGCATGTAGACAATACAAGACACACTTTTTCAAACGACAGCCAGAAAATTTTCTTTAAATTAGCTTTGGCTTTTTTATTTAATGTTGTTAACTCCAAGCTTTCCCACACACAAAAGTTGTGCAACTACAACTGGAAACTGTGATTGATGCCTCCGGGAACTGCTTGTTCCTATGTGTAACTTGGTATAGCCGACAACTCAGTAAGTTAATGGTAGCTTTGCTGAAAACATGGCGTTGTATCCTACAGCACAACATCTCACCCAAGATATAACGTCGCCTTACTACGAGGACCGATTGCATAACACAGTCATGCATTTCAGCCATACGCAGGCTATTGCGTCATGCGTGTACACTTCGGTGCCGGTACCGCTGCTCAATGCCGTCTATTGCCTTTCGCAAACATTTGCTTCCATGATGGCAGAACAAACTGAATGGTAGGTTCGGCAACTTCTTAGGTAGGGAAAGAGTCAGCAGTCGGTTTACAAATCATTCAAAATGGTAATATCTTATCGTTCATAATAATGTATTAAAATCCAAACACAGCAATCTTCAGACAGCTCAGATCGATTTATTTAGAGAAAAATATATTTCGCCTAAAACGGCATCATCAGTTTCTCCATTTACCAAAACTTATTCTAATGGAGAAACTGATGATGCCGTTTTAGGCGAAATATATTTTTCTCTAAATAAATCGATCTGAGCTGTCTGAAGATTGCTGTGTTTGGATTTTAATACATTATTATTGATACGGTGTGCGATCGACAGCCTGCCAGGGGCCTTTGGTTTTTTTGATCCAGATTTGATTTACTAATCACATCTTATCGTTCAGGTGTTATTGCTGCTTGCAACAATTCCATTCCTTTTATTTTATGTTTAAATTACTTTCTACTGTTTTCCCCCCAGACATTTTGACGCCTTTTTACTTATTGTTATCTCATTTTGCCTAGTCCTTGTCGACTAAACCAAATACTAGAAAACACGGCGCAAAAACTTCTTGAAAAAGTATAGGCCCACCATTATGGGTCGTTCCTGTTTAGTAATATTGTGCTGAACAGAGGTAACTCGCTTAACTGAACGTCTGTATTAAAACTTGACTTGCCTTTGGTTTGGAATCCTGTTTCCCCAAGAATAGCGATGCCGAATTTTGAAAGTTTTAAACCGTTGTTGGGGGGGATATAATATTCAATACTGGTAACATCGGTCCGTAAACGCCTGACCCATATCTAAACGAAGACCAGATCGGCATTCAAGGCCAGGATATCAACAGTTAGAAACTGCTCTGTGTTTATGTGATATATATGAGGCATATACCTATATATAGCACAAGAAGCAAAATACCGCAGGTGCTATTCAGATAACAGAAGGGTTTTTCAAACAGTGGAAAGTTGCCTTCGAATCTCAACAATTTCTTCATCTAACCAGGCTCACTTTACATTATATTCCAGCTGTTGTTTCCATATTTCATCATTGACGAAATAAACTGGTTACAAATTGGCGAGGGGAATTTTATCCTGAAAAGCGGATTTAAAAACTACAAGAAGGTTTTGTACAAGGATTACAAAGATCCAATGAGCGGTGAAAGATTATTCAAGAATATTCCACCACCACACAGTGGCGCTGTTCTCTGCTATAGCAATTTACAATTACAAATGAAGCACAAGCTATAATTCATGCACTTTTGTGCGCACATATTGCCTCAAAGATTTACTGCGACACATAAAGCTTAAATTTATTTTTTAATATTTTTGTCAATCTTTACAACATGTTTTGCGAACCTAGTTATTACATTCAGTCAGGAAAGTACTGTTGATTTGTGTTGTTTGTGGCATTGATCACCAACTAGAGCCACGCTTGTCATAACAATTCATAACAGAAAACCACCTTGCGTTATAAGTTGCTTGTATGAGGTGCAGCAACATTTAGGTTTTATTGAAATTGCTATTTGACGTTTACAGTCGTACGCATTCACAGCTCGACAACATGCGGTTAATAATTAAATCGCCAGTTGTAAATGCTGTCAATTACAACTTGTCGGAAGGGTGTTTCGCCAACAAGTGCAGGTCTTGGTGCTTTACGTTCATCAGTATATGTGCAAGGAGTGCATCACACAAAGCAATTACGTTATGTCAGATTGAAAGAGGGACAAGAAAAGTTATTTAAGTGCCAAGGGTTGTATTTTGCTTACATCAGTTCCAGATTATAACTCACTCATCTTGTAGTATGTTTCAACATGCTTGGGTATCAACAGTTCACGTAAGCCCTGACGCACGAGTCTGAACAAAATACTTATTTTGACAAACAGAACACACAAGTAGAAAATGAACTGGTATATTCGGGTATTAACAGCAGAAGATCAAGAGGATTTAAAGAAGTTATTGCTTCTTTACTGGGAAGAAGAAGCTACTGCAAAATGTCTGAAACTTACACCACAGGAAAAAGAAGTTTTGTTTAAGTGGTACATAGAGGTAAGGCCTGTCTTAACATTGTAGCAACAGTAAATTTATATTTTAACTCTTGGTGTGTTAATTTATCACTAACTCAAAGCTATAGTTGGGACTCAGCTAATGATTAGCATATCAAATATTGACAATGACCTACCACTATTGCAATTTCACGTTACGACCAGCCATTCAGTACGTCTAAAAGGGGATTTGGATGGCTCATGCAAAAAAGTTTAAACAGTCTCAGTGAATTTAACAGAAAGAGGTCGCTCATAATGCGGCTCCGTGTTTCCACAGCAAATACAATTCAGCAACCTTGCTATTGACTCACGCAGCTGGTCTCCAGATAAATTATTAAACTATGTTGTGAGTCCAGGTGATTCTGTCACAAGGATTAACACTGGGAGTTTTTGAAGCAACATCCGATGAGATGTGTGCTTGTTGTTTCATTGCAAACGGAATCGAACATTTGGAACCGGAAAGTTTGGATTCCAGCAAAGAGGCCCAAAGTTTTGCTAAAGTGACTGCGGTTGGTTTTATGTTTTTTTTTTGTTGACATCCTTCCACAATCCAGGATTTTTTACATTTACTTGTTAATGAGACAAATACAACTCAAAGAAATAATGAAAATAGTCTTTGGCATGAGTGTCACGATTTCAATATCGAAATATGAAAGAAATGTATCGTGGTTGAGTTTACGATTTTAGCAATTATTTTCCGCGCATTGCAGTTTGACTTTGAAATGGTTAAAGATGTTCCAAACATCGCGAAGAATCAACTTTACCGACATCTCGAAACTTGCTTTGTCCTTCCCAAGTATCGCAGGATGGGTATCACAGTCGAGATTATAAAAAGGTTACATATCAGCTGCATCATTTCTCACAATAAATGAACAGAGAAAACCTGAATATTCATCTAGTATTGTAGCAGCTAACTATACTCTTATGAATATTACCAAAGTTTTTCTATGATCCAGTGCTGGAACTCGAGTATTTTTTATTGTGATTCTATGTAGAGTTGATGCAGAGAAGTTTAACAGAACACGTTTTCAGTGCGTTCACGTTGTAGGTTAAAGTACAACAATTTCTGTCGCAACCGCGTTTTTCGTCATTTTTCGTTATAAACCTCCCCAGAAGAAAAAAATACTCGAATACATTATCAACACCTTGCTTTTTTAAAGTAATTAATATTTTGCCCCTTGAACTATACAGAAGTGAGGAAATGGCAATTGCGGCTGGCTGTACGATGTTGACATCTGTTGGTAACTCAGTGGCTGGACGAGGTGCATTGATCTTGAAAAGCGGATTTAAAGAATACAAGGAGGTTTTATACAAGGATTACAAAGATCCAATGAGCGGTGAAAGAATATTCAAGAATATTCCACCACCACACAGTGGCGCTGTTCTCTGCTATAAGCAATTACCGATGAAGCACAAGTTATAATTCATGCACTTTTGTGCGCACATATTGCCTCAAAGTTTTGCTGCCATACAAAAAGTTAAAAAAAAAATCAATCCTTAAATTTTTGTTTGTCAGTATGTGTAAATATTTTTTGTCAACATTTACAACATGTTTTGCGATCCAGATTGTAACTTAGTCCTCTTACAGTATGTTTCAACATGCTTGAGTATCAACAGTTTGCTAACGGTCAATACAGGTTTCTGCGATTCGTCTCAAACAGCTTATTCTTATTTTCCTATTTAAATATTTCTTATTTATTCTAAACACCTATTCAACCCCTATACGCACAATTCGGAAGGTTATGTCCACGTAAATTTCAACTAAATACTTATATTGACAAACAGAACACACAAGTAGAAAATGAACTGGTACATACGGGTATTAACAGCAGATGATAAAGAGGGTTTAAAGGAGTTGTTGCTTCTTTACTGCGAAGAAGAAGCGACTGCAAAATGTCTGAAACTTACACCACAGGAAAAAGAAGTTTTGTTCAAGTGGTACATAGAGGTAAGAAATAGAAAAATGATCATGCACTCTTTGCATGTATGGAAACCTCAAATGTATTTTGAAACTCTTTATGTGACAAGTACATAAATTTCTGAAAGCGAGAAATATTGATTAGCTAATGATTGTCAGATAAAACAACCTTTTTGCGTTAGATTCTTGACTTTTTCCTTTCTGTTTTTCCTTTTTGGCAGTTTTGGTAAATGGAGAAACTGATGATGCCGTTTTAGGCGAAATATATTTTTCTCTCAATAAATCGATCTGAGCTGTCTACAGATCGCTGTTTTGGGATTTTAATACATTATTATTGATACGGTGTGCGATCGACAGCCTGCCAGGGGCCTTTGGTTTTTTGATCCAGTTTTGATTTACTAATCACATTGGTCAGATAAAACATTGACAATAAGGCTAAATTATTAAACTATGTTTTGAGTCCAGGAGATTCTTCCACAAGGATTAACACTGGGAGTGTTTGAAGCAACATCCGATGAGTTGTGCGCTTGCGGTTTTATCACAGACGGAATCGAACATTTGAAACCGGAAAGTTTTGATCCAAATGAAGAGACCTCAAACCTTGCTAAACTGACTGCGGTCGGTATATGTTTGATATACCGTTGTACGTTTTCATGCTCAATAAGTAAACAGTAATTAGACAAATCAAAGATAAGTATCGTTATTAGGAAGAAATAGATCGTATCGTATTTGGATTGGCGATTTCAACAGTATGCCCTTCCTTTTTACTGTAGTTTGACTGGGAGATGATCAAAGATGTTCCAAACATCGCGAAGAATCAACTTCACCGACATCTCCATATTTTCTTTGTCCATCCCAAGTATCGGAGGATGGGGTTGGCGACAAAGATCGAGGAAAGGTATTTTTAAATACTCGTGTGAATTTTTCATTAAGAAAGACAAGTTTAAACAAAATATTTTGAATCCGATATTTACTTGTAGTGACGACTTAATCTATTAAAACTCTTATAGATACAATTGAGTACAAATACTCGTCACAAGTTTGTCGTGAACAAAATTAACATCGTCCGTGTGCATGCAAAAACATTTGAGTAAATTAAATCTGGAACATATTTTACCCCAACTTAAAGGTGTGAGGAAATGGCGCTTGCAGACGGATGTACGATGCTAACAACTGTGGCGAATGTGGTGGCGTCGCGCGAAGCGAGTTTGAAAAGAGATTTCAAAATTCACAAAGAAGTTTTCTACAAAGATTATAAAGATCCAACGAGCGGTGAACGGATTTTCAAGAATATGCCACCACCACATAGTGGCGCTGTTCTCTGCTATAAGCAGTTGTCAGAAAAGCAGAACCTGTGACAAGAAAAGCAAAACTGAGATGTAGTTATGGTTGTGTGCAATTGTAATAAATAAAGTTTCTGCGCAAAACATGCATATTTCCCACTTCCTTAAATGTATGCCTGTGCGTGCACTGCATTTTAACGATTCAAGTTCTATAATTTTTTGTTTGTCGGTCTGCGTAAATAAATTTGTCAACATTTACAACATGTTTTGCGAACCTAGTTATCACATTCAGCCCAAAATATCGTTGATTTGTGTTGTTTATGGCATTGGTTAACAACTACAGCCACGCTTGTCACAAAAGTTCATAACAGGAAACACAACTCGAAAACATGCAGTTAATAATTATGCCGCCAGTTGTAAATGCTGTGAATTACAACTTGCAACTAAATATATTTTGAAGAACTGTTTTGAATTAATTCAGATATACATAGTTAACTTTTCTTAAATTGTGCGTTGTTATGTGGCAGATTTGTTATCTACATGAGAAAATACGGGTAAACAGTCCGCCCCTGTCTGAATTTAATAATTTTGTGAACAATCTACGTAATTTTGAACTATGCATGGCAAAAACTAAAAAATCTTTGGACCTTCATAAAAAGTTTCACTGCTGGCAGAGATTTAGTCTCAAGTCTGGTTTGTTCGCGGGGAATCCCCAAATAGATTTTACGCAGTGGTGGCGCAATGAATCGAGTTACGCTTTGGGCGACGACATCGAAGCGAGGAGAAGCAAAACAGACACAAATAGCGTCATTTCGACTTAATGGCATATGGCGGTAAATTAGCATGGCGAACTCAAATCGTTATCTTGTAAGCTGGAATCAGTGACAAGCAGTGAAGGCGCACAGAACCCCAAGAAATATTATTTAGTCCTTCATTCGAAAGGTATTGGAAGCAATTTGTTGTTGCTGCGCTTAGTTAATAAGTGGATTGTTTTGTAACCACAGTTTTATTTAACTATCGTGTTTTGGGCGGACCATTAGCGGTAAACAGGCAGTAGGAGAAGTGTGTCGTGGCATGAACAAAGGTGGTAAGGTTTAAATAACCCGAGGTGAATAGGAGGCTACTCGAGTTACGTTTGGGGTTCTTCGCTAAATTGAGTTGATTATGCGTTGTAACGTATCGGGCAGGTGGCTTCAGGGTATAATTTCAACGGGATTTCCAAGCTTGACGGTTTAAACAGTAGTGGTTTACATTATTCTGCGAAGGACGGAAATTTCTAAGTGAAATTAACTTGCAAAAGTAGTGTCTGGAAAGTGCATTTCTGGTTGTTTGAAATCTAAGGTTTGGAAGCGATTGAAAACTATTCCAATTCCTATCTTGCTGAGGTTTGAAGGAATACGAAAAACGCTTATGGCGGTTAAACTCTTGAGACTTTAGAACAGTAATTTTGAAAAACTTTAAAACTAATTAGAAGTTGCAAGGAAAACTTCTCTGAGTTTGTACCGAGATTGCGTGCATTTCTTGGGACGATGCGAAGTTGAGTGTTGCAACTGCTAGCTGTTATGCATGCCAATCACAAAACACCAGCTGCTTGCACGACACATTTCCTGTTGTGTGGATTGGGTGACGTCATTTTTCTAGGATCAGCTGGGATAAGTTAGCGGACGTCGTCACGCATGGTTTGTTGTTGCATTCGAGGTGCTCTTACAAGCAGTTTACGCGAGACAGTACGCTTTAAAGCTGTTGCTAGGGTAGACACATTCGGTTCAGATATACTTGCGTGCATTCCAACCAATATGTTTTGCAGGCGAAAAGTTATGACAAAACTTTGTCACGCTTATAAATGGCCAAGGCTACCACCTCTTTCAAGTACAAAGCTTGTCCGTATTGACATTTGATGAGAAAGTAAACTAGACGATCAAATAAAACATTTTCCCTACTTAACGTCCAAAGCAAATTGAAAAAAAAAAACAAAAAAAAAGGTTTATTTGTCAAGAAGTGTAAACAGTTGTTATTTTATTACAGGTATGTAAACAAACCAATGTAAATACGTTATTATGAATGCACAGATGACGCAATGACAACTAAAATTCGAGAGTTTTTACAAGAAGAATTTCAACTGCGCCGCTTTGGATTTGTCGATTGTAGTGCTGAGGATTTTGCTCGCCTAAAGGTAGACTTCAATGCGTTTCACACACTATTAACTATTGCATCGCAATATAAACTGTTTTAAATTTCACGCAACGATTTTAAATAAATTATTTATTCAGGGTATGCTAATGTTTAAAATCCGCCATTTGTTTACAGTGGACAGGTCGTCTTTCTCTGGTTCTGACTTATCGTATCCTGGTAGCTCTCTACTGCCTCGCGTGGTTCATTGCTGACATCGTGCTTAATAGAGACCCGTTGTATCTTACATTCCTCACGCATTGGGGTGAAGTTGTGATGTGTCTGTACTTCGGTGAGATGTTTGAACATTACAAATCAAGAAAATGGATTGTAGATGCAATTTTGGGATTGGTGCAGATATGGAGTCAACCTTATTACGTAACTTGAACAGTTTTTATCTGAAAAATAAAAATCATGTTCTAAAAATTTATGATTGCTGAGTATGATTCGTTCTACGCAAACTGAGGATTTATGTGTTTCTGTGAATTAAGTCGCATGATTTTGATCGAATTCGAGGTTTTCAGAGTTGAAAAACGTTAATGACCATTTGATGTGCTTTACTCCTTACTCCTAAATAACACTTACTTATTTGTTAAGTCATGGCCATATACTGCGTTGCAAAACCCACAAACTCCGGAGTCTTTAACCCTCTACCGGCCAGATCGCCTCGCAATTCACCGTCGCTAGGTGTGCGCGTGAGCCAAGAGAACAACAACCAAGACAACACCAACAGCGGTAAATTGTTGGATTACAAATGTTTGCATTGCCCGGGTTTTAGCAAGTAATCAAATGTAGTTCTTTAAGCATGCAATGGCGTCAAGGTTTTTTACAAATTTTAATCCATACTTTGCTTTGAACTGTTCCACAGTCTCAACCTCGCTACGATGGTGGCACAAAGTCACGTGGGTACTTCTGAATCTCAACGCTGATCTGGCCTTTTTTGTCAGCATTCTTTATTGGATCGGAGTCACACACAACCTTGTTGAGGCGTCGCCTTCCTTACTAGCGATCAACATCCACGTGCACGCCATCAACAGCGTCCTCCTCCTCATCGAGCTCCTCCTCAATGATCTTCCCATCCGCATCCTCCACTTCCACTTCTCGCTCATCTTCGGTTTGGCCTTCATCTTCTTCACGCTCATAATACACTGGGCGGACGTGACGTCAACTGTGTATCCGGTGTTGGATTGGCGGGAAAGTCCGGCAAGAGCTGTTGGATTTGCTGTTGCCGCCCTAGCTTGCTGTTCCCTAGTGAGTCATGCTCTGGTTTACACAATTTTCGCAACAAAAACTCTGCTTTATCGAAACTACGCTTCCACTGCGCCTCCGGTGGTAACAGTTCAGGTGGTAAATTCTCGCGTAAATGGCGGTAAAGAGCAGTTAGATTTCGAAAGAGATGTTCAAGAAGCTACTTCTGTATGAACTTGCATGCGTGTGATTCTACACTGTGAAACTTTTAGGTTTTATACTTTCAAAAAAATAAATGCCTTTCTATGCTTTGTGTTATTTTATGATCCCTTATTCCGCAGTAGAATGGGCGAGGTTTGTTTCGTCATGAAAGGTATGGAAGCAGAGCAGTATCGGTTGCTGAATGTGTTTTATCTTTTTCATGAAAAAGTTAACAATATTCTGCATGAACGAAATTTTCCATTGCTTGTGTTTGTGATGAAAGTTAGTAAAAAATCCAATGAACGGTGGACAAATTTTCAAGGATATTTTTCCATCATTGTCGCTAGGTGCGCGCGTGAGCCAAAAGAACAACAATCGGAGATTTCGCGCACGAAATCAAAACTCCTGTATATTCGTTAATAAAGCAGTCAAATACTCCCTAACAAAACATCTTCATCACTTCTGTTCTCGGTGTTAAGGTTTTAAAACGCACACTTACTGAAACGCTAAGAAGATATGGAAACTTCAATTAAATGCTTCATTGAAAACCCGAGGTTTGCCTTCATGAGTCTTAAGCATAAGAAGATATTTTACATATGTTACATAAATGAAAAAAGGAGAACCTAACAGCAAAGTGTTTTTATTGATAATTTTGATTTTACAAAGCGAAATGAAGGCATATGTTTACAACATTTACACGTATTACGAGTCATGCAGTAAGAGTTTTGGAGACAGAAATGTTCACTGTATCTCCCTTTCATCTTTCTTAATAATGCAGCCACATATGTCCCTGAAAGGGGAGTTATTTTTGCATTAAAACAGTTTCCATAAAATTTAAAAAACAAAGCAACTTTAGGTTCGTTGACGCACAAAAAGTTTTATTCTCAGCAAAAATCCTACTTCCCCGCCTGTTTTACTATTTTCAAACTTTGTGGAAACTCCCTCTCTTTGTTACGCATTTTAGCAACACGACCCTGCTTCCCTATGTTTTACTATAAGGCAGATGTGTGAGGATTGAAACTTTGTTAATCTGTGGTTACGTTCCATATCATGGTTGTTCTATCTGTATAAGTATTGAGATCAATATTCATTTTATCACTAAAATATTTAACAACAGATCACAATGCTTGGTCGTCACCAGTGAAACAAAATTCACTTTCGACGAAAACGGGATGAATTTTTGTGATGTTTCTTTGATTCACTTCATACACAAATTCAAGCGTAATCAAAGTTGAAACAGAAACCGTATTTAGTTAAATGGATGGTAGCAAATATACTTTAATTGTATTATATTATAGTTAGAAACAAACCTTAACTAGCTGGTCTACCAAACTCACGATACCAAACCTCTGCTTTACCAAAACTACGCCTAAACTGCGCCACCGGTGGTCACAGTTCAGGTCGTAAACTTTTGCTTAGATGGCGGAAAAGAGCAGTCGTTAAGAACATCATTTATTTGGATAACCACAATTATATAGGTTCAAATCAATTGTGGCCAAACAACTACTTCTATATGACCTTGAAATGAATGCAATTTTGAAGTGTGAATGTTTTAGGGTATTTTACCAAAATACAGGACACAATCTGTCGGTGTTTCCAAATCATGATGGTTTAGATTCAATTTATTCGATTTGCTGTTCCTTATTTAAAATAAATAAAACTAACACAATATAAGATTTTAAGTCTTAAATTTTTTTTTTCTATTATTAAACAACGACACAACACAGTCGTTTTTACAAACCCGACGAATGCTACGCCCCTTTGCGGGTGTGGTTGCCGAGTCCATTTAATGTACGCACCGGATCCCAAGCATCAAGATCATAAATCTGTTTTGTCACATAAACAACGCAGGTCATAGGCAACAATGCATGATCATAAAAGGATTTCCGTTTTGTCAAAGTGATCTTATCTTTTACACGCGTGTTATTATCTAGTACTGCTACGTGTCCTTACACAACTGGTAGTTTGTTGTGAGAAGGGTTGTGTTGCACACAGAGCGTCCTTAAGACAGAGATGAGATTTTAGTAGATGTGCTTTTTTACGTTGTTTTTACAGACACTAAATGCTTTATAGCGAAATATATTTGTCTCACACGAAACCCAGGAAACATGTTTTCCAAAAACGTCATCAAATAAACGCATACGAAATAAATCGTGTAGAGATTCTTTATTCTGTATATATTCGGCAGTCATACAGCAATGATATTAGGACACAATATTTGCTGCAGCTGCATCCACTTTCGTCTTTTAAACCGCACTTGTGATGCATGCGACCAGCAATGGAAACAGAATATGAAGAAAACTATTGTTGATGGCGGTTGCTTTGTTGTTGTCATTGCAATAATCTGCAAAATCAAATAGGAGTCGTAAATGCTATTTTTGTTCCAAGTAGCATTTCTCATCAATCACAATTTACTAAACTGAAAACTAAAAAATACGTTTCGGTATTTCGTAACGGATACTGTTTGTGGTGTTTGTGTGGATTTTATTGGTTTAATAAACCTGGTCAAGTGTTAAAAAATAGATACCAGTGAAAGTACCAAGAGATATAGTTTTTATTCCTACCGGTGGAACACGATTGCTGTTTGTTTCCGAGTTCAAGATATTCTTTAGGATCGCCACAGTCTCGAACCACCTTTTTGGAGATAGCGTACACTAAAAATTAACTCTTTAAAAAAAAGTTTTTTTCAGTTGATAAGCAAAAGAAACCTGAATTTATTGTATCAAAAAACAGGTTTGACTGAAACTTTTTAATAATAATCGAACTTACGTGATACCCAGTCGGTGAGTCGAAATCGACACGTCTCATTACAGTCCACCACATACGGGGAAAGGGGAGATGGGGATAATTTATCAAATTTACATTTCTCGTTGTCAATTTGATCTGTAAAGGAACTTCGAAACCTGGTGTATTGGCAGTTGTAACACTTCAGACCATTTCCTGTAACAAATAATTTATGTCAAGAATTTTATTCAACTGCAATCCTTTTCACATAAGCAGTTTACGTGGCAACCGATGAACTAGAATGCCAGGCACAGCACTTGCAAAAGCTAACATGGGAAACAGCATTTGGTTCAAAATTTAGCTTGGTAATTATATGGTCGTTGCAGTACCAAAGTAAGAATTTACCTTACGGTTCTTGCAAACTACTCACCAGAAAAATTATTTAGAGAAGTGAAAATCAACATCAACATAAACTTGTTCATTTTTACTCGATGGAATTTCACGATTAATTGTAGAATAAACCCTGTATTAAACATAGAACCGTATATGTTGCCAAATGCAAGTTCTTCAAAGTACTAAAATTAAAATATCGACAATTCAAAAATGGAAATGTCTACATAGGCTACACCGAAGCAAAACAACTCACAGTGAACCCGCACACAAGCATTTAAATTGGAATTCTGTCGCCGGCGGATACGCTTTTGTTAACGTGCAGCTTTTTCTTTGTTCTCCTTGATTTTCAACGGAAATGAGATAAACCGTTTTCCGCGCTTTCCACTGCTCGAAACCTGTATGTTTTCCTTCGCTCTTTGCATAGAACTGCTGAAAGTTGAACGTTGCAACTGCCAACTATTACCTACGCCAAGCACAAAACACCACCATCTCCTTGTACGACATGATTCTGGTTGCATGTCTTCAATGATTTTGTTTTGTTTTTGAATGTTGCCATGTACGAAATTGCCGGTGTCTTTTCATTGCGTAAATTTAGTTAAAATGTTCTCAAGACATACTTTGATAAACAATATTATATTTTGACTCAATGTTTATGTGTTTACAAGCCCGAATAAGAGAGAAAAAACGAGGAATTGAGAAAGTTTGTGTCAGTAGATGTGGAAATCATAGTTTGTGCTTTTCAGATAACTGTTTATAACAGAGAACAGCGCCAATGTGTGGTGACAAAATATTTCGACAAATGTCGTCCACCGCTCATTGGATCTTGATAATCCATGCACAACCTTCTTGTAAAGTCAAAACCAATTGTATCAAAGTAGCTGCGGCGTAGTTCCAAATGCAGCTGGGTTATGGAGATGCCGGGCAATGCTTCCCTCACTCAAAACAATTACTCATATCCTTCAAAGGCGTTTCCATCACAAGGTCTCAATTCTATCCCAGCGTCGCTGCTCTGGCCCAGATATTTGGGCACATCTGAAAACATGGGGTGTGTGAAAGAAGAATCAACATAGAAATACAATAGGCTTGTTCGTCTGTTAATCTGCTTAAGTCTCTGATCTAAGATATTTTTGGTGTCCACACAACCAAGAGTTTCTACCCACTCAGTAAACACTCAACGAGACATCAAGTCGTACATGGTTTGTGTAACAACGAACTTGTTCACGGTTTGACGAATCGTGAACCTTGGTTGGAAAGATTGGGAGAGTTACATACAACGAAGTTGGTCCTTCGGGTTTTATACGTTAGTTCAAAATGTCCAATGTCACTGGCACCGCAGCCAATAAAAAAAGTTTAGTTGTGGTAACAAAACATGCAACATTTTACTGCTGACGAGAAGCTTTCGCTTTTTCGGATGAATTTTGATGAAAGAGATAGAACCGTTTCCGCAACTTATACAGCTCTAAACGCGTATGTTTTAATACGAAACGGCCCTAAACTATTTAGTTGTGGTAACAAAACATGCAACAAAACAAAACACGTCAATTCCAGACAATAACATCAAAGAAATGTGTTTATAACATTTACACGGATATCCTCATCACGAATTCCGATCAGGTTTTCTTTTACGTATTTTGGTCGGGCGCTTGACCAATGCTGCAAATCACCCGCCTCCTAATGTCATTGTGTCAACCCATCACCTCCCATCAGTGCGACTGGCTGCGATCCTGCGGCAGATTGTGATTCTCCGTGAGGAAATCAACTTTACATAGGCACCTGACTCAATAACCCTTATGGTTTTATCGGTGCCAATGTTATTTAATGTTTTCGGTTGATGTAACTTTGCGAACAAAGAAGAGATCTACTTTCTTAACACACCGGGATTTAAACCAAGGATATGCTGGTCACGAATTCCGATCAGGTTTTCTTTTACGTATTTTGGTCGGGCGCTTGACCATTGTTGCCAATCGCCCCGAAATAAGAGATCTACTAAAAATTCACGATTTTAAAAGTTGCCCTCTGCCTCTCTCTGGCGATTGCAATCCCACATCAGAAAGATGCTTGTGTGCTTTGCTGTTTTCCAGTATCCAGCTGAAATAGGTACATCTATATCGTGTTATATTCCGAGTGACACAGATATAACCCCTTCTTCAAGCGCACCTGACATGAAAAACCTGTTATCTAATTAAGTGTGTGGAGTGCCCCTGATTTGTTTACTAAGAGTGTTTCTAGTAATCACCAGGACACAAGATAGCAAATTTTTCATAACGGAATTTCGCCTAAAATAAAAGGCGTTTCAACGGTTGTTTTTATGCGGGGTATCCCCCATCCACTCGAAACATCGACGTTGACGTATCCGACCGAAAACACGTGTTTTTTTTCTAAAAATCAAACACAAAAACTCATATCTTCGTATTATTTTGAAGTGAAAGTAAATCGACGTCGGACAGATTGCACGATTATGTTGGAGTACACTTAAAAAAATGGAAGAATGCATGTACGTGGTTCAACTCTTTCGGAAGTGAACGCAGCAAAGTAAGTAACGAACATAAAAACGGTTAAAATTGTGACATAATATGACCTTAGCTAACGAAATTATTTTTACATTGTAAATTTAAATGTGAAATTGTGACCTGTGTCACGCACAACAAGTGGCGTCGGAAAAAAAATGATTTTGCGAAGAAAATATAAATATTGAACACAGTAACGAGTCATAGTTGTTTGTGATGTAACGATTGCTCGGTCATCGAACATGTGGAAATTTCTGTGTGGCCAGAAAAGTGTTTATCATCAACTGTCGTGGCGGGGGCGACATCAATCGTTGTGTCTGTGACGTTGAAGCAATGTTTTTTTGCCACAAAGACGGAACAAAAAACACACATGCATTTGTAAATGCGAGTAACGCAATATAACTACAACGACCTGATTCAACACTCTGCAAAATAAGGAACAGCATTTTTTCGACTTGTAAAAACAAAACAATGAAACAATTTTGCATCAGATATATCTACACAACACAACAAAAGTACAATACTCCGCAAAATAAAACTTTTAACCTGGGATTGACTGAGCGTACGAAGTTTTTTATCATTTCAATATGTCTGTTCCACTCCCGGGTGGTGCCTAGTTTAATAGTAGGCGAAACAACGGTGAATCAAATGTATACGTTTGTGTCAGAAGGACAGATTAATTGAATACAATATGCCTGGCAGCAACATAATGCTTTTCCATTCAATTGGCACTTGAGCCTATAATGGCCAAGAAAAATCCTACGTCGCATTGCAATTGTAACGTCTCCATAGCGCCCTCGGTCGGTTATTCCTTTATTCCTTTTTGTCTCTCGATTTTCTTTGGTTAAATACTTTGCGGATGCCGATCACCAGGACAGCTGCAAATACCGAACTCGACCCGACGATACTCAGAGTGTCAGGAATGTCGCGAAGAACAATCACCTTCAACAACAACAATTGACGACGTAATAATTAAACAATTCACGACGTCATAATTAAAGAACAAAAATCTTGTGACCACAACCGTTTTTAAAACTTGTAACTGAACAGATAGAGCTCTTAAACTATGTATGATAATCTCCCTACAGTCTAATGGACAATAAAGACTTTGTATTTAATTTTTTTAACAAGCCTTTCTGTTGTTTGAAAATGACTTAGGTTTTCTCTTCAATAACTTTGTAATTGGAATTTTGGACACATCGAAATATCGGATATTGTTAAGGACAAACAATATTATCCTTGTAAATGCTTTAAGATTTAATTGCAAACATGTTAATTGTAGCTGCAATTATTATCAATGCAATCATTGACATTTTGCATTGACAATGATTACGATCGAAACGTTTGCAAATGTATTGAAAAACAGTTATAAGGTCGCAGAAGTGATAACATGCTTTCGTATAGCAAGGCAGGACCGCCCCACTGCGTTCCTAAGGATGATATTCAGTGTTTTAGTGCGCTCTAAACCATCAACTAAAATATAATACAAGGTGAGCTAGAGACAAACTAACCTGCAGGAAAAAAATGATGACTATTTCAAAAGCCCGGACAACAGCAAAGGTCGCCGCGCGTTCGTATCTGAGACCGACGGCCATTGCAAGTTGAGCCAAGATCCCGTTGGAAGCCATCACGAAAATCCACAGAAGATCCATGGCACACGGAACACGGAACGCATCGAGGGCAAAAGTGAACGATATTGTTATCAGAGACCCGAAGAATGAGTAATACACGACGTTCAAAACCGCTGGTGTGTCGCTCAGTTTACGAAGAACGATGTAAGTTACCGAAATTAAGATAGCTGTTGCGATGGAAAATGCAATCCCGATGAGCGCCTCTGTGTCAATGACCGTTTTTCCAACGAGAAACGGTGGTTTTGCAAGGAGTACAACGCCCACTAGCGTCAAAACACACAACGCACCGTCGACAAGGGTCAGCGCCTCTCCGAGGCACATGCAGCCGAATATCATCGTAAATATTGTGTTTGTAAATGATATTGTGACCGCGTCGCCGGCGGACAGACGAACGAGAGCTTGGTGGAAGAATATCGCGGCGGTTGAGCCCCCTACTCCCCTAAGTACCAGCAGCCAGAATGATCCAGGGGGCCCAGTGATGCTTGTCTTGTTTTTCCAACAGCTGTAGGTATTGTACGGCAGGATGAGGAGGAGTTGAAGACCACAGCGCGACGCAGTGATTTGAATTGCTTCTATCGACGTTATCAGTTTCACGGCGAGCGATTGAAAGGAAAATAAAAAACCGGAAACAATTCCAAGCATGATTCCGAAGCCCACAAACGGAGGCTTCAATTTACCCTCTCTCTCATTATCATTTTTTTCAGTTTCCTTCGATATTTCAATTGTCTTGTTGCTTTCTGTGAGAACAACGTCAATGTTCGCAGGAATTTCCTCCATTTTGTTGATGCAGAGTCAATACCACAAAGTGCTTTCTTCTCATTCACTGCCTTTGGACGATCTTGACTTTTTTCTATTTCATTAAATTTTACATAAGATCACACCCATGGTAATCTACAAGCGAGAAGGTTGAACTGTAATTTTAAGCATTCGTTTTAAACTACAATGATGCAGCTACCCGAATAACTGAAAATGGATTTACGATGATTTACTCCAATTAAAGTTGAAAGTTTAAGGTATAAACAAGCTCCACACAATCAATATATCGGTTACATGTATGTTGTATGTTTCGTCAGATACTTCTGCCTCCATCAGCTTAATAACTTGTGCTGAAAACGTTTTGCTTTGATAGATTCTCATCCACTGTTAACGTTAGTTGCAACTTGCTAAACGCGCTGGGTGAGAATATGATATTTATGAACCACAGTTATCAATTAATGTCAGTCTAATTTGCCTGCCATTATATGTAAGTTCACACGATCACCAAAAAACTATCACTTTGTGGTTAAAATCAGTCGTATTTAAGACAAATATATTTCGATTTGAAAAGCATTGTCAGTGTCTGTAAAAAAACAATACAAAATGGATTGTAATAAAAAGGCTCACCACGCCTTTCAGGTAACTAAAAACCAGCCTAAGACCACGGAACACAAACCAGTCAATGACAAAATAGAAAGGCTGACAGAAATTGCACCATTACAACAATTACAACAGACTGTGGTACACAACGTCACACAAGCAGACAACTTGACAAAGTTTATCCAACCATAACGACAGATGTTCATGACTGTATTCTTCTTCGCTATCAAACCTTTTGTGCACTTTGAACCCATTTAACGCAGCGCAGAAGTAATCCATGTTTTCGCATAACCTAGCAGGATCGCCCCACTGTGCAGGCCCTTTGTACTTGGCAATCTCAGCTTTCGTATTCTCATCATTAGGTTCACAGGCTTCGCAGCCAAGGCATTGCAGCCCTGGGCTTGATTTTTCAGATCTCGCTCCGACTTGTCGGGATAAGTGGCTGGTCCAGCTTGGCTACGAAGCCTGTGAACCCAATTTAAGGCAGGTAATATTTGCACAGACTGGGTTTCAAGGTGAAGCGGACAAATACAACATTGTGGTGTTAGTGAACGCTTTGACAAAGACATTACCATGCGACAGTCATTGGTGACTGGTTAAGTGTGCAACCCTGTAGCTTCGAGCTTGTGAAACGTGTGACACCCTCAAATCATGGTTAGGGAGCCTTGTTCTATGGTACTTTGCTAGTCCTGAAAGTCCTGTTACAGCCAAAGTTATTCAGGAAAATCCACGCCTGTATGACGACATGTGCTATCAGTGCTTCCAATTGGCTGACGTTCTTGTTACACAGCGCATACACTTCGTTACCACTGTTCGCTCTAACAACTCTTAATAAAAAAAACTTTGCAATACCTCTATTTATTCAAATGCTGTTACCTCTGTGCTCGGGGCACAATTGCTCCAATACTGCGCTATTAGTGGTCACGGATGATCTGTTTGCCTTTTTCGTAACCCACTGAACCGTAACAACTGTAAAGAGGAGGAAACACTGCGGCAATGCTGCCCTATGTCACTGTATGTTGGTTGCAGTTTTTCATACGGCTACCAAGACAACATGAAATAAATACCCTTTATCAAACAGCATGTAGACAATACAAGACACACTTTTTCAAACGACAGCCAGAAAATTTTCTTCAAATTAGTTTTGGCTTTTTTATTTAATGTTGTTAGCTCCAAGCCTTCCCACACACAAAAGTTGTGCAACTACAACTGGTAACTGTGATTGATGTCTCCTGGAACTACTTGTTCCTATGTGTAACTTGGTATAGCCGACAACTCAGTAAGTTAATGGTAGCTTTGCTGAAAACACGGCGTTGTATCTTGCAGCACAACAACTTACCAAGCTATAACGTCGCCTTACTACGAGGACCGATTGCATAACACAGTCATGCATTTCAGCCATACGCAGGCTATTGCGTCATGCGTGTACACTTCGGTGCCGGTACCTCTGCACAACGCCGTCTGTTGCCTTTCGCAAACATTTGCTTCCATGATGGCAGAACAAACTGAATGACAGCTTCGGCAACTTCTTAGGTAGGGAAAGGGTCAGCAGTCGGTTTACAAATTATTCAAAAATGGTAATATCTTGTCCTTCAGGTGTTATTGCTGCCTGCAACAATTCCATTCCTTTTATTTTATGTTTAAATTGGTTCTTTCAGAATTACTTTCTACTAATTTTTTCGCCCCAGACATTTTGACGCCTTTTTACCTAATTGTTATCTCATTTTGCATAGTCCTTGTCGACTAAACCAAAGACTAGAAAACACGGCGCATATACTTCTTGAAAAAGTATACGCTCACCATTCTGGGTCGTTTCCGTTTAGTAATATTGTGCTGAACAGAAGTAACTCGCTTAACTGAACGTCTGTATAAAAACTTGACTTGCCTTTGGTTTGGAATCCTGTTTCCCCAAGAATAGCGATGCCGAATTTTGAAAGTTTTAAACCGTTGTTGGGGGGATAATACTCAATACTGGTAACATCGGTCCGCAAACGCCCGACCCATATCTAAACAAAGACCAGATCGGCATTCAAGGCCAGGATATCAACAGTTGGAAACTGCTCTGTGTTTATGTGAAATATATGAGGCAAATACCTATATATAGCACAAGAAGCAAAATACCGCAGGTGCTTTTTAGATAATGGAGTGCAGAAGGATTTTTTCAAACAGTTGAAAGTTGGCCTCGAATCTCAACAATTTCTTCATCTAACCAGGCTCACTTTACATTATATTCCAGCTGTTGTTTCCATATTTCTCCATTGACGAAATAAACTGGCTAAAAATTGGCGAGGAGATTTTTATCCTGAAAATTTGTCTTTGTCTGTGGCATTGATCAACAACTACAGCCACTGTTGTCATAACAGTTCATAACAGGAAACTGCCTTGCGTTATAAATTGCTTGCATGAAATGCAGCAACATTTAAGTTTTTTTGAAACTGCTAAGACGAACAAAAACACAACTCGAAAACATGCAGTTATTAATTAAAACGCCAGTTGTAAATGGTGTCAATTACAACTTGTTGTAAGGGTGTTTCGCCAACAAGTGCAGGTCTTGGTGCTTCACGTTCATCAGTATATGTGTAAAGAGTACATCACACAAAGCAATTACGTTACGTCAGATTGAAAGAGGGACAAGAGAAGACATTTAAGTGCCAAATGTTGTATGTTGCTTACACGAGATCCAGATTGTAACTTAGTCCTCTTGTACAATGTTTCAACAAGCTTGAGTATTTGCTAGCGGCCCATAAAGGTTTCTTGAGATTCGTCTCAAACAGCTTATTCTTATTTTCTTATTTATATATTTCTTATTTATTCTAAACACTCATTCAACCCCTGTACGCACAATTCGGAAGGTTATGTCCGCGTAAATTTCAACTAAATACTTATATTGAAAGACAGAACACACAAGTAGAAAATGAACTGGTACATACGGGTATTAACAGCAGATGATGAAGAGGGTTTAAAGAAGTTGTTGCTTCTTTACTGCGAAGAAGAAGCGACTGCAAAATGTCTGAAACTTACACCACAGGAAAAAGAAGTTTTGTTCAAGTGGTACATAGAGGTAAGAAATAGAAAAGTGATCATGTACTCTTTGCAATGTATGGAAACCTCAAATGTATTTTGAAACTCTTTATGTGACAAGTACATAAATTTCTGAAAGCGAGAAATATTGATTAGCTAATGATTGTCAGATAAAACATTGACAATAAGGCTAAATTATTAAACTGTTTTGAGTCCAGGAAATTCTTCCGCAAGGATTAACACTGGGAGTGTTTGAAGCAACATCCGATGAGTTGTGCGCTTGTGGTTTTATTGCAAACGGAATCGAACATTTGGAACCGAAAAGTTTTGATCTAAATGAAGAGACCTCAAACCTTGCTAAACTGACTGCGGTCGGTATATGTTTGCTATACCGTTGTACGTTTTCATGCTCAATAAGTAAACAGTAATTAGACAAATAAAACATAAGTATCGTTATTAGGAAGAAATAGATCGTATCGTATTTGGATTGGCGATTTCAACAGTATGCCCTTCCTTTTTACTGTAGTTTGACTGGGAGATGATCAAAGATGTTCCAAACATAGCGAAGAATCAACTTCACCGACATCTCGATACTTTCTTTGTCCATCCCAAGTATCGGAGGATGGGGTTGGCGACAAAGATCGAGGAAAGGTATTTTTAAATACGCGTGTGAATTTCATTAAGAAAGACAAGTTTAAACAAAATATTTTGAATCCGTTGTTTACTTGTAGTGACGATTTAATCGATTAAAACTTGTATAGATACAATTGAGTACAAATACTCGTCGCAAGTTTGTCGTGTACAAAATTAACATGTGCATGCAAAAACATTTGAGTAAATTAAATGGAACATATTTTACCCCAACTTAAAGGTGTGAGGAAATGGCGCTTGCAGACGGATGTACGATGCTAACAACGGTGGCGAATGTGTTGGAGTCGCTCGAAGCGAGCTTGAAAAGAGATTTCAAAATTCATAAAGAAGTTCTCTATAAGGATTACAAAGATCCAATGAGCGCTGAACGCATTTTCAGGAATATTCCACCACCACACAGTGGCGCTGTTCTCTGCTATAAGCAATTATCAGAAAACCTGTGACAAGAAAAGCAAAACTGAGATGTAGTTATGGTTGTGTGCAATTGCAATAAATAAAGTTTCTGCGCACAACATGCATGTTTCCCACTTCCTTTAATGTATGCCTGTGCGTGCACTGCATTTTAAGGATTTAAATTGCATATTTTTTTGTTTGTCAACATTTATACTCAGAATTTACAGCATGTTTAGCAAACCTAGTTATCACAATTAGCCCAAACTATCGTTGATTTGTGTTGTTTGTGGCATTGATCAACAACTACAGCCACGCTTGTCATAACAGTTATTAACAGGAAATTGCCTTGCGTTATAAATTGCTTGTATGAGGTGCAGCAACATTTAGGTTTTGTTGAAACGACGTTTACAGTCGAACGCATTCACAACCCGACAACATTCAGTTAATAATTATGCCGCCAGTTATATTTATATGCTGTGAATTACAACTTGCAACTAAATAGATTTTGAAGAACTGTCCGGAATTAATTCCTATAATACATAGTTAACTTTCTTATATTTTGCGTTGTTATGTGGCAGATTTGTTATTTACATGAACAAATACGAGTAAAAGAATCCGACCCTTTCTGAATTTAATAATTTTGTGAACAATCTACGTAATTTCGAAATATGTATAGCAAAAACTAAAAAATCTTTGGACCTTTAAGAAAAAGTTTCAGTGCTGGCAGAGATTTAGTCTTAAATCTGGTTTGTTCGCGGGGAATCCCCAAACAGATTTTACGCACTGGTGGCGCAATGACTCGAGTTATGCTTTGGGCGACGGCATCGAAGCGAGGAGAAACAACACAGACACAAATAGCGTCATTTCGACCTAATGGCATGGCGGTAAATTAGCATGGCGAACTCAAATCGTTTTCTTGTAAGCTGGAATCAGTGACAAGCAGTGAAGGCGCACAGAATCCCAAGAAATATTATTTAGTCTTTCATTCGAAAGGTATTGGAAGCAATTTGTTGTTGCTGCGCTCAGTTGATAAGTGGATTGTTTTGTAACCACAGTTTTATTTAACTATCGTGTTTTGGGCGGACCGTTACTGGTAAACAGGCAGTAGGAGAAGTGTGTCGTGACATGAACAAAGGTGGTAAGGTTTAAATAACCCGAGGTGAATAGGAGGCTACTCGAGTTACGTTTGGGGTTCTCTTGAGTTGATTATGCGTTGTAACGTATCGGGCAGGTGGCTTCAGGGTATAATTTCAACGGGATTTCCAAACTTGACGGTTTAAACAGCAGTGGTTTCCATTATTCTGCGAACGACGGAAATTTCTAAGTGAAATTGACTTGCAAAAGTAGTGTCTGGAAAGTACATTTCTGGTTGTTTGAAATCTAAGGTTTGGAAGCGATTGAAAACTATTCCAATTCCTGTATTGCTGAGGTTTGAAGGAATACGAAAAACGCTTATGGCAGTTAAACTCTTGAGACGTTAGAGCAGTGATTTTGAAAAACTCTGAACTAATAAGAAGTTGCAAAGAAACCTTCTTTGAGTCTGTACCGAGATTGTCATTTCTTAATTGTCATTTTCTGTCATTTCTTAAGACATTAGGAAGTTGAGTGTTGCAACTGCTAGCTGTTATGCATGCCAAGCACAAAACACCAGCTGCTTGCACGACACATTTCCTGTTGTGTGGATTGAGTGACGTCACATTTTTCTAGGATCAGCTGGGATAAGTTAGCGGACGTCGTCACGCATGGTTTGTTGTTGCATTCGAAGTGTTCTTGCAAGCAGTTTACGCGAGACAGTACGCTTTAAAGCTGTTGCTAGGGTAGACACATTCGGTTCAGATATACTTGCGTGCATTCCAACCAATATGTTTTGCAGGCGAAAAGTTATAACAAAACTTTGTCACGCTTATAAATGGCCAAGTCTACCACCTCTTTCAAGTACAAAGCTTGTCCGTATTGACATTTGATGATAAAGTAAACTAGACGATCAAATAAAACATTTTCCCTACTTAACGTCCAAAGCAAATTGAAAAAAAAAAAAAAAAAAAACGGTTTATTTGTCAAGAAGTATAAACAGTTGTTATTTTATTACAGGTATGTAAACAAACCAATGTAAATACGTTATTATGAATGCACAGATGACGCAATGACAACTACAATTCGAGAGTTTTTACAAGAAGAATTTCAACTGCGCCGCTTTGGATTTGTCGATTGTAGTGCTGAGGATTTTGCTCGCCTAAAGGTAGACTTCAATGCGTTTCACACACTATTAACTATTGCATCGCAATATAAACTGTTTTCAATTTCACGCAACGATTTTAAATAAATTATTTATTCAGGGTATGCTAATGTTTAAAATCCGCCATTTGTTTACAGTGGACAGGTCGTCTTTCTCTGGTTCTGACTTATCGTATCCTGGTAGCTCTCTACTGCCTCGCGTGGTTCATTGCTGACATCGTGCTTAATAGAGACCCGTTGTATCTTACATTCCTCACACACTGGGGTGAAGTTGTGATGTGTCTGTACTTTGGTGAGATTTTTGAACATTACAAATCAAGAAAATGGATTGTAGATTTCATTTTGGGATTGGTGCAGATATGGAGTCAACCTTATCATGTAACTTGAACAGTTTTTGCCGGAAAAATAAAAATCATGTTCCAAAAATTTATGGTTGCACAGTAAGATTCGTTCTACACAAACTGAGGATTTTTGTGTTTCTGTGAATTAAGTCGCATGATTTTGATCAAATTCGAGGTTTTCAGAGTTGAAAAACGTTAACAACCATTTGATGTGCTTTACTCCTTAAATAACACTTACTTATTTGTGAAGTCATGGCCATATACTGCGTTGCAAAACCCACAAACTCCGGAGTCTTCAACCCTCTACCGGCCAGATCGCCTCGAAATTCACCGTCGCTAGGTGTGCGCGTGAGCCAAGAGAACAACAACCACGACAACACCCACAGTGGTAAATTGTTGGATCAAAACTGTTTGCACTGCCCGGGTTTTAGCAAGTAACAAAATACAGTTCTTTAAGCATGCAATGACGTCATGGTTTGTTACAAATTTTAATCCATAATTTGCTTTGAACTCTTCCACAGTCTCAACCTCGCTGCGATGGTGGCACAAAGTCACGTGGGTACTTCTGAATCTCAACGCTGATTTGGCCTTTTTTGTCAGCATTCTCTATTGGATCGGAGTCACACACAACCTTGTTGAGGCGTCGCCTTCCTTACTAGCGATCAACATCCACGTGCACGCCATCAACAGCGTCCTCCTTATCATCGAGCTCCTCCTTAATGATCTTCCCATCCGCATCCTCCACTTTCACTTCTCGCTCATCTTCGGTTTGGCCTTCATCTTCTTCACGCTTATAATACACTGGGCGGACGTGACGTCAACTGTGTATCCGGTGTTGAATTGGCGGGAAAGTCCGGCAAGAGCTGTTGGATTTGCTGTTGCCGCCCTAGCTTGCTGTTCCATAGTGAGTCATGCTCTGGTTTACACAATTTACGCAACAAAAACTCTACTTTATCGAAACTACTCTTCCACTGCGCCTCCGGTGGTAACAGTTCAGGTGGTAAACTCTCGTGTAGATGGAGGTAAAGAGCAGTTAGATTTCGAAAGAGATGTTCAAGAAGCTACTTCTGTATGAACTTGCATGCGTGTGATTCTACACTGTGAAACTTTTAGGTTTTATACTTTCAAAAAAATAAATGCCTTTCTATGCTTTGTGTTATTTTATGATCCCTTATTCCGCAGTAGAATGGGCGAGGTTTGTTTCGTCATGAAAGGTATGGAAGCAGAGCAGTATCGGTTGCTGAATGTGTTTTATCTTTTTCATGAAAAAGTTAACAATATTCCGCATGAACGAAATTTTGCATTGCTTGTGTTTGTGATGAAAGTTAGTAAAAAATCCAATGAACAAATTTTCAAGAATATTTTTCCATCATTGTCGCTGCGCGCGTGAGCCAAAAGAACAACAATCGGAGATTTCGCGCACGAAATCAAAACTCCTGTATATTCGTTAATAAAGCAGTCAAATACTGCCTAACAAAACATCTTCATCACTTCTGTTCTCGGTGTTAAGGTTTTAAAACGCACACTTACTGAAATGCTAAGAAGATATGGAAACTTCAATTAAATGCTTCATTGAAAACCCGAGGTTTGCCTTCATAAGTCTTAAGCATAAGAAGATATTTTACATATGTAACATATACGAAAAAAGGAGAACCTAACAGCAAAGTGTTTTTATTGATAATTTTGATTTTTACAAAGCGAAATGAAGGCATATGTTTACAACATTTACACGTATTACGAGTCATGCAGTAAGAGTTTTGGAGACAGAAATGTTTACTGTAGCTCCCTTTCATCTTTCTTAATAATGCAGCCACATATGTCCCTGAAAGGGGAGTTATTTTTGCATTAAAACAGTTTCCATAAAATTTAAAAACCAAAGCAACTTTAGGGAAACAGTTCGTCGACGCACAAAAAGTTTTATTCTCAGCAAAAATCCTACTTCCCCGCCTGTTTTACTATTTTCAAACTATGTTTAAACTCCCCCTCTTTGTTACGCATTTTATCAACACAACCCTGCTTCCCTATGTTTTACTATAAGGCAGATGTGTGAGGATTGAAACTTTGTTAATCTGTGGTTACGTTCCATATCATGGTTGTTCTATCTGTATCAGTATTGAGATCAATATTCATTTTATCACTAAAATATTTAACAACAGATCACAATGCACTACAATTGGAACTTGGTCGTCAGCAGTGAAACCAAATTCACTTTCGACGAAAACGGGATCAATTTTTGTGATGTTTCTTTGATTCACTTCATACACAAATTCAAGCGTAATCAAAGTTGAAACAGAAACCGTATTTAGTTAAATGGATGGTAGCAAATATACTTTAATTGTATTATATTATAGTTAGAAACAAACCTTAACTAGCTGGTCTACCAAACTCACGATACCAAACCTCTGCTTTACCAAAACTACGCCTAAACTGCGCCACCGGTGGTCACAGTTCAGGTCGTAAACTTTTGCTTAGATGGCGGAAAAGAGCAGTCGTTAACAACATCATTTATTTGGATTACCACGTTTTTATAGGTTCAAATCAATTGTGGCAAACAACTACTTCTGTATGACCTTGAAATGAATGCAATTTTGAAGTGTGAATGTTTAAGGGTATTTTCCCAAATGACAGACCACAATCAGTCGGTGTTTCCAAATCATGATGATATGGATCCAATTTATTCGATTTGCTGTTCCTTATTTAAGCTTTTAAGGGTAGACTGGTTGAATGTGTGCGCGCCTAATGTTTGAATTATAAATAAAACTAACACAAAATGAGATTTTAAGCCTTAAATTTGTTTATTCCATTATTAAACAACGACACAACACAGTCGTTTTTTACAAACCCGATGTGCAATATACGCCCCTTTGCGGGTGTGGTTGCCGAGCCCGCTTTAATGTACGCATCTGATCCCAAGTATCAAGATCAGAAATATGTTTTGTCACATAAACAACGTAGGTCATAGACACCAATGCATAATTTATAAAATGATTTCCGTCATGTCAAAGTGATCTTATCTTTTACACGCGTGTTATTATCTAGTACTGCTACGTGTCCTTACACAACTGGTAGTTTGTTGTGAGAAGGGTTGTGTTGCACACAGAGCGTCCTTAAGACAGAGATGAGTTTTTAGTAGATGTGCTTTTACTCTTTTTTACGTTGTTTTTACAGACACTGAATGCTTTATAGCGAAATATATTTGTCTCACACGAAAGCCAATAGATTTTAACCCAGGAAACATGTTTTCCAAAAACGTCATCAAATAAACATATACGAAATAAATCTTGTAGAGATTCTTTATTCTGCATATATTCGGCAGTCATACAGCAATGATATTAGGACACAATATTTACTGTAGCTTCATCCACATTCGTCATTTAAACCGCACTTGTGATGCATGCGACCAAGAATGGAAACAGAATATGAAGAAAACTATTGTTGATGGCGGTTGCTTTGTTGCTGTCATTGCAATAATCTGCAAAATCAAATAGGAGTCGTAAATGCTATTTTTGTTCCAAGTAGCATTTCTCATCAATCACAATTTACTAAACTAAAAACTAAAAAATACGTTTCGGTTTTTCGTAACGGATATTGTTTGTGGTGTTTGTGTGGATTTTATTAGTTTAATAACCTGGTCAAGTTTCAAAAAATAGATACCAGTGAAAGTACCAAGAGATATAGTTTTGTTCTTACCGGTGCAACACGATTGCTGTTTGTTTCCGAGTTCAAGATATTCATTAGGATCGCCACAGTCTCGAACCACTGTTTTGGAGGTAGCGTACACTAAAAATTAACTTTTTAAAAATTTTTTTACGTTTTTTTTCATTTGATGAGCAAAAGAAACACGAATTTATTTTGTTAAAAGACAGACTTGACTGAATTTTTTAATGATAGTCGAACTTACATGTTTCCCAGCCGGTGCGTCGAAATCGACACGTCTCATTACAGTCTGCCACATACGGGGAAAGGGGAGATGGGGATAATTTATCAAATTTACATTCCTCGTTGTCAATTTGATCTGTAAAGGCACTTTGAAACCTGGTGTATTGACAGTTGTAACACTTCAGACCATTTCCTGTAACAAATTATTTATGTCAAGAGCAGTTTACGTGGCAACCGATGAAATAGAATGCCAGGCACAGCACTTGTAAAAGCCAACAATGGCGCTGAACAGTGGCAGCACTTAACAGTTCACATGGGAAACAGAATTTGCCTTATGATTCATAGCTTGGTTATTATATGGTCGTTGCAGTACCAAAGTAAGAATTTACCTGACGGTTCGGGCAAACTACTCACCACACAAAATATTCAGAGATGTGAAAATCAACATCAACATAAACTTGTTCATTTTTACTCGATGGAATTCCACGATTAATTGTAGAATAAACCCTGTATTTAACATAGAACCGTATATGTTACCACTGGCAAGTTCTTCAAAGTACTAAAATTAAAATATCGATAATTCAAAAATTCAAATGTCTACATAGGCTGCACCGAAGTAAAACAACTCACTGTGAACCCGCACACAAGCATTTAACATGGAACTCTGTAGCCGGCGGATACGCTTTTGTTAACGTGTAGGTTTTTCTACGTTCCCTATGACCTTCGATGGAAATGCGATTAACTGTTTTCCGCGCTTTCTTCTGCTCGAAACCCGTATGTTTTTCCTTCGCTTTGCTTGGAACTGCTGAAAGTTGAACGCTGCAACTGCCAACTGCCAACTATTACATAGGCCAATCACAAAACAGAACCATCTTCTTCTTAACGACGTGTTTCTAGTTGCGTGACTTGAATAACGTCACCCATTTGTCTAGAATTAACTGAAGGAAAGATTTGTCTTTGGATGTTGTCATGTACGGTTTCTGTTGAACTTCACCTGACTGGAAGGTTACACACTGCAGGTTGTTACAGCATTAGATTTGTAAATCTTATTTTTGCCCAAATTGTCACAACTGTGGATATAACGCATACATACCAGTACAGCGACGAATATTGTTGGTGTATATTCGTTGCGTAACTTTACCTGAAATATGCAAAAGCAATTCTTTGATAAACAACCGTATATTTTGATTCAATATTTGCGTATTTACCCAAGAAAGGAAGAAAATGCAAGGAGTTGAAGTGATATAGCTCATCATGAACATCACAGCTTGTGCTTCACGGGTAATTGCTTTTAGCAGAGAACAATGGCAGTGTGTGGTGGTGGAATATTCTTAAAAGTTCGTTACCGCTCATTGGATCTCTGTAATCCTTGTACAAGGTGATAAAATTTAAAACCGCACTTTTTTGCTGTTCGTCATCGGTATCGTGTGATTGACTACAAGGACCATTTTTAAGCCTCTGTAAACGGTATTACTGGTATACGTTACTTTATAAAAAACAATTAAAACGTTGTTACGATGTCAGTGGTTGTAACGTAGTACGTAAAACATAACTCCGCTATATATTTACATTTAATAAAGGTTCGATGCTTAAGACTCAGTAAATAAACACATCATTACAGGTGTATACAACCATACTGTGTTGTTTCGTTCACCAAGTAAATTATTGTGCTTTGTGACTGTCCGCAATTTCTCTGGATGCAATCTGTCAGTTGGTTTACTTACGTTGGAATTGGTCACCCCTTTTTAGTGTAGATTTATTGCCCGAAATACTCGATGGATTTCTTGGGAAAAAATCTGATCGACTCTTGTTGGTAACTTAACATGGATCGCATATTAGAATAATCACCGCACATAATATACAATCTGCTGGCACTAAAGCCAAAAAAGAGCAGGTGGATTTAGCGGCTGGAAGATAATGGGCAATGAAAGCGCAGTGATTAAAACTAAGATTTTAGTGGTTTGGTTTTGTATTTTAAGGGAATACATGACCATACTCCGTGTAGTCGATTCTGACTGTGACGTAACGTTGGACAATTTAATATTTACCGCAGAATACATGCATTTTGTCTGTTCGAAAACAAACCTGAAATTCGTCTACTGTAGTTTTGCAATCGTTTGCACTTTTTGCATCGGTCGTTTTTCTGGGTAAACATTCTTGTTACTGTGTGATGCGCGCTCAAACACTCGAAATTCCCTTTTTCTGACTCGGTTCTATCGCTGACTTTGCACTCATCCAGAGATTCTGACGTCACCACGAGTTCATGCACAGCTTAGAAAATAGCTGTTGCGGACTTAAGAATGCGAATGCTGACTACACTGCCCTCTGTCCTGTCTGTAACGGGAAAAGAACATAAGATACGGGCAGGGTGGTCGCGATATTATTGCAAAACAATGTGTAGATTTGTCCTTGCATCGGTGCATCAGATCAGTAAATATCACAATGCAAATTAGAAATGAGAGTTTTGATTTCTTTGAATCGCTTTTACATTTTTATAATCTTGTATTACTGTTGGTTAACTGCGTTGTTGTGTTGTTTTTTAGCGATACTGGTGATGCCTGTAAACACAGGCGAAATATATATGTCGAAAAAATTTTGAACAGACAGACGACTTAGGAATATTTATCACAATTGGTGCAAATTAGAAAGATAATAACTTTCAACAGTTGACCGCATTACTAACAAACGCATTATTGATAAACATGTGAAACACAAAAAGTACACACATATTTGCCAACTTGCGCGAAAGTTGGGAAACGCTTGTGGCAAATACAAGCTTTGTTGGACTTGTGACGTCAAAAAAGTTTTTATGTTATCGTGAGGGTTATTACATCGTACATCTCGAATTTTACAAGTGCTGAATAAAATAAATCAAGTTTCGATTAAGGCAGAACAAATGGAAAGACCGATTTCAACGACACAACGGACACACGCCACGTAATCTACGAGCAAGCATATTGGTTTAGGTACAAGGTCGCTATAAAACGTCAGTCATACACCCACAAAAGTGTCCTGGAAATCGATTCGTGCCTTGAACAAAAGTCATTGAAAGGAACTCATGTCGAACACAGAAGAAAGTGGGTTCGAACCCCGGTCTGGCTATGAACAGAATTATACCACATTTTAAATGCAGGTGAAGATAATCAACAATGAAAACTAACTAGTTGTTTGTTATGGTCACCACGGCGTAAGTTTCATCTGTGACGTCATGGGTTTGATGGACATTGACTCAGACACTCTGAACTTTGTGTAATTGATCGTAAGTTTCAGAAACACTTTCGTCAGTCTGTAAACCACTGTAAACTTCTTCTGCTGTCGCCTGATGCTGCAGTTGATCGTAAGTATCTGTGTCATTATCGGTCAGTTGCAATGTGTTGTATGTTTGTGTGTCTGGTACGGGGTGTTGGAGGTGGTCGTACGTTGTCTGTTGCTCCACGTCTTGATGAAGTACGTTGTAAGTCTCAGACTCCATTTGAACTTGGTCGTAATTATCCACAGGTTCTACCTCTAGTGCTGTGGCGTATGTTTGGTCTTTAATCCGCGACACTTGTGGTTGATTAATGTTTTCATCCTGTGCAGTAGTGTATGTTGCACTCAACGCAGTGTCGTATGTAAGTTCTTCAATTTTGTCATTTTGCTCAAAGTTACCAACTTCTTGTGCTAATCTATACGGATTTTCATGTGGAGTTTGCTCCTCTAGTTTGGCATATGTATCTCCATTCTGCTGGGCTTTGTGTAAAACGTTGTAACCCTCGTTTTGAAACTTATCAATTTCACTGTAAGGACATTCTTCATCGACTCGATTAACATCTTCTGCAATGGCGTACGTTTGTGATTCCGGTTTTGTGACGTCATAACCGAGATTGTTGTTCTTTATGATGGTCTCGCTTCCGGATTTTCCTTTTGTCGATTTTATTTTACTTTTACGTGAAGGATTGGAGGGGTTTTATGGTTGAGATTCTGTACCTACGTGGTAACATATGTGGGTTATAACCGCTCCCTATCCATCTACGTTACTACAGTTGAGCAATCCTTACACCGAGCAAAGTACGCGACACAATATCTCTGATCACTTGATTACTCTGTAGCTGTGTTAATATAAACCCCAAGCTTTAACTTTGAGGCTCACTCAATTACAATTCCTTCCACTCATACCAACGTACATAGATCATTAATGTCAACATAACTAAAAACAATACTTACAAATGTTTTCCACTTTATTAATCGTTGGGTTTGTCTTGCGTTCAGCACTAAATGGAACAAAAAACTATGTTTATAATCAGCAATCTTAGATAACAAACAGTCCAGCAAAATTGACCTCTAATTAATTTTGCTTTGTTTTTAATTGTTTATATTATGGCACATTTTATAAAGTGTTGTTCGTCCTTATTTATGATAAAACTTTTACCGTTTTCTTCTGCGAATGTGAAACACCATCAGTAGACTGAAGATAAACAGAAAAACTCCAACACCAACCGAAGCAACAATAATGTACAAGTTGTTGTTGGTATTTGGTGGTAAGTTGCCAGATGTAGAGTCTAGTTAAGACATACGCTATTTAACATTCATTAAATTCATGCTCAGTCACCAAAACACAAGACACGGTATAATTTATTAAAGCTTATGAACATGGAAACAAAAGCAATCTCCAAAATACAGTTAGGCAAAAACTTCTACTTACCTGTTAAACCAGACGCGGATGAATACGAAGTTGTCGGATTTGTTTGACTAAACGTGTCATTATGGTTCGCCGTTTGTCCGAAAGCAGTGGTTTGGACTTGGCTGGTTGCCATGGTAGTACTACGTTTGGTTGTTGCTGTTGCGGTTGTAGTTGTAGTTATTGATAATGTTGTTGTGCTGGATGTTGAAGTGGTAGCAGGAGTTGTGGTGATCCTTGGTTGTGTTGACGTAGACGTCATAGCTGTGCACATTGTGACATGTTATGAATAAATTTGAACATGTGCATTTATGAAAAGTAAATGCGAGTTTCTTGTGAAGATTTCTATGTTTAACCCAACAAAAAGAAAGCGCAAATACAACCACTTAGTGTGCGGTGATGCTGATTCAGTGCAGTCGGTGCCTTTGCACAGAGCATTTATTATACATCACATAAATTGCTGTTGTTTCGAATAAGGAAGGCTGATTGCTTGCGCACTAAGAAGGAACAGATGTTTTTACAAAGATGACTGCGAACAAAAAAAATATTTTGTATTGATTACCTGAGGGGTTTCTTTCACAAATGTATCTCGAAGCAAATGAGCAAGGAACATCTCTCCATCTGTATGTTGGATCAAGTTCGTAAACCCATCCCATTATCACACAATCCTCATTTCCATCCTTGTTGTTTGGTTCGCCTCCAAACCACTGTCCACTGTCAGCTTTTGATCCATCCGTCCACTTAAAGTTGTTTTTTCCCTGAACTCGTGTTGCTCCGATGTAGAAAGAGAATGGGAAAGCTTTACAACGATGAGCAAACGCGTTAGGTACGCCATATTATCCTCAAATAATTTTACAATTCGTTTGTTAAAAGTTACTTCTTTCAGCAAAACTTATTTTGCAATTATTGCTTAAGTTTGAAGCACAAGCTTTAAGATTTACTGAGAATCTGACTGCGATCTAATATTACAAATATCCGAGGAATTACCCTGGAAACACATCCATGTAAATTTTTAAAATAAAAGCCAAAAAGTCTTTACTTAACACTAAGTGTACTAAATGCACTTGAGCTTGTCTATCCCATAAGTAACATAATGTTCACTAATTTTGGCAAAATATTCCCACACTTTCTTCATTTTCCTTAACCTTGTATTTTCATAGAAACGAATTCATTTTTAAGTAAATTTATTTCCCGCAAAAAAATCCACAGGTAAGTATCATACAAACAACAAAACTACCTGTAACTGTTCCAATCTTGCCCACGAGGAAGTTAAATATGGCTGTCTTTTTAACACTGGCGAGAAATGTATTGTGTGCATTGCCTTGGTGTCCACTGCATGCAGTTTCAGCTTCTGTGTATGAATTAACTTGAGGTCCGATCAAATATTCCCTGTAGTCGTCATACTTGTACCAAGTTTGTCCAAAAACAACAGGAAGCATAAATCCAAGTATTATGGTCAATACTTTCATGTTGCCTGTGCTAATACCAGCAATACACACACATATATATAATAACCTGTATTAATTGTGCAATTACGTAATTGTGTCTCATTAACATTCATACGCGATGTACACAACACACAAGTTTTCAGGATTATTAAAGAAAAATGTCAAGAAGAATTTGAATAGCAGATTTACATCACAATTACCCATTTGTAAAAATAACTCCTAGGACATTAATGTGAAACGAAACAATCGGACTTATTAGAACGTATTAGAATCGACATTAAATGTAATTACTCCCACACTGAAACAAAGCACCCAAAGTCGCTTGTTCATGAAAAAACTCCATGGAAATTATTTGTTTTGTTTTACAATTTACAAGATTCAACAAACTCCTGCTAACTTATGTGAAAATCTACTTTCTTCAATGTGTTCACAAAAGGCGAATTACACCGGCAAAATCTGAAACACAGCATAAACTTGTGCATCTCGTAAAACTCCATACTGTGAACGATTGTGTAGTTAAACTTACTGAGCCTCTGTTAGAGTCACCACTTACGTCTACGTAAGAATATACGTTGTTTGGTTTGACCACAGCGTTATTGACGCAACACCGCCCACATTCGCGTGGTTCTGATTGATAATCGAAACGCGTCACACGTTGCAGAGAAGGCGCGTAACTACAGTGAAAACCATTCTATAAAGGAAGCATATGACGTCTGATATTTATTTGTGGTGATGGCAGACGCATTATTATTCCATACGGAGAACAATTTGTTTGTTAATTACTAATTTACTGATATTATTTTATTTCATTTATAATTTCTATCAACCTCTGAACCACGTTTAAAATCCTTGCCACAAAACAATTGCACAACAACCCAACCAGTGACATATGTAACTTTCCTGTTTTCATGGTTAAATGACAGCAAATCATCGAATTCACATATTCACTAATTTGTCAGATATTCCAAATCACGACAATTTTACCAAAGTAAAAACCGGTCTTTGGTCCAGCTGCAATTCCTCATTAACCGAATATTAACAAACACTTGCTGCTGTAGTAAGGCTACATGGCTTAACTAACGTTAGTCCATGAAGCTCATACCTGTGGTTTAACACTTCCTTTATAAATTACGTATGTTTATCCGTTTCTGTTCGTGTGGGAAAACGTTACTCCCGGAAAGTTGTGCGGTGGAACAATACCACGCATAAACACACGTTACCTCGGCTTCTAACAATGTTGTATAGAAGGTATCATGAATAACAATATAATGAAAACTGACTGCAGACAAGTTTCGGATAGTTGCATCAAGCTTTGTGCCCAACACTAAATAACACAATGCAAATTAAAAAATAATACCTTTCAACAGTTGACCGCTTTACTAACAAACGTTTTATTGATAAACATGTGATACACAAGAAGTACGCACATATTTGCCAACTTGCGCGAAGGTCGGGAAATACTTGTGGCAAATACAAGCCTTGTTGGACTTGTTACGTCAAAATGGTTATTATATTATTGTAAGGGTCATTATATCGTACATCTCGAATTTTACAAGTGCTGAATAAAATAAATCAAGTTTCGATTAAGGCAGAGCAAATGGAAAGACCGATTTTCACGACACAACGGACACACGCCACGTTATCTACGATCAAACTTATTCGTTTTGCTTAGTCTTCTTGGAGTAAACAAAAGCCATGAACACCGAAGAATGTGGGTTCGAACCCCGGTATGGCCATGAACACAAATCACGTTTTAAATGCAGGTGAAGATAATCAACAATAAAACCAATTAGTTGTTTATTTTATTCACCACGGCGTAAGTTTCATCTGTGACGTCATGGTTTTGATGGACATTGACTCGGACACTCTGAACTTTGTGTAATTGATCGTAAGTTTCAGAAACACTTTCGTCAGTCTGTAAACCACCGTAAACTTCTTCTGCTGTCGCCTCATGCTGCAGTTGATCGTAAGTATCTGTGTCATTATCGGCCAGTTGCAATGTGTTGTATGTTTGTGTGTCTGGTACGGGATGTTGAAGGTGGTCGTACGTTGCCTGTTGCTCCACGTCTTGATGAAGTGAGTTGTAAGTCTCAGACTCCAGTTGAAGTTGGTCGTAATTATCCACAGGTTCTACCTCTAGTGCTGTGGCGTATGTTTGGTCTTCAATCCGCAACACTTGCGGTTGATTAATGTTTTCATCCTGTGCAGTAGCGTATGTTGCACTCAACGCAGTGTCGTATGTAAGTTCTTGAATTTTGTCATCTTGCTCAAAGTTATCAACTTCTTGTGCTAATCTATACGGATTTTCATGTGGATTCTGCCCCTGTAGTTTGGCATATGTATCTCCATTCTGCTGGGCTTTGTGTAAAACGTCGTAACTTTCCTCGTTTTGAAACTTATCAATTTCACTGTAAGGACATTCTTCATCGACTCGATCAACATCTTCTGCAATGGCGTTAGTGTGTGATTCCGGTTTTGTGACGTCATAACCGAGATTGTTGTTCTTTATGATGGTCCCGCTTCCGGATTTTGCTTTGGTTGATTTTCCTTTACGTTTTCGTGATGGATTGGCGGGGTTTTCTGGTTGAGACTCTGGACCTGCGTGGTGACATATGTGGGTTATAACCGCTCCCCATCCACCCACGTTACTACAGTTGAGCAATCCTTATACAGAGCAAAGTACGCGACACAATATCTCTGATCACTTGATTACTCTGTAGCTGTGTTAATATAAACCCCAAGCTTTAACTTTGAGTCTCCCTCAATGACAACTCATACCAACGTACAGAGATCATTAATGTCAACATAACTGGAAAAATTACTCACAATTCGTGTTTTCCACTTCATTAATCGTTGAGTTTGTCTTGCCTTTAGCACTAAATGGAACAAAAAAGCTAAATTTGTTATCAGCAATCTTAGAAAACTAACAGCCCAGCAAAATTAACCACTAATTAATTTTGCGTTGTTTTCTATTGTTTGTATTATGGCACATTTCGTAAGTGTTGTTGTTTGACTAAATTATGATAAACGTTTACCGTTTTCTTCTGCGAATGTGAAACACCATCAGTAGAGTGAAAATAAACAGAAGAACTCCAACACCAACCGAAGCAACAATAATGTACAAGTTGTTGTTGGTATTTGGTGGTAAGTTGCCTGATGAAGAGTCTAGTTAAGACATATGATATTTAACATTTACGAAATAGGGTTAAATTCATGCTCAGTCAGCAAAACACAAGACACGGTATAATTTATTAAAGCTAATTAACATAGAAACAAAAGCGAACTCCAAAATAGTGTTACGCAAAAACTTTCTACTTGCCTGTTAAACCAGACGCGGATGAATACGAAGTCGTCGGAATTGTTTGACTAATCGTGTCATTATGTTTCGCCGTATGTCCAAAAGCAGTTGTTTGGCCTTGGCTGGTTGCTATTGGAGAACTACTTTTCATTGTTGCTGTTGTGGTTGTAGTTGCTGGTATTGTTGTTGTGCTGGATGTTGGAGTGGTAGTAGTTGTTGTTGTTGTTGTGGTTGTAGTTGTAGTTGTTAATATTGTTGAAGTGGTAGCAGGAGTTTTTGTGGTCTTTGGTTTTGTTGACGTAGACGTCGTAGCTGCGCACATTGTGACATGTTATGAATAAAACTGAACATGTTTATTTATGAAAAGTAAATGCGATTTTAATTTCTTGTGAAGATTTCTATGTTTAACCCAACAAAAAAAAGCGCAAATACAATCACTTAGTGTGCGGTGATGCTGATTAAGTGCAGTCGGTTCCTTTGCACAGACAGCATGACATAAATTGCTGCTGTTTCGAAAAAGAAAGGCTGATTGCTTGCGCACTACGAAGGAACAGATGTTTTTACAATTAAGATGATTGCAAACAAAAAAGTTATTTTGTATTGATTACGTGTAGGTTTTCTTTCACAAATGTATCTCGAAACTGATGAGCAAGTAACATCTCTCCATTTGTATGGTGGGCGTAAAAGTTCGTAAATCCATCCCATTATCACACAATCCTCATTTCCACCAGCGTTGTTTGGTTCTCCGTTTGTTTGAACCCACTGTCCACTGTTAGCACTTGTACCATCCGTCCACTTAAAGTTGTTTGTTCCCGGAACTCGTGTTGCTCCGATGTAGAACGAGTATGGAACAGCTGCACGTGGGCAAAAACTTGTTTGTTGAAAGTTACACCTTTCATGTTTTGAATATTTTAATACTGTCACAATTAAACGCGTTAAAGCAGTCGAACTGTCGGTGAACAAAAGTTCACGTTTAATCGTGCCATAAGACATAAATACAATATGCCTGGTAGCAACATCAACATAACATTTGTTACTTCTTTCAGGTAAAACAATCAGTCAACCAAACAACATACACCAATTCGTTTGTTAAAAGTAACATAATGTTCGTTAATTTTGCCAAAATATTCCCAAGCGTTCTTCATTTTCTTTAACCTTGTATTTTCATAGAAACGAATTCATTTTTAAGTAAATTTATTTCCCGAACAAAAATCCGTGGGTAAAGTATCGTACAAACAACAAAACTACCTGTAACTGTTCCAATCTTCCCAACCAGGTAGTTAAACATAGCTGTTGTTTTAACATTTGCGAGATGTGCATTCTGTTTACTGCATGCTTCTTCAGCTTTTTTGTAAGAATTAACTTTGGGTCCGATCAAATATTCGCGGTGGTTGTCCATCATGTACCAAGTTTGTCCACAAACAACCGGAAGTATAAATCCAAGTATTATGGTCAATACGTTCATGTTGTCTGTGCTAAGACTAACAACACAAACACATATACAACCTGTATTAATGGTACAATTACGTAATTGTGTCTCATTAACATTTATACGCGATGTACACAACACACATGTTTTTAAGGATTTTAAAAGATAAATGTTAACGAAAATTTGAATAGCAGATTTACGTCACAATTACCCATAAGTAAAAATAACTCCTATGATATCAATGTAATAGGCGGGCCTATTAGAACCTATTAGAATCGACATTAAATGTAATTACTCCCACACAGAAACAATCACCCAAAGTCGCTTGTTCATGACAAAAACTCCATGAAAATTATTTGTTTTGTTTCACAATTTACAAAATTCTACAAACTCCTGCTAACTTATGTGAAAATCTCCCTTCTTTAATTTGTTCACAAAAGGCGAATTACACCGGCAAACTTTGAAACACAGCATAAACTTGTGCATCTCGTAAAACTCCATACTGTGAACGATTGTGTAGTTAAACTTACTGAGCCTCTGTTAGAGTCACCACTTACGTCTACGTAAGAATATACGTTGTTTGGTTTGACCACAGCGTTATTGACGTAACACCGCCAACATTCGCGTGGTTCTGATTGATAATCGAAACGCGTCACACGTTGCAGAGAAGGCGCGTAACTACAGTGAAAACCATTCTATAAAGGAAGCATATGACGTCTGATGTTTATTGTTGGTGATGGCAGACGCATTTTTATTCCATACGGAGAACAAATTGTTTGTTAATTACTAATTTATTTATATTATTTATTTCATTTATAACTTATATCAACCTCTCAACAACTTTTAAAATCCTTGCCATGAAAGAATTGCGCAACAACCCAACCAGTGACGTATGTAACTTTCCTGTCCTCACGGTTAAATGACAGCAAATCATCGAATTCACAAATTCACTAATTTGTCAGATATTCGAAATCACGACAATTTTACCTAAGTAAAAACCGGTCTTTGGTCGAGCTGCGATTCCACTTTAACCGAAGATTAACAAACGCATGCTGCTGTAGTAAGACTATGGCTTAACTAACGTTAGTCCATGAAGCACATACCTGTGGTTCAACATTTCCTTTATAAATTACGTGTAAGAATCGATGCAGGTTCGTTTTTTAATTAATCAAATACTCCTACGTTTGTTTATCCGCTTTTGTTCGAGTGGGAAAACGTCACACCCGGAAAGTTGTACGGTGGAATGATACCACGCATAAACACACGTTACCTCGGCTTCTAACAATGTTGGATAGGAATGTTATGAATAATAACATAATGAAAAACTGACTGCAGGCAAGTTTCGGATAATTGCACCAAGCTTTGTGCCCAACACTAAATATCACAATGCAAATTAGAAAGATAATAACTTTCAACAGTTGACCGCTTTACTAACAAACGTTTTATTGATAAACATGTGATACACAAGAAGTACGCACATATTTGCCAACTTGAGCGGAAGTTGGGAAATGCTTGTAGCAAATACAAGCCTTGTTGGACTTGTTACGTCAAAATGGTCATTATATTATTGTAAGGGTGATTACATCGTACATCTCGAATTTTACAAGTGCTGAATAAAATAAATCAAGTTTCGATTAAGGCAGAACAAATGGAAAGACCATTTTCCACGACAAAACGGACACACGCCACGTTATCTACAAGCAAACTTATTCGTTTTGCTTAGTCTTTCTTGGAGTAAACAAAAGTCATGAACACCGAAGAATGTGGGTTCGAACCCAGGTATGGCCATTAACACAATTCACGTTTTAAATGCAGGTGAAGATAATCAACAATAAAACCAATTAGTTGTTTGTTTTATTCACCACGGCGTAAGTTTCATCTGTGACGTCATGGTTTTGATGGACATTGACTCGGACACTCTGAACTTTGTGTAATTGATCGTAAGTTTCAGAAACACTTTCGTCAGTCTGTAAACCACTGTAAACTTCTTCTGTCGTCGCCTCATGCTGCAGTTGGTCGTAAGTATCTGTGTCATTATCGGTCAGTTGCAATGTGTTGTATGTTTGTGTGTCTGGTACGGGATGTTGAAGGTGGTCGTACGTTGCCTGTTGCTCCACGTCTTGATGAAGTGAGTTGTAAGTCTCAGACTCCAGTTGAAGTTGGTCGTAATTATCCACAAGTTCTACCTCCAGTGCTGTGGCGTACGTTTGCTCTTTAATCCGCGACACTTGCGGTTGATTAATGTTTTCATCCTGTGCAGTAGCGTATGTTGCACTCAACGCAGTGTCGTATGTGAGTTCTTGAATTTTGTCATCTTGCTCAAAGTTATCAACTTCTTGTGCTAATCTATACGGATTTTCATGTGGATTTTGCCCCTGTAGTTTGGCATATGTATCTCCATTCTGCTGGGCTTTGTGTAAAACGTCGTAACTTTCCTCGTTTTGAAACTTATCAATTTCACTGTAAGGACATTCTTCGTCGACTCGATTAACATCTTCTGCAATTACGTACGTCTGTGTTTCCGGTTTTGTGACGTCATGACTGAGATTGTTGTTCTTTATGATGGTTTCGCTTCCGGATTTCCGTTTTGTTGAATTTCCTTTACTTTTACGTGAAGGATTGGTTGGGTTTTCTGGTTTAGAATCTCGACCTGCGAGTTAATATATGTGGGTTAAAACCGGTCCCTCTCCACCAACAATTAAACGTTCCTTATACCGAGCTACGTCACGCACTCATACCAACGTACAGAGATCATTAATGTAAACATAACTGGAAAAATTACTCACAATTCGTGTTTTCCATTTCATTAATCGTTGAGTTTGTCTTGCCTTCAGCACTAAATGCAACAAAAAATAAATTTGTTATCAACAATCTTATTAAACTAAGGGTGCCTCTAAACTGCCATTGTAGGCATCCTAGGCATTGTAGGCATTGAGTCTTGGCATTGTAGGCATTGAGTCTTGGTATTGTAGGTGTCGTAGACATTGTACGCATGGTGTCTGGGCATTGTAGGCATAATAGGCTTTGTAGGCATTAAATCTATGCCTAGACTCAATGCCTACGATGCCTACAATGCCTACGATGCCTACAATGCCTACAATGCCTACGATGCCTACGATGCCTACGATGCCCACAATGCCTACAATGGGTTTTTAGAGCGACCGTTTAAACCAGGGGCGGGCAACTTCTCCAGTCGGCGGGCCTGATATGAAAAAATGAAGTACTTGGCGGGCCGGATATTTACTGTAAACTCTAAATCTAATTTTAACAGAAAACAAAGAATCTAAAAACACAAAGAAAACAAAGAACTAAAGAATAACTAACAATCACTATAATTTAACGTAGTAAGCAAGTAGTGGGGGATTGCGGCAGACTGTGGCAGCGGGCCACATTATCATGTAAGACCGGAAACTGTCTGCGGGCCGCTCAACATCCCGTCGCGGGCCGTATGTTGCCCGCCCCTGGTTTAAACTAACAGCCAAGCGAAATTGACCACTAATTAATTTTGCGTTGTATTTTATTGTTTATGTTATGGCACATTTTATAAAGTGCTGTTTGTCAACTTATTTATGATAAACGTTTACCGTTTTCTTCTGCGAATGTGAAACACCATCAGTAGACTGAAAATAAACAGAAGAACTCCAACTCCAACCGGAGCAACAATAATGTACAAGTTGTTGTTGGTATTTGGTGGTAAGTTGCCAGATGAAGAGTCTAGTGAAGACATACGATATTTAATATTTACGAAATAGGGTTAAATTCATGCTCAGTCACCAAAACACAAGACATGGTATAATTTATAAAAGCTCATTAACGTTGAAACAAAAGCGATCTCCAAAATACAATGACGCAAAACTTTCTACTTGCCTGTTAAACCAGACGCGGATGAATACGAAGTTGTCGGATTTGTTTGACTAATCGTGTCATTATGTTTCGCCGTTTGTCCGAAAGCAGTTGTTTGGACTTGGCTGGTTGCTATTGGAGAACTACTTTTCGTTGTTGCTGTTGCGGTTGTAGTTGTTAATATTGTTGTTGTACTGGATGTTGTAGTGGTAGCAGGAGTTTTTGTGATCTTTGGTTGTGTTGACGTAGACGTCGTAGCTGTGCACATTGTGACATGTTATGAATAAATCTGAATATGTGTATTTATGAAAAGTAAATGCGATTTTAATTTCCTGTGAAGGTTTCTATGTTTAACCCAACAATAAGAAAGCGCAAATACAACCACTTAGTGTGCGGTGATGCTGATTAAGTGCAGTCGGTGCCTTTGTGCAGAGCATTATTTTATACCGAACACAAATTGCTGTTGTTTCGAATAAGGAAGGCTGATTGCTTGCACACTACGAAGGAACAGATGTTTTTACAAAGATGATTGCGAACAAAAAAAATATTTTGTATTGATTACCTGGGTTTCTTTCACAAATATATCTCGATGTAAACGAGCAAGGAACATCTCTCCATCTGTATGTTGGATCAAGTTCATAAAGCCATCCCATTATCACACAATCCTCATTTCCACCAGCGTTGTTTGGTTCGTTTGTAAACCACTGCCCACTGTCAGCTTTTGATCCATCCGTCCATATAAAGTTGTTTTTTCCCTGAACTCGTGTTGCTCCGATGTAGAACGAGTATGGAACAGCTGTACAACGATGAGCAAACGCATTACGTACGCCATATTATCCTTAAATAATTTTACGATTCGTTTGTTAAAAGTTACTTCTTTCAGCAAAACTTTTTTTTGCCAAAGTTTGAAACACAAGCTTTAAGATTTACTGAGAATCTGACTGCGATCTAATATTACAAATATCCGAGGAATTAACCCTGGAAACACATCCATGTAAATTTTTTGAAAAAAAAACAAAAAGTCTTTACTTAACACTAAGTGTACTAAATTCACTTGAGCTTGTCCATAAGTAACAAAACGTTCGTTAATTTTAGCATAATATACCCACACGTTCTTCATTTTCCATAACCTTGTATTTTCATAAAAACGAATTCATTTTTAAGTAAATTTATTTCCCGAACAAAAATCCGCGGTAAAGTATCATGCAAACGACAAATCTACCTGTAACTGTTCCAATCTTCCCCACAAGGAAGTTAAATATGGCTGTTTCTTTAACACTGGCGAGAAATGTATTGTGTGCATTGCCTTGGTGTCCACGGCACATTGTTTCAGCTTCTGTGTATGAATTAACTCGAGGTCCGATCAAATATTCCCTGTAGTCGTCATACTTGTACCAAGTTCGCGCAAAAACAACAGGAAGCATAAATCCAAGTATTATGGTCTGTACTTTCATGTTGCCTGTGCTAATACCAGCAATACACACACATATATATGATAGAACCTGTATTAATTATACAATTACGTAATTGTGTCTCATTAACATTCATACGCGATGTACACAACACACATGTTTTCAGGATTATAAAAGAAAAATGTTAAGAAGAATTTGAATAGCAGATTTACGTCACAATTACCCATTTGTAAAAATAACTCCTAGGACATTAATGTGAAACGAAACAATCGGACTTGTTAGAACGTATTAGAATCGACATTAAATGTAATTACTCCCACACAGAAACAATCACCCAAAGTCGCTTGTTCATGACAAAAACTCCATGAAAATTATTTGTTTTGTTTTACAAAATTCTATAAACTCCTGCTAACTTATGTGAAAATCTACTTTCTTTAATGTGTTCACAAAAGGCGAATTACATCGGCAAACTCTGAAACACAACATAAACTTGAACATCTTGTAAAACTCACTATGCTGTGAACGATTTTGCAGCTAACCTTACTGAGCCTCTGTCATAGATTCACCACTTACGTCTACGTAAGAAGCTACGTTGGTTGGTTTCACCACAGCGTTATTGACGCAACACCTCCCACATTCGCGTGGTTCTGATTGATAATCGAAACGCGTCACACATTGGAGAGAAGACGTGTAACTACAGTGAAAACCATTAAAGGAAGCATATGACGTGTGATATTTATTTGTGGTGATGGCAGACGCATTTTTATTCCATACGGAGCACAATTTGTTTGTTAACTATTAATTTATTTATATTATTTATTACATTTATCATTTCTATCAACCTCTCAACAATATTTAAAATCCTTGCTGTAACAATTGCGCAACAACCCAACCAGTGACGTATGTAACTTTTCTGTCTTCATGGTTAAATGACAGCAAATAAGTGAACAAACAGATTCACTAACTTGTGTTCCAAAACACAACAGTTACCAACTTAGAAACTGGTCTTTGGTCAAGCTGTGATTCCACTTTAACCGAATATTAACAAACGCATGCTGCTGTAGTAAGACTATGGCTTAACTAACGTTAGTCCATGAAGCTCATACCTGTGGTTCAACACTTCCTTTGTATCTTACGTGTAGGTATCGATGTAGCTTCGTTTTATCATTGATCAAATACTCCTACGTTTGTTTATCCGCTTCTGTTCGAGAGGGAAAACGTCACACCCGGAAAGTTGCACGGTGGAATGGTACCAAGCATAAACACACGTTACCTCGGCTTTTAACAATGTTGTAAAGGAAGTATTATGAATAACAATATAAAAAAACTGACTGCAGACAAGGTTCGGAAAGTTGCACCAAGCTTTGTGCCCAACAGATGACGGTGATTGTATAATTACCACAAAGACTTTGCTTGGCCGTTTGGTCAGCAAGATCGTCCATAGTCACACCAAGCTGCACCGATGAGACCTTTTACGTCGAGCTTGGCCCATGCAAGAGAAAGACACGCAAAATCGTGAAACATTCTTCATTTTAAAAAAAAGCAGTGGTCATCTGTCTGCAGCGTTTTTTTCCGTAAACGTTTTTTAAATTCTTCTGGCACAAAAATGAAGGCAAGTTGGCAAAATGAAATTGTCCCCCCACAACACTGCTCGCAGGAAAAGCAACGCGAGATGTTCTACATACAGTGTACACTGTGTCGAGCTGTTAGACCTTATTAGTTTGACTTCCGCTAGCAACGGTCCTAGCAGCTAAGCAGCATGGTCATCATGACTTCCACTTTGTGGCTACTTTGCAGTCACCGATACATGCGAAACGCTAGATGGAGAATTCACTGCTCCAAGCAACAATTTGAACAAGTACTGTCCGGCGGTTTTGCTTTATATAAGCTGTACCGTGAAAAAGAACCAATGAAAATACTTAGTTAACGCAAACTGCACTGATGGGACCTACAGGTCATAACAACGTGCATTATATGCAGCTCTTTTATTGGCTCTGTTACTCGACACAAACAAGATGTTATCGACTCAAGGTTACATTTTCCTATTCCCCAGTCCACAGCAGGAAATAGCGATCTCGTGTATCTGCATATATCATACAATGTACAATTGTAAGTGTGAGTGTCTCGTATGGAAATAAAGACGTTGTATACCCTGGCAATACAATGTACACGTCTACGACACATATATACAGTCCGGGTTTGGGGTTTTGTCCAAACAAGACAAATAATTAAAGATGATGTATGTTGAATATACAATACAGTATCTTGAGTAAAAACATGCTTGGCACAATTATAAGTCTCACAATTATTGTCGCAAGTAGATGACAACGCTGCCATAATGGATTTCGTGAAACGTGAAAGAAGACACATGGACCATGGCACTCGATTTACAACAAAAATAAGAATTAGAACCGAAACAAAACAATTTCTGGGAGTAATTTTAATTCGCTTGTTTGAAGTTGTCTATAGATATATATACATTTCGCTTGCAGATATATATCTAGACAACTTTAAAGATTACTTGTGAGAATTGTTAGAAAAACTGTTACTAAATCTTTATTGGCTATAAAGAAAACATGGGATTCAAAGTATACAAACTTTCATTTGAAACAAAACAAAAACAAAGACAGCTTTGATTTAAAACATGTAGAAGTGTTGAAATTCCACACAGCACAAGCGATGGTGTTACTTTACTCCTTTGTTGACAACGGCGTAAGTTTCGCCTGTGACGTCATGGTTTCGATGGACATTGACTTGGACGCTCTGAACTTTATGCAATCTATCACAACTATCGTCAGTCTGTAAACCACTGTAAGCTTCTACTGTTGTTGCATGTTGATGCAGTTGGTCGTAAGTATCTGTGTCATTATCGGTCAGTTGCAATGTGTTGTATGTCTGTGTGTCTGGTACGGGATGTTGGAAGTGGTCGTACGTTGCCTGTTGCTCCACGTCTTGATGAAGTGCGTTGTAAGTCTCAGACTCCAGTTGAAGTTGGTCGTAATTATCCACAGGTTCTACATCCAGTGCTGTGGCGTATGTTTGCTCTTCAATCCGCGACACTTGCAGTTGATTAATATTTTCATCCTGTGCAGTAGCGTATGTTGCACTCAACGCAGAATCAAATGAAAGTTCTTGAATCCTGTCAACTTGTTGTCCCGAAGAACTTTTTTCAACAACTGGGAATTCTTCAGAGTTGTCACGATTTCCTGGTTGAGATTCTAGACCTGTGGCACAGGCACACAAACATTATGTGAAACATTAGTGTTTCCAGTGTTGTTCTGGCAAAAAAGTGTTTCTGTTTTCAAAAAATCAGCATTTCTCAACTATTACAGGCGACGAACAAATTCTGCAGGCGCAATATTCTGGTTAGAATTACTAAACCGCGTTATTGGACAATGGGGGGGTTCCACTGGTAATCAGGCCAAATGACTGAAACACATCTGCACGCAACAATATTAAGGGGGAAAACAAAACATAGTTCTCACCGTGGACGTTTTCCGTTTGAACATTCGTCGATACGAGTTTGTCCTCAGCTCTAATTCAAGCAAAAACTTTGTTACAGTTCGGCCAACTTAATACTTTAACCCTGCATTGGGGACAGTGAGATGAACTTTTACCAATTTCATTAATATCCGAATGAAACAAAAAGTCTATAGACATGTATGTATTAGATTTTAAGCAATCAGCGCACACCTGTGGTTGCCACAACGTTTTTAGAGGAAATATAATCGTGGACACTAAACCAAATAAGGTGGCACTCCGAGGTATGTAAAACTACGTTGTGTTTTCAACTAATAGTTTTCTAGATAAGATTATATAGATTTATGGATAAACATGTATTATAATTCAAAACATATCAACACACACTTGACAAGGTGTGACGTAAATGCTTTTACCTCCTTCTTTTGTAAAATATGACACAAACAACGGCGAGACAGAGAAAACCCCCAACACCAGCTGAAGCAAAAATTATGAAGTTGTTGTTGTTTGGTTTAGAGCTTGGTGGCAATTGATTAGATGAAGTGTCTGCAATCAAATTTCAGTTTACAATGTCGTTAACCAGGTGATTACATGTTATTCAAATACGTTTATTTTTTCAAGGCATAAGGGATAAAATAACAAAAAATGGGTCGTCGTCAGACGGATGCATAACTCAGGAAAATGAAAAGGCATCTGATTATGCTACGAACTTTAATCTAACAAACAAAAACGATTACAAACTTTAAACTTAAAAAAATCTCTTTTAGCTTTAACCTGGGTAGGTTATTGAATCGTACCATTAGGGAGGGATGTTGTTTCGCTATCTGCTGGTAGGACTTCACTTGTTGTCATAGTTACGCTACGTTTGGTGGTGATGATCGATGGTATTTCTGTACTGGTGGTGGTTGTGGATGATTTTGCTCTTCTGGTGGTGGTTGTTGCTGTAGTTGGGGGTATTGTGGTGGTGGTTGTAGCTGTTGTTGCAGTTGTGGGTGTTGTTCTTTTGGTGGTTGTTGATGTTGTTGTTGTAGTTGGGGCTGTTGTTCTACTAGTGGTGGTTGTTGTTGTGGATGGTATTGTTGTACTAGTGGTTGTTGTTGTTGTATTGGGGAAGGCAGAAGTGGTGGTTGTGGTTGCCATAGACGCCTTAGCTGTTTAAAACACAACTTATCACCATATTTTCAAAGCCGAACTTTCTTAAGAAAATTATCATCGAGTTTATTCATACGCCTGGTTCGAGGCTAAATTTAAGGAACACGGTTAAAACTTTTTTGTTGACTTAACAAACACCTATTTAAATTCAGCAGCTTAGTTAGGTCCCTGCACTTGGTAAGGGTTTTTTTTACAACAACGCGGTTTCACAGCAAGAAACTTGGATTTTTTAGCAGCCATCTTACCTGATGGGTTTCTTTCACAAATGTATCTCGATGTAAACGAGCAATGAACATCTCTCCATCTGTATGTTCGATCAAGTGATTCAATCCTTCCCATTATCACACAATACTCTCTTTTATCTATGTTGTTTGGTTCGCCTTCACTCCACTGTCTACTGTTAACACTTGATCCATCCGTCCATGTAAAGTTGTTTGTTCGCGAATCTCGTCTTGCTCCGATGTAGAATGAATACGGGCGTGCTACAATAACGAAAACCAAACAGTTATATGAAGAAAAAAATTTTTTTGCCGCTCATGTTGAGGGAGCCGAGTGGTTCGGACACAATAGGACAGAAAAATACATTTGTTTTTGTTATACAACGCAAAGTTGTTTGTTTTTGTTATACAACGCAAAGTTGTTTGTTTTGTTATTTTTTCACCGAAAGAAAGAACAATCCAGTTGTTGATCGTGTTTTCTCGGTGGTGAAACCTAATTTTATGTTTCTGGCGTACTATAATTAACTTATAGCTGTAATCAGCAAGTAAAGGCCTTTTTATTGTTTCTACGTTTGGAAAATTCGATTCAAAAGGAACTCCACCATTCTAAAAAAATAAATAGAATTATTGGAGGTAATTTACCTTTCACTGTTCCAAATGAAATATCGTTGTTGTTTTAACATTGGCCGGGTGTGCGTTACTTGTATTGCATGCTGTTTTAGCTTCTGTGTATAAATTAACTTTGGGTCCGATCAGATATTCCCTGTGGTCGTCATACTTGTGCCAAGTTTGTGAAGTGTTAACAGGAAGCAAAAATTCCAAACATTACGATCAGTAATTCCATCTTGTTTATGTTTAAGACGTCGACACTCGCTTTTCTAATCACAAATCTTATTTTATTTTCATTATTTAAATTATTTTCACATAGATTAAAGAGAAAAACAAAACTTTTATGAATACCATTTGCAAAATAGTGATTAAGTCTTAACGTCTTTCCTTATCTTAAATAGATATTGGATGTGGAGAAATAATATCAAGCGATCTGCAGGAATCAAAATCTTTAAAATCACTTTTGCACTTTTCCCACAAACCAAACTTTCCTTTAATTACAAATATGCGAGTTCTGTTTTCAAATTAATCAGAACTGGCAAATTATAGTAACAAAGTCTGTAGCCGACCGCTCGCAGTCGCTCACCACAGTTTGCATCACTATACGTTCTTAACAACTTTGTACTTCCAGCTACAAACAACGTTTGCTTCACCACAGCAGTGGTAATGATGCAGGGCCATCCACGTGCATATATCCGTAAGTTTGTTTGTCCAAGCGGCAGCATTGCAATTATCAATAGATATGAAGAGTTTTAACGCTGGGGAAGTATCACTACCACTTATTCGTAGGAGTTTCGATGCCACGCAGGGTAAAGCCCTTCATGAATCTACTTTGAAATTCAATTCATTTGGAATTAACAGACGTATAATAAAGTCAGGCAGTGCAACACCTAGTGGGAATCTCCATTTATATTCTCTTTTTATTGGACACGAATATTGATTAACATGAAAAATTAGTGCCTTAGTTACCGGAAGGAAGGCTGCGTAGTCATAACCTACATGCTTTCCAAGGACAAAAGTCATTTTACAACACTCTGCCTGTACACCAACACAATAATATTGCATCTATAACTCTCCGTTCAAACCTGCAATTGTCGAAATTCTTCAAGTATCTGTCCCTGTGTTCTATGTAACAGGACCCGTACCTGTGATTTCAACACTAACTTCCAATATTACGCATAGAAAGCGATGCGGGTTCTTCAGACCAATCCCCCCCTCGCCCTGTGAAAGACGTAACGTCATGTTCTGAAAGTTTCTTTGTGATGTGATACAGACAATAAGTATAATACGTCACGTTTATATGGTGAAACAATCGACTGTGAAAGTGGAGTAAAAGTTAACAGTAGAAGGAAACTGAGCAACCCTCGCTTCAACTAAGTTTCTACTCCGCTGTGATCAAGGAAGCGATGACTTTAGGGCGAATAGAAAAGAAAATCTGAACCTTATTCCAAATACACAAAAGCTTTGGATTTTTTTCAGACTGTTTAAACCCTTTTTGGGATACCATCACAATAATATGTATTATGGGAGGTATATTTTTGTGCTAACATTGGTCGTAAGTATCTGTGCCATTATTGTCTAGCTCAGTGGTTCTTAACCGGGGAGGCGTCAACCAATTCTCATGGGGGGCGCAAGCTCTATACCAAAACTTCATTTTTTGTAGTGACTTTAATGTCCTATGCTGTCTGTCATATTTTTCTTACAGTTTCGGAACAAAAATCTTGTACTTTAAATGAAAAATCCGCCTTTGTAGTTTAATTACTGTTACATCACAAAGAAACCATTGCGTCACAAAATACCTTTTGTGATGATTCATGTGTTTCGTCACAAACCGTTTATTGGTCCCGTAATTCTAGTTAAAATAAACAAGATTAAATTGATAGATATTATGTTTTTATAAAACCTATTTACAGTTTAGGGGGGCGTAAGGCACAAGACCGTTACTAAAAAGGGGCGTGATAGAAAAAGGTTAAGAACCACTGTTATAGCTGCAATGTGTTGTATGTTTGTGTGTCTGGTACGGGGTGTTGGAGGTGGTCGTACGTTGCCTGTTGCTCCACGTCTTGATGAAGTGTGTTGTAAACCACTCCACTGCTGTGGCGTATGTTTGCTCTTTCGATCCTTGATCCTTGCAAACCGTCAATATTGGCGAAATCGTGTGCCAACGCATACAAATGGTCTTCTGGTTTCGACTCCTGCTGTGCGGTGTATGTTTCAACACCCAACAGGGAATTGCGGGGAATTCGACAATTTTGTCCCGACTAAAGTTCGTAAATTTCACTGTGCGGCGACAAGACGAATCGTTTTTCCTGTGCAAGGGCATACGTTCGTGATTTCGTGTTGTCATAATTGATGACGTCATTGCTTCTGAGGTGTTTTTTCATTGAAAACAAAATATATGTTTTGAAACCAATTGACGACAGCACGCGTATTCGTCAGATTAAGGAAACGAAGACATTCGATTGCACATGAGTGAATTAATGGAACTTATAATCTTCCTGTACAAATGCAAGATTTGACCAATTTTACATATGCTTGAGGTGCATTGAAATTAGGTGGAAGAAACTAACACCGCTACAGCCAGGGTTTGAATTTTCCTTCTCTTGCAGTGGTGAAAAAAAGTTAAAAATTTCCCAAGCCCGACGCGGAAGTTGTTTCATCACAAAGCTACTGTACGTCACAGTCCACGTGACAAGATGGATCAACCCGGAACTTTTGGCTGCAATCTTTATTAGCGTGAAGTTACTGCGAAACTGTGATCAATCTCTATCCCCAGGTGACGTAGTAATATGGTGGCAGAGATTGAAAAGGATGCGCGAAAAAATAGTTTTACACTTGTCTACGGACGTTTCCGCTGCTGACCAAAGGGGCTGAAAACAAGTTGGTAAAATGAAATTGTCCCCCCACAAAACTTCTCGCAGGAAAAGCATTGGGAGATGTTCTACATACAGTGTACACTGTTTCGAGCTATTGGACCTCATCAGTTTGACTTCCGCTAACAAAGGTCTTAGCAGCTAAGCAGCATGGTCATCATGACTTCCACTTTATGGCTATACTTTGCAGTCACCGATACTTGCGAAACGCTAGATGGAGAATTGTCTACTCCAAGCAACAGTTTGAACAAGTACTGCCCGGCGGTTTTGCTTTATATAAGCTCTACCGTGTAAAAGAACCAATGAAAATACTTAGTTAACGCAAACTGCACTGATGGGACCTACAGGTCATAACAACCATCATTGTATGCAGGTCTTTTGTTGGCTCTGTTACTCGACACAAACAAGATGTTATCGACTCAAAGTTACATTTTCCTATTCACCAGTCCGCAGCAGGAAATAGCGATCTCATGTATCTGCATATATTATACAATGTCCAATTGTAAGTGTGAGTGCCTCGTATGGAAATAAAGACGTTGTATACCCTGGCAATACAATGTACACGTCTACGACACATATATACAGTCCGGGTTTGGGGTTTTGTCCAAACAAGACAAATAATTAAAGATGATGTATGCTGAATATAAAATAGTGTATCTTGAGTAAAAAACATGCTTGGCACAATTGTAAGTTTCACAATTATTGTCGCAAGTAGATGACAACGCTGCCATAATGGATTTCGTGAAACGTGAAAGAAAATACATGGACCATGGCACTCGATTCGCAACAAAAATAAGAAATAGAACCGAAACAAAACATTTCCTGGAAGTAATTTTAAGTCGCTTGTTTGAAGTTGTCTATAGATATATATATATTTCGCTTGCAGATATATATCTAGACAACTTTAAAGATTACTTGTGAGAATTGTTAGAAAAACTGTTACTAAATCTTTATTGGCTGTAAAGAAAACATGGAATTCAAAGTACACAAACTTTCATTTGAAACAAAACAAAAACAAAGACAGCATTGATTTAAAACATATTAAAGTGTTGAAATTCCACACAGCACAAGCGATGGTGTTACTTTACTCCTTTGTTGACAACGGCGTAAGTTTCGCCTGTGACGTCATGGTTTCGATGGACATTGACTTGGACGCTCTGAACTTTGTGTAATCTATCACAACTCTCGTCAGTCTGTAAACCACTGTAAGCTTCTACTGTTGTTGCATGTTGATGCAGTTGGTCGTAAGTATCTGTGTCATTATCGGCCAGTTGTAATGTGTTGTATGCTTGTGTGTCTGGTACGGGATGTTGAAGGTGGTCGTACGTTGTCTGTTGCTCCACGTCTTGATGAAGTGTGTTGTAAGTCTCCCCACTGCTGTGGAGTATGTTTGCTCTTTCGATCCTCGATCCTTACAAACCGTCAATATTAGCAAAATCGTGTGCCAACGCATACGGATGGTCTTTTGGTTTCGACTCATGCTGTGCGGTGTATGTTTCAACACCCAACAGGGAATTGCGGCGAATTCGACAATTTTGTCCCGGCTAAAGTTCGTAAATTTCACTGTGCGGCGACAAGACGAGTCGTTTTTCCTGTGCAAGGGCATACGTTCGTGATTTCGTGTTGTCATAATTGATGACGTCATTGCTTCTGAGGTGTTTTTTTTAATTGAAAAAAAAATATATGTTTCAAAACCAGTTGACGACAGCACGCGTATTCGTCAGATTAAGGAAACGAAGACATTTGATTGCACATGAGTGAATTAATGGAACTTATAATCTTCCTGTACAATTGGTGGAGCTGGACACTTTTACATTGCTTTACATATCAAAACAGTGTTAAACAGACGACTCAGGATTATGTGTAGTATTTTGTACCAATCTGTTACTGAGTCTCCGTTAACCATAGCAACAACAGGAGATTCAAAGAAAAACAAACTTTTATTTTCTTGAGGTGCATTGACATTAGGTGGAAGAAACTAACACCGCTACAGCCAGGGTTTGAATTTTCCTTCTCTTGCAGTGGTGAAGAAAAGCTCGAAATTTCCCAAGCCCAACGGGGAAGTTGTTTCATCACAAAGCTACTGTACGTCACAGCTCACGTGACAAGATGGATTAACCCGGAACTTTCGGCTGCAATATTTATTAGCGTGAAGTTACTGCGAAACTGTGATCGATCTTTGTCCCCAGGTGACGTAGTAATATGGTGGCAGAGTTTGAAAGGATGCGCGAAAAAATAGTTTTTTACTTGTCTACGGACGTTTCCGCCTGCTGTCCAAAGCGGCTGAAAACAAGTTGGTAAAATGAAATTGACCCCCCACAAAACTGCTCGCAGGAAAAGCATCGCGAGATGTTCTACATGCAGTGTACACTGTTTCGAGCTATTAGATCTCACCAGTTCGACTTCCCTTGACTAACAATGGTCCTAGCAGTTAAGCAGCATGGGCATCATGACTTCCACTTTCTGGCTATACTTTGCAGTCACCGACACATGCGAAACGCTAGATGGAGAATTGTCTACTCCAAGCAACAATTTGAACAAGTACTGTCCGGCGGTTTTGCTTTATATAAGCTCTACCGTGTAAAAGAACCAATGAAAATACTTAGTTAACGCAAACTGCACTGATGGGACCTACAGGTCATAACAATCTGCATTGTATGCAGCTCTTTTATTGACTCTGTTACTCGACACAAACCAGATGTTATCGACTCAAAGTTCATTTTTCTATTCCCCAGTCCACAGCAGGAAACAGCGATCTCATGTATCTGCATATATCATACAATGTACAATTGTAAGTGTGAGTGTCTCGTATGAAAATAAAGACGTTGTATACCCTGACCATACAATGTACACGTCTACGACACATATATACAATCGGGAATAGGGGTTTTGTTCAACAGGACAAATAATTAAAGATGGTGTATGTTAAATATACAATACTGTCTCTTGAGTAAAAAAACATGCTTGGCACAATTATAAGTCTCACAATTATTGTCGCAAGTAGATGACAACGCTGCCATAATGGATTTCGTGAAACGTGAAAGAAGACACATGGACCATGGCACTCGATTCACAACAAAAATAAGAATTAGAACCGAAACAAAACATTTCCTGGAAGTAATTTTAAGTCGCTTGTTTGAAGTTGTCTATAGATATATATATATTTCGCTTGCAGATATATATCTAGACAACTTTAAAGATTACTTGTGGGAATTGTTAGAAAATCTGTTGCTAAATATTTATTGGCCATAAAGAAAACATGGAATTCAAAGTACACAAACTTTCATTTGAAACAAAACAAAAACAAAGACAGCATTGATTTAAAACATATTAAAGTGTTGAAATTCCTCACAGCACAAGCGATGGTGTTACTTTACTCCTTTGTTGACAACGGCGTAAGTTTCGCCTATGACGTCATGGTTTCGATGGACATTGACTTGGACACTCTGAATTTTATGCAACCTATCACAACTATCGTCAGTCTGTAAACCACTGTAAGCTTCTACTGTTGTTGCATGTTGATGCAGTTGGTCGTAAGTATCTGTGTCATTATCGGTTAGTTGCAATGTGTTGTATGTCTGTGTGTCTGGTACGGGATGTTGAAGGTGGTCGTACGTTGCCTGTTGCTCCACGTCTTGATGAAGTGTGTTGTAAGTCTCAGACTCCAGTTGAAGTTGGTCGTAATTATCCACAGGTTCTACATCCAGTGCTGTGGCGTATGTTTGCTCTTCAATCCGCGACACTTGCGGTTGATTAATGTTTTCATCCTGTGCAGTAGCGTATGTTGCACTCAACGCAGAATCAAATGAAAGTTCTTGAATCCTGTCAACTTGTTGTCCCGAAGAACTTTCTTCAACAACTGGGAATTCTTCAGAGTTGTCACGATTTCCTGGTTGAGATTCTAGACCTGTGGCACAGGCACACAAACATTATGTGAAACATTACTGTTTCCAGTGTTGTTCTGGCAAAAAAGTGTTTCTGTTTTCAAAAAATCAGCATTTCTCAACTATTACAGGCGACGAACAAATTCTGCAGGCGCAATATTCTGGTTAGAATTACTAAACCGCGTTATTGGACAATAGGGGGGTTCCACTGGTAATCAGGCCAAATGACTAAAACACATCTGCACGCAACAATATTAAGGGGAAAACGAAACATATTTCTCACCGTGGACATTTTCCGTTTCAACATTCGTCGATACGAGTTTGTCCTCAGCTCTAAATCATGCAAAAACTTTGTTACAGTTCGGCCAACTTAATACTTTAACCCTGCATTGGGGACAGTGAGATGAACTTGTAATATTAGTTTTAACATTTACCAATTTCAACAAAAAGTCTATAGACATGTATGTTTTAGATTTTAAGCAATCAGCGCACACCTGTGGTTGTCACAAAGTATTTAGAGGAAATATAATCGTGGACACTAAACCAAATAAGGTGGCACTCCGAGGTATGTTAAACTACGTTGTGTTTTCAACAAATAGTTTTCTAGATAAGATTATATAGATTTATGGATAAACATGTATTATAATTCAAAACATATCAACACACACTTGACAAGGTATGGGATAAATGCCTTTACCTTTTTCTTTTGTAAAATATCACACAAACAACGGCGAGACAGAGAAAACCCCCAACACCATGAAGCTGAAGCAAAAATTGTGAAGTTGTTGTTTGGTGTAGAGCTTGGTGGCAATTGATTAGATGAAGTGTCTGCAATAAAATTTCAGTTCACAATGTCGTTAACCAGGTGATTACATGTTATCCAAATACGTTTATTTTTTCAAGGCATAAGGGATAAAATAACAAAAAATGGGTCGTCGTCAGACGGATGCACAACTCAGGACAATGAAAAGGTATCGGATTATGCTACGAACTTTAATCTAACAAACAAAAACGATTACAAACTTTAAACTTAAAAAAATCTCTTTTAGCTTTAACCTGGGTAGGTTATTGAATCGTACCATTAGGGAGGAATGATGTTTCGCTATCTGATGGTAGGACTTCACTTGTTGTCATAGTTACGCTACGTTTGGTGGTGATGATCGATGGTATTTCTGTACTGGTGGTGGTTGTGGATGATTTTGCTCTTCTGGTGGTGGTTGTTGCTGTAGTTGGGGGTATTGTGGTGGTTGTAGCTGTTGTTGTAGTTGTGGGTGTTGTTCTTTTGGTGGTTGTTGATGTTGTAGTTGGGGCTGTTGTTCTACTAGTGGTGGTTGTTGTTGTGGATGGTATTGTTGTACTAGTGGTTGTTGTATTGGGGAAGGCAGAAGTGGTGGTTGTGGTTGCCATAGACGCCTTAGCTGTTTAAAACACAACTTATTACCATATTTGCAAAGCCGAACTTTCTTAAGAAAATTATCATCGAGTTTATTCATACGCCTGGTTCGAGGCTAAATTTAAGGAACACGGTTAAAACTTTTTTGTTGACTTTACAAACACCTATTTAAATTCAGCAGCTTAGTTAGGCCCCTGCACTTGGTAAGGGTTTTTTTTTACAACAACGCGGTTTCACAGCAAGAAACTTGGATTTTTTAGCAGCGATCTTACCCGAGGGGTTTCTTTCACAAATGTATCTCGATTTATACGTGCAATGAACATCTCTCCATCTGTATGTTCGATCAAGTGGGTAAATCCATCCCATTATCACACAATACTCTCTTTTATCTATGTTGTTTGGTTCCCCTCCAATCCACTGTCCACAGTTAACACTTGATCCATCCGTCCATGTTAAGTTGTTTGTTCCCGAATCTCGTGTTGCTCCGATGTAGAACGAGTATGGGGAAGCTACAATAACGAAAACCAAACAGTTTTATGAAGAAAAGATATTTTTTCGCCACTCCTGTTGATGAGGTAGCCGAGTGGTTCTGACATAAAACGTCAGAAAAATACATTAGTTTGTTTTTGTTATACAACGCAAATTTGTTTGTTTTGTTATTTTTTCACCGAAAGAAAGAACAATCCAGTTGTTGATCGTGTTTTCTCGGTGGTGAAACCTAATTTTATGTTTCTGGCGTACTATAATTAACTTATAGCTGTAATCAGCAAGTAAGGCCTGCGCTGCCTGACATACATGAAACTCTCGATAAACCTAAAAACAACGGATGAATGTTGAATCCATGAACCAAATAACATAACATGTAACGCCAGAATGCCACGAATGGAATTCTTCCATTCGCACAAAACATCGAGCATAATTGAAACAAACTTGTAGACAACAAGCACGCATTGCAGACAAATCTGTGAAGGCAACTACATATGCACGCAGCTTTTTTGTGTTATAATCATGGCAGATAATTTCATGTGATCTTGTACCGTCATATTCTGTTCTCACAAAGACCCAGCATTTCACTTTATTTGATTGTCTTGACTAAAAAAGCGTTGTATGAAATTTTTTTTATTGTTTCTACGTTTGGAAAATTCGATTCAAAAGGAACTCCACCATTCTAAAAAAATAAATAGAATTATTGGAGGTAATTTACCTGCAACTGTTCCAATCTTTCCAACCAGGAAGTCAAATATCTCTGTTGTTTTAACATTGGCCGGGTGTGCGTTGCTTGCATTGCATTTGGTTTCAGCTTTTTTGTATGAATTAACTTTGGCTCCGATCAAATATTCCCTGTCGACGTCATACTTGTGCCAAGTTTGTCCAAAAACAACCGGAAGCAAAAATCCAAACATTACGATGAGTAATTTCATCTTTTTTATGTTTAAGACGACGACACTCACTTTTCTACTCACAAATATTATTTTATTTTCATTATTTAAATTATTTTCACATAGATTAAAGAGAAAAACAAAACTTTTATGAATAACGTTTGCAAAATAGTGATTAACTCTTAACGTCTTTCCTTATCTTATATAGATATTGGATGTGGAGAAGTAATATCAAGCGATCTGCAGGAATCAAAATCTTTAAAATCACTTTTGCACTTTTCCCACAAACCAAACTATTCTTTAATTCTAATTATGCAAGTTCTGTTTTCAAAGTAATCAAAACTGGTAAATTGTTGTAACAAATTCGGTAGCCGACCGGTCGCAGTCGCTCACCACTGTTTGCATCACTATACGTTCTTAACAACTTTGTACTTCCAGCTACAAACAACGTTTGCTTCACCACAGCAGGGGCAATGATGCAAGGGCCACCCACTTGCATATAGCCGTAAGTTTGTCCAAGCGGCAGCATTACAATCATCAATAAATACGTATGAAAGTGTTAACGGGTTATTCGTGGGAGTTTCGATGCTACGCAGGGGAAAGCCCTTCATGAATCTACTTTGAAACTCAATTCATTTGGAATTAACAGACGTATAATAAAGTCAGGCGGCAACACCTAGTGGGAATCCCCATTTATATTCTCTTTTTATTGGACACGAATTTTGATTAACATGAAAAATTAGTGCCTCAGTTACCGGAAGCAAGGCTGCGTAGTCATAACCTACACGCTTTTCAAGTGCAAAAGTTATTTTACAACACTCTGCGTGCACATCAACACAATAATATTGCACCTATAACTCTCCGTTCAAACCCACAATAGTCGCAATGCTTCAACTGTATCTGTCCCTGTGTTCTATGCAATAGGAACCGTACCTGTGATTTCAACACTAACTTCCAATATTACGCATAGAAAGCGATGCGGGTTCTTCAGACCAAAAATACCTTTTGTGATGATTCATGTGTTTCGTCACAAACCGTTTATTGGTCCCGTAATTTTAGTTAAAATAAACAAGCTTAAATTGATAGATATTATGTTTTTATAAAACCTATTTACAGTTTAGGGGGGCGTAAGGCACAAGACCGTTACTAAAAGGGGGCGTGATAGAAAAAGGTTAAGAACCACTGTTATAGCTGCAATGTGTTGTATGTTTGTGTGTCTGGTACGGGGTGTTGGAGGTGGTCGTACGTTGCCTGTTGCTCCACGTCTTGATGAAGTGCGTTGTAAGCCACTCCACTGCTGTGGCGTATGTTTGCTCTTTCGATCCTTGCAAACCGTCAATATTGGCAAAAGCATGCCAACGCATACAGATGTAGGAACACAACTCACAGGTTTTCTCATAATTCTGAGTATAAATAGACTGGCCCATAACACTGTCATGTTAAAATAAGACGTTTCGACAAAAACTTATGTCATCATCAGTTTGACTGACGCGATTGGTGTAGCTCCATCATTATAAGGAGTTGACCTGACCGACGTCACAGATAAGGCTCGCGCGGGTGGTGACGTCATTTTGCTATCGGCCACACACCACTAAGAGGCGGAAAGTGCGCAGTAAGCGACGCAAAATACACAATAAACGGCATAAAACGCAACAATCATAACACATTAAATAAAAATAGTGGTGCAGAAGTGCCGTCCACGTTGAGTTGTGGTTGTTGCTGTTGTATGGACAGCGATTCCATCAGTAGGAGACGATACCTGTCTCTCGCCAGCGCAAGGATTTGTGGCTCACTAAACTTAACCTTGTGAGTCGGGTGGTCAAGTAGGTGTTTGCACACCTCCGATTTTGGGGATCGTTTGTGCTCATCGATCCGCGTGCACAAGTTTCGAGATGTTTGTCCGATGTATGTTTGTCCACATGAACAGGAAAGCTTGTATACCACGAACGAGAGGTGCAGGGTCTTCTGGCGATCTTTAAATGGGAAGAGGTCAACTCCTTATAATGATGGAGCTACACCAATCGCGTCAGTCAAACTGATGATGACATAATTTTTTGTCGAAACATCTTATTTTAACATGACAGTGTTTATAACAATATGGGCCAGTCTATTTATACTCAGCATACAGATGGTCTTCTGGTTTCGACTCCTGCTGTGCGGTGTATGTTTCAACACCCAACAGGGAATTGCGGGGAATTCGACAATTTTGTCCCGGCTAAAGTTCGTAAATTTCACTGTGCGGCGACAAGACGAGTCGTTTTTCCTGCGCAAGGGCATACGTTCGTGATTTCGTGTTGTCATAATTGATGACGTCATTGCTTCTGAGGTGTTTTTTTTAATTGAAAAAAAAATATATGTTTCAAAACCAGTTGACGACAGCACGCGTATTCGTCAGATTAAGGAAACGAAGACATTTGATTGCACATGAGTGAATTAATGTAACTTATAATCTTCCTGCACAATTGGTGGATCTGAACACTTTTACATATGCTTGAGGTGTATTAAAATTAGGTGGAAGAAACTAACACCGCTACAGCCAGGGTTTGAATTTTCCTTCTCTTGCAGTGGTGAATAAAAGTTAAAATTTCCCAAGCCCAACGCGGAAGTTGTTTCATCACAAAGCTACTGTACGTCACAGTCCACGTGACAAGATGGATCAACCCGGAACTTTTGGCTGCAATCTTTATTAGCGTGAAGTTACTGCGAAACTGTGATCAATCTCTATCCCCAGGTGACGTAGTAATATGGTGGCAGAGATTGAAAAGGATGCGCGAAAAAATAGTTTTTTACTTGTCTACGGACGTTTCCGCTGCTGACCAAAGGGGCTGAAAACAAGTTGGTAAAATGAAATTGTCCCCCTACAAAACTTCTCGCAGGAAAAGCATTGGGAGATGTTCTACATACAGTGTACACTGTTTCGAGCTATTGGACCTCATCAGTTTGACTTCCGCTAACAAAGGTCTTAGCAGCTAAGCAGCATGGTCATCATGACTTCCACTTTATGGCTATACTTTGCAGTCACCGATACTTGCGAAACGCTAGATGGAGAATTGTCTACTCCAAGCAACAGTTTGAACAAGTACTGCCCGGCGGTTTTGCTTTATATAAGCTCTACCGTGTAAAAGAACCAATGAAAATACTTAGTTAACGCAAACTGCACTGATGGGACCTACAGGTCATAACAACCATCATTGTATGCAGGTCTTTTGTTGGCTCTGTTACTCGACACAAACAAGATGTTATCGACTCAAAGTTACATTTTCCTATTCACCAGTCCGCAGCAGGAAATAGCGATCTCATGTATCTGCATATATTATACTGTCCAATTGTAAGTGTGAGTGCCTCGTATGGAAATAAAGACGTTGTATACCCTGGCAATACAATGTACACGTCTACGACACATATATACAGTCCGGGTTTGGGGTTTTGTCCAAACAAGACAAATAATTAAAGATGATGTATGCTGAATATAAAATAGTGTATCTTGAGTAAAAAACATGCTTGGCACAATTGTAAGTTTCACAATTATTGTCGCAAGTAGATGACAACGCTGCCATAATGGATTTCGTGAAACGTGAAAGAAAATACATGGACCATGGCACTCGATTCGCAACAAAAATAAGAATTAGAACCGAAACAAAACATTTCCTGGAAGTAATTTTAAGTCGCTTGTTTGAAGTTGTCTATAGATATATATACATTTCGCTTGCAGATATATATCTAGACAACTTTAAAGATTACTTGTGAGAATTGTTAGAAAAACTGTTACTAAATCTTTATTGGCTGTAAAGAAAACATGGAATTCAAAGTACACAAACTTTCATTTGAAACAAAACAAAAACAAAGACAGCATTGATTTAAAACATATTAAAGTGTTGAAATTCCACACAGCACAAGCGATGGTGTTACTTTACTCCTTTGTTGACAACGGCGTAAGTTTCGCCTGTGACGTCATGGTTTCGATGGACATTGACTTGGACGCTCTGAACTTTGTGTAATCTATCACAACTATCGTCACTCTGTAAACCACTGTAAGCTTTTACTGTTGTTGCCGGATGCTGCAGTTGGTCGTAAGTATCTGTGTCATTATCGGCCAGTTGCAATGTGTTGTATGTTTGTGTGTCTGGTACGGGGTGTTGGAGGTGGTCGTACGTTGTCTGTTGCTCCACGTCTTGATGAAGTGTGTTGTAAGTCTCCCCACTGCTGTGGAGTATGTTTGCTCTTTCGATCCTCGATCCTTACAAACCGTCAATATTAGCAAAATCGTGTGCCAACGCATACGGATGGTCTTTTGGTTTCGACTCATGCTGTGCGGTGTATGTTTCAACACCCAACAGGGAATTGCGGCGAATTCGACAATTTTGTCCCGGCTAAAGTTCGTAAATTTCACTGTGCGGCGACAAGACGAGTCGTTTTTCCTGTGCAAGGGCATACGTTCGTGATTTCGTGTTGTCATAATTGATGACGTCATTGCTTCTGAGGTGTTTTTTTTAATTGAAAAAAAAATATATGTTTCAAAACCAGTTGACGACAGCACGCGTATTCGTCAGATTAAGGAAACGAAGACATTTGATTGCACATGAGTGAATTAATGGAACTTATAATCTTCCTGTACAATTGGTGGAGCTGGACACTTTTACATTGCTTTACATATCAAAACAGTGTTAAACAGACGACTCAGGATTATGTGTAGTATTTTGTACCAATCTGTTACTGGGTCTCCGTTAACCATAGCAACAACAGGAGATTCAAAGAAAAACAAACTTTTATTTTCTTGAGGTGCATTGACATTAGGTGGAAGAAACTAACACCGCTACAGCCAGGGTTTGAATTTTCCTTCTCTTGCAGTGGTGAAGAAAAGCTCGAAATTTCCCAAGCCCAACGGGGAAGTTGTTTCATCACAAAGCTACTGTACGTCACAGCTCACGTGACAAGATGGATTAACCCGGAACTTTCGGCTGCAATATTTATTAGCGTGAAGTTACTGCGAAACTGTGATCGATCTTTGTCCCCAGGTGACGTAGTAATATGGTGGCAGAGTTTGAAAGGATGCGCGAAAAAATAGTTTTTTACTTGTCTACGGACGTTTCCGCCTGCTGTCCAAAGCGGCTGAAAACAAGTTGGTAAAATGAAATTGACCCCCCACAAAACTGCTCGCAGGAAAAGCATCGCGAGATGTTCTACATGCAGTGTACACTGTTTCGAGCTATTAGATCTCACCAGTTCGACTTCCCTTGACTAACAATGGTCCTAGCAGTTAAGCAGCATGGGCATCATGACTTCCACTTTCTGGCTATACTTTGCAGTCACCGATACATGCGAAACGCTAGATGGAGAATTGTCTACTCCAAGCAACAATTTGAACAAGCACTGCCCGGCGGTTTTGCTTTATATAAGCTCTACCGTGTAAAAGAACCAATGAAAATACTTAGTTAACGCAAACTACACTGATGGGACCTACAGGTCATAACAACGTGCATTATATGCAGCTCTTTTATTGGCTCTGTTACTCGACACAAACAAGATGTTATCGACTCAAAGTTACATTTTCCTATTCCCCAGTCCACAGCAGGAAAGAAGCGATCTCATGTATCTGCATATATTATACTGTCCAATTGTAAGTGTGAGTGCCTCGTATGGAAATAAAGACGTTGTATACCCTGGCAATACAATGTACACGTCTACGACACATATATACAGTCCGGGTATGGGGTTTTGTCCAAACAAGACAAATAATTAAAGATGATGTATGCTGAATATAAAATAGTGTATCTTGAGTAAAAAACATGCTTGGCACAATTATAAGTCTCACAATTATTGTCGCAAGTAGATGACAACGCTGCCATAATGGATTTCGTGAAACGTGAAAGAAGACACATGGACCATGGCACTCGATTCACAACAAAAATAAGAATTAGAACTGAAACAAAACATTTCCTGGAAGTAATTTTAAGTCGTTTGTTTGAAGTTGTCTATAGATATATTTCGCCTGCTGGTATATATCTAGACAACTTCAAAGATTACTTGTGGGATTTGTTAGAAAACTGTTACTAAATCTTTATTGGCTATAAAGAAAACATGGGATTCAAAGTACACAAACTTTCATTTGAAACAAAACAAAAACAAAGACAGCATTGATTTAAAACATGTAGAAATGTTGAAATTCCTCACAGCACAAGCGATGGTGTTACTTTACTCCTTTGTTGACAACGGCGTAAGTTTCGCCTGTGACGTCATGGTTTCGATGGACATTGACTTGGACGCTCTGAACTTTATGCAACCTATCACAACTTTCGTCACTCTGTAAACCACTGTAAGCTTCTACTGTTGTTGCCTCATGCTGTAGTTGGTCGTAAGTATCTGTGTCATTATCGGTCAGTTGCAATGTGTTGTATGTTTGTGTGTCTGGTACGGGATGTTGAAGGTGGTCGTACGTTGTCTGTTGCTCCACGTCCACGTATTCCCTGTAGTCGTCATACTTGCACCAAGTTTGTGAAGTGTTAATAGGGAGAAAGAATCCAAACATTACGATGAGTAATTCCTTCTTGTTTATGTCTAAGACGACAACACTCACTTTTCTACTCACAAATATTTTTCTGATTTTTTATTTATTTTCATAATTTAAATTATTCTCATATTGATTAAAGAGAAAAACAAAACTTTTTTGAGTACCATTTGCAAAATAGTGATTAACTCTTAACGTCTTTCCTTATCTTATATAGATATTGGATGTGGAGAAATAATATCGAGCGATCTGCAGGAATCAAAATCTTTAAAATTACTTTTACATTTCTCCCACAAACCAAACTATTCTTTAATTCCAATTATGCGAGTTTTGGTTTCAAATTAATCAGAACTGGTAAACTATAGTAACAAAGTCTCTGGCCGACCGCTTGTAGTCGCTTACCACTGTTTGCATCACTAAATGCACTCAACAACTTTGTGCTTCCAGCCACAAACAACGTTTGCTTCAACACAGCAGTGGTAAAGATGCAGGGCCACCCACATGCATATATCCGTAAGTCTGTTTGTCAAAGCGGCAGCATTGCAATCATCAATAGATATGAACAGTTTTAACGCAGGGGAAGTATCACTACCACTTATTCGTGAGTGTTTCGATGCCACGCAGGGGAAAGCCCTTCATGAATCTACTTTAAAATTCAATTCATTTGGAATTAACAGACATATAATAAAGTCAGGCGGTAACACCTAATGGGAATCTCCATTTATATTCTCTTTTTATTGAACACGAATATTGATTAATACGAAAAATTAATGCCTCAGTTACCGGAAGCAAGGCTGCGTAGTCATAACCTACACGCTTTCCAAGTGCAAAAGTCATTTTACAACACTCTGCGTGCACACCAACACAATAATATTGCATGTATAACTCTCCGTTCAAACCCACAATAGTCGCAATGCTTCAACTGTATCTGTCCCTGTGTTCTATGTAACAGAACCCATACCTGTGATTTCAACACTAACTTCCAATACTAGGCATAGAAAACGATGCGGATTCTTCAGACCAATCCCCCCTGGCCCTGTGAAAGACGTAACGTCATGTCCTGTAAGTTTCTTTGTGATGTGATACAGACAATAAGTATAAACACACGATACGTCGTGTTTTTATGGTGAAACAATCGACTGCGAAAGTGGTGTGAAAAGTTAACAATAGAAGGAAACTGAGCAACCCTCGCTTCAACTAAGTTTCTACTCCGCTGTGATCAAGGAAGTGATGACTTTGGTGCAAATAAAAAAGAAAATCTGAACCTTATTCCAAATACACAAACGCTTTGGATTTTTTTTTAGACTGTTTAAGCTCTTTCTCGGAAACCATCACAATAATATGTATTATGGGAGATATATTTTTGTGCTAACATTGGTCGTAAGTATCTGTGCCATTATTGTCTAGCTCAGTGGTTCTTAACCGGGGAGGCGTCAACCAATTCTCATGGGGGGCGCAAGCTCTATTCCAAAACTTCATTTTTTGTAGTGACTTTAATGTCCTATGCTGTCTGACATATTTTTCTTACAGTTTCGGAACAAAAATCTTGTACTTTAAATGAAAAATCCGCCTTTGTAGTTTAATTACTGTTACAAAAAAGAAACCATTCACAAAGAAACCATTGCGTCACAAAATACCTTTTGTGATGATTCATGTGTTTCGTCACAAACCGTTTATTGGTCCCGTAATTTTAGATAAAATAAACAAGCTTAAATTGATAGATATTATGTTTTTATAAAACCTATTTACAGTTTAGGGGGGCGTAAGGCACAAGACCGTTACTAAAAGGGGGCGTGATAGAAAAAGGTTAAGAACCACTGTTATAGCTGCAATGTGTTGTATGTTTGTGTGTCTGGTACGGGGTGTTGGAGGTGGTCGTACGTTGCCTGTTGCTCCACGTCTTGATGAAGTGTGTTGTAAACCACTCCACTGCTGTGGCGTATGTTTGCTCTTTCGATCCTTGATCCTTGCAAACCGTCAATATTGGCGAAATCGTGTGCCAACGCATACAAATGGTCTTCTGGTTTCGACTCCTGCTGTGCGGTGTATGTTTCAACACCCAACAGGGAATTGCGGGGAATTCGACAATTTTGTCCCGGCTAAAGTTCGTAAATTTCACTGTGCGGCGACAAGACGAATCGTTTTTCCTGTGCAAGGGCATACGTTCGTGATTTCGTGTTGTCATAATTGATGACGTCATTGCTTCTGAGGTGTTTTTTCATTGAAAACAAAATATATGTTTTGAAACCAATTGACGACAGCACGCGTATTCGTCAGATTAAGGAAACGAAGACATTCGATTGGACATGAGTGAATTAATGGAACTTATAATCTTCCTGTACAATTGCAAGATTTGACCAATTTTACATATGCTTGAGGTGCATTGAAATTAGGTGGAAGAAACTAACACCGCTACAGCCAGGGTTTGAATTTTCCTTCTCTTGCAGTGGTGAAAAAAAGTTAAAAATTTCCCAAGCCCGACGCGGAAGTTGTTTCATCACAAAGCTACTGTACGTCACAGTCCACGTGACAAGATGGATTAACCCGGAACTTTTGGCTGCAATATTTATTAGCGTGAAGTTACTGCGAAACTGTGATCAATCTCTACCTCCAGGTGACGTAGTAATATGGTGGCAGAGTTTGAAAGGATGCGGGAAAAAATAGTTTTACACTTGTCTACGGACGTTTCCGCTGCTGACCAAAGGGGCTGAAAACAAGTTGGTAAAATGAAATTGACCCCCCACAAAACTGCTCGCAGGAAAAGCATCGCGAGATGTTCTACATACAGTGTACACTGTTTCGAGCTATTAGATCTCATGCATCAGTTCGACTTCCCTTGACTAACAACGGTCCTACCAGCTAAGCAGCATGGGCATGACTTCCACTTTCTGGCTATACTTTGCAGTCACCGATACTTGCGAAACGCTAGATGGAGAATTCACTGCTCCAAGCAACAATTTGAACAAGTACCGTCCGGCGGTTTTGCTTTATATAAGCTCTACCGTGTAAAAGAACCAATGAAAATACTTAGTTAACGCAAACTGCACTGATGGGACCTACAGGTCATAACAATCTGCATTGTATGCAGATCTTTTATTGGCTCTGTTACTCGACACAAACAAGATGTTATCGACTCAAAGTTACATTTTTCTATTCCCCAGTCCACAGCAGGAAATAGCGATCTCATGTATCTGCACATATTATACAATGTCCAATTGTAAGTTTGAGTGTCTCGTATGGAAATAAAGACGTTGTATACCCTGGCAATACAATGTACACGTCTACGACACATATATACAGTCCGGGTTTGGGGTTTTGTCCAAACAAGACAAATAATTAAAGATGATGTATGTTAAATATACAATACTGTTTCTTGAGTAAAAACATGCTTGGCACAATCATATGTCTCACAATTATTGTCGCAAGTAGATGACAACGCTGCCATAATGGATTTCGTGAAACGTGAAAGAAGACACATGGAACATGGCACTCGATTCACAACAAAAATAAGAATTAGAACCGAAACAAAACATTTCCTGGGAGTAATTTTACGTCGCTTGTTTGAAGTTGTCTATAGATATATATATATATTTCGCTTGCAGATATATCTAGACAACTTCAAAGATTACTTGTGAGAATTGTTAGAAAAACTGTTACTAAATCTTTATTGGCTGTAAAGAAAACATGGGATTCAAAGTACACAAACTTTCATTTGAAACAAAACAAAAACAAAGACAGCTTTGATTTAAAACATGTAGAAGTGTTGAAATTCCACACACAACAAGCGATGGTGTTACTTTATTCCTTTGTTGACAATGGCGTAAGTTTCGCCTGTGACGTCATGGTTTCGATGAACATTGACTTGGACGCTTTGAACTTTATGCAATCTATCACAACTATCGTCAGTCTGTAAACCACTGTAAGCTTCTACTGTTGTTGCATGTTGATGCAGTTGGTCGTAAGTATCTGTGTCATTATCGGCCAGTTGTAATGTGTTGTATGTTTGTGTGTCTGGTACGGGGTGTTGGAGGTGGTCGTACGTTGTATGTTGCTTCACGTCTTGATGAAGTGTGTTGTAAGTCTCAGACTCCAGTTGAAGTTGGTCGTAATTATCCACAGGTTCTACATCCAGTGCTGTGGCGTATGTTTGCTCTTCAATCCGCGACACTTGCGGTTGATTAATGTTTTCATCCTGTGCAGTAGCGTATGTTGCACTCAACGCAGAATCAAATGAAAGTTCTTGAATCCTGTCAACTTGTTGTCCCGAAGAACTTTCTTCAACAACTGGAAATTCTTCAGAGTTGTCACGATTTCCTGGTTGAGATTCTAGACCTGTGGCACAGGCACACAAACATTATGTGAAACATTAGTGTTTCCAGTGTTGTTCTGGCAAAAAAGTGTTTCTGTTTTCAAAAAATCAGCATTTCCCAACAATTACAGGCGACAAAACAAATTCTATAGGCGCAATATGGTAAGAATTACTAAACCGCGATATTGGACAATAGGGGGTTTCCACTGGTAATCAGGCCAAATGACTGAAACACATCTGCACGCAACAATATTAAGGGGGAAAACGAAACATATTTCTCACCGTGGATGTTTTCCGTTTGAACATTCGTCGATACGAGTTTGTCCTCAGCTCTAAATCAACAAAAAATTTGTTAAAGTTCGGCCAACTTAACACTTTAACCCTATATTGGGGAGAGTAAGATGAGCTTTTACCAATTTCATTAATATCCGAATGAAACAAAAAGTCTATAGACATGTATGTTTTAGATTTTAAGCCATCAGCGCACACCTGTGGTTGTTACAACGTATTTAGAGGAAAGATAATCGTGGACACTAAAGTCCCGGCTAAAGTTCGTAAATTTCACTGTGCGGCGACAAGACGAGTCGTTTTTCCTGTGCAAGGGCATACGTTCGTGATTTCGTGTTGTCATAATTGATGACGTCATTGCTTCTGAGATGTTTTTTTAATTGAAAACAAAATATATGTTTTAAAACCAGTTGACGACAGCACGCGCTTTCGTCAGATTAAGGAAACGAAGACATACGATTGGACATGAGTGAATTTTATAATCTTCCTGTACAATTGCAAGATCTGAACAATTTTACATATGCTTGAGGAGCATTGAAATTAGGTGGAAGAAACTAACACCGCTACAGCCAGGGTTTGAATTTTCCTTCTCTTGCAGTGGTGAAAAAAAGTTAAAAATTTCCCAAGCCCGACGCGGAAGTTGTTTCATCACAAAGCAACTGTACGTCACAGTCCACGTGACAAGATGGATTAACCCGGAACTTTTGGCTGCAATCTTTCTTAGCGTGAAGTTACTGCGAAACTGTGATCGATCTTTGTCCCCAGGTGACGTAGTAATATGGTGGCAGAGTTTGAAAGGATGCGCGAAAAAAGAGTTTTTTACTTGTCTACGGACGTTTCCGCCTGCTGTCCAAAGGGGCTGAAGACAAGTTGCCAAAATGAAATTGACCCCCCTTACAACACTGCTCGCAGGAAAAGCATCGCGAGATGTTCTACATACAGTGCACACTGTTTCGAGCTATTGGACCTCACCAGTTCGACTTCCCTCGACTAACAATGGTCTTGGCAGCTAAGCAGCATGGGCATCATGACTTCCACTTTGTGGCTACTTTGCAGTCACCGATACATGCGAAACGCTAGATGGAGAATTGTCTACTCCAAGCAACAATTTGAACAAGTACCGTCGGCGGTTTTGCTTTATATAAGCTCTACCGTGTAAAAGAACCAATGAAAATACTTAGTTAACGCAAACTGCACTGATGGGACCTACAGGTCATAACAATCTGCATTGTATGCAGCTCTTTTATTGGCTCTGTTACTCGACACAAACCAGATGTTATCGACTCAAAGTTACATTTTCCTATTCCCCAGTCCACAGCAGGAAATAGCGATCTCATGTATCTGCATATATTATACAACGTCCAATTGTAAGTGTGAGTGCCTCGTATGGAAATAAAGACGTTGTATACCTTGGCAATACAATGTACACGTCTACGACACATATATACAATCAAGACAAATAATTAAAGATGATGTATGCTGAATATACAATAATATCTCTTGAGTAAAAACATGCTTGGCACAATTGTAAGTCTCACAATTATTGTCGCAAGTAGATGACAACGCTGCCATAATGGATTTCGTGAAACGGGAAAGAAGATACATGGAACATGTCGCTCGATTCACAACAAAAATCAGAATTAGAACCGAAACAAAACATTTCCTGGAAGTAATCATTAGTCGCTTGTTTGAAGTTGTCTAGATATATTTCGCCTGTAGATATATAGTTAGACAACTTCAAGGATTACTTGTAGGAATTGTTGGAAAATCCGTTACTGAGTCTTTGTTGGCTGTAAAGAAAACATGGGATTCAAAGTACGCAAACTTTCATTTGAAACAAAACAAAAACAAAGACAGCATTGATTTAAAACATATTAAAGTGTTGAAATTCCACACAGCACAAGCGATGGTGTTACTTTATTCCTTTGTTGACAACGGCGTAAGTTTCGCCTGTGACGTCATGGTTTCGATGGACATTGACTTGGACGCTCTGAACTTTGTGTAATCTATCACAACTATCGTCACTCTGTAAACCACTGTAAACTTCTTCTGCTGTCGCCTGATGCTGCAGTTGATCGTAAGTATCTGTGTCATTATCGGTCAGTTGCAATGTGTTGTATGTTTGTGTGTCTGGTACGGGGTGTTGAAGGTGGTCGTACGTTGCCTGTTGCTCCACGTCTTGATGAAGTGTGTTGTAAGTCTCAGACTCCAGTTGAAGTTGGTCGTAATTATCCACAAGTTCTACATCCAGTGCTGTGGCGTATGTTTGCTCTTCAATCCGCGACACTTGCGGTTGATTAATGTTTTCATCCTGTGCAGTAGCGTATGTTGCACTCAACGCAGAATCAAATGAAAGTTCTTGAATCCTGTCAACTTGTTGTCCCGAAGAACTTTCTTCAACAACTGGGAATTCTTCAGAGTTGTCACGATTTCCTGGTTGAGATTCTAGACCTGTGGCACAGGCACACAAACATTATGTGAAACATTAGTGTTTCCAGTGTTGTCCTGGCAAAAAAATCTTTCTGTTTTTAAAAATCAGCATTTATCAAATAGTACAGGCGACGAACAAATTCTATAGGCGCAATATGGTTAGAATTACTAAACCGCGTTATTGGACAATAGGGGGTTCCACTGGTAATCAGGCCAAATGACTAAAACACATCCGCACGCAACAATATTAAGGGGGAAAACGAAACATATTTCTCACCGTGGACGTTTTCCGTTTGAACATTCGTCGATACGAGTTTGTCCTCAGCTCTAAATCAAGCAAAAACTTTGTTAAAGTTCGGCCAACTTAATACTTTAACCCTGCATTGGGGAGAGTAAGATGAACTTTTACCAATTTCATTAATATCCGAATGAAACAAAAAGTCTATAGACATGTATGTATTAGATTTTAAGCAATCAGCGCACACCTGTGGTTGTCACAACGTATTTAGAGGAAACATAATCGTGGACACTAAACCAAATAAGGTGGCACTCCGAGGTATGTTAAACTACGTTGTGTTTTCAACAAATAGTTTTCTAGATAAGATTATATAGATTTATGGATAAACATGTATTATAATTCAAAACATATCAACACGCACTTGACAAGGTGTGGGATAAATGCCTTTACCTTTTTCTTTTGTAAAATATCACACAAACAACGGCGAGACAGAGAAAACCCCCAACACCAGCCGAAGCAAAAATTATGAAGTTGTTGTTTGGTGTAGAGCTTGGTGGCAATTGATTAGATGAAGTGTCTGCAATCAAATTTCAGTTCACAATGTCGTTAACCAGGTGATTACATGTTATCCAAATATGTTTATTTTTTCAAGGCATAAGGGATAAAATAACAAAAAATGGGTCGTCGTCAAACGGATGCACAACTCAGGAAAATGAAAAGGCCTCTGATTATGCTACGAACTTTAATCTAACAAACAAAAACGATTACAAACTTTAAACTTAAAAAAATCTCTTTTAGCTTTAACCTGGGTAGGTTATTGAATCGTACCATTAGGGAGGAATGATGTTTCGCTATCTGATGGTAGGACTTCACTTGTTGTCATAGTTACGCTACGTTTGGTGGTGATGATCGATGGTATTTCTGTACTGGTGGTGGTTGCGGATGATTTTGCTCTTCTGGTGGTGGTTGTTGCTGTAGTTGGGGGTATTGTGGTGGTTGTAGCTGTTGTTGTAGTTGTGGGTGTTGTTCTTTTGGTGGTTGTTGATGTTGTTGTTGTAGTTGGGGCTGTTGTTCTACTAGTGGTGGTTGTTGTTGTGGGTGGTATTGTTGTACTAGTGGTGGTTGTTGTTGTGGATGGTATTGTTGTACTAGTGGTTGTTGTTGTTGTATTGGGGAAGGCAGAAGTGGTGGTTGTGGTTGCCATAGACGCCTTAGCTGTTTAAAACACAACTTATTACCATATTTTCAAAGCCGAACTTTCTTAAGAAAATTATCATCGAGTTTATTCATACGCCTGGTTCGAGGCTAAATTTAAGGAACACGGTTAAACCTTTTTTGTTGACTTTACAAACACCTATTTACATTCAGCAGCTTAATTAGGTCCTTCCACTTTGTAAGGGTTTTTTCTTACAACAACACGGTTTCACAGCAAGAAACTTGGATTTTTTAGCAGCGATCTTACCTGGGGGTTTTCTTTCACAAATATATCTCGATGTACGCGAGCAATGAACATCTCTCCATCTGTATGGTTTTAGGTCAAGTGATTTAATCCTTCCCATTATCACACAATACTCTTTTTTATCTGCGTTGTTTGGTTCGTTTTCAAACCACTGTCCACTGATAACACTCGATCCATCCGTCCATGTTAAGTTGTTTGTTCGCGAATCTCGTGTTGCTCCGATGTAGAACGAGTACGGGCGTGCTACAATAACGAAAACCAAACAGTTTTATGAAGAAAAGATATTTTTTCGACACTCCTGTTGATGAGGTAGCCGAGTGGTTCTGACATAAAACGTCAGAAAAATACATTTGTTTGTTTTTGTTATACAACGCAAAGTTGTTTGTTTTGTTATTTTTTCATCGAAAGAAAGAACAATCCAGTTGTTGATCGTGTTTTCTCGGTGGTGAAACCTAATTTTATGTTTCTGGCGAACTATAATTAACTTATAGCTGTAATCAGCAAGTAAGGCCTGCGCTGCCTGACATGCATGAAACTCTCGATAAACCTAAAAACAACGGATGAATGTTGAATCCATGAACCAAATAACATAACATGTAACGCCAGAATGCCACGAATGGAATTCTTCCATTTGCACAAAACATCGAGCATAATTGAAACAAACTTGTAGACAACAAGCACGCATTGCAGACAAATCTGTAAAGGCAACTACATATGCACGCAGCTTTTTTGTGTTATAATCATGGCAGATAATTTCATGTGATCTCGTACCGTCATATTTTGTTCTCACAAAGACCCAGCATTTCACTTTATTTTGATTGTCTTGACTGAAAAAAGCGTTGTATGAATTTTTTTTTATTGTTTCTACGTTTGGAAAATTCGATTCAAAAGGAACTCCACCATTCTAAAAAAATAAATAGAATTATTGGAGATAATTTACCTGCAACTGTTCCAATCTTTTCCACCAGGAAATTAAATATCTCTGTTGTTTTAACATTGGCGAGATTTGCATTGTGTGCCCTGCATTCTGTTTCCGCTTCTGTGTATAAATTAACTTTGGGTCCGATCAAATATTCCCTGTCGTCATCCAACTTGTACCAAGTTTGTGAAATAACAACAGGAAGAAAGAATCCAAACATTACGATCAGTAATTTCATCTTGTTTATGTCTAAGACGACGACACTCACTTTTCTACTCACAAATATTATTTTATTTTCATTATTTAAATTATTTTCACATAGATTAAAGAGAAAAACAAAACTTTTATGAATACCATTTGCAAAATAGTGATTAACTCTTAACGTCTTTCCTTATCTTATATAGATATTGGATGTGGACAAATAATATCAAGCGATCTGCAGGAATCAAAATCTTTAAAATCACTTTTGCACTTTTCCCACAAACCAAACTTTCCTTTAATTTCAAATATGCGAGTTCTGTTTTCAAATTAATCAGAACTGGCAAATTATAGTAACAAAGTCTGTAGGCGACCGGTCGCAGTCGCTCACCACTGTTTGCATCACTAAATGCACTCAACAACTTTGTACTTCCAGCTACAAACAACGTTTGCTTCACCACAGCAGGGGTAATGATGCAAGGGCCACCCACTTGCATATAGCCGTAAGTTTGTCCAAGCGGCAGCATTACATTCATCAATAAATACGTATGAAAGTGTTAACGGGTTATTCGTGGGAGTTTCGATGCTACGCAGGGGAAAGCCCTTCATGAATCTACTTTGAAATTCAATTCATTTGGAATTAACAGACATATAATAAAGTCAGGCAGTAACACCTAGTGGGAATCCCCATTTATAATCTCTTTTTATCAGACACGAATATTGATTAACATGAAAAATTAGTGCCTCAGTTACCGGAAGCAAGGCTGCGTAGTCATAACCTACACGCTTTTCAAGTGCAAAAGTTATTTTACCACACTCTGCGTGCACACCAACACAATAATATTGCATCTATAACTCTCCGTTCAAACCCACAATAGTCGCAATGCTTCAACTGTATCTGTCCCTGTGTTCTATGTAACAGGACCCGTACCTGTGATTTCAACATTAACTTCCAATATTACGCATAGAAAGCGATGCGGGTTCTTCAGACCAATCCCCCGAACCCCAACCCCCCCCCCCCCCCCCCCCCCGCCCTGTGAAAGACGTAACGTCATGTCCTGAAAGTTCCTTTGTGATGTGATACAGACAATAAGTATAAACACACGATACGTCCTATTTTTAGGGTGAAACAATAGACTGTGAAAGTGGTGTGAAAAGTTAACAATAGAAGGAAACTGAGCAACCCTCGCTTCAACTAAGTTTCTACTCCGCTGTGATCAAGGAAGCGATGACTTTAGGGCGAATAGAAAAGAAAATCTGAACCTTATTCCAAATACACAAACGCTTTAGATTTTTTCAGACTGTTTAAGCTCTTTCTGGGATACCATCAAATTAATATGTATTATGAGAGATATGTTTTTGTGTTAACATTGATCGTAAGTATCTGTTGCAATGTGACTGTGCGGAGACACGACGAGTTGTTTTTCCTTGGTAATGTAACGGCATACGTTTGTGATTTCGTGTCGTCATAACTGGTGACGTTATTGCTTTTGAGATTATTTAAACAATACAATTAAAAAATATATGCATTTTGAAACCAATTGACGACAGCATGCGCTTTCGTCAGAGTAAGGAAACGAAGACATCCGATTGTACATGAGTGAATTAATGGAACTTTAATCTTTTTGTACAATTGGCGGATCTGGACACTTTTACATTGCTTTATATATCAAAACAGTGTTAAACAGACGACTCAGGATTATTTATAATATTTTGTGCTAATTTGTTACTGAGTCTCCGTCTTTTATTTGCTTGAGGTGCATTGAAATTAAGAAACTATCACCGCTACAGCCAGGGTTTGAATTTTCCTTCTCTTGCCGTGGTGAAATAAAGTTTTTCCCAAGCCCGACGCGGAAGTTGTTTCATCAGAAAGCTACTGTACGTCACAGTCCACGTGACAAGATGGATCAACCCGGAACTTTTGGCTGCAATCTTTATTAGCGTGAAGTTACTGCGAAACTGTGATCAATCTTTATGCCCAGGTGACGTAGTAATATGGTGGCAGAGTTTGAAAGGATGCGCGACAGGCTTGCGTGCATCAGAAAAGGATAATACTTAACACACAGTTTACTCTCCGATGTCTAGAGACGGATCAAGAAATTGTATGCTGGATGAGGGTGTGCGTATTGGGCTGGTGGTTACTATCCTGTGTAAAGCATGCAAATCATCAATGAAATTCAATTTTAATATTTTTAAGACAAGGAAGTTGCTACAATGAGCACAATCCTGTGACAAACCCCACTTTGCCGTTACCCACATACCTGATTTACAAACAAACAACAAAACTCAGTGATAGTTTTCCACCGGCTGACTCCAGCTAGCAATATAATAATAAAACGACTGTTGTGTCCCCAATAGTTTAACTTGTTCGGGAGACCTTGCCTGCGGTTGGCGAAAACACAATGGTTTATTTTCGTGTTAATTCAACCGTTCCAGTGGGATATTTTTTAATTTTTTTTACTCACTAACAAGTCAGTCACAAATGTTCGCCGCTGATTATCCAAAAGAATGGATTTTACCTGTGTGAAGCCGAAGACAAACTAAACCTGTGTTGGTGAAAATCACATACGTACACTGTGGAATTTATGATTTCAAAAAGTACAATATTCCTTTCACCGGAAGCAACACGATATTAACTACGTCACCAAGGAAAACACAACAAGTTGAAACGTCATCATCTCAAAGCGTTTAAAAACTGGGAGTGTTCGATTCCACGGATGAGCAGCACTTCGCTATCGAGTTTGAGGTCTCTGCTCTTCAGCATACATGTCCGCTTCCATTTCCTGGCACTTCCACATTCCCTGCGTGAGAAAACGCGAAAATGAAAATCCAACCCTTTTTCTGACACGCTTTGTCACGATTGACTTCACACGAGAATCGCGACAACCACGTAATCTTTGTATGATTACTGGAACGCTGTTAAACAATTTACTCATAATGTTAAGAACAAAAGTCTGTACAACACCAAACATAGAAATGATTTATTTATTTAAAGACGTTCCGACAACAACTCATGCCATTATCATTGTAATAAATATGTGTGGCTGGGCTCCCCCCACAATTACATCAAGCTGACTTGGCCGACGTCATAAGTTGTAAATACAAGAAATTTTGTTTGCTTTGATCAAAAGATCTTCGTGTATGGCAATGAACATGTGTGGTGTGCGTGCCGTTATGGTTACTTAATTTGGTTAAGTGCAACATGAGAAAGCTTTCAGTGCGCTTATGACCGAACAGTAGAACAGGCGAGCTTTGTAACGTCACAACAATTCACCTGCAAGCCTTTGCAGGGTACGGGTCCCACGTCACCGTCCTCTGTTTACAGTTGGTGCATTCGAAAAACCTCTTCTTCACGTTCTTCCACTGCATGGAGTGATGTAACTGCTTGCAACGCTCGTGAGGAGCCCAGAACGTATAACAACACTGCTGACACGTCACCACCTATAGTGTTACGTCATAAAGGTTAGGACGCGAAAAAAAAATTAAAACTTTTTCGAAATTGTATGTGATTATATTCACAAAGGAATAAACTAATTTGTGACAAATAACAGTTGGTGCTTCTGGGAAATAAATGACAAGCAAACCGTTCTGATTTGAAAAAAATACCAACTCGTTAAGCGACCAGATCACATGACAAATATGTCATAGATGCGCGTAAGGCCCCTGTGTTGGCTGATAACGACACAGGTAACCAAACACGTAGTCGCAAATTCCGGTTACACCTTTAATAAACCCTAACCTTCGCAGGCATCTCGTACGTGTCCGCCATTTTCTCTTCCATCATTTCCTTCTGTATGAGTGGATTGAAATATTCTTCCTGTCTTTTCATCTCGGCCTGAACGGAACAAACCAATGGTCGTACAGTGATACTCTACCTCTAGTTTAACGTAATACATATACTTTGTAACAGGACTAACCCCTTCCATGGCAAAATGTTACGACCGATTTTGATACGAAAGTAAGGTGCACCGATACGTATATAAAAATAGATATGTTGCGAATTGAATACAAGCCCACAAGCCGTTTGTACCAAATACTATAGAGTCCAGTATAACAAAGTCCAGTTTATACCGTTAAAATCAATAAACATCTTTCAATAGAGTTCCACGCCTTTCACAGTAAAACGTGTCAGCATGGCAATGTGGCGTAAGTCCACTCTTTAATACACACACACACATGCATACTATTTACTTACTATGTCGAGTTCATACGAATGCGACGAGGTTGCATTTAATATTCTCTTAAATTCCTCTTCTGACATCTGACTTCCACCCAACACTGCGATACAATAGGTTTTACTGCATGCATTTAGTTGCCGATGTTTCCGGGCATAATACTCATCAACACAGTTAATTGATAGCATTGTGTCAGTTGCGAACGTACACGCATCCACGCGATATAAAGCGTTTCAATCACGCGTGTTTACGGTCAAGTGTGTTACCGGCTTGTCACCACACTGCCAGGACAACTAGGTGAGCTTTGAACTGACTGAGGATAATGTCTGACAGTGTCGACAACATGTTACTTATGTCCAATATACCACACTAACAGGATTAGTATGTTGCTGAATTTTTCAACAGAATAAATGTTAATCTTTGTTTTGGTGGCACAAAAGTTGCTTTTATATTTCAATATTTTAGTGGGCTTAACACCATAGATCTGATCCTAGACTAACCATTGGTTGTTTCTTCTTTTTCTTCATCATTCTCATGCTCTTCCAGGTCCTGTCGGTTTAATTCAACTTTCTTTTTTACTTTTTCCTTCAGTTTCTCCGATGATTTTATGTCTTTGACTCTCCCGATCATCGAACGATTAGGGTTCGACTTTTTAATTTCAACCCCTCCAGAGTCTGATCGTAACTTGGCCATTGCCTTCTTCTGTACATGAAGATACAGAAAATGTTAGTATTTATTACCACCCACCAACTTTGCCAAAAGGATAATAAACAAATCAATAAAAAAATACTTTGGAAATTAAACAATAGCAAAAAGTCCGCAGTAATTAAAAATTTAAACGATCATTTTATTCTTAATTAGTTGTCTACATCGATACAAATCTGCAGGACAACCTTTCTTAGTTCTGCCAGTGTTAGCGTTGAGTTTGTTTTCACAACTTTTTTGCTGGAAATCCAACTACTAAACAAGTCGACTCCCTCATTCTTGCTGTCGTTAGATGATAGTTGGGGTGCAGGGGATTGTGATAATGCTTTAGAAAGCATTGGGCTTTTGTTCAGAAGACTAAAAAACATAGGTAAGTAATGGAGTCAATAATATGTTTTAAGTGAGCTGCATACAGATGGCCACTGTTTTGACCTTTTAAGTCAAAACCATGAGGTGTTGATGCCAAGAGTAGCAGATTATTACTACTATACCAGAGTTTTATTTATTAAATAAATGAAAACATAATTGCAGAATTATTGTCGGGAACATTTGGTGACTGACCTTGACGTTTTGTTAACATTCTGCTTCTTTCGTTGGTTGAACAAATTCTCTGTGCATTTCTTAATTGTGTCGGGTGAAATGAAACAAACTGATTGGGGGTTTGGAGAATTTCCCTGCAAAAAATATTGGAAATCCTTGCCATCAATAAGTTTATCCTAAATGATTTATTTCTGCTAACTACTGCCACTAACTTTCATTTATTGAAGTGTTTTCACAGGAGTGGTCAATCATGCGTATTAAGTGCATGTTGGAAAATTTTGCAGCGACCAACATAGAATTTTTTTGAGAATGAACACACTGGGACTGGCCCACAGTGCTAAAAACATTGACATGTTTTATTTATTTGAGACGTTTAAAACTGATGCCGGCAAGCTTTTGCCAAAAACTTTTAAAAAACAACTATGGGCCATTGTGTTTACTCATAGGATTATGACTAATACAGCATACACTTTGTCAACGTTGGTAATGTCTCCCAATAAAAATTAAGCAGGAATCAAGTAGGAGCCAGGAATTATTCTTACTTTGCTTGAATTCTTCAACTTCTCCTGCATCAGCTTTTTCCTCTCCTGGAGGACGGCAACAGGAGATAAAGGAGTCTTCTTCTCTTGTTCCAATATTTTTTCTTTCTCCTTCTTCTGGAGGTGGTTGAGGAACTGACGGGATCCCGCCACCATATCTCCGGAGGACAACATCTCAGCACTAAAGACAATCAATAATTTGACCTCTCTATGCTTGTGTTAGGCTTGTTCAACTAAAAAGCAGCTATTACTGGTGGTTCATAAATGTTTCTTAAATTTTCTCATACTAAACATGCAAGGCCTTAATGTTCGTAAAATCAATGTCCAATTTAAAGATGGAAAAAATCGGGTGTGAATTTTTTAGGAAAATGTTGGCAAGAAATGGGAAACTAGATACCAGAGAACACTGCCTAACTTTCACAGTATTCACGGTAAATCTGCTGTATTTCATCTAAAGGTTCAAAAAAACCTTACAAGGAATCAGAACATCCTGTGACCGATTGCTCAGGTTTGATTCCACCCACAGCTTGCATCACTTTTGACTTGTTCAATTTCTCCTTCTGCAAATCACAAGAATTAGAAAATCATGCAAAAATAAAAAAGTGACAGCCATTACACCATTAACGTCATTGTTAAAAAACAATTTTTTTACAAACCTGTTCCGGTGTCAATCCCTGCCTAACATTTCCAAAAATGTTGGTTAATTTCATCTTGGATTCTTTTCTACAAAAACACACAAGTTTGAAATTATACCAAATATACTGAATGTATTTATTTTGCTGTTTTTTTATAGTTGAACATCTGGTATCTTGTTATTCCTGTGTTTATGCAATGCCAAAGTTTTATTATTTCAAATTCATCACAAATTTTCACCTCTGTATGTTTGGGTTGCTTGAAGGTGGAGCAGCACTGAATGTTTGCCCACCATAAAAGAATTGATCCCCCTTCACTTTCTTCCAGAGTGTCTTTTTGTATCTGTCGGCTACTGGGGCTGCAGCGGAACCTTGCAGTTCACCTCGCTTCGAACTTATCTTCTTGTACTTTGATTGCATGTGAAACACACAACTTTCACCAAACTGTCTAAAATAGGGGTCACATATATGTGAAGTGCAAGTAACTCAACACGAACTTAATTAAAAAAGGCTCCTATGAAAGACAGGACAAAAAAGGCTCCAAATGAATTATATCACCTTAGGAAAACAGGCCAATGCAAAACATTTTCAAACTCAAGTGGCTTTAATTTACCTTGGTTGCCATGCTAACATAGCCCTATGTCATGATGGCACGAGTGCAACAACTACCAACAACAACAACATATTATTACACATACTTGTTAATAAAAGCAAGGCACTTCCCAGCTGGTTGTTTGTTTCTGTATCTAGTTGCAGTACACCAACCAAGATCAGCAGAAACTCCAATTTTCATGACTCGCTCAACAACATCCACAGTTAATGCTGGTGTGTTGTCATAACTACAACAAAATGTTGTGGTTTTATAGATATTGTTTGTTACTTACACTGCAAGGAATGAAATTTGTTTGGGAATTTAAACAAGAAAGCCAAAGCTAATATGCTGCTATATATTATGTAACAAACTACAAGTTTTTTGCACTTTAATGTTTGGGAATTGTTTTCAAACTATGTTTAAAAATTGCACAAAACCGGGCAAAATGGTGTGAAGCTGTATTAAAAATTTCTCTACATCAATATATTTGTGCAAAGGGCCCTTCTGGGACTTTCCTGTCAGTTGTAAGTATACACATTGTTCAAAACTAGTATTTATAGCACGAATGAGTAATGAGCACTCTGCACTTTTACTTTTTTCCTGCTGAGTCATCCCTTTTCGGTGGCATTATTGAAGGGTTGAGCAACCCTACAACTGTCCCAACTGTAATCTTTCTCCAAAGTTCTTCATGAACTCTTCCGAACAAGAAGAAGGCAACATGTTTTGTGCAATCATCAAGATCTGTCAGATGCCAGATGCTGAAAGGTTTGCCCTAAAATTTAGTTTAGCAGTTTATTACTTATATATAATCAATTCATACACAATTTTGATATGTTTACTTTGTTTCATTACAAGTCATGCAGAAAAAACAAAGCCATCTGTCAAAAATGCTGTGCCAAACAGCGCAGACATTTTCATGTGATACATTTAAAGCTTTTTCTGTTAGCGAACTTACATTCTTGGCAGTTTGTGGATCGAGTTGCTTGGCAACCACGGCAACTGTTACCCAATCAGTTTCCTCTGCTAACTTCAAGGTTGGTCTTATCAGTCCCAATTTAAGGTAGGTTTTCGATTGCATTCTTTGTTGCATTTCACTTGATGAAACATACCTATGTCTGGATAAAACATTGGCATTAATCCAAAACAGAAAAGGCAAGGAAGCTGGTGAGTAAAACTTCAATAAGTTTTCTGTGAATAAACTAATTTTATGTCCACTTACTTTAGTCTTAGTCTTGAATATTGCTCAAGTTCAATTTTTTCCACGTTAGGTTTGTGGGATAATGCCCTTGATTGATTGATGCGACCTCCTGATTTTGGTGTTGGTTTTGTGTTATGAAATCCTGCACTTGATTTGCCCTCGACAGAATTAGTTGCTTTCACTTGTGGATAGAAGGACGTCCTTCGCTTCTTTTGTGGAGGATTTGAGCATGAATCTGGCTCTGGTTGTGGTGGCAAGCGTTCTGATACATTGAGCTTGGTCTTTACTTTGTCCACAGAACTATTTGGTTGTTCTGGGGTAGTTTGAGACAGGGCAGAGCTGAAGGCATCGAGGAAAGTTCGTTTTCCTTCTGATTTTGAATCAGTTGAAGATGAACTTGGTGGAGAAGAACCGCTGGGTTTCTTTTTTTGAATCTTTTCTTTCAGAGCCTCCATTTGTGCCTGCAGTTTAGCATATTCATCTGAAATAAAACTGTTTGCATAAATGTGGAACACATCTAAATTAAATCTAAAGAATGTATCTAAAACAAAGATTTATTCAACAAACTTGTTTTCTTTCTCTAATATACCTTCCATTTGAGAAACGTCTTTGCTGTCTGCATTATTTTCAGATTCTGCTGCTGTTCTTTCTTCTTCTTCAAATAATGCAGCCAACTCATCCAAATCATCTTCAGGTTCTACATAACATGTTGATTACTTGACATATTAACATTATTGGTCATTTTCTTCCATGTCAAATAACAAATTTAAATTTGCAGGACGGACCAAACAGAATAATAACAAAAAATGTTCTGTTACAATAGGATAGCATAGGCTTACAGTTTCTGTTATTACCGCAATTTTCTTTGTTTTCAAGATCCACGAGTTCTCCATTTCCGTCTTGGTCAAACAGATCATCAATGTCATCGGCTACACTGGCCGAAGGAATTTGACATTGTACGCCGCTTGCCATATTAAATATCAAACTAATTAAATTGTTACCAGGACCTTAGTTTGCATTTCAAGAACCCGCGCGCGAAAAAGCAACGCTTCATTGAGTATCGTTACGCTTCAAAGGTTTAGGTGATTAAAAAAGAAACAAGTCTATACAAAATTCAATACTTGCCATGAAAAACGTGTTAGCTCATCAGCAGAACAGCTAATTGCTTTTCCTTAGCCATTAATCAAGAAATGACAATAGACTTGTTTTTGATTGTCAACGCAACAAGGAACAATTAAATTATTGGTCAAATTTGACAAAAACCACGCACGAAATTAGGTTTCATCGACCTCAAGGGGTGGATCAACATTTTCGGATCAAAAATTTTTTTACAACAAACCACCAAAATTAAATAATAATTTAATAGGATGTTGTTTTGCATTAAATAATAATCATTATGTCCAAGAATATTTTGTTTCTATGACGTGAGGCAACTGTGTGACGTCACAGAAAGCAACACACGTGCGTTATCAGCTGAGTGAGTTGCAAATAGAAATGAATCAATTTGCAAAGCGTATAAACTGAATATTCTCTTCTGTAATTTTGGGCAACGTTTAACATCAAGTTACTGCCACGTGTTGCTGCTGTTGCTCGTCAGATATTAGTTCACTGCAAACTAAAGGGTATGTGTTAAAACGTATTATGTTGTTGGACGGTATTGAATTTTCTTTCTGATATGCAATTGACTGCATGTAGGACTTTACCAACATTCCAATGTCTGATGAAGAATGCTTTCCACGTGGAAGAGCGCCGAGACCAGCTCCGGGGACAGAGAGAAAGAAAAAATTGGAAATAGATCAACCTGAAAAGCTGTTTCGAGAGGTATTGATCACAGTGGTGAAGTTTATGGAATTTACTCATTAGAACAACGTGTCAAATTATTATTTAAATTTCTTCGACACTTTCTGTTAAACCAAATCTTTATTTTATAGGCACCAAAAGTGGTTAAAGAAAACAAAAAGGACAGAAAAAGGAAAAATGAATTGGACAAAGCTGGTTGGTCAAAGGCTGAACAAAAGGAAATTGAAGAAGAAGAAAGCTTTAAAATTAAGGGAATTGAATTTCTGCAATATAAGGTGTGAACTAGGCTCAATTTATTTGCATCCCTTCGTGTTATCCAGTCCTTGTCATACAATATAGAATAAACCAGTTGACATATTCTGGTTTTGTTCATTTTGGATTTGTTTAGCACAAAATTATCCAATGTTCAAATATTTTAATATGAAAGCAATTAATGAAGGGTGGGTTTTGTTGGCAAACCACTCAATTCATGATTTTCCTGGTAAAACATGTTGATGAAAATTTTCTTCAGAAAATATATGATGGGATGTTAATTCTTGGTTGTGTGAAAGCAATCCATGAACTTGAGCTTGTGGTGAGCTTACCAAACTGTCAAACTGCATATGTGAAAGCTCACAGAATCTCATCTGTACTCACTCAACTTCTACAATCACAACTGGAAAGTGAAACACAAAATGTAGGTTTTCCTTGATTGCATTGTTGCAAAATTTACAGGCATGTGCACTCGTTGTCTTTATTGGTCATAATAACTCCTACATTCTTTTGGACATGCATCATTTGCACTATTGCATCAGCTTTATATGTATCTTTTTTGTGACATTTAATAATTTTATATGTTAATGTTACACTGTAGCTCATTAAATAATTTGTATATACAAGGATGAGCATTCACTGGACAAGCTTTTCCATGTCGGTCAGTTGCTCGTTGGTTCCGTTTGCGATTTGAGACCAGAAGGGAAAAGCATTCAGCTCAATTTGGACCCAAATGTTGTAAATTCAAGTAAGTATTTTGTGATATGTTATTGTAGCAATATGTATTTGAAAGCTGCAGACAGGGTGCACACGCACTGTTTCGGCCTATGAGGTTTCCAAGTGGAAATCAGTGTGCCCATAAGTGTAAAAGCTAGTACAGTGCCACAGTCAACAGCTACACTGATGAGACCTCATAGGTCGAAACAGTGCGTGTACACACCCTATCTGCAGCTCTTATTATAATAGCTGTTTTGCTCATATAATATCTATTTGATCTACATGATTAGTAACACATCCAGTACAGTAGATACACAATAATGTAAAAGAACCCTATTCCCATATACATTCATATTGTAGTTTAGTATGTAATGCATAGTTTGCCATGTGTTTGAAAAAAAGCATGCCTGTAACAACTGTATGTGTTACAGATATTGTGTTCACTAAAATCAAACCGGGAATGATGTTAAGTGGATCCGTGAAGTCGGTAGAAGATCACGGTTTCACAATTGATGTGGGGAGAAAGGGAGTAAAGGCATTTATGACAACAAGCGCTTCAGGTAAAACTTACAGTTTTCCACATAAATTTACTTCAAATAAATTTACTAAAGAACAGCCAGACTGTAGCAATAGTTCATTGACTGTTTTTTTTTTACCTAACAAAGAATTCCTGGCAAATCCAGACATACCTCATACTAAGTTTTTTTGCTTCGCAAAATGGTATTTTATTTTATTTTTTTTTTATAATAGCAACTATATAAGTTGTTTAACATTATGTTCATGTCCAGTATTTATACAAACTCTATTTGTTACAGAGTTTTGTATAAGGTTGAATGTCACTATTGTATATTTAGATTCCAGCAAATCACTTGTGGTCGGTAGTGTCATGAGATGCACAGTACTCACTGCAAAGAGCAACGGAACCATTTTAACACTTTCTAATGACCCCAAAAGACTCAACAAGATGCTTGTAAGTGCTTACCCATCATAACTATATACACAAAGTACCTTGGATACATGCCTCTTCTTGAATATGTTGGTAACCGGATGGTATCATGACAAATATGTAATATTGTTGTGATGCTACTCTTTTCCAGAAACTATAACACTCATGTGTGTATATTAATATTTTTTAAGATATGAAGGTGAACAAAATAATTCAGTTGATTTTTGGTGTGAAGATGGTAAAAAATAGCAACAAATATGTTTTTTCCAACAAAAAGGGGAAAAACTATCAAGAAGTTGTAACAAAGTATTGCAAACATCACACAAAAATTAAGCATGATTGTTGCAGAAACTAATAAGAGAATACAATCGCCAAGCTCAAAACTGTAAACGCTTCATTGCATGTAGTCTATCAACGGCGAACTGCGTTCTCCAAATCTTGCAAACTCGAATGCATTGAGGTAGTTTCTGCCCATGGTGCTGATGGCAAGTTTCCTTTTGCTGAAAGTTGTCACGGCGATGGGTTGCCCAAAACTTTGTGCTTTGGTGAGGATGTTTTTGAGAAACCAACCCCCGCAACTGAACATGCTTATTCTGTAAATTAAGTCAAAGGGTTTATTGTTGTTTATATGGATACTTAGGTAAAGTTGGGTGTTTGAAAACTTCATTTACGTGTTTTAATCCAGTAGATATTAACATTTATATCCACAAGTTTCGGGACATGAAGATGTTGACTAGGGAACAATTATAATATTTACAAACTGTGGAAAGATTAGAATAAATGTTTCGTTGTCACAGTTGTAATGATTCGAAATAGTGGATTTCAATCAAAAGCTCATGAAATAACCTGTGATTTCCGTAATCACAAACGAGAACGTTTCCACAACAATCTGTGTGTAAACCCAGGGGTACTCGGAGTTGTCCGCTTGACCCACCGAATGAACCAAACTTGCTCAGGTAGTGGCCATTCTTGTCAAACACTTTGACGCAGTGATTTCTGCTGTCGCAAACTAATATCTAAAAACAAATCAATATTTCTATGTGAGAACATATTGGATTTTTGATTCTCAAAATGCCAGGCAAAGTTATGGTTAAAGGTTTTGTAGACTTTGTGTTGTAGTTTTGGTTACACCTCATGAACGTTGGAATTAAAATGCACAATTTTTTGTGAACAGTCCAACATTGTTGAAGACTTTAAAAATAGAAAAGAAAACATATTTCTAAGACTGTATTTTTGTACTTCTTTACAAAAACATGTGTGTAAGTGGTGATAATTGTTTTGTTTCTGAGGCACTTTTGTACACCCCTGTTATGTAGCTTACCTGGTTTCTATGGTTCACAGTGACATAATATGGTTTGTTGAACTGGTTCGGACCAATAGCTTGCAAGGTTGTGATCAGATGACCATCAATCGAATGCACCGTGACTGTGTTGGATTCCATATCTGATATTATGAACCTGAAAGTTTTTTCCGTTCACATGGTTGACAAATTCCTTTGGCCTCACCAAAGTTGGTCACAAATGTGTGAAATTGATTTTAATTCTATGTTTGGTCAACTCTTGACCAACAGTTAAAGAAACTTAAGGGCTAAGTTTTAATCACACCGACCTGAACTGTTTATCACCTATTTTAAGTGAATATTGTGAGCTAAAATGAATCGTTGCCTTTGTCTTTACAATCCAACAATTCAGTTTATTTATGGGTTAACATTTGACATAAACCTGTTGGTGTGATCCATCCAAATTCCTCTGCACCATCCAAACATTCCTCTTCCAAACTCGCCCATATATTCACCGTCTGTACTCCACAAACCAACAACCGTTCCACAGCTTACAGCTATTGTGTCATGGTTTGTGAAGCATATTCCACCTGTAAAGCAGGCATAATACATATACAGTAGATCATCGTATGCAGTATACATTGATCCTTCAAGCATTTGTGTGCATTTATTTGACTAAATGTATGTGGTTAAAAATAGCAAATCTAAATTACAGTTAATGCAGCTGAAGGTAGTGATACTGATGTTGCCAGGTGTTGTCATTTTAGTTGGCTAGATGAGTTTAGGTATGTAACCTTTATCCCAGAAAGAGGGTACTCCCAGAACCTTAATTCGTTTGCCACTTTTTGGTGCTTAATGATCTGCAGCACAGATGCTAAGACATTACCTGGGGTCAAGTTTCCGGTGCTGACTGACTTTACGAGCTGTCCCGATGTGTTAAAAAAGTGAAGCATCTTTTCCTTTGTGTCAGTTGCCACAATATTCTGCACAACAATTACACAATAAAAACTTTATTCTGAGTAACGTTTTGGGAACATAAGTAAAGAAGAAAGAAAAGTTTTTTACCTGATGAACCACTGCCAGGCCTGGCATGTACTCGCCAATCACTGATTGGTTGTTGTCACGGTTACTGTCACTGGTTCCAAAGGTCCAGTTAGAGACGACATCACCCCATTCTCTGTAGTCAGTCCATGGGTGCATTGCTTCATGACGCATTTGTTGCTTCAAATCTTCCATTGATGCTGGGCTGTTTAAAAGTGTAATTAGTTATAATTTGAAAAGTAAAATAATATAAACTTGTGGTAAAATTTAAAACTATTTCTGTTAAATTTTAAACATTTTTTTTAACCACTGAATGCTGAAGTGTGGCAGAGGTTGAATATTGCATCTTTTCTGCCGCCCAAAAATTCAATTGTTAAAATGCTTCTATTTTACCTGTTTTTTCTGCTGACTTTGAAGTGTGGGTCATGAGATGAATGCAAGTTTCTGAATCCGCTATCTCGACCCTTTGCATCTGAACAATGGAGAGTTTTGTCCAGTGTTGCGTAATTTTGTACATATGACCGTTTAACCAATTAGCTGCTAGAATACCTTTACCATTCCTCACGAAAAATTGTGAATTGACAAAAAAATCATTTATTGCGGTTACTTTGTGTTTGCTTACCCATTTCATAAAAGTTGTCCTCCAATGAAGCAATGTCTTCTTGTGCTGTTGGTTTGTTGCAACCAGATAAAGATGTAATCTCTGTGGCGATTGGCTTGTGGTCGTGTGGCAGAAGAATTGTCTCCACTGGAAAGTTGCGCAATTCCAGAGGTGTGTCTGCACTCCGATGGAGAGGTGTGGATTGTTTTCGTTGCACGCTCTGTTTTCTTCTGGGTGCTGCAGAAAAAAAAACTCACAAAACTTGTTCTACCGATTCGTTCTACATTAAAGTCTGAAACACGTATGAAAAACTTTTAATGTTAAACCATTTAGAGTTTCATAAGCTGATACACATACAAAAAACTATGCTATGAGTTGAACAATTCATGCCTTTTTAATCCCTTAAAAATGGTTTTACTCTAAATGTAGATTAAGGTGATTTTTTGATGTGTTTCCCACTTCATACATTAGTTTGTCGACAAATGTGACATTCATTGAATCATTGTTATCAAATGTTGCAAGACTACAATGTTGTTTAACAATGCCGGTTTACAACTTACACAGGTCAACTGTCTTCATAGCAAGAAGAGTTTGTTTAAGGTGGAGGGCCAACCATAAGCTGAGTGATCCTGCCATTACTTTCATAATAGTTGCGAACTGAAAAACAGTTGGACATGTGTAAGTTGGCAGTGCCGTCTTTTAATTGGAAATGTGGAATCGTTGAGCAAACAAACAACATTTCAAAGGTGTTGAGTGATTTCATAGAAAGAATTTGGTGTTTTGTTGCTTGTTTAGCAACATTTTGGCAATCAAAATTTAAAACAAAACCAAAAATCCAATAATTCTCATATTCTTTTCCGGATTCTAGATTTTAACAATAATTTATATTGTTTATATTATATTGATTATAATTAGTAGTTTCCTATGAAGAAAGTTAAAAACAAAAACAGTTGACTTTTTAATTACAACCTGCACAGTTTCCTAATGAAGGTTAGAGACCTAAACATTCATAAATCAGCATTTTTATTCAGAAGAATTCAGTTGCACAAAAATAAGCAGATATCCTTACATTTAGATATTGGCAGATGAGGTGGCAACAGATTTGATGCAGTTTGTGCTCTTCTTGTCTGTAACTGAGGTGAACTCTGAGGTGATGTTTCCACTTTGTCTGTAACCGTTGTTGCATTTTTTGGCTCTCGGCTGATGTTGAATAGGCACTCGTACACATCAGGCCTGTATTGTGTAAAAAAAATTTTAAAAAGATTGATAAAGTGATTAAGCTGAAGCCAGTAATGAACACAGTTTTAAACTGTAAGGTCTCATCAGTGCAGCTGATAACTGTAGCACTTAACCAACAGACACAAAGTTTTCCACTTTGTGGTACTTTTCAGTCAACGCCGATCTGTTGTATTGTAAAATATGTCCCATATATAACTGCATGAGATTTCATAACAGTGCTTTACAGTTCAGTAGTGTCATTGCATAAGAGAGAGTTTCATTTGCTTTTAAATTGAAATGGCCTTGACTTTATTTGGGTTTGTGATAAAAAAAAATGGGGTTTCATTGCATTGCAAATTAGAAAACCAATAGTAGAGGTTTTAGCAGGCTGTGCTGCAAGAAAGTGTTGTTATTTACTTGTGTCCAGCTGCCTTAAGAAGTTGAATAAGATTTCCAATTGTTGCATCATCTTTCTTCCATTTTTTCCACTCTTCCAGATACATGAGGTTTCCTCCCCATTCAAGCTCCTGTTGGAATGTTTTCTGGAGTCTGAATAACATAGTTTTATTTCAAACAAAACATTTCTAAATAGCTTGGATAACATAGTTTTGTTTTAAGCACTCACATTTTATTGCGTAAATATGTACTGTACAAGGCATTAAAAGGTGTGTTTCAGTTTGAATTAATACAACATCCTAATGAACAAATAACACTTGTGACTACAATGCCTGTTGTCACCGGGTTTTTAGTTTATAAAACCCCTTTGAGCAGATTTTGAAGACAATTTTTTCATCAACTAACAACAACGTCTCTATATTTTTCAATAATAATGTAGACATTCTTGCAGCAATTGCAGTAAAAAATAGCAGAGCCTTGACAGAGGAAGGTTTATATTCTAAATTTCTTGGGTTTTAACATCTTACTTGAGTGTTTTTGAGAGAGGGTTGTTGACTGTTGGCAAGACTCTGGCAAGCTTTTCCAAGATGTCCGTGGTTACTTTCCTTTGTAGCAAAAGTTGTTTCGCTGCTTGTTCTGAGCTTGTTTCACCTTTCTTCTGTGCACTTGCAGAACTGCCCATCATATGTACTGCATTTCAAAATGCTCTGGGCATCCTTTCAAAATATTTTCAAACCACTCTAGTTGCTGTTGGTTGATGGACAACTGGAGCCTAAGTTAAGTTTTTATGAACATTAGTGCAACATGTTCAGTTCCTGCCAACAAAAATACACATTTGGAAAAAATTATAATTTTCAGTAGTAGTAAATACCAATCACCATGGCAACAATTACTTTTCAGGCAAAGCCTGAACATGGAATCACACTGGACACAATATTTCCTGGCACGTTAGTCAAGTTTACTCCAACGCAGGTGAGTTATTGTAAAAAAATATGGTTAAGATATTCCTCTACTTTTAATGGGGTAGCAAGGGTAAATTGCTCAATATTTTCACCTATATCCTCAATATTTGTTGGAATAGAAGTGATCGCTATATCTGACACTTGTTTGCCAACTGCTTCTGACACAAACAAAAGACCCAATGCATTCCCAAAACTTAAAACACTGTGATGGAATCTTGGCAGTTTTTTTTTTCCTTTAGCCAATACACACCTCAAGTTGCGACAGCCGCTTAATTGAAGCACACTCGATACATTGTCAACCGCCAACCACAGCGCCCGAAGGAGAGCTCAGTTAATTTCAAAATTTCCCAAGTGTTACACCAATTAGTAACTTTCCCTCAAGGACATTGGTTTCATGTATATATCAGTATTGGTCACTTTAACACAGGTGCCAAATCCCTCAAAGAATCCTCTTGTTCTTAAGTGGACAACTGACCCATTGTTATGTCACTGTGTAGCTCCTTGTGATGATGAAGAGGCTTTATGAGAGAACAAACCATTTTACCAAAACAACTATGAAATGTTACCAAATTGCATTGACACCCATTAATATTTTGTATGTGAATCCAAACAAAACTAAACCTTTTAGAGTTTTGTTTTTTGTAAATACTTTTGTTTTTTAGACTCTCAATGAAGGAACAATTGGAAAATTTCTTGATTTTCAAGGCAGCGTCACAATTCTGAATTCCCAACGAGTTTCCCAAAAAAACAATTCAAATGAAGTGAAAAAAACTGAAAACAATGAAGTGACCGAACCCCCAAAGCTTAAAAAAAAGAAAAAGGATGCCGATGATCACATCAATGTCTCTGATGATTCACTAAATAATAATCAAGCTCAAATTGCTTGTGTATTGTATATAACTGCAGGAAAACATGTGGCTCTTACCACTAACCCGAAAGTTTGGCGCGATGATCTCAGAACTGATGTTTTGGACTTATATCAGGTCAGACTTAATAGATATATATATATTTTTTTAATTCTTTTGTCCTATTGATTGTTATTGTGCAATATTTTTTAGGAGAGGTATCCTGTTGGCCATAAATGCAAGGTCAAAGTTCTAACAATTGTAAAAGGGTTCCTGCTGCTTTGTCAGGTAGGATTTAATAGTTATTTTAAATATCCTCAATCTGTAATTCCCCTAGTGTTTTTTTTTCGGAGCACAGTTTCCATATCAAAACATTGGGAATTCCTTTTTTACTAAAATGCCTTGTAGGGTTCGGCAGCCAATAAAGTTTAAAAATCTCTGGACTGAAAGGTGTTTTAACACGATTAGAGAAACTATTGGTAAAAAACCCACATATTTAAGAATAATTCTTCACAGTATTATCACATTAATGTTTAACCTCATTTGACAGCTTGATAAAAATGGACCTTGTGGAATGATTTTCCAACGCAATTTGTCTGATGAAAAAAGTGAAGCTGATTTAATGAACATGCTCAGTAATAAAACACTCAAAGCTCGTGTGACAGAGAATTTGTCTGTAGATGGTTTGTTGGAGCTGAGTGCAAAGCAGTGAGTTTTAAATCCATTTATTACTTTCTGTTGCAGAATATAACTTCGTGATTTGTTGCTGACATTCCCAGGCATAATATTTAATAAATTTAAAGCTCTTCTGGCAAAGAAATGTTTTTATTTGATCAACGTTTCAGTTCAAAGCATGAAAACGTGTTTGCATTTGGCTACTTGTCCCGATGAAGGTCGGTTGGATAAAGACTGAAATGTGGACCAAGTAAAGTTTTTTTTGCAAGAAGAGCTTCAATTTATTAAATAACTTCATGATGTTGTGTATAATGTTCAAATTTCATGGAATTCTTAACTTTTGACTTGCAATTAGGCTTCCTTTTTTTAGACCAAAACATACATAAACCTATAAAATAAACAAGACAGACCTATAAAAGAGTATATTGCACCTACTAGTGAAACTTTCCACAAGATTTTAAGCACACAAATTGCTTTTATATAACAGGAGTATAATGGATGCCACATTTTTCCGTTATGAGGACATAATGCCTGGTGCTTTGGTCCAAGCTAAAATAGTTGAAGTTCAACCTAAAGGATTTCAGGTTTTGCTTGGGTCTGGTGAAGGTAAATTACATGTGGAAGTTCTTTTTGGTCTCATTTTAACCTCATTTATCAAAAACTTTTTTTTCATTTTAATTTTTTTTTTCAAAGGTAAATCGTTTAAATCGGGCGGACACCTACGTGGGTACATTTCTGGAATTCATTTTTCCGACATCATTCTTAAGCATCCCGAGAAAAGGTTCAACGAGGGTGACGTCATCACCTGCCGGGTACGTCATTATCGGTCTTTTTTCTTGAGAAAATGATGTCCTTAAAGTACACTTTTGTGTACACATTGGCGGAAAGCGATACCGGTAACGCCAATAACGTTTATATGTGCAGGTGCTGACTTCGGATCCACATCGGCGCCATTTGCATCTCACCCACAAACCGACCTTGGTCAACTCGAAATTACCGGTTATAACCAGTTACAACCAGTTGGAGGCGGGCGATATCGTCCACGTGTTTGTAGCCAGTATTAAGCCAAGCGGGTATGTCACTAGTACACATATGCATGTTATTACAGCTAGTTAATGCTTTTCTGGAAGATAGATGTTCACTAGTTTGAAGACCTCATGCTAAATTGCGTGTACGTTATCTAACAGTTGTATTTTGTGATGACTAATTTGCCTTTTGAAGCAAACCAAGTGCCAGATTTGGCTTGACAGTTGACACGTAGTGTTTGTGTTGTGGTTACTTTTTAAACATGTATAAATAGAAATGCTGATGCACAGTGAGGTCCTAACAGTTGCCCCTGGGGTGGTGATATATGTATTACAGGCAACATGTGTCAAGACATTGTGATTTTATTTGAACTTAGGTGTGTGGTTAAGATGTACAACAACGTTACTGGGCTCGTCCCAACTCGTGAGTTGTCAGCTGAGTTCGTCGAATCACCAGAGAAAACTTTCTTCGTCGGGCAGGTGGGTGTCGTTCACTCGCATTTGTTTTGTTTTAATTTTCCTCCCTAATGCTCGATCCATGAAATTGTTTTCTTGCGTCTTATCTTTAGTGATAATAGCGGAATGTAACTTGTATTTTTCTACTTTATTCTTGGCCAACGGCTCCCAATCGGGTATAAATTTGACTTACCTTGGGGGTAAATTTTGAAAGCAAGAAATTTGCAATTTTTTTACCGTACGGCGTGTAGTTTTTGAACGGTTATGTTTGGGCAAAACCATTAATTATTTTTACGTTATTTCTTTGCTTCCCTTGAGTGTTTTCAAGTTTTTAATGCAATTTTGTTCGGGTATCAAAACCTCTCTTTTGCCTTCACAACAATTTTGCCAAATTAGTATGTTAAACATGTTGGCAAATTTAGTCTTCAAATGCTACCAGGGGGAGTTTTTCTAGGCTAATACAATGAAATTTACGGAAAAATTGAAACCTACACGTTATCCCTTTTCTTTTTCAATATGCCAATCGTGCCGAGATGTTTCACAGCATCAACAGTTCGTGTAACGGAATAACTGACTTGTAAAATATATGACGGACGAAGGCAAATAAATATTTATTATTTTTCCAGGTGATGAAATGTCGGGTTCTCGTTTGCAAACCAGAAACTCAACGTTTGCTTCTTTCCTTTTGTCTGAAACCGAAAAAACTCGAAGCGAAGGAAGTGCGGGACCGAACAAAATCGGGAGGCCTCACCCTTGGACAGGTAGAGAACCAGCGGGCGAATATACATTAACAGAAACTTATTACAAGTGGTTAGGCGTTCTTTGGGCAATACCTTTTGACGTAACCAATAGGAATGTTTTGGGGAAAAAATCGCGTACCTAAGGTTGAACCACTGATGTTGCCGATAAGTTCAAGTAGTTAGAGCTCTTTCCAAAATTAAATAACACATAGGAAAACATATACAACATAATGCAGTGCAGTGGTTCCTACCACCAATAGTTTGAAGCTGTTTTTTGATTTTTGGAATTCTGCGTCAAACTTGTCGGCTCTTTGTATGTCAATGGTTGCCAACCTTTTACGTCAAGTCGATTTGTCAAGTTCAGTCAACTAACTTCCCACATTAAATTCAGATGGTGAAAGTTGAAGTAACCAAACGTACAGACACTGGTTTCGAGGTTAAAATGGTCGAACCTGTTCAAGATGGCCACAGACCCTTCCTCCTTCCTACTCAACATTTGTCAGACTTCACAACGATTGCATCGGAAATGTGGAATCGGGTTAAGATTGGGTCAACTTTGAGTGATTGTGTCGTCATCGCAATGCGACCAAAACCTCTGGGTATTTCATTGTTTCACGTGAAAAAGTTTAAGCAGATCATAATTGTAGTGGAAAGTCCTGGGTCCCTTTAACAATACGAAATACATAAGTACTCACAATCACTTCCAGAAACAGTGAACCATCAAAAAATAATAGTAAGTAGTTTGTCGGCGAAATTTTAATTCTAAATGCACAATCACCATTTGTGTGACTACAAATCCAATTGTGACGTCACAGTGTCCCGCAAACCGATGCTGGTCGAGAATTTCAAGCGGCGCGCCGAGGAAGGCGCCGACGGCCCTCTGACCTTCAGTGACCTCGAACAGGGTATGACGTCACCCGGGTTCATTCATCACGTGACCGAGTACGGTGTTTTTGTGGAGTTCGGGAACGGACTTACTGGACTGTGTCCGAAATCGGTAAGATTTTGTTTGTTTTTGCTTCGAAGACTAATTTCCTTATTTGGTGATTCTGCCGATGAAGTCATTTAAAGTTTATTTTTATCTTTTGAGAAATACCCCCCATGTAAATTGCCTATTGGACAAAAAGCGCACAGTTGTTTACAGTTTTCAGTCAACTCCGTCAAAAATTTAACGTTTGCAATACAGCGAAACTTCATAAGGGTTTAACACAACGAATCAAACGTCAACAAACAACAATCATCAACACTAAAAACAAATGTTTCGAAATTGTGAGCCGTGAAATTATTTATCTTTGGATTATCCCTGGCAAACGTGGAAAGACATTCAGTAATTACTTGCAATTACCAAATATCCACGCGAAACAACCACTTGTATTTGGTTTTAAAATCCCATTAAAATATTCGTACAACCTGAAGACAACGTCCAAGTATATTTTTACAATTAATAACCTGACTTTTCCGACACAAATGTTTACTGCGTTATCCAGTATCACTAAATCGACAAACTATTTGCAAAGTTACACGACGACTAAATCACCGATCACAAAAAAGTACACAAAGTTAAACGAAGGTTTCTTCATGTTCAATGTTTTCCGGCTCTATCTCCCCCTCACTAACGCCATCTCGCGGTTGTTTTTTTTGCTCCTTGGTGGGCATTTTGCTCATTTTCGGAAGTGACGTCACGTGGGCTCTGAAAAACAGAGCTCATGTAGGTGTTGCCATTATAGCGCCATAATTATACAGATCTTTAACATATTTAATACCTTCTAGCACTGCAACACATGTTTCTAACCGATTACCCTAAAAACATTGGTCGACTTAACTGTGACGTCATAAGCGTTGCAATGTTATACTGTGGTGGAAAGCCATGAATTTACTCAAGAATCTAACTAAATAAGTAGTTATTATGAATAAACAATAAAGATGTAACTAAAATATGATTTGAGAAGAAAATCCACCTAAATTCGGTTTACGAGATATGAAAAACTTTTATCCGGATTATCCGTTTTTCGGATTGACCAATCAGGCACCTCCCTATATTATTTTAATGGTTGGAAAAGGTTATTGGTGGCCGCACGATGTTGCCTTGAAAGTTTATCCCAACGTAGTTTCGTTGTGGGGAAAGCACCTCGTGTGAAGTTTTATCCTTCTATGGCCGTCAGTTGAATCCATCGTGGGTTGCGATGACGTCATCGATGAAAATTCTGAAGATGGTGGGACAAGAATTGTCGAACATGTTATCCAAAATAAGAAGACCGCAAACATTGCATAAATTATAAATAACGTGGTGACCCCGATTCCTATTATAAGCCGAGACATCTCGGAAGTTTCTGAGCGGATAGATGTTGTTGTTGTGTTCTTGGCGATAAACATCTTGCAGCAACTCTAGAATTAACTGATTAGAAGTAAAAAAAATTGTTAAAGCGGTGGGTGATGATGATTTGAACAGGTTTTGCCTGTTCAACATTGACAAGATTTGACATGTAACAGAATCCGTAGATTCTTTTTCAATTGCGACTATGTTCAGAATTTAATCCGAATTTTCTGAACTTTTTCCGCTCCCAATACCTTATAAGCAAAAATTACGTGCCCACTATTTAGAAACCCGCTCTTGACTTTGAAATAAAATAGTGACTTACTCCTAAACTGCGTATGGTCCACACCGTTTAGAAACACTAAAGATGATTTGAACGACTTTTTTGTTTTAACACGCGGTTGTGACGTCATATTTCTGCAGAATGCTAAACTGCGACTATTCGTATTTGGCCAGCCTTGTAATTTGCTAACAGACTGCATGCAACTGTAAATACATTCTATAATTCGCTATAGTGCAGCTAAAACTTGTGTATCTGCTGTATCTTGCGCCACAATTTTTTTACATCAAATTCCTTTCAATCGCTAAATTTAAACTCTTTTTAATATTGCCAAATCCCTTTTTTTCCAAACAACGCCTGGTAATAAAACGCCAGGTGTTACACAATGCCGCAACAGCAGTTTGGAGTTTTTATAAAATCAATATTTTTTTTTCAAATGTTTCTTTGATTTAAATAATTTCATGTAAATACGGTTTGTCTGTCAATTTTACATATTCTTTGTGCCAACGTAGTTTACCTGGCTTAAATCCAGAAGCAGCATCTGGAGCATTGTTTTCAACAATTGCATTGTTCCGTTTCTATCACCAACGTAACGGAGGCATTGTGACGTAATACCCGCAGGTGCATTTTTAATGCAGTGAGTTGGAAAATGTAAACGGCTGACGTCATTTCAAACAACGGCCCTTTTATAACAAGGGCCGCCATGTCGTCCTCATTTCTGAGTTCTAAAATTTGTCCAAATTTTAAGGGACAGCGCCTTGGAAAATATTGTTTCACTTCTTACTAATTTGCTCGATTTCTAGGCTTGTTAAATATACATCTATTTTATAGATGTCAACACAAATCATTTTCAAGTATCTTTAGCGCTTCATTTTTTGGTTAAGATAATATTTTACTAATTATTTCAAACCTTCAGCATGTATGTTTAAACCCTGCTTTTCATTTTTGTGTTTTGTTTGAAAAATGAGCGTTGAACACTCGCGGCGAAGTGTTAAATTTCTGACGAGAAATGTCAAGTTGATAATTCCCGAACTTTTTTTTATCACAGGCGATGTGCGACCGCTACTTAGCGGACACGCGTGAATTCTTCTTCGTCGGTCAGTCGGTGGTTGCCATGGTTACCAACGTGGACCAAGAGAAGCGCAGGTGGGTTTGACACACTTAATCCTATCGCTTTGTTACCTTTCCCATATTATTGCTGAACCCATAGCAATTGTGTTGTTGTTTTCCCTACAGCAAGACGTTTGGTTTACACTGCGTCTGTATCTTTGTCCGTTGTTAAAATCCCCATTTATGAAGCAACATTGTTGTGACAATTCTTTTTGCAGGTTTTTGGTTTCTCTGCGTCCGTCAGAATGCATTTTAGAAGCCCCTGATTCGATTATTTCACAATTTCTACGCGAAACTGAATTAACTTCAGAACTGAGCGGCGGTGATTCAGGTACAATTACAGGGGCTACGCCCAGGATAATTCTTGACATGATTAAACTACGGTCACTTGTCAAAAATGTGTCGGCGCGTTAGTGTTTGCTAAATTTCAATTACTTTTATTCGTAGTTTTAAGTATTCAATAACCTGGCATCTTTTCCAAAATGATTGCATTGAGCGCAATGAAACCATAGCTTGTGGTGGGCGGCTGGCGTGATCACCTTTCCGCTTTTATCGGCGCCCATGACATTCTATTTCTTTTGTGTATTCTTCATATGAGTAGTTGATTTATTCAAATGATTTGATTTTTTATCTCCTTAAAAGTCTTTGTTTAATTTCAAAGAATGTTTGACAGACTCCAAGCCGTGTTTGGGAAGAGTTGTGGATATAAAGATGGGCGCAGAAGGCGGTGAGCGATCTTACGTCATCACTGATGACGACTTGTTGGATTTTAGCTGCGAGCTCGTCGACACACAAAGTAAGATGTTGAAAACTACTTGTGTGTGAAATTTTTAAGCACTGTTAACGTATTTGCATGATACATATATTTTCACTTTTAATTACAGGCGAGAAATGCGACGACAACAAAGCTGTCGTCATAAGCGCCAATATGACGTCACAACACTTGGTGGTGACAAACGTTTCGAATGTTGTGAATGAACGACGCGCGAAGGATAGTGATGAGGTAATTTGATTTACAACAGTTTGATGGGTGGGATTGGGATCTTGTCCGTGTTTAACTTTACCTCTGAGCAAATACACGTTTACACAAGAAAGGGTGACAAGAAAGCATTTGTCTTAAAACGCTGGTTATAAAGTTTGAATACATTTCACATTTATGTATAATTGAAAAAACATCTGTATATTTTTTTGTTGGCCGCTTCGTGGATATAGTTTTACTATAGGTTTTACTTGATTTGACTTTCAGTTTGTGTCGTGTTGGTTTTGTACTCGGGTTGTAAAACACAGGGCATCGGTTTGAAAATGGCACCCGGGCTATAACTTTTTCAACAACTTTATCCATCCTTTGCCAACATGTTTCGTGTTAAAATAGGTCATGCTGGACATAGAGCAGACGTTTCAACCAACGCTGTGTAGTTGTTAGTACTGATGATGAACACAGCGTTGTTCGGAACGTCTGCTCTATGATGCCCAGTTTAACTAGCTTTGGGTTGCTCGTTCAAAGTACCAAACTTAAATTTTTTGCACCCAAGGCCATGTTACTATTGAACACGTGATTTAAATCATGAACATCCATGGCACGCATAATTATTTCCCTCAAATGTATATTAAGATACCATAGAAATAATACACATGTAAAACTCCTGCAGCACTCGGTCGGGTCCTCGCTCCACTGCCGCGTGTTACACATCAACGATGACGTGGCGGTCGCCTATTCGACGACAACCGGTCACGTGGTGTGCCTTCCCACAAGGTTGCATTATAACGACAGTATTCAGTCGACCGAGAGGGTTTTCAAGGAACAACAGATCGTCCAAGTTACCGTTGAAAAAATGTAGGTGGAATCGAATCATGGGCGGTACCAAGAATGCTGGAATACTTTTGCACTGCGATCTGTTTAGAATTCACTGTTCTTTGGTCGTTTTATTTGGGCGTAATTTTATTATTTAGACGTAATCCTGCAGCAATAATGAAGAAAGTGTTCGATGTTGTGTGCATTTATTTCGTATCGTGTAAATGCCACTGCCCCCATTCATCCAGTATTTAATAATGGGAAAAGCATGCACACACGATTTAAAATTTATTTTGGGAAACACTGCTTCACCCATTTATTTTTTGTTTCATTACATTTCCACGTTTTCAGTAAAGAGGGGATTGTGTACGGCCACGTAAAGGTGAAGGCTGGGGTTGGAAAACGCATCAGACAGGATTCCGAACTATCAGACATTTATCCCACAGATTTCACGCATCAGAATATTAAAGTTGGATTGGAGGTACGAAATGTTACTTAAATCATTTGAAAAAATGACAACTTCTTGCTCTTAATCATTGAAAAATTGACTAAAAAAAACCAAAAAGTTTCTGCTATTTTATCATTCAAATGTTTTACGTAACTTTTAAACGTAAGTTTTATTCACCTGCTCTTCAACCGGTCTCTCTCAGGGTTACCCTGGTTACGCGTTTAATTGTGACGGAATAAAAGAACAATTAAATTCTCGTTCATTCGCCAGCGAAAATTTTAAATTTAATTTTTGCCAATCCGATTCTTTTTTCCAGGTTGAGGGAAGCGTGAAGTCGATCCGATCAACCTCCGCCCTCATCCTCATCAACTCACTTCCCATGGTGAAGGGGCGCCCTCTGGTGGGAAGACTCCACGTGTCGGAGATTATGGATGACGTGGAGGATGACTCGAACCCGATCACAAGGTGAGGGTGATTGTTGTGGAACGTTATTGTTTTGAGTTATTACGTTTCGGTTTCTCGGCATTTCTGGTGTATTCATTTGACGACCGCAAAAAATTGACAACCGCAACATAAGTTATGGGTAAATAATTTTTTTGGGCGTTCCTTACAATCTGTTCGCATTCTGCAGTAAAGTTTATAACTTTCGGTGTCCCTTAAAATGCATCTTACCACACTGCAACTTAGAGCTGTAAATTATCATGAATGAGGGAAAAATTAAAAGCAGGAATTCAAATAAATTTACCTAAAGTTTTCTTTTGCTCAGAATCCACGTCGGCGAAACCGTCAAGTGTCACGTGATCGGTTGTCGTGACGTTAAAACCCACCAATTTTTGGAAATCACACGACACGTCACTAGGGGCGTGCCGGAGCTCAGCATGAGACGCAAGGAGGGTGTGACGTCAGACGGTGACGTTAGTGTGACGCAGAAGTATCCTCTGGGAAAAGAAGTTGTGGCGTTTGTGAAAAATGTGAGTGAAAAGTCATCCTTTCATCAAAACAATTTGTTAAGTTTGTTTATGAACTTGGCGTCACATGGGTGATTCCGCGTCAAATCGCGCCATGGCCCCAACCCTGTACCTCTTGGATTTTGCTGATACTTGGCACTTGTGTTAATTGCTAACCCACAAATGTACATGCACAATTTTAGCCAAATTCTGTTTCCGTTGCTTGCCTTTAATCAGCGTTTCACATGCAGTTGTGAGGCTGTTTTGGAGACCAGAAGGACATTTTAGAAGTAATATTCCGTAATTTCGGTACACAATTTTTTAGTACGACAAACACCGTCACTGTTTTCGTGTCGAAATTCAACCGGACGTACAAGCTTCTTTGCCGCGGCTCTTAGCCTCGAAGCAGCCGGACCAGGTGACAAAAGCCGAAAGCAAGTTCCGACACGGGAGGGCGCTGCACTGTGTAGTGGTGCGGAACGACGGAAAGAACATAGTTGTGAGCAGAAAAGGTATTTGAGGATACAAGATATTCCTTCGTAGACGTCTAGTTGGCGTTTGACATTTTATATGAATCGACTTCACCCTAGCGGTAACAATGGGTTTGTTTGTCTGTTTTGGCGTCTTGCGGTATTTGAATTGTGAACTGATGATGACATAAGTTTTTGCTTAAACGTTTCAAAAGAATAAATCATGTCAATGTATTTGACAGTATATGGGCCAATCTCTTTATTCTGAGAATTTTGAGTGAACCCTTTCATAGTGTTTCTTAAGTTGCTTGTTGGATAATAATGTAGCAGACAAAAGTATACAGTAAGCAAAGTACTCACAACTGTGTTGTATTCCAGGTTTGTTGGTCGATTGCGAAACGAAAGAAGAAGTTCAAGACGTGCGTAAGGGCTGTATCACAAACGGGGAAGTCCGCAAAGTGGTGAAGGACGGGGTTTTGCTTCGAACCGAGCTGAGAAGTCAGGGTAAAGTTTTCATGACCGATTTGTCGGATGAGTTTGAGGAAAATCCCCTGGATAATTATTCTGTGGGTCAGATTGTCAGGTAAGGGTTGGTTGTGAGTTTTTGTTTTTCGGACGCTGAATTGTTGACATTTCTACAAATACATACTGGTGTAAGTTGCTGCATAGCAACCGAAACCTGTACAGAAATAAAGATATTATTGTCCGAAGAGCCTCTAAGATCCTTTAAAAGACTTTTTGTATTGTTAATATGCCTGGAAACATCCATAACGAATAGCTTTCTATTATAAGTGACATAGAAGTATTAAAATTCACAATATTCGTGGCAAAAAGTTTTGCCGCTGCTTAGCACAAGTATGTTTTTCAAAAAATTTAATCCGTTGTTGTTTTTCAATTTTACGACTATGCAAGTCATTGTTGTTATCACGAAACATTTTTCCGCATCTTACCATATCAGAATCATCAGTAATTCTATCAGCAAAGCTCTCTGCGTGTTTGTAAGTGCTGTTGAGTTATAAAATAAAAGCTTTTCAAACCAAATATCACCGATTAGATGCACTGTGATCGGTGGTGGCGCTAGAGACAACCTCGTCCTGTCTCTTCGCAAGTCAGCCATGCGTGAAGTGACGTCACCTCCCGTCGATCCAGATGTTGTTGCTGTGAAGGATTTAAAACCGAAGCAGGTTTTGAGAGGATACGTCAAATCTGTTTCTTCTGTGAGTTGCTTCTTTCCTGCCTTGTTTTGCTAAACTCTTGTTCCAAACAATTAACTTGATTTTTATGTTTTTTGAATAATTTCCACAAATAATTTTTGAAATTTTAAATAAGGAAAAGCGTTGCCCTTCGTCAGTATTTCCTTAAAATCAATTGAAATCAAATGCTTTGTAATTCGTTTTTAAGGCCGGAATTTTCGTCACGCTTTCGCGCACATGTCACGGTCGAGTGGTTTTCAGTCGAGCCTCCAAGTATTTTCTCCCAACCGTCGATAAAGCGAAGGATTTATTCACACCGGGCATGTTGGTGACTTGCTCTGTTGTGAGGTGGGTTTTATTTAAAGTTGATAAGCTCATCAGTGCAGCTTGGTGTCACTTTGGAGCTCACGAAATTCTTTTATTGGCCCCATGCTTAAATTTATATGAATTAGTGTTTAAAAAATCACAACGTGTCACAATAAACATAATATTTATGAAATAACATTTGCATCTCGTTAAACTAAGTGTTGCAAAGCAAACGGGACAATGCAGTTCTCCCTTGATCATGCGGTTGTATGGTATTGTACATAGCATAGTTTTATTTGCCAACCTAACGGGGAAAATCCTTGCAGCTTGTCGCCGCACGAGGGCAGAGTGGAGTTATCACTCTTGCAAAAGGACACGGGTAAAGAGGACGTCATACCGGATACGCTTGATTTACCGCTGAGAGATGGCGGGAAACGGAAATCTTCGACGGAGGATGTTTCACCGAAGAAAAAGTAAGTTTTGCGAAATGTGGATTAAACTTAAATATTGTTTTGCGTGTGAAAAGCCCACAATGAAACTTCATGCTTACTTTGTGTAACTGCGGGTGCGCAGAAACAACAATATACCCCGTGAAATCGCTGAGCTCGCGTAGCCCAATCAGTGGAGCGTTGTTGCCGATGCAACATGGCTGTTATGCCTTGGTTGCGAGCCCATATTTATAACTAGATTTTATAGCTTTCAACAAACATACTGCGAAACATGTTTTCTAAAGCTTTGTTTGACTTTTTTGTTCCCGTGTTATTATTTTACGGTTCTGCTACTTTTTTGCGTAGAAAACGTAAGAAAGAGATGAAAACGGTGGTTTCGACCAAATCCAATGTAGAAGATTTAATCACCAAGTCTGAACCGGAAGAACGCAAAGTCAAGGTAAAAGTTTTCTTCAGGAATTTATTGCTGAACTACGTAAATTTTTTTAAACTGTTACCGTGGTCATGACCTGGTGAAGCAAGCGTGTAACTTGTTTGTGTTATTTGCTTTAAAATATCCACTTTTTACCGTTGGCGACCACATAAAAGACAGGTTATGTCGCATTAAGGGCGCATCATAAAAACATATGACAACGCGGGATTAATCTGCTTCACGCAAATAGTTTAGAGTATTCTGTCATTGGCATCTCATTGGTATGCATCAGTATTACCTTCTTTCTGTTACAAACCGCCAATATTATGCCGGAAACCGAAATGAAAAAATATATATCCTATCAAGCAAGAGCGTTTTACCCGGAAGCAATTCTTGGCGAATGTGATACCATACATACCATAGATATACTGGTTTCAATATTTTGGTCTGTTTCTCCACGTTTCCAGGGAATATGCAAAAAACTCCCCCAAGTCCGAAAAGTCAAGTTTTTTGCATGTTTGGGCACCATTGCATTAAGATGTTGTGGTTGGTGGGGATTGTGTTGTCACGGAAAAAACAAAAATTGGGGTCCATTACTGAATGTTTGGTTACTTGGACACCATCAATTCCGCCCGTTTCAGTGCCAAGTAACTATTTTAAATATTCCGCGGTAGACGCATAAAAATTAGGGCTCCTGGCCGGCATGATTTGCGACAAATCTTTCATACGTTGTGGTTAGAACAGGTTTGTGTTGCCATGGAGATTCAATTTTGATAGGCAGCTGTTCGGGTCAACGTGTCAGCGAGCGTTTTGGTCCCAACTAACTATTTTAATCTTTTATCATTTCTCCATTCATCCCACGGAAGTTTTGCCTACGCCAGCACTCCTGTGAGCAACAACTATGGGAACTGATTACACCTCGCACATATAACCTGTGAGGGGACGCATCTGTTAGCACAGCAGCCTCCAACCACGCACCTAAAAATAACTGTCTTTCCGTCGCGCAGAGAAAATAATTCACTTTGATTGCTTTCCGTTCGTTTTCGCGCCTTTCCGCTTTCTCGAGACAAAGAATCCCGTTCGAAACAGAAGATATTCTCGAATACCCGGCATCGCGTTACAGCTCTCTTGTGCGGGTCTATTTTCGTCTGCGCTATCCGCTCCCCCCACGCATAAGTTGTTCCAAAGTTTACCTCTACCGTATGTTCGCGCTCTGCAGCGCCTTCTGCCAAATCACAGCGTTTAAGTGCACGCTGATAATCTTAAAACGACTGTGACCTTTTTTTTGTCCAAGGTCATCATACACCCTTGACGCAATCAGGAAGGCGTATTCTGTTAGTGTTGTTTTTATGGGATTAAGGGTTAAGCGATGCAATAGTTTGGTTGTTGGTTGTGAATGCATACGTAGGTCAATGTCCCACCAACTGGACACAATTATAAAATGAGTACCTTGTGGCGAATGTAGCAAACGCATAATCGACCAGGTGCTTTTTCACATATGTGTGGAGCAGAAGTCCGCAATTATACTTTTTGGTGCGACCGACAAAAAATATCCCTCACGTCCCAAATAGATAGTAGCGGTTTCAACGCCGATTAAAATAAACACAACATAACTGTGACGTAATAGCATTGGTAAAATCAGTGAACAAAGAAATGCGAACGATATGATGGCGAAGGGCTTTCTTATTATAAGTTGGAACCTGAATTGAAGTTTTTGTACTTTTGGCCAAAAGGAAACTGAACAAAAGTGCGTCGTTATATTTAAATTAGTCTGGTGTACTGATTGGTTTCGGTAGGTTGAGTTGCAGTTATATGAAACCTCATATTATTAACTTGAAATATATTTAAACACCCCCTTGGGTCCACTGTATAAAGTAGACGGTTGAAACATGAAAACATTATGATGTTGGAAGCTTTACCGACGAAATATTGAAGTTCAAGTTGAAACAAAAATTTCAATAAAACGCATGAAGAAATTGTGGGAAACTTCCCCACTGACAATGTACTGATGGCAATTGAGCGAAATACCGCCCCTATATTCAAAAATAGGCGAGAAGGTATTTGATTGTCGGGATGACGCTGGCTCACCCTACTGTTATTGTCAGTACTATTTTCGCAGGTGGGAATAGCCTTCTTCTGAATAACCTTTTGTGGCCCTGCTGCGTAAATCTTTTGCTGCATCCTTAACTGTTGCAACTTGACACTTATTTGTTTCAACGTTTTGAAAGCTCTGCAATTATTATCCCTCTCTCTCAAAGATAAGCTGTCAACTTCTTGAGAATCTAATTGCCCGCCACATCCTCTGACGCTGCAATGCGTATTGTGATGTGACAGTCACAATGGATCCAAAATAGATTATTTTCCCAGTCTCATTTCCGATATCGCTTTATAATTGTTACGTAACAATGCCACAAACAAAATAATCAAGGGATTTCGAAACTCGGTGAATCGGTTATTGTTAAAAGGTCAGATAACCATTCTAATCTATTCCAAGAAAATGGCAAAAAGCATGAAAAATGTAAGACGATTTTTGAATTGTTGAACGATCCTGAATTGCAATTTTTCCACCTCGTGCTGTTGACGCCTTTTGTGACCGTGAGCTTGTTGCGTTACTTTTTTATGTACATCATGTTTTGTCTGTGCGAGTCTCGTGGCTGTTGATGAACAAAATACTTGGCAAACGTTTATGTTTACTTTGTCAAACTAGCAAGTTGCATTCCTCATGAACACAAATCGTAAAAAGTATTTATCGGGTAACTTTAAAACCGGTATGTCACCGTCACGATTTAAAGCGGTGGTGATGCGACTTACCTCTGCTTGATAGATTGATGCGTCACCTTTAATTATCAACTAGTTGCGATTGAGTGTCGGCTTTGTCGGGATTCGAACCTCCGATATCTCGCATACGGATCCTGATCATATGGAGCTGACATACATTATATCTGATAACCACAACCTGCTCCTCTCGAAGGTGAAAGACGCCGAATCCCAACCACCAGATGTCGCACTCGTCGACCCGGGCTTCGTGTGGTCCGATGACGTCATTTCCAAACCCAAACCACGTGACAGCGATGACGACAGCGGAATAGAGGACGGCGCAAAGGTCGCGGCCGGCAAGAAAAAGAAAAGGGCGGCGCAAGAGGAGGAGGAGGAGACGAAGAGGAGAGAGATGGAGCTTCTTGACCAATCACATTCGCCGAAGAGCGCAGCGGAGTGGGAAAGACTGATGGTTTCCAACCCGCAGAATTCAATGGTTGGTGATTTTTATCTAGGGCGTCAAAGGGTTTTCGCTATCCTGGGCGTTGATTTTTGCACGTGTAGGTGTAGGAATTTAAGAAAGAGGAACGCGTACTTATTGCCTACACGGAGTTAACAAAGCGCTTGCTAACCGTTATTGAACAAACAATTATTACGTTATATTGAATTTGTGAAACTAGCACACCCACGTACATAAATGGTCTGAATGCACACTTCGTATTGAAGTTTCATTTCTTCAGGTTAATCAGCAGAATTATTGTTCCAGCTTTGGGTTCGCTACATGGCTTTCCACCTTCATGCGACCGAAGTCGACAAGGCAAGGGCTGTGGCCAACAAAGCCCTAAAAACTATATCGTTCAGGTGGGACTTTGCTTTGAATAAATATGGATAATGTGTGTGAAGTTTGTGCCTGTGTTTTTATATTGAAGCTGTGACCAATAACATATAGTAGAACAATAATATGGAAAAATTTCTCATCAAATCAACCTTTTTCCAACGCCACTCATTTTGTTCACACTGGTTGATTGACAAATAATCTCATAATACTAAAACACCTCTTGTCCAAACCCAATTTATTTTATGAACACATGTTTCGCTAAAACAGCATTATCACTACTTATTGAAATATGTTTGGAGATCCTCGCGTTGTCCACCCAACTTGCCCAAGCTTTGAGTTGAACGAATTGTTCATTTTGTCAGGGAGGAAGAAGAGAAGTTAAACGTGTGGGTCGCCCTCCTCAACCTTGAGAATTTATACGGTTCTGACGTCACCGTGGAGGAGACACTAAATGGCGCTATGCAGCACAACGACCAACTGAAGGTTTTGCGCCACCTGGTCGACATTTACGTAAAATCGGGGAAACTGGACGTGAGTCTGTAGTGGCGTCATAATGAATATTTGATCTCTTAGTTTCTTTATGATGTTTGTTCGAAAGTCATTGATAATTTGTTCTCCTGGATTTTTCGCGCGGGACTTCGATAGAGCAAGTTGTGACACCACTTGTTATTAATCAAAGTAGATTCTTTGGCATCGCAGCTAAACTGATTCAAGGCCGTTTTTCCTGACTAATCGAAGCGAGGTTTGAAAAATCAAGCTCTCGGTGGGGTTTGAACTCGCTGCCCTTGGTTTACCAGATCCGCTGCTCTAGCTACAGGAGCTGATCCACTTATGTGTTGTGATCCAAAAAATTTTTCATGTGTGTAGAAATCGGATGAGGTTTACATGAAGATGAGCAAGAAGTTCAGGAGGAACAAGGATGTGTGGATGTCCTACCTCCGCTATCTGATGGAAGCGGGAAGACACGAAGAAGCTCAGGACGCTTTCAAACGATCTCTTAAGTCACTGGAGAAAAAACAGCGTAAGATTTTCTGAAAAACTTTTTGTCACGTTTGTGTGTTTTGTGTTTTCGCCTGCCTTCATATCCACGAGAAGAACGACTTGGGTAACTTTCATCATACTACGTATGTAAGAGCCAAGAAGTTAGTTTTTCGACACTGCTTTTATACTATTGCTTCTATTGCAAAGTACCAGCCTAAAAGATTTAAAAATGTTTGTAATTTAGCTTATATGTATAGGGAAATTGCAATAACATCTCGTCGCTATTTTAGGGATTTTGATTTTGCAAGGAAAGTGCCACTCGCCTTAGGTCTATGAAAATAACTTTTCTGTTTCCAGACATGGAATTAATTTCGAAGTTTGGACAACTCGAGTACGTGTTTGGTGATGCGGAACGGGGTCGCACGATGTTCGAGAACTCGCTGAGCACCTACCCGAAACGGACCGATATCTGGTCGGTCTACATAGACACGCTTGTTAAAGCAAGAAAATACGACGAAGCCAGGTAAAATATTGCTGTACGTCGTCCCAAATATGGGTTCCGCTTGCAAAAAAAAATTAGGAAACACTGCTGTGATTCCACATGAAAACGTGAAATGCGGAAAATCTTCGCCAGGAAAGAAGTTTTTTCAATTTGGTTTCGGTTACACTCTTATATTTTCGAATGCTTACTTTTCAACAAACATTGCACCTAAATTCAGTCGGTAAGCTGCGGATAGTATGGGTCATCGGCCTTCAATTTCCACCCTATTTTTTGGGTACAACAAGTTGTTTGGAGTCTAGGGACGTGTGATACCGACTCCATCTTGATAAACTCCGGTCGTTAATCGAACAAAAGGGAGAGAGGGGTTAGAGGTCGTTTACCAGCATTGTTTATGACAACCCGCGTTCTCAAAGCCGTTTCTCTACACTTGATTCGGCGGAATGACAACACAAACTTCGCTCTTGGCTTTTTTAAGACTGAAGTTAACCATTAACTAGTTAAGGGTGCGTAGCGGCGTGCGCAATTGTTGACGTACTACTATGGCGCTTTTCAAAGGTCACCTACACCTTGCAAATGTGTGCGGCGTTCGAAATGTTTTCGCCTTCTTTTTCTCCCTGGCCTGCAGTACAGCCTTGGTTTGTACGATGCCGGTGTTTGTTAAATAATTGTTTGTTAACAAACGTTTGTTACGTAGATTATCATCACCGCCCACCTACATTTCAAAGATGTTTTGAATTTTGTTTGTAGCGTGAAGCACTAGCTTCAAAACAGGATCAACCTGGTATCAGTTGGGAAAATATATTTCTCACTGCTATAAATTCTTATGTAGTAAACACGTGTAACAATGAAAGGATGGTAAAACGTCTGGAAAACAAAAACGATGAATGGACTGCAGGATTTTGTTTGGGCAAATTATGTTTCACAAAATTGTTAAGTTGAATGTCATAATTTCGCTTGCAGAATATACGGGTGTATGTTATTCCGGGAAAATGCGCAATTCAACATTTTTTCAATTACTCTTATCGCTATCACAGTGGCTTTCAAACGCCCTGAACATAATATTATTCACTCATTTTCTCCACTTGCAGAGACGCATTCGACAGAGTGACGAATTTGACAATTTCCAGCAAGAAGATGAAATCCTTCTTTAAACGTTATGTCGACTTCGAAACTAGACACGGAACCGATTCTGCAGCGGCGCTTATCCGACAGAGGGCGCTAGACTACATAAACTCGGACGCGTCACGTGTTATGGACGATTGACCAATGGGAAGGACTAGCCCTTGTCAACGATATGACGTCTAATAAAAACCATTTTGCGTTGACAACTTGTGAACTTAATATTGTAGTGAATGGAAAGGATTTTAATTCTTTAAACAAGTGTCTTTACAATGTTAATACTTACTAACACTTCAAAAGACAATTGAATTTATTGGCATACATTAATGCATCGTTGACCAGTAGCAAACACACGTTCAAGATCCACACTTGGCTAATACGGAGAACCAGAGACATCAGATACAATTAACGTCAGTGCTTTGGCATCGCCGTTTCTAAACGCATTTTCATCAGGGGTATAAGTTTTAAATGGTCATCAGCACATGTACACATGCAGTCTGCAAATTTCCTCTCAACTTCTGATTGTCCTGATGTAGCCAAGTGGTCCTTTGCACGATCCTGGCAGGTCATCATACACCTTTGCAACCTCTGCTGAAACTCTTCAAGCTCTTTGTAAAAAAATATGTGTGGTTACACACTGACTGGGGTACCATAGCAATAGTCACTAATTTTAAGTTGTTAAAAGATATTATTTAAAGGACCCAAAAAAGGTGTAAAGTTGGAAACTATCTAAATAAGAAAAATTTTAGTTTGTTATTTAGTATATACATGAAAAATAGTTTATTTTAGTCCAAATTTAACAAGTATATGTACTGGATTATAAAGACAGACATATGTGTTCACATGTGCAGTACGCCTACAATGAGACAAAAATACACCCTTCGAAGCCCACACAATGTACTGTTTATATCTAAGATATGTGCGTCACAAGCATGTAGAATGAACATTAATGCTTGCAATGAAATGCCTTAGTAATACACAACATAGGGACATGACAGTTATAACAACACTGTAGTGTTTTGAAGTTATATTTGTACCAACTGTCTTTGTTGTGACAGCTCAAATCAAAAAGAAAATCACTTATAAAGGTGTTTACGGAGCACCTAATCCAAATGATTACATGTATATATATAGCATCTCAAACCATTGGTTTTATTGATGTATGGTGTTGATTTATTTAAATTACAAACAAGAATGATATATATACAAGCACAATGTTTTTTTTTAATGACAAGACATTATTTAAATACAGTTTATATTTGCCAATTTTTTATCATACCATTCATGGCATGACAAGGTTGCAAAACCAATTAAAACTGTACAATGTAAAGTGCTCTTGAAATCATATTAAAGCTTTAAACTTCTAAACAAGACAATAAATCTTCCTATCACAACATAAGAAAGCATTAGGTAAAGTTAAGCATTTACCATGCTTTATGACAGCCTGTACTTTGGTGAGGGGTTGCTGGCTGCTTCGAATGCACTCCTGTACTTGCTCAGCAGTTGACGACGTGTTTTCACAGCATGCAGCACTTTGCATAAACATGTGGCGCTACACAAACATTGTGGGTCATGATATTGTTTGTCCGTTATCCATAATCACAATACAATGCTATTATGGACTGAGTTCATAGCCTTGGAATTGTGATGTATTATAAGCCATGACTTTATATGTTGAATAAAGAACATAAAATAGTTTATGTACATGAAGTTGTTTTATTAATCCCCAATAAAGGGTCTACATGATTGGCATTTTAAATAACTGCCAACAGGCTCCTATATATATTTATATATGTTTCTATTTAGTGTTATGGCTGGCAATGGGTCTGTTGGTCCAGTACTAAGGCTTTAAGAAAATGGATTTTCTATATTATCATGACATGAAATATTGTGTGTACCTAAATCCATTACCTGTATTTTCCTGATGTGCTGTTTTTCCAATTCCCTCTGCATGTTGCCAGCAGCATCATCGATCTTACTTAAAGATGTCTTAACTCTTTCCTCCATTTTATAGTTTTAGATCAGCATTTAAATTTAAAGACTTCATATAAAAGAAAAACAGTTTATAAAAAATATAAGATCATGTGTAACTCAGAAACTGTAATATTACAATCAAATCAATCTTGTTTCGATGTGCAACTATGTTTGTTGGCAAAAACTTTAGGAATATTTCATGAAGAAACAATTCGTGCGTTGCATAGCGACCTAGGTGGGACTTTAAAAGGCAGGAAACCGCACGCAGGTGCATTAAATGCATTGAAACGTAAACACATAAACACCTACGGTATCACTTTCATTTCATAAACCAACACGTTTTGGCCATTATGCCACGCATATAGGAAATAAAAGCGTGGCAAATACCAAACCACAATCAAACTCGTTTCCCATTTAAAAAGTGGGTGTCGTACTTTTTCACCCACCCATACTTTCAACCGGCTACCAGCCCACACCACCGCTGTGCGCAGCAAAGATCCGCATTCCGTTCTATTTCTGACCCCACAACCACAGCGAAAGTCGCACAGCACGTGTAGCTGTGCAATAATGAGAAATGTCCTAGAAGGCGCAACCCGTCTCTCACTTGCCCACTGTGGTAAGCCCCATTCAACGACGGTTGCGTCTAGGCAGCCCAACCCGGTACCGAAACCCTACGAAAAGTTCCGAAGATAAAATAAACGATCACATTAACATCGTTCGGAATTCCGAATAAGGCGAAGCGACGAGATCCGAAAATCGCTACGCAGCCAGGAGAAAGCGACCCTTTGTGGCGCACCCTGCCTTATTTGGGTAACTGAGAATGTACCCCGACTGGGGAGAAAACGGCGACGGTCGCGCGTTTTTTGTCAAAATCATCGCTTTTACGTCGCGTAATCGCGTTTTTTCTTTGCATGTGCGTAGATGAGCACAAAAACTCGCCGTAGAGTAAAAAAATTGTTCATTAGTCGATCAGATTAGCGAGAAATTTGCAACATTCCGCGTGCTCGAGTAACGTGACGTCAAGCGGCGTAACCCTGGATCGCACGAAGCCTATTCATAAAAACGTCGGGAGCACGGCGCTGGTTACTCATTCTCAATACGCGTTCGACAAGGTCGGACTAGCTTTCACGGACAGTACAGATTTTTGCAAGTGCAAGTCTTCGGTCAGTTTTGACTGGTAGTTACATGTTGCAGTTGACATCAGAAAGCCCACAAGTGAATCATCATACCGTCTGTTAATGAATCAGAGCCTGGGAAAACGTCACAGCACAAAAAGGCGAAGAAATTTTTCTGCAGCAGCGGAGAATTTACAGAATCATTCCATATGTTGGCACCGGTCAGTGAGAGATTGGCGGTGGACATACAACTGCCCTGGAAGGATTGTAGCCCTGCAGTTTCATATAGTTCCGGCGACGAGGTGCATGAGGTGGATATAATTTCACGTTACAAGTGCGAGGACGACTTAATGGTTGGGGACGATTATGGACTTTGGTCTGACGATGTGGCATTGGATGTACTAAACCAGTTGGGCGATGTATACGAGGCCAGTGCCGTTACTTGCGGCTCAGTAAGCATACCAAGCAATGCAAGCCCTGTTCAACAAACCACTGACATTACTGCGTCTCCGTCATGCAGTACAACACAGAGTGGAAATATAAATGCGGAAGACGACTCTGCTGCTGTATCCTCACATACCAACGTGGGTGGTTTGGATTTTTTATCTGCGACTTTAGAGCCGGTCGAGCCGCCACCCGCCTACGAGTTTGTCAGCAACGCTGCTGAGCAAGACAAGCAGGCATATCAGAAGCAAACCCAGCCCGAACAGGACAACCAGCAGAGCTGTGAAAACACAAGTACCTGCCAGGCAATAGACGACTTTGATGAGTTCATTCAAGGTGCTGAGCCGAACCGACAAGTCAATCTGGATAGGAATTCTCCGCCCCGCTCGTCTGTCAGCAGCGACGTTTCAAGTTTTTCAACTTTTGAATCCAGAGAAGTTTCAGCGGCGTCGCGCCATTTTGTTCCTCGTAGCCGAGGTTTCTCGTGCAGCGAACTGGCCAAGCAGAATCAACACCAAGCGCCCAGTCTTCAGACAACGGCAACTTCAATAGGTAAAACCTCAACCTTTTTTGTTGCTAAAATAAAGCTGATAACATGGTGGCCGAGGTATGACGTAATTCCAGTTGCCATAAAACGTAAAACACAAAAATCGATTACATATTTGTAAACACCGCCAGACATAAACATTAATTTTAGCAATCAAGCCGAACCTACGTAATCAGAAAACGCAACAGGCATCGGGTAATTGCTAAGCGTAATAACCTGCTAGTAAACAAGTGTTGACATTCGCTGTGTTAAGCCTTTCTGCTCACCTTAAATCGTATGTAAGCACGTCATAATTTGGCGTATTGGCCCCATTTAATGGGCCAGCACATCAATTATGACGACGCGGTTATCGGAAAGATTATTGGAGACCGCGGCGATTTCAATGAGATCTCTAATTACACCTTTTTTCTTATGGCCTAGTATATCTTGATTCGGCAGCCGCGCAGGTCGCCATTCCAAAAATGTACATCGCGCCGAAGCCATTACAATAAGGGCAGTCAGCAATGCGTTAGAGCTTAGCTCAGCCTGAGGCAAATAACAGAACTTTGCAGTTGGTAGGATATCAAAGTCGTACGACCTTCACTAATATTCTGAGGTCATATAGTTCAAATTACTAGCATGATTTCTATGTTGAGTTTGATGTTAGCGTTTAAAGCCCTACTTTTTACTAAACTCTCCGTTTTGTGTTTACAGGAAGTAGCAGCATGCATTCCATACAGTACCTGAGCCCGCCTGAACCTTTTGGCCACGTAATGGCCACGCCGGGCGTGGTCCCGTCTCCTTCCGATATCGTGGCAGCCGATACAGCTTCGATGTCGTCACTGCTCCGTGGCAGTCAAGGACTCCATAACAGTTACCATCATTCAGCAACTGTTTACCAGCAATCTCCGTCCGCGTCGTCAGCATGTTCCGCCCCCAGTCCAGATTCAAACGCTTACAGTTCCCATTCTGGGCTGAACGAACAGACGTCAATGTATTCGCGCAGCTCGCTGCAAATGTCTTATTCCTCACCAGCCAGCAGTGAAAGTCGGCATACCAAAAGCCCACAGGCATCGCGTCAAGCTTCTGTCATATCTCGCGCGTATTCCACAACACAGTACCCAGGAGCGCCGTCTTCGGAACCGCGGCCGTTTCTGGCCTACACAGAGATGGGGGAGACGTCGGTGACTCCAAGTTCGCCAACACAAAGCGCCGTTGCTGTTCCTTCATATGAGCAACAACAGGCGTACACCGGTGAAGGTCGTGTGCCCGACCTTCAAAGCAAGGTGGGATTGGACTCCTATTATCCGGGAACGGATATATTCCAAGTTCCGAGCGGTCAAATTGACACCACTGTTATTAAAAGTGAGCCGTTTTCGCCGAGCCGACAAAACGAATTCGACTCAAGTTTGAACCCGCAAAGCGTCATTGTGGAACAGACATCACTCGTACAGCCTTCAAATGTAACTCCGGCACAGCTCGAATATGAAAAGCTCGTGTCGGAGGTTCAGGCCGGTGTTGGGGAAATACACATGCCCAGGGTAGACCTCTACAACGCCGGCACATCTATGGGAGAAAAGTTCAACGGCAATTTCGTGTTCGCCAACGACGGTTACGTCAACGGTGCCGCACCATCGAGTTTCGGTCTCCCAGACAAAGTTGCTGAAACCGAAGCCATGTTCCAGTGTGGCATTATGTCGCCTACTCCAAACTTCATATTTGATCAAAGGCCATTTTCGGCGCACTCAACCCCTGGCAACATGGACGCTGAGAGCTATATGCAAAAATGTATCTTCCAACCTTTCAACAGTGCCTTGCAGTCGACTTACGAGATACATTCCGACCCCGCGAAGCCACCCCCGCCTCCTTACGCAGTACCAGATGGCCGCCTTCAAACCGACGCATTCGGCACTTGTCATCGGGAGACAATTCCCTATCGCCCGGCATCGAACGGGGCATTTCCCGCCGCGATGAACTCTGAGGTGTCGATGTCGCGCATACCTGATTTCAACGTTCGTTCCGTGCTGGAACACGCGCCGTTCAAAAGGCCGACCAAAGCCACGCGAGGGAAGTCTGGCAAAGCCCCATACGAGAAGCCCTACGCTTGCCCCATGCACGGCTGCGAAAAGAAATTTTCTCGAACTGACGAGTTGAATCGACACGTACGAATACACACAGGTAATTACGCGTGAAACTTTGTTTACATCCATAATACACATGTGCGTAATTACCGTCAAGCGTGCACATGGTAGGTCGTTTCCCAACTGAAGCGCAACAGCTTTAAGCGGTTTTGCCTGTATAACTACTTCTTTAATTTAGTAAATCGTTTAGTTTGACAAAAAATTCGTTTCTTTTGAATTTGATTTTTAACGTGCGTCCCTCTTTGTTACAGGCGACAAGCCGTTTGTTTGCACCGTTTGCAACCGACGTTTCTCGCGGAGTGACCATCTTCGAACCCATACAAGAACGCACACCGGTGAGAAGCCTTACCTCTGCAACATCTGCCCGAAGCGATTCGCTCGAAGTGACGAATGCAAACGCCACAAGAAGATCCACGACAAGGTGAAGACCAAGAAGGTCACCGCTGGAGGGAGCTCCAAGGGGGCCAGATCCAGCCGCGTGACGTCATCGGCAGGTCCGGTTCCGTCCGCGCCCGTACCGAGGCTGAATTTCACCGGCTTCCACGACCCCATGGGCCCTCATCCGTCCCAATTCCTGCCCGGGCCCGACCCTTCCCTGCCACCTCACTGTTACCAGCACTATTAGATTCGGGTTCCACCACCGTTTCACATAGAAATCATATGAGCTTGTTTGTTTGTTATTGCGCGCGGTTTCTTCACATTTTTACCGTAACTTTGTTTGGGCAAATGGTGTATTTATGCCAAGCGGCTGCTGGCGAACTTTCGGCAGTATATAGTTTTAACTCTCGTTGTGTTCCGAATCGTTTTTCACTCACATTTTAAGCAGTTCTCTCATTGTGTAGATTTGCATCGCAGCATAGAAATATTATATCACGTCTATACAAGTTCTCTGTTATGATTTCAACACAACTTTGTTTTCATTCCATCAGTTGTTTGTTAAAATAGTTCCATCAAATAAGACAATCTTATTCACAGCGTTTTAATTTAACATTTCTGTTCCTTTTTTCATTCTCATTTTATTCGGCGGTTTAGTCTTTTATGCTTCAGCTGTTTCCTTTTTTCTCAATTTGCCACCAGCTGTTGATCGGTCAGGTGATGCAAACCTTTGTTTTTGCTTTTGTGACGGAATAAAGAGATGTTTAAAGAATTTCACATGTTTTATGAAATCCTGACTGTAGTCGTGAAAAATATTTTGTCAAAATTCGTTGCTTCAATAACCGCTGTTTAACAGCTTTCTGGTTTAAATAAATTCGATTTATTTTTTATATTAGGGACTAAAATTATCGCACAAAAATTCCTGCTTCCTCATGATTGCAGTTTTAAACTTTTTTGAGGTGAAAATATCAACAGAAAAAATATGCCATTTTTGTGGTTTGAGAAACGCAATTTCCAAATACGGCATCTTCATGTTTCGAAATACATTTGTTAGTCACTAGCTGATCCTCCACATAGCAATTAATCATTTTCCTCACGCAAGTTAGTTGTTTGAAGGAAAACCTAAAACCGATTGAACGCATTCAAATAATCCTTGCCGCCTTCGGATGATTTCGTTTCGAAAAATGTTCAAACCTTCTCACGGTGGCAAACTATGCAAATCTAGTAACCGATGACCGAATAATAGTAACAACCTTTGTAATGTCAAAACATTTTTTTTCTTCTTTTTTTTTGTTTATCTACAGCAACATATTTTACTGTGCTCATATTTCAAAGACCTATGATGTTTTCAACAATGTGGTTGGGTATTTTTGGAAGAAAATGTGTGATTAGTTGGAAAATGTGTGCTTAGTTTGGATATTAAAAGTGATGCAATTAACATCTTTGATCACAAATAACATTACACATTGAAACAATACTTTTAAGTAATAACACAATAGAATTTTTACACATATTCAAACCGCATGACAGAGTGATGCATAGTAAACCTTTTACAGGATGGTAATGGTGTTTTTTTTAAGCCAAAAATAAGCTTAAAACCTTATAATTCACTTGCAAATGTAATTTATCATTAAATAGAATAATTATATACATCGATAGGTTGATGATACAATTTAAAAACATATATTTATAACTTTGAATGTCGCACAAGAATAAAATATATTCATTTTTTGGCATGATGATGCCATTTTGTTGGGCTAGTGAATGGAAGACTGGCACTCACATAGTTTCAATGGCGCTGTTCGCATACTTTAGGGATGAGTCATTCGTAATCTTGCCACTCTGTCCCAACAAAACTATGTACCTTTGTCTAATACGTGCCCGCTGAAGCAGTACCGGCAAAACCACCGGACACTGGCAGTGCACAAAACCCTACGGTAAATTGTTGAAAGAATGTTTTTATGTACACGGAAATAACTGTTTTCGGGAAGCATTATCTGTTTTGCGATCTGCACATAGTTTAACCACACCCTTACTGAATGCATTGCTTTGTCATTACAGCATTGCTTTAATTACACACACTCAAGATGCAAAGCAATTCTCATTATGTTCAATGCCTAAATCTAATTCTGTTACACGGACGAGTGCAAAAAGAAACTCACCGAACATCAAAAAATTGACATTTTTCTGACGAAGTTTACCTGTTCGCAAGACAAAATTAGTAAAACCACAGACTAAAAAAGCATTTTTTAAGCATGGTGTGGCAGTTCAAAGTGATTATTAACCGTTAATACAACATTGTTGTCTATTGTTACTTGTCATTGTTTTTTAAGAATACAGTCTAAAGGTCCTTATTACGCCTGTTTATTTTAGGACTTTTGTTCAAACAATCCTCCGTAAAGGTGTGTGCTGTGTTACAGTAACTTTGCTACAGCGTTGCATTCGTAACCAATGTTTGTCCGAGATAGCTACAAAGTTTTTTTGAACGCTCGGTATATTTTAAAGTCGCCACATAATTCCAAAGTTTATTGAGAATGCTTTTTTGCACGAAATATTTTTACATTCCTGAACACTAAAATCTTCGCTTGTTAATTCACTTAACGATCTGATAAATCCTGTGTGAAGATCTAACAAACGTAACAATGGGTTATTTTTAGTTTCTGGGCAGCTAAATACTCATGCAAACATATGTTGCACTGAGAGCTTACCAAAACCACGACCTTACTATCGAATGTGCTTATCGTGACATACGAGCGAGCAACAAAAACCCAAAACATCTGTAAATATTGTAAATCCAGCTTAGTATTGCAAAGCAAGTCGAAAAAATTTTCATTATTATTCTGAAACTATATTTTATTCTCCAATAACAAGCCAATAGAAACGCACGAACAAGTATTTAATACAAATATGCTGCAAGATAACAAAGAAAGACAAACAGGTAAAACACGTGACATCGGAAAAGTGTTAAAAATTAGCCGCCTCTTCATATTTGATTTACCCCGTGAAGTTAATGACGCCCACTCCATTGCTGAAAGGCGAATCACCAAATTTGATAAACGATAAGAACAAGCACATGCAAGTTTTTCGGCCTCCGGGCAATTTCGCATCCGACGCCGTTTGGGTTCCGACGTCGCCGCGCGATTTCATTGTCATGTGATTGAAGTTGCATTTCGACGGTGTCCACGTGTGTTTACTGCGGTAAAGAAAGGTTGCGACTTAACCACGTATAAAGTTTTTCGCGACAACTTGGATTTTGCCATTCATTGCTTGGAGTGCCTTTTTTTGTAAACAAAACTTCCACTATCACGTGATTACTGAACGTGGTGGCAACAGGTTTAGGTTATAACTTGTAGCCATCTACAGCGTCTTGAAGAAAAGTCATTTTGCCAAAAACTTTCACGCAACAAACAGGAATATGCAATTTCCTGTTTAGACTTAATATCTACGAACACAACAGTGAGTTTTGGCATCATTTCAACACAGTTTTCGCATATAGGTGGACAGGTTTAACACATAAGCTTATATACTTCTTCGCGTTTTTTCGTTTAAATTCGCTGTTAAACGTCCTAAATCACATTGACATCTATCGCTTTTGAAATTTTCTGCTTTTTTCTGTCGGGGAATTTTTTCAACCATATGTGGGCAAAATATGATGATGACCGAAGTTTGAAAAAAAGATCGAACAAACTTAGTTTCTCGATGATTTTTACACTTGATATACCTGACAATTGAGATTGGGTCGTGCCCAATTTACTAAGTTTGAGTGAATGAGTTGTACGAATCAGTTCCCTTCGTAAAAACTTCACATCTTGAAGAAATTGCCTGAAATATGGTAAATGCGGCAGAATTGTTTATTCCTTGTTTTGTGTTCGAAAATGATTCGTTGTTGGATTTGTGGCGCCAGGACGTGTCAAAGTCCTTACTATAACGTAGTGTACTTGATCCTGATGGCCCAATAAACAGTCGTTCTTATACACTGCGTCGCGACGCCCTCATTATAAATTTCCTAGGCCGCCGAGCAAAAATTTCAAACGAAAACTTGGATTTGTTGAGAAAAAATGGAGGAAAATAACAATTAAAGTCAGCCTTTTTCGACCGAAAATTGTAAACAGGAACAAAACGTCCAGATAGAATTATAATTGTTACGTCGCGAGTGCGGTGTATCTTTCCAAGTGCGTCACACAAGGTTGAAAACCGCTGTAATATACTGAAGGAAACTTCGATAGGGGATCACCAACAAAAACCCCCTTAAGAAATGCAGCACCAAAAAATCAGTGGGCGTATGATGTTTTTATGCAACCTGTGATGACAATCTTTACAAGACGCGTGGGCAAGTCCAGGTTTCCTGTGGTTTACCCCCATTACCTGCTCAATTTTTTCATTCTCGTGTTGTCGATGCACTTAAAAACAAACCAGCAGGAATTGGGTGTTTTTTATATTAAAGTAGCAACTATTGAATGTGTCGTGCGGCCGACCGCTAGAAGCCGGCGGAAACGCCCGGGGTCGCGCTTTCTAGCGTTTCTCAAAACGAATCGGAACGAGAAACAGCGGCTGAGGAAAACCTTACAAGAACCAAAATCGACGCCGGCGCCGTGCGCCCAAGACTGCGTGCCGTGCGCAGAACGTGGCCAAAACATCAGTTGCAATACAACCGGCGACAACACCTTCAATTGTTTCCTATACCAGCACTATATCGGGCGATGAATCCGCCAATTCTCCGCCGCTTCAAGCCCCCGGGGCACGCCTCCTCGCCTCCGCGTTTTTGCGTCGCTTTAAACCCACGATAATGAGTTACGTGAGGAGCACGTGCGTCTGACAAAAGACGGGGGGAATTTTCTAGCAAGTTTTCCGTTGCTGAAGGGAAGAAGCTTTCATTCAGAACAACGCCATGATATTCGGAATCACACTTTGCCGGTTCAATGAGATATTAAATACAGGAAATAAGAAATTCTACCTGCTGCGTTTCCACCGCGGGAACCCGGACTTTATCGCAACGGTGACTTTACCTTCTAGGTTACTTAGTGACTCACTTGTTACGTTGCGGCAAAACGGGCTAATTGTGCAGTCTTTCTGTTCACATTTTTCTACAATTTCGAAACACTGAGGGGAAAAGGTCCTCGCATTTGCCCTGACATTCAATTTGTGGCATTTACTAATAACCGTGGAAATGTGAACATTATTACATTTATTTAATACTATTTATACACAAACACGGCCGAACACAAACAAACAAGCCACTGAACAAGTAAACGTGGTTGGTGGCTTGCATTGGTTGAGACACAAAAGTGTCGCAACTCTGACGTAACCCACAGCAGACTGCTGGAAGCAAACAAACACCGCAAAGTTGATATTGGGAAGATTTTGATTCCTAATTTGTCGATTCTGTCGAATGGAAGCAACGACACTTGAGGAAAACCCAGCAATTAGCGTCGAAATTTGCAGCAATAAAACCTTAACCGGCAGAAACCACTCGCGCTTACATTTTGCTTGATTGACCTCTTAGCATTATTACGTCACAGACGAATAAGCGCTGCTGGCGCGGCAAGCTGTTCGCTCAAGCGATTGTTTGGTTCAATTAGGAAGATTGGCACTTCGTTTAAGTACACGTGATGATTTGACAAGATTTCTGCTCCTTAGCTTCCATTCACCGGCTAAATTCTGGATATCGTTGTCTTCGCTTGTGACATAACAATTATAAAATCGCTCATCCAATTGTCGCCGGAGAAGTCTCGATGACAATTTTGCGGCAGCAATTTTTACCTATTTGGAAACAAACTAAATCGGTGGAAGGGACTTGGCACCAATTAAATTGTCAATCTAAGTCTTATTGCTACACAACGAACAAAAAGAAGCATCTCCATTCGCTCCCGGCACATGAAGGAACAACTTTTGCTGTTATAACAGGTCCATAGACTCTGATTTGTGTTGTAAATTATAACCCCGGGGAAGAAATGAGGGTTTTTATTGAAATCTTCGTTTATTTATTACCAGAAGACCAGCAATAAAAACTTTCTGGGCTTCTTTTGAAACTGCACAATTTTCTTCGGTGTTCACGTAAACTCGATGGCGCATTATTGATGTAAAAATAACCCACAAAAATCACTAAAACGTCAACATTTAATTAAAACATCTATGGGTTACTTATATAGGGTAAATATATCTCTATTGCGTTACGCAGCAAGATTCAACACCGTTGTACGTCTGTGCAACCTGAAACGGATATAAATCAAACCAACCACCTGCTTCCAATATGATCGCAAACTAAACGAACGGAAAATCGTTTACGGTTCGCCGCGCAGCGCTCATTGGAGCGTGCAAATCTGTTGGAGGCACGTGCCTTAATCTTGGGCGGTCATGCGTGTCGTGCGCACCTGTACCTCCCCTCTCCACGTTTAGGGGGCGCAGCTCTTGATTTAACCTCAGCACGAGTAATGACGCCGGAGCAGGAACGATCGATGCGCGCCAGACAGCTGCGAACTTCGTCACGTGTCTGTTGTAGAACAAATTCGCGCGGCGGAAGAATTTCACGATGTTTACTGAGTAAAAGGAATGGCGTGGAATGATTTCCAGCTTCTGATGTTTCATTCAACCTTAGATGTTTCCAATATCGATTCAAAGTGTTTTCAGTACAGTACACTTTTCCCTGATAATATGTTGTCTGACAAACAGTTTATACCTGATTAAAAAACGACTCTTCAGGCCGAAGACGATTTAAAAGCTTTTTTTTATATTAAGTTGGATCGTTCGCATTGCCCAGAAATCGTTAATAATATATAATACAAATAAAAAAAGAAAAAAAGAAAATTTTCCACCCAGCCGCGCACTGTTTACGGAGGTCCTTTGAAGCGTGCAACTTTCCAACTTGGACTTTCATGAATCGGTCGGATCCGTTTTTTCATCCTGGAGCCGCGTCCCCAGCTGTGCAAAGCGCAAACCGGAAAAATAAGGGGCCAAAATCACCCCTAACACCTGGTTTTGATGACGGGGAACAAGCCGCTAATTCCTCAACACCAACAGAATCGAATGCGTACTTGCACATGGCTACGGATGACCTAGATTACTGTTGTTGCAGCAATATAGTGGAAGAATCCACGCAAGCACTTTGTGCTGTGGTAAATTTATTTCTAGCCTTTGTGAATTTCATCCGAAAAAGTGGATTCCTGCACTATTGCTTGTGACATTTCTGTGATTGCCATCTAACTGTGATTGCAAATTTGAGAAAAGTTCCTCGGGAACTTAAGTTTGGTTCAGGTTGAAGTACCGGTGTTTCCCGAGCTTTTGTCCTCCTGGCAAAGCGTAAAAAATCTACGGTTTCCCGAGAATCTCAGTTTTCGGAAGTTTCACAAACTTTCAACTGGAGATTTTTTTTATTTTGCGAAAAATTTTTCGGCGTCATCTGGTTCGCTACAACTAATTCGTGATAATTAGCACTACATATACATAGTAACTTATGTAGTAATAGTTTTCCGTTCACAATGAGCAAAGTAACATGCTATTTCGGCAATTTTTAATCCTGCTAGTGCGTTGTATTAGTTTATGTTTGTAGCAGACGATTCAACAAAAAAGTAATACTCTACTCTGCGCTCTTGCTGGCGCTTCGGTTACATTATGTTTTGTTTTTTTTCAAAACGCATTTAAATTATATTGCAATTTTTTACGTGAAGTAACTTGTGTCTCGCACAACAAGTTGAAAAAAGTTAGATTTCAGGGGAGAAACTAAAATATTGGCACAATGCCACGGTGCTAAGATTTCCAAGTAACATCCGAACGAGGTTAGTCGGGCGCGGTCACTCAATAAACAGAAGCGGTGGAATTTGAAGGGGAAATACTTCGATTCGCCGGTTCGACGAGGTATTAGAACCTTCTACTGCGTCGTTACGCATTCCAGTACAGTGATTTCATTTACCGAATGTAAGATGTGAGAAAGTCTCAACGTCACTAGCCATCGTCCCCCGCTTAGCCGCAGAATCCGACCGAGTGACGCTTCTATATATAGCGTGAAGCATTTTCTCGTCTGCGTGCGGTTCTGCGTGACTGGTTGAAAGCGGGAGGCGGAATTGTACGTAAAGAGAACGTAACCACGCCAACGTTGAAACAATGTAATCGCGTCTGAGAAGATTGAAGCCGACCGCATTCGCATTACGCCGCCAATCACCAGTTTCACGAGGCGCTGAGATCGGCTTCGGTGTGGTTCACGTTCTCACGTACACCATCGAACACCTTTGCGTACGGTTAATCGCGTGGTTGTCGCGACTCTCGCGTCTGACAATCGGTTAAGAGATTACAACCGAGTTTGTGGCGTTACACTTACACGTGGGCAGACAGCATGTGTCGTTTTTGAAGTGATATCAAGTTTTGTAGTATTTTTGTTGCAAGTTTTTTTTCTGTCCGTTACGAAACAAACTTCACATTGCAATCTGTGGGTGAATGAGGAGAATTAGGATCATGTTTTGAAAAACATTCAGAAAACAATGCGCACTATCTTGAAATATGATGTAAAAATTTCGAAGAAACCTCTTCGTGCGCACGTAATATTGACAAACCGTCGGTCTTGTTTTGAACGAGACTTATTTGTAATAATCGTAACGGCCAAAAGTTTGTCTAAGAACACGTTCCGTTAAACTTCTTTAAAACAACGCGTGTTTCAAGAAGAAAAATACACACAATTTCGCCTGCTGTTTGAACGCAAAACAACCAACATTAGAGCCAATTTTCACTTTGAATGTTATACGTATGACCCCATACCTGAAACCACGTGACCGCACGGGCGAAGGAAGTGAACGTGATTTTCTCACTTGCTTTAAGTTTGAAGCTCAAAGTGTTTTCGCAACACTTAAGACACCGATCGACCGATAAAAACGATGATTCGTCACAAGATGTCACGTGATGTCACGTGATGTCAAGGTTTCTTCCAACGAACAAATAAAAGCTACAACCTTGGAATGACCTTGTCATGGTAGGAGTTGGTAGTTTGTCAGCGTCACACCTAAGTACACGGAAAAATACGCGTTATTTTCCTTCCGCCAATTCTATTTCAGCATCGGCACAAAATTTCCATAGTCCGTGCGCCGGGGGTATTTAGAGATCGTGTAAGGATAAATGAGATAGCGGAATATCACGGTGGGCATGGGAGCATTTACTGTGCTTTAAACCTTCAATGTACGAGTGTAGTCATGACAGTTGACTTTTGCGGGATCAAATTTAAAGGTGATTGTGGAATGACTCGCGTAATTCGTTAAGACCGCACACGCGCGCGTAAAATTTCTCGGTCATGATTTGGGTGACAAATTTGTTATTTTGTTACTTATTGTTTTTCCAGCATTTTTCTTTCTTGTTTTAATGCCATTCAGAGTAGCCGAAAATATCGACCACGAAACGTGATTTTCAAGAGTTTATTTTGACAAAATGTTTGTGGAACGCGGCCAGTTTTAAGCCAAGATTACCCCGGCAAGGAACCCTAACATCAAGGATTTGTTGTAAGCAAAATTATGTGCTTCCACTGCCGAGCTGTCATTACGGTGTCTGTGACAATTGTTTGTGTAACGCGTTATGCAAGTCACCTCTATTACCGGGATCCTTGCACTGAACGTCTACCATGTTTACATAATTACCAACACTTCGGATGAGGACAACGCCGGAGAAATGAACTTACACATTTACCAGAGAGACATTATGCACCGGTCGCATTTAACAATTGCCTGTGACGAACGGAAATTCTCTCCCCTACCGTGCCGCTTCGGATTTGTTGATATTTACGCGGCGAGCGAGATAATCCTCAAATTGAGGGCACCGGTGTTTGTTGCTCCGTAGCGAAGTATTTCTCTTTTCACGAGCCGGGGCTTTGACAACTTTTCCCTTCGCGCGTTCCTCATTGTTAACTTTCTCTTCACCTCGGCCACGAAGAAAAATGAAAGAAGAATTACAAAATCCGGCGCCGGCCGGCATCGCAGAGCGGCAAGCACAACAGGGCGAAAGAAAATTGCACAAATTAAGTTGTATGTTTTCTTTGCCGGGCGCCGGGTGAAGAGAGTTCCGTTATTTTGACTGCCGACAAGCCAACCGGGATCTTCACCAAACCCCAAACTGCTAGTTTATTTTTCTTTCCCTTTCAAGCTCAACGCGCCATTATCTTACCACAAAGAATCCGCGACAATACCGTGGTATGCAGAATCCGGAAGCTCAAGTTGATTGCTCGTTTTCCACGAAAACTGCTTTTCTTTTATGTACATGGGCCTGCTTTGATTTTCTATATTTCCGGCAATGACATAACACAAGCGTTGGGGTAGAAAATGCGTGTGTTTAAAGGTTGTTCTTGTTTATAAGAAAGTTGAATCAACACTGCGTGTACGATTTATCGGCGCATGTATGGTTCGTGCATACATTTACATCTTTTTTGGCGAGGTTTATCTGGTAACAATTATCTTTACATACGACAATCACTGCCCACATGTATAAAAATGTAGAAAAATATGGTGCTTTGTTAAAATATTTTAAGTCCATTTTTCTTGTGTTGCTGCATAAAAGTTTTGTTTCTGTGACGACACAAAGTTTTTGTGACGACACAAGACATAAAGCGCTGGGCCAGGGTTAAGTTATTTGCCAGTAGATAAGTATACAGACACATAAAAACATTTGATCACAAGAATCTACACCCTAACAAACTTTTAACTTTCATAATTGTCGTTGAACGCAAACCAGACATACCTTAGTGGGTTTTTGGTACTCATACGGTATGTGAATTGAAAAATTAAGCTTAAATATCGATAATTATATGTTAATAATTACTGTACCCGCATGCATAATATTTCGAATCACATTATACCGCAGAAAGTACAATATTTTATATCGTTACAAACCAGATTGGTCAGAAACAGTCGGAGCGAGCAATCACCAATGAAACTCATATCGTTGATAAAATGATTTTTTTTATTGCGGTTGCTATACAACACCACACAAAAGAACGCCGCCAAATTTTCTCTTGAGAGGATGAAATGTTGCTCCATTGTCCCCTATTGAGTGAAACTGCTTTGTTAGGGAGAATATATGGAGAATTATTCGACAGTTTAGAAGTAACGGAATCGGCGGTTTCTCCTTACTTCAAAAAAGCGCGGCTTACATTTGCCCCCTAGCCAACAAAACCAACTTGAACGATTTTCTTCAGCTGTAAACGAAACAATGACAACATGTGGAAACAAAAAGTCTGTAAAATTTAATCAAATTTGCCAAAATGGTCTATAAACGTGAATAATGTGTAGCTATAAAACGTTGTATATGAGCCATGACCTGGTTAACAACATTTAATATTTTCTTTCTGAAATCAACCTTTTCCAACGCCACTTGTTGTGCGTAACACAGGTGGAAACTTCATTTCAGAAATTACAATTCAAGTATCCTCATGTCAAACGCAGTTTATTGCAAAGAAAACGTGTTTCGCTAGAAAGCATTATCAGTTATAAAGTAAAACGGAAAACGAAAGTAAAATGGTGAAAATTAACTGAAGATGCTTTTTAGCGAAACATATTTTCTTTGCAATAAATTGCGTTTGACACGAGGGTATAATTTTACCTGGTTAAGGTTATTTATGCAATACGTCAGCAAAAAAGCAGACACGGTACCAAATTAATTTATTGCTCTTTAGCACGCCTACTGGTTTTGTTTTACAGTTCGTGCTGTCGCTAGAGAGCAGAAGACGTTTGTATGTCTTTATCACGTGACATAGCATAGCAAAAGTGAGAATACGACTTCACTTGGTCCAATGAAACTTACTGGAATTTTTCAATAACAAAGTCTACAAGCTGATGTCGTTCTCTTTTGCTCTTTTGACTGCTTACCCGCTGCCAGTAAGGTTGATGTTGAGCAGTCAGTTTTCTATCACTATCACTATAGGCAGTGGAGCGTTTCCAATTTTTTGTCAGTCGGTTCTATCACAAAAGTCATATTTTTCAGCCGGTTCTGTTACAAAAAATCCATTGACAGTAGCTAGTAATGCTAACCGGTAACTCATAAAATTTCGTGAGACGGTTCATAGAACCGGTGCGAACCGGCTGAATCCCACCACTGACTTTAGGCTACATTTCAGAGACCCGCTGGTTTTTAAGTTTGTTCGAGTATAGAGACACTCAGTGCAGAAAACACAGAAGAACCAGTCATGCAATATAAGAAGAGGGAGGGCATTTTATCTTCCATTTAAAGAAATTGAACTTCCCAAGGCTGATAATCATGCCCAGAACATTTTTGTCCTATTAAATCTGCTTCTTTATGTCTGGTTGCTTTAAGTTTAATTCTTCCTGCTTGTTTAGGAAACCTTTTGTTTTGCTTTGCACAAAAGTTTGCTGCCTCTGTTCCAAGTAAGCTCCCATTATGGGGGTGCTTGTGAAGGCAAATGCCTGCCACTGAATTGTGTAGAATGAATGCCAGTGAAGCATTTCCTACATCAGAAGATCCAAGTATTACTATTGCTAGTACCACCAATGGTAAGCAGTTATGCTAATTTATATGCATCATAATAGAGTTTTTCAGTGGATATAGCAAGTCAACATTTAAAATATATATGCCATATTTGTTTTAATGTTTCAAAATGTGATCATGCTTTTTTTGCTTGCAGATGGCATTGTATCCCCAGCCAATGAGGTGGTAATACTTCGTACAGCAATACTCGTTGCCCTTCTGATATTATCACTGGTTGGTAATGCACTGGTCATGCTGTCGGTTGCCCAGGCAACAAAATCACGCTTCAATCCTTTCAATGCATTTCTAATCAGTCTTGCTATATATGGACTGGTAGAATGTGCTCTCACAATGTCCTTAGCTATTGGTGAGTTACCATTGCTTGGTCTCATTTGTTTGTAAATGGAGCTTTTCATAAACTTGAACATAAACCTAACTAATTTTTGCATCTCTTGCAAAATCAGCTTTGGGAAGTTATATCTTTCTAAATACTAAATTTGTTGCTTGTATAATGCAGGTTTTTCAGTTGAACGACAATGGATGTTTGGTGATTTTCTGATTGGCTTCAATGCTTCTTTTATTCAACTGCAGAATGTGGGTGTTATGTTAACAATCCTCTTCATGTCCATTGATAGGCAAGTTGTGTGTGAAGTCAATATTATCATCATATGCTGACACAGCATGCTATACGCAAGATAACATGTTGAAAAGTTTTTTGTGTTGGTCTACAATAAGTTGTATAGATTTGCTTTTGGTTTACAATGATATAATGAGTAATTCGCTGTGAAATGTGGGTTGCTTAATATATAATTAAAAATTTTTGAGAAAATTTGGCATATGCTGTTTCTAAGAACAAAAAGCAGAATACTGTGTGAATGTTCATCAAAAGAGATGTACCTTTGTGCATGTACCCATATAAAAACCCCAGTTTATTTAATTTTTACAGGTATGTGGCCACCACTTGGACTTCCATGTACCACAGTTTGGCAACTGTGCATAAAGCTAATTATGCTGTCCTATACACATGGATACATGCTTTCCTCTTTGCTCTTCCACTTCTCTTCCAAAACCAGATGAGTGGAATGAAAGCTCGGGATTTTGTGGAAAGATGTTTATGTGGGTTACAGGAAGGCACTGCTGTCAGTTATACGTAAGTTGTCCTTATTGTTAAATTTTTTCATTGAAACATTATCTTACACTGAGGTGTAACAAGCTTAACTGTCTATTACATATTTTTTCATGGATCACTGTCAGTGACATTTACATATTGCCTTTCATATGTTCCAGTGCATCAATGATCAGTTTATGCATGATCCTTCCCATTCTTCTTGTTGTTGTGTTTTTGTCCCTTGTTGCCGTGGCAGCAGTTAAAGAGAGAAAGAAACTAATATCAGCCAACTCCCCGCAGTATGCCAACTACCTAATACAGGTGATTTATTAGTTTTCATCAGATTTATCCTTAGTTAAACACCCTGCAATGAATACTACTACATATGTGCTTTTATTACATTTATACTAGAGATATATAATGTGCTTTGCTAATTACAAAGAAAAACGTGAAAATGCATCAGAATGGCATTGTGTCTCTCTGTATTAAGGAAGCAATACCAGTAATAGGATGTCATATAATGTGGATGTGTTTTAATGGGAAAGTACCCTTTTTGCATATTTCATTGTATATAACTATAGAGATATAACAATAATGCACTTCAACCCAGTTGACCTTGTAATTGTCCCCACGCAACTAAGAGTATAAATTAAATAGACCAAGACAATTTTATTTCCATGACCAACTGGTGCTATATTATTTCTTTCAGCAATCCACCGTACTGAAAGAAGCAAGATGTGGACGATACGTGACTTTCCTCTTCATTTTGTATCTACTCTTCAAACTTCCCTATCAAGTGATTGATATTTTGACTCAACTTAGCGTGGGTCAAGCGTTCATTCCCGTTTCTGACATTGGAAATCTCACGGAGTCAACGGGTTACAACGACACACAGTTTTACTATCAAACTGCTTTGACGTGGATGTTATTCTGTTTCTCATCACTTTACCCAATTCTGACGTTCCTCTATTTTCGAGATCATTGGCGACGTATCAGAACATGCGTTTGCTGTGGGACAGCGACTGTTTCCATTGCCAATAGTAAGTCCATTTGCTTTTGTGGCCCCATATACACTCTAACTCTGCTTGCTCCAGTGTTTGTGAGTTTGCAATTACGAAAAGTAAACTTGGACTTTGGAATAGATGTAGTTTCATATTCAAACACTTCCCACACAAAGTATGAAGTTGGTTTGTGAAAAATAGGACAGTGTTTTTCCAGGATTTGATTAATTTACGGTTTTTATGTATATATTTTTTCAATGAAATTTGCCAACTGAACCATTTAAAGTTGCCAGGTTCCATTTGTCATAAACTAAACACCTATCATGATTCCTCTTGTTCCTCGTAAGTTTAAACTCCTTGGTTGTTGCTGGAATGATGATTACCTAGAACAACACATCCAAGACACACACATTTTTTGTAAAAGCGACAATTTGACCCCCACATGACATGTGTCACTGAATAGTTTGTGACACTGCTTGAACAAAATCCACTTGTGAGTTGTGTAACATGAGAACACTGTTATTCTGTGGTGTTGTCTGCTGATGTTTTTTTAATTGGCTGTTTGGATGGTTTTCATGCTAATTTGGAATAGTTGTGGATTTCTAAATAGAGCTTGTGGATAAAATTGCCAATGAAATGAAATCAATGAAAGCAAGTTTAGTTAAAACACAATATAAACACATGAAACAATTTGTCTTACATAAAATTGCAACAACAAAACATCTGTCATCACACCCTGTATTGTTCTAAGTGCTCTCGACATAATGTGCAAATTGTCAAAATCATGAGCATATGATCTCCCGAACATACATCACTACACATGCTTCTGTCAGTGTTTGAACAAAGGGCGAACGCTACTGTTGATGATACTCGACTACAAATTGTATCGAGTGCAACCTGTGTTACTTGTATTAACAGTGGAGTGGTTACAGTCATTGTTTCAAGGGCTATTAATCATAAAAGTTGCTTGCTCAACCGGTTTTACCAACCACCAAACCAAACTGTATTCGTTTCGTTTTCCGGTGAATTTGTCATGCAGACTCCAATTACTTACAATTGCATTGTTTAATTTTTCTTTGTTTAATCCTAAAAGTAGTTTTAACATATATGACTTATTGGTGTGTTATTTTTCTGCAAAAAATTTTACTGTTATGTACTTCTAAGCCAAAAGTTCTTCATGCAGTTAACACATAAATAGTCAGGAGTTTTTTTACCTGGTAAAACAATGTTTTATTTTATTATCAAGGTTTTTTGTGAAATCCATTTTTTTGTTTTAAAAATGTTGTTTTTTCAGGCTTCATGTCAGCAAACAAGCTTTTACAAATGTTACATAAGCTATTGTCTTGTTTGCCAATATAATTATGTGCTCACAATGGCAGCCTGGTATATTGTTTGTGCCTTTCAGGCCACGGAAATCGAGCAACGAACCTCCGGCAGATCAGACAAAAGGAGCGCCGCCGTCAAAAACACCAGCGTCAACTGGCGAACAGGAATAATAACAATACCAGGTGAACAAAGGCAAAAATGTAATAAGGGGTGTTACAAATGCTTGTTATGGCCCATTAAAACCACTTTCCTGAGTGTGAGGGCTGTAATTTGAGATGGTTTTGTTGAATTTTGCCACATGCAAAACTTTCTAACATTAGGAAGTTGTTTACTAAATCATAAATTGATGTAATTTCGAAGTGCAATTGTTGGTAAAACTTGAAAATAAAATTTGTAGTTTTTGAAAAGTCTCTCTTAAATTTGTCTGCAAAAGATTATGCCTGTAATTCAATATTAATGAAACCTTGAGCCAATACTAAAGCTTGGTATTTGCAGAACACCCAAAGCCACCTATGCTGCATCCGCGAATGGACATGTTAAAGCTCCCTCTAGTGTCTCGTCAAACATCACCAGCGAGAAAGTTGCGGTAAATGGAAGCACATCACAAGGTGGAGACAAAGTTTTGTTTCGTGTCCCTGTGCTCTATGCTGCCACCGATGGTCTACATCTTGTTGCTTCTGAGAAAACGCTTGGAACAAAAAAAGGAGAACACAAAAAAAGGTTGAAATAATTTATTTCCTTCGTTAAATTTTTGTCACCGAATTTTATGGAGGTTTTGTTTTCATCTTCCAAGGTTTTTTTTTAGTAAATTCAACCAACAAAAAAAAGCTTGAAACTGATTGCTGTTAAAAAGTATCTACTTTATGTCATTTAAAACATGGAATATAAACATTATGAAAGGCGTGCTTAATTTTTGTTTTTTTCTGGTTTGATGAACAAACTGTCTTTATAGGAGAAAGATCACAAGCGGTAAAACATCAACTTCCAGTGAAAGATCATCTGCACATACTGCTGGAACTCCAGATGCTTTAGACACATCCAAAGGCTCTGGAACAAATGCAAAAGACAGAATCCATGATCTGAACGATGAAGAACTGAGACCCTCGTCGGTGGTGGACAAACGTGTGGACGTTACAGGATCAAGGGATGGACTTAATGATGTCCGTGAAGAAACCGGTTATATAAATTCAGATTTTGACGATGATACTGAATCTGAATTAAATGAATCGGCAAACAGTCGCACACTAATATGGCCTCATCGTCACACTTCCACAGTCAAATCCTCATCAGTCCCAACAACTGTGTCAAGTCCACCAGGTCAACTTCACATCAACAGGGTCAGTGATCCGAATGATATGGGATCACATAACCAGGGAGATTCATTTGCAAGTTTGAGACATAGCGTTCACTCTTACCATGGTGGTTTTGATGAAGAAGATGCAGCATCCATCGTACATCCTCACACTCCAACTCCTCCTCCCGACGAAGATCCTCATCTTTTTCTAAATTCTGCATCACCTGATGCTGGAGGTGATTCTGACAGCGATGACACCATAATTGATAAAACTGCAACAAAGAAGATCAAGCTAACTACAAAGAGGAGCAGATCAGTTGCAGTCGCTGTTACCAAGCAACTGCGTCCTCTGTCTCAAGGAGGAGGGATCCAGCTCTTCCGCCGATCCCTGGATGACTCCGGGGGTGGGATTCCAAACCAAGGTTACGGCAGTATTTCAAGAACACACAGTTACAGTCAAGATCCGCTGAGCAACTCCCCTCAAGGCCACGGCAACAAAATTCACCCAAACAATTATGCCTTAAAGTCACCTGACTTGTTTCCTGCTTCCTCATTGGACGGTTCATTTTCATGGCAGCGAGGTGAGAAAGATGATTTGGTTCTTGTTGATTTTGAGCGGCCCCAGAGTTCGTCGATAGACGGCCGGCAGAATAAAAGCAAACTTAACATTTTAACAACTGATACACAAAGTTAGCTCACACTGTAACCTTTCAACTTTTACAGTTTGCAATGGTTGTAATTTTTTCTCTGCAGCATCTTTGTTTGTTTTATGCAATAACTGGTCATTTTTTTAAAGTCATTTTTTAACCTAATCTGCCTTATTACACTTTTTTAAGCTTGAGACATTTTTTGAGAGATGGCCATACATGCTACAATGCCTTGCTTTAAAAAATATTTTCTTAGTTTGAGAATATTATAGTTTTTGATTTATGCCAATTGCACAAACCACCTCACGAGTAATATTGTGCAGCCATTTCATGCTGTGTTTCATGTCTGGTTACAATTGTACTTTATGTCAATTTTACAAACATTAGTTACTTTCACGCGGCCAAATATTTTTTCTTTCCATGATGGCTGAATACAAATAAAAATCGTGTGTAAAACATAGGTCCTTGATTGGAGATTTTCAACATTTTGTGATGTATGAGCCAAAGTTTAAAAATCTGGCGTTATTATTATAAAACGTGATATAAAATTAATTTTTGTTTTTTTACTTCAATTATGTTGCTGAGGTGGTTTTGCCGTCAGGGCAACATATCATGTAAAACATATTGACTTCAAATACTGTCGATGCCTTATTCTAATTTTATTGTGGGTGATGATTCTTCACATTTTGCGTGCAATACAGTTTCATTTTTGCCTACAATGTTCGTTTGCTCGCACGCCATTGTTATTGTTCTATTCCATTGTCTCATTCGCGTCTTTCGTTTGTCGTCGGCTTCTTCGAATCGCAGCTTTGTCGCTGGTGTTGGTTTCTGGGTGTGTTCGTGCGTAGGCGTGTTTCGCGTCGCTTTTTAAGCCGCATTGGCTCTGAAACACGCTACCTTACAGGGGCAACAATGAGAATAAAATTACAAAACCCATTTTCTTCTCAAACAAACAACTTCATTCATGATGCACAAGCCCAGTTTTAAAGCTGACCTGTTTTACTTTAATTTATTAAAAACTTGCTTATATCATTTCGTGTATTCTGACCATCGCCATTTTACCCCTACCGGTTCCATTCAGTTTGTGGTAATCTAGCAATTGATTATATAAACGCGATCGTTAAGTGTGATGCGGTTCAACTACATCCGAAAAAGTTTAGTTTTTGTGGGATTTCCTGGCATAATTTTGTTCAAAGATGTTTTTTTATGACGCATTACAGTGATATGTTCGATCCCTTTGCATCTGTAACACGATGTTGCCTTGGAAACTCTTTCAGGATAAAGGATTCCTGTTTCCAAATCTTTATAGTTGACTTGATTGTGGATTTTCTTCGTTTTAAAGCTTTTTCTACACCGATCAAAGCCATTTTATTATATTTTTGGGCAATGGAGACGCCCGGGCCAGATTCCCAGTTTTTGCCTCGCTGTTGCTGTTACAATCGTCTCGAATACTTTCTCAATTTTGTCATTGTGTTGTGGTACTTCTCGATTCAGATTCCATTTCACGTAACTGGAAAACTGTTTGTTGGTGGTTATTGTATTGTATCCGATTGCTTTTGCGACACATTTGCACTAGGTCGTGGCAGAGTATGTGAATTTTTACTTACAATAAATTGCAATGTCATGGCCTGCGTGGAAACCGTACGCTGTCTAAATCTTTTCACTGGCAGCAACACTGCGTTTCGTGTCAAACTGACCGTGACCAGCTTACTGGGGCATAAAACGTGCGAAAGGTTATTTTACACGCATAACTGAACAGACGCTTCCCAGTTGGAAATTTGAACTTTAGCGCCCTCTGTTGATAGTGTTTTTCTTGTTGTATTCTTGCGATTTTGCCCAATCTTTAAAACCGCTTCAAAACGTCAAGGGTAATAATGAAGAGTCCAATTTGCATCCGTACGCGCCTGACTGCATTAACACAAATTTAACGTAAGTTCTGTTTCATTAATGTTGTGACCAGTTAATGTTAATTGTTGTTTGCTATACTTTTTTCTTTAGCCCGTCTGATCGTGCAAATGAGTGATTCGCAACCTTGACAGTGCCACAACCAAATTCAAAACCGAAAATAGGGCCGGTCGTAGCAGATGGAGGCCGATTAGACAAGACTTTTTGTTTGTAGACTTGTTTGACCGAATCGCACACTTGGATCCGCGCTTGGAAGGGCCTCAAATTCCTGTAACGGGCGACCACAGCATAATCTCAACATATTTTAGTGAAAAAATTCATCCTGATACTAATGCTCATGAAGAACAACCGTGTCTATGAAACGTAACCACAGATTAAAAACGTTTTAACCACAGTTTGTCTCGTAGTGGAACATAGGGAAGCAGGGTTGTGGTGTTTGCTGAAACAGTTCGCGTGCAGTTTTCATCAGGAAAACCTAACTGAAAAACAACGAAGTATATTGTGGGCGAACAACATGAAAACGCGTTGGGGGTGAAGCCGTTTTGCTTACAACTTTGTGTGTGTCGACGCTCAGTTTCTCGGAAGTTGTTTTGTTTCAAACATTTTGTAAAACTTGTTTGGATGCAAAAAATAACTTCCTTTTCTGGAGGCATTTCGCTGCGTTTTCAAAAGTTTTGATTTTTACTACAGTTTTTTTTATCTTTCACGTGTTTTCGTAATCTGTCGGTCCGCGCTTGCCACATCTTCCATCCGTTGTATGTTGCAAGGTTCCGCAGTTGTGTGCAGAGCGTGTGTGACGTAGTACGAATAAGCCTTTTCATTATAACCAACATCTTGTATTGTTGTTTTATAGACACTGGAGATGCATTCAATCACGTTTACACGCTTCCTGTTTTGTTTGTTAAATACGATACACGACCAAAAGAAATATAAAAATGCAATTTCGTAGCGCGGCTTTTAACTCAAATCAAAGCAAATCATGTTTATTTTGCGAAAAAAGCAACTACGCGAAGAACAATATACAAGGAAATGAAATGGCATGGGCACCGATAAAACCATAAAGGTTATCGAGTCAGGCGCCCATGTAAAGGTGATTTCCTTACGGAGAATCACCGTCTGTCGTAGGATCGCAGCCAGTCGCACTATGAGGTTATGGGTTGCGACAAGCTGCATGTGACGAAAGGTGGCCACCCGGCCGTGCTGGCCAAAGCAATAAACCCAACGAAACGCAAACGCCAATTCGGTTCTCAGAACGTTTCCTTTGATCCACATCGACAGACCTTAACGTCCCGAGGACAGTCCAAATGTGGTGGTTTTGGTTGGAGACGGTCGGGATCGTATGGAGGTTGCGCTTGTTGAATCAACGTAGGTCTTGCTGATGGTCAATCGCACGTTGTGATGTTGGTGTGCAGCGCTCCTAGGTCTGAAACAACAACGGATCCTACGGCAGTAAATTGTTCATTTAGGCGTAGACTGTACAGTGGAGTATAGATAAAAACACAAGAAAAAAAGGACAGGAAAAACGCAATAAACGACAAGGAGACTACGAAGAAAAAGGGAAAAACGGACTGCTAACAGGGTGGATGGAAAGGTATGCTAATACTGAGATGTGAAAGATAGGCGATAACTCACCAATCGAAAAAAAAACACAGATTATTTAATAAACATAAAGTTCAGGTTCGTTGATAGCAAAGGGTTGGGGACAATTTAACGGTCCTTGTGAACGGTGAAGTGCGCAAGAATATAATGGCGTAACCAATGAACAAGCTATTCAAGCACTGCTGACATTTCGATATCTTTTCAGAATTAGATTATTCAAAGACTTTTGCGTGTGTTTTTTGAAGCGGCAACTGCAGTGATACAAAGGAAAGTGCAATACAGGAGATAATTGCTCCATATAAATCAAGATAAAGTACAATGTTTTTGAAGAAACGAATTAAAACGTTATTTAATTTCATCGTAATTTAAGGACTCCGTTAATTACATCCAAATGTTTGAAATACTTTGAAATGTACTACAGACGTCAGAAGTCTTGTGTTTGGATTTGGAAAGAAGCAGGTTGTTAAAAATATTCCAAGTAAGTCTGTTGACAATATCTCGTATGCGGTTTATAGGTTTTTGTGTAATCTGGTTGTCCGCTTACGCTTACTGTAAGTGTAATGGGAGATTTTATGCGACTATTTCGCCGTCAAAAATCGGCGTCGAAAAATGACCAACATGCAGACAACCACTTTGTTCCTGCGACTTCCTTTGAAATTATCCCAGTAAGCGCCGATGCAGGTTCGGATGTTGACGTTGGTGTGCATGGAAATATTTTACCCAAAGCCCAACCAGATGACAAGAACTTGGAACAGAAAGAGGATGATGTTTTCAAAGAGCCAAAGGGCTGGAGGAAATCTCTGCGAAAACTACGCTGGAAAAAGAAAGAAACCAGTGTAAGCATTTCCTCAGACAACTTATCAAGCCTCCCCACTTTATCAGATGAACAAGAAAATCATGTGACTCCAAGAAAATCGTCTCAGAAAGTAAATAATCGCTGGTCATACTCACCCGACCTGTGTGAGGAAAATGTGCCTGGAGCCAAGGAACTTCGTGGTACCCTCGAACGGAAACTCAGCGTTAAGTTGGAAGCTGACGAAAATCAAACACCACAGCCTGGGGAGAGAAATTCGGCTTGGAAATATACAAGACATCAGCGTCCTACAATAAATCTACTGTCACAAAAGATAAATCACCAAACACAGATTGATGAAGTCAATGAAAATCAAGATATCTTAAACAATCCCAGGAGTAGTTTTGATCATCCACAATACTCCTATGCCGGTTCAACTGTCAGCGTTCCGCAAACTTTGGACATCCCTCCACATCTCAGTAACATGTCGCATTTGTCACAAAGCGAACCAGCATTTGCTCAGAACCAAAGTCTCACGCAGCTTTCTGACAAGGGAAAATCCTCTCCTGGTTTAATGCAATGGGCGGCTGACGAATTCGCTCGACAAACAGAAAAACACAAATCACCAAAAAAGGGTATATATTTTATATATTATAGAATAAGTGACACAAGGGCATGCATATGCTAGACAACTCTATTATAACTTTTCAAACTTCAAACCCGTATAACTGATCCTATATTCATCTTTGCAAATCTCAATGCTGTCATAAAAAAAACAAATATAAAACATTTCTTGATAAAATAAAACATGCTTTGTTTATGAAACAACCAACAACATATGTTCAAAAATTTACAAATACACAACGAAATTGTTAAAAGGTAATACACCACAAAATTGTCTTGAATTTGTTGAACTTTTTATGACAGGGTCTGATGCTGCACTTCCATATACAACAGCTCTAAAAAACTCTTCAAATACCCCAAGATATTCTGCTGATGAAACACCGGAAGAGGAAGAGGAACCGTATGACCTACAGGTAAATTTATAATCGGTAAGAGTGAATGATTTAGTTTAACATGTAAACACTTTCTGTAATTTTCTTGTTAAATGCAACTCTGTATAGCCACTTTCTACCAGACCATATTTTGCAAAATCACACTTGTTGTGAGAGATGTTGCAACCAATTAGTTAAAATGTCTGTTGTAGGATATCGACGATGTTCTGACTGGTGTAAATGCAAGGACAGCAACTCTTCGCAGTTTACACGGACAAAACTACAATCCACATGATCCAATACACGCCGTTACAGGTTGGCGAAAAAAATTTTTTGTTTGATTAATTCTTCACAAAAGTAGGAACAAAACCTTATGTCATTATTGCTGTGTTTAGAAACTGTATTGTAATGGAGGTAGTAACAAACACATGGTAGTAACAATATTTGCACTCATGGCACACATAACTGTTTACACTGAAATATACAACTTCCTTATGGGAAGGCATTGTCAGTTATTTGAGCAAAATTACTTCCTATTGTCGGTCTGACTCTCCTAGTCTGCAGAGTTGTAACGCACCGTCCCATTATTATTTGTAAAATTTTGTGACTCTTAATTTACTTTTATTTTCTATTATCTTGAGTATCAACATCACCCTTGTTCAAATATGACATTTGTTTGGTTAGGTTCTTTAATGAGGGGAAGGGCAATAACACAGTTTGAACGTGATGCCGAACTAGCTTTGGAAAATATGGATTATGCAGACCCACCTGTTGATCATTATTACCGGAACCTGAATGATGAAGGGTCGAACAACAACAGGTTTGAGGGGGTAAGTTGTTGTATTTTACTTTTAGTCTAGGTACATTTTTTATTTGTGATTTTCTGATATGTGTCTTGTGTCGTAAAAATTTACAAATAATTGAAGCTAAATCCTGTAATAGTTCACTATGTTAACTGAACAAAATGATACATTGGATATTATTTATTAAATTTTTCTACATAATATTATTGAATGTTTGTGTAGGATTCAAGTGAAAACGATCCTAAGACTGATGAAGAGGAAGGAATTTATGAAGATTATGGTCCCAATGTGAGTTCTACCATGAGAAATTGTTTCTTTTTAACCCAGCAACAAATTGTTTTGTTTGAACAGCTCGGAGACTCACAATGGGGCAGCCAGGAATTTGACTCATTTTCTGACACAGATGATGAGAAGTATGAAGAAGCGAGCCAGGAACCTCAGAAAACTGAAAAATCTGGCTCTAAACTAAATGACAAAGTAAGAAGTTTATACAAATGCTTTTGTTTTTTTGAAAGATTTTTTTTGGGAAAGTAATGTTTTATAATATAAGCATGATACCCATTAAGATTGATTATAGCAACTGTTTAGATCTAAGATAAGGTCTCATCAGTGCAGCTTGGTGTGATTATTGTGATGTTTTATGTTTGTTTTTTAGTTTGGTAAAGATATTGGAAAGTTCAAGTTCTGGGAGAGATCCTCCGTCAAGAAAAAAATTTCCAACTCAAAAAGTGTCCAAGACAGTGAAACAAGTATTTACAAACTTTTCTATTTTATTGAGTTTGTAATTTTCTTGGTTAACTTGTTATTTAGCTGAAAGAGGGGTTTGATGTATGTACTTGCTTGCATGTGTTACCCTGTATTCATTTACCTTCAAACATAACAGCAATGTGTCCTCTTTTCACTAAAAGTCTGTTTCGTTTAAGGTTTGGAAGGAGACCAGAATGCATTTCTCGAAGTGGATTTGGTGAAGCACCATTCTGCGCCACAACTACCAGTGCTCGTACCAACAGGATTAACCAAGAACCAGTCAAAACGACGCAACATCGTTGGCTCCATCATTTCCAGTGAATATTTGTACATAGAGTCACTACAGAGACTCGAGACAGACTACAGGTTAGCAAGCTTATATGAGCAGTGTTGTAAATGATGGCTAATCTGTAAATATGAAAGCATTAAACCGTTAGCAATGCCCCAGGACATTTAGTAGTAATGTCATGTGCCAGCCATGTGCGCACGAGGATGAAAGTAGTAACCTAAGTATTTAATGCAGACTTAGCCATTTCATTAACAGCTGTCTTGATTGCAGTTTAATATACGGCAATAAAAATCAGTCTTGCTAGAAAAGAACACATACTGTCTATTATCTGAAAATTTTACATCAAATTATCACCACAAAACTTCAAGAAGTATTTGTGAAACTTCTGTGTTACTAGGGCTGCATCACATTTTATATATAGTCATAGTTTATGCTTTAAAATTTGATTTTATATTGTTTCTGATTAGCAACAAACTGTTTCTGATGACACTTGATGTCATGTTTTTCCACACTATACAGCCAGCATGCTTTGGTTGAAGTTTACTGATTTGTCATCACATTTATCTTATCTCACACACGACCCTTGTTATTCTATGTTGCAAGTTCATCTTTACATTCAATTAAACTTTATACTGCCTTATCGTGCGAAGGCATAAAACACTTCTGCATTCACCAGTTAGAATCAGGCAGGAGTGCAGGTTTCCTTGTATTGGCAATAATGCCTTTATACCTGTTTTATATTTGAATTGATATATAATGTTGACCTTCTTCAGCTTCAGATGAATAGCACAGCTTATTGTGTCTGTTGTTTCCATTATATAATGTTATTATGTTGTCTTGCTTTTCACATGTGTGCTTTTTCAACAGACAGGCTCTGCTGGAGCATAAACCACTCATAATACCAACCGACATGGTGGAAAAGATCTTCTATAAAATTTCATCCATCCTCCAGTGCCACCGATTGTTCCAGATTGGTTTGGGTTCAATCGTGGCCAACTGGGATGAGCACGAATGCATCGGTGAAACATTTGTGGCATCTGTGAGTTTGACAGTTTTTTAAGAAATCTTAACCATTTTGTGGTGTTTATATTTCATCAAGGCCTAATAACACAACTTATTCATGGCAGTAGCAAAAAAATGATTACTGCGATATTTGGAAGAACATAAGCAAAGCATTATATTTTATTGATTCTGTGTGTCTTGTGTTTTAATACAGGTTTTAATGAAAAGGAATAAATTGGTATCTCATACTTTTCGAACTCCACATTCTGAAAGAAAAGTCATCATAAACCTTTCCATCTATCATAGCCCACTTAAACTGCTTGATTAGTGATTATTTACATAATATATTGATTTATGATTGAAGTTAATGATTTAAAGGCTTACCATCTGAATATTTTGTTGTTGTTTTTCAGTTTTCCAGCGCCGTGGTTTTGGAGAGTTATGGCGATTTTATCAACAATTTCACGACAGCAATGGATATTGTTCGAAAGACGTGCATTCGTAAACCACAATTCCTCGCCTTCTTGAAAGACAAACAGGCGGAAAGCCCTGACAGGCTCAACTTGTACGGGCTTATGTTGAAACCAGTTCAACGATTCCCACAGTTTATCATGTTTGTGCAGGTAGGAAACAAGTTTTATTTTGGGACTTTGTTCAGTTAAATAAAGCAATGTTTAAATTGCACTCAATAAATATGTACTTAATTAACAGTAGTGTTTTAATAAGTTTAGATTTTACTTGGGCACAGCACAATACCCAATGTTGAGCAAAGCGCAATACCCAATGTTGAGCAAAGCACAATACCCAATGTGTCAATAAATTTGAACACTTTTATGCAAAACAAAAGAAATAATACCAGTATTGGTATTAGATTGTTTGGTTGTACATGACTCGAATACTATACAGTCACAAAGCTTAATTATAGAAATGTTAACTTGGGGGGTCGTATTCAGAATCACAAATTCCTAAAATGTCCACTAAAATGACATCAATTTGCAATGTGACCAATTCTCTTAGTAACACAAATATTCATCAGCCCCTGGAGGGCCAAATTTAAAGACCAACGAGTAAGATTTGACTTGCAGGCCCATACTTTGTCCATGTCTGATATAGAGGAGCTGGTAAAATCAAACCACTCTTTATCACTTAAGGACTTGCTGAAGTACACCCCGTCCACACATCCCGATTGTCTGCCCCTCCAACTTGCACTCACAGAGTTGGAAACCCTCGCTGAACGCTTAAACAATCGTAAAGCAGCTGATGAGGATGAGGCTGACCTGAGGAGTTTATTGGAAAACAGCAACCTTAAATTGACGGCCCAGACAAAGGAGGGACACCGTCGAAAGCTCATAAAGCAAGGTGGGTGATTTATGTTTTGGTTGAACAAGACTGTTGCCACCCTTCTATCACTTACTTGCCCGTACAACTTGCATCTTTGCTTCTAACTACACAGAACACTGCTGGATGTAAGTTTATTGGAATGAATGTTTGTGTAATTTGTGGTTGTATTTTCATGATGAAGTCATAGATAATGTTTGTTGTTTTATTGCCCATGAACCAGCATCAATAATCACCCTGCTAATGCATACTTATATCATTCCTTACTTGAGTGCTTTGTAAACATTGTGGCGCGGCGTGATTGACATTTTCTTTACATTTTTTTCAAAGACATTTGAAAAAAAAACCTTTTGTGCTGTCGAAGTTTAATAAGTTTGTAAGTGTTACATCAGTAAAACACGGTTGTACAGCACTGTTCCTACTTAACTGAAATCGTTCAACTCAAAAAGTTATAACGTCTGTTTAATAATTTAGCCGAAGTGAAAGAATGTGAACACAATGATGACAACCTGATTGAGAAGATGAAGGAATGTCTGCTTGTTCTCACCAATGACATGCTCATCTGCTGCTCCATTACAAACAGGTTTGTTTTTTTCTAAATGATTTTGTGAAACAAAACTTGAAAATTTATTATTGTTAAAAAATGTGCAAAAATGTTCTCTATGTTAATAAAGCAGGAACTTTTACATGACCTGGTTTGCATTTCTTTCTCCATTTTGCTTGTGTTATAAGACAGTAGTTTTACCTGTGTAAGCTGCATACAGATGGCCACTGTTTCGACCTAAAAGGTAGTTTTAACTGTTTGATCACTCTTACAGTTTTATTGTCATCTTATATAATAGTTGTTACTCCCACAACTGGGACGATAGAAAGGTTCTCGGACCCAGACTTTCCTCTTCCGGCTCAATATCCGCGGCTCTCCAAAATACGTTTAGAAGTCTCTCTCTCAGTTTAAGGTCCAACCCCATACATGTGTGCTTTGGTGTGCATGTTGTAAAGTATTGAATGTTGTTGATAGCCAGCCAGTGTGTGGTGCATCGTTAATGTTGGACATGTTTCAACTTGTTGGTATTTGTAGAGTATGAATGTTGTTGCCATGGTGATACGGTATATAAACCACTTTAACGTTAAAGTATTTTTTAAGATACTTGAAAATGATCTGCTGACATAAGTGCTTAAAATATAGTCCAAATAGATTGGAGACAGCAATGCCGGGGTTAATTTGTTGTGTAGCACTTTATATGGAATGCCCACATTTTGTTGTCGTTACTTTGTGTTGCACACAGCATGTCTGCATCATAATTATCACAGTGGATGTACAATCCTTCACAGTCAATGGTTGCCTTTGCCTCAATGTCCTGCTAATATATATTTTGTTTGTATCAGCCAGTACTTTTTGTAATATGACAAGACTTGTTCTTCTTGTAAATCCTTTCATGTGTATGGTAATAGTATCTTCTTCCTTGAGGTAATATGTTTAAATTGGTAGTTGGGTAAAAAGTGCAAGTGTGCCTAAACTTTTACATAATTTCCCCACTGTTCACTTGTAACATTCAAGTTTTGTTTGGTTTTCGGACAATATGTTGTTTGTGTTCGCCAGGCGTCCCCACCAGCGGGGAGTTACGTCAACAAGCAAGGACATGTACAAGATGAAGTGGAGAGTGGGGCTGGACGTGGTTGAAGTCATCGATGGATCCATACGACAATCTGGTGTTGTTGAGAGGGATTCGTTGGTGGCTGATTTCATCCTTCTGCAGGAAATAAGTTAGTGTTGACACTTTACTTGATTGTTCCTTGTTCAGATGTCGTGACCTTCTAAGAAATCATGCTACGAATATTTAGGGCCTTAGGGGTCACAAAGAGTTCACCTATGTCACATAAAATACAACATTTAACTTTAACTTCAGGAGTAAAACTGTAAAAAATCAATCAGGCAAATGTTTTATAGCAGAAAGATATGTTAAACGTGTTTAGAGCTGTCGGCCTGACTGATTTTTACAATTCTTTGGACTCTTTTTTTAATTTTCAGTTGCATATTAAAAATAAAGTGTTTAAGATTAACTGTGGTTACTGTGGACGCTTTATTGCACTTCAGACAAGTTGGTGGGAAAACTAAAGACTTCGCACGATGGTATTTCATCGAGTGCGATCGAGAAATGTATAAACAACACGCAGACAAAAATACGTCAAGCAGAACAGTTCGCCAGTCAACCGGAGAATTCCTCCTTCACTGTTAGATTTCCTGGGAAGTAAGTGCCTTGTCCAACACAATTGACTGCTTACCACACATAAAACAGCCATTGTGGGTCACTAAGGAAAGGTGCAACCCTAAATATAAAACCATCTGGTTTGGCAGATGCAGATGATTGTGATAACATGAAAATGATTTTGCATTAAGATATATGTCCAAAAATGCATGATTTTACAAAAAAATGGGTTCACAAATTTCTTGCTGTAGTTTAATTGTATTTTTATGCATATTCAAACAACTGCACTGAATTGTTTCAGGTCAGATATGGTGACAAGGACATTGGTGTCTGCTTATGCCTCGCAGAAGGATGATTGGCTGGAAGCAATTTCAAGAGCAAAACTGGCTAACTGTAAGAATAAGTTACCGTAATTATGTTCATGATAATAATTGTATTCCTCATAGCCAAGGTTGGTGTACATACTTAGTATTTTTTTCAATGTTTGAAACATCTGGTGAATCGATTATGTTTGCATTGCTTAGTTTTCTTATTAAACGTTCTCATTTTTTTACTTAACGTGGATTAATAGTAAAATTTCGTTAACGTAACAGCCAGACAAAAAAACAAAAACATTCTTGGCCAATGGCAACCCTTACCATAGCAAATGGAATGCAACGCCACCTATGACCATAAACCTTCACTTCTACTTTTGAGATCGTTGTATTTTATTGTTTGTTTGAACAACCTTGCTATCACCCCCCTTACATTCCTTGTATGTGTATTTAACCTTACAGTTAATGACTGGTTGTATCTTTGACATCCCAGAACAATCTATTCATTGTCAGCTATATTTTACAAATCGTATCAAAGATTCTTGCAATTTCCACAAAAAAAATTGCAAATTTGCTAGTAATGCATTTAAGAACAAGTTGTAGTTTGTCTTTAAACATATTTGTTTTGTCTGAAAATTAACACTTGGCTAAATGACTATATATTGTAATGGTTGGCATCGATAAGAACCTTTCTATTTAGTTGAATCCAATTTTGTTTTTCTGTAGAGTGATAATGTATGTATTAATTATGATGAAAATGATGCCCCTTTCTTCCCCTTAGAATTCAAGGGTCATATCTTGGAACTATTCTTCTTTCCTTTATAAAGAAATGAAGAAAACTAATACAAACAATATTTTTATGCCCAGCATCTTCCAATATATCAGGATGGTTTCGATCGGATAATCTACACAATGGAGCTGACTGGAAAACTCCTTTGTTTCTCCGAAGCCTGTCAGCTCACCTCTTGCACAACAGCAATTTGCAGGTATATGAAATTATATTCACTATTGCCTGGTTCAAGGTTGTGGTATCCTGAATTTATTTAAATTTCGATTGAAACTATTTTAGTTCGTGTCCAGTCACTCCAAAATTGCCGTTAACTGGAAAACATATGCCACAGTAGCCAAGTAACATGTGCCACAGTTTCCAATTGACATGTGTCACAGTAACCAACTGGCGTGTCACAGTACCGAACTGACATGTGTCACAGTTACCAACTGACCTGTGCCACAGTTACCAAGTAGCGTGTGTCCCAGTAACCAACTGACGTGTGCCACAGTAACCACCTGACATGTGCCACAGTAACCACCTGACATGTGCCACAGTTACCAAGTGACATGTGTCACAGTAACCAACTGACATGTGTCCAGATACAATGCGCTCATTCCTTCATGCCCCTCAGTCACGTGACGTTGCTATGGTTGTCTTGTGCGCAGAGCACCGTTTTATCCATTGTCAGTGTTTATTACATCACAGAGGATTGCGTGGAGAAAGTCCACGTCATGCAGGTAAGAGTCATTATATAATTGGAATTGTTTTAAATATTGGTAATTTTCCACCTTTTCATAAGGATTAAATCGAATTTACCAGCACAATAACAGCCAACAATCGATTTTACCAGAGATAAAAATAAAAAACAAATTTTACCGGAGCAGCATACCAGCTCACTTTCAACACTGGTTTAAACACATTTCAACAGTAAAATAATTGCCTGGCTTGTTACACAAAAACCCAGTTATCTTAATTGAAGCAAGAGTTGATGTTTGCGGATTGAAAGTTCATTTGTTGGTTTATGTTAGTGTGTTATTTATTAAACATAAGTTTCCTAAGCATTACACAACAACCCTCAACTAATGCCAGTGTTTGGTGTTGTCTCTCTAGGTTGAGAGTTCAGTGCAATGCATGCAGCACTGGAATGCCAACGGTGAGGGTTACAGTGTGTGGCTCGGAATGGAGGCTGGGTGGTAAGTGATAGGATTACAATATTTTGAACGGTTTCACCAACAGTTTTAAACCGTATTCCAGCCTTCGGGAGTTCTCAACCACGAATGGGGTTTACCGTAAGATCAGTGACGTATCCGTGCCGACCATGTCTTCCGTTATGATCATGGAAGCCCACAGGAATAACTTGTACGTCGGTTTATTGGACGGAACTCTTGCAATGTACAACCGACCACCAGGTGGGAAATATTAGCAACACAACTTTTAGGAATTAACCAGTACTAAAGCAAAACCAAGTTTAAACACACGAAGTAAAATAGACAAAGTCAGATAGTCTTAATAATGATTATATTGGTGCCTTGCGGTTGAAAAGGCGTTTGAAAGGGAAATATATGGTTTGGAAAATGTAGAAAAACGTTTTTTAGGAACCAAGAGCTTGGCGCATACACGAGCATTAGACGAAACACGGTTTGCTGAATTTTAGAGTTTCTGTCAGACAAACTCAAACACAACCAGATATTGTTAAAAATGATCACATTGGTGCCTTGATAAACTTTGAAGGAGCGGTTTATCGTAACTTGAAGCTAAGTTGGACTTAGCGTAAGTTTTCTCAGCAAATATTACAAATCAACGCTGGTAGAAAAGTGGTTTTACAGATTTTAATCATTGGCCTTCCGTCTGACGAAGCAAACCTAAAGTAAGCACAGAAACCACACACCACAAGACGGGTTCATCATCTGTAAGACAATAAGCAGAACGTTACGTAACACAGCTGTTACGTAAGGTCATGTTACTTTGCCACGTGACGTAATGGCTTGGGACGCCTTGCAAGTTGTGCGGTTAAAGTGATCCCACAGCACCTGTTGTTAATTTGGTTGCAAAGCCTGCCTTGTAATACCAAGGGTTGTGGGTTCGAACCTCACTGTCAGCTGTATATGCGATCGATCTGTTTTCCCGTCTTGGGGATGCGGATTTTATAGATATTTATACAAGAATTGTGTTTGTCAAATCGAAGGCAAAACTCGCATTGAATAAAATGTTTTCATCGGAGAAAAAAAAGTACACAATCGTAACGACAAATAACTAAAGGTGTTTTCTTATATAACTTGTCGAAAAAGTATTTTTTGCCCATAAGATTTGATGATTCTGACACTTTACCAAGAGTTCTATTTAATTGAAGTTAATTTAATTCGAAATGTTGTTGTTTTGTTTTGTTACCCTGCCAGGTACCAACGACCTGTACCTCATGTCATCCATTGTGGTTGGTACCGGACCACTAACTTGCCTCTCACCTCTCGACGATAAGTTATGGGGTTGCTCTGGCAACAGTGTCGTCACAGTAGATATGGAATCACTTGCAATCGAAAGGTTTGTGTTCCGTCGACAAAAATCAACGTTTTACCTTCAATTAAACGAGTGTTTTCTTATATTTTTTGAGCTGCAAGTTAGCAGAATTGTCAAAAAAAATTTTTTTTGATACGCTGCCACCAAGCGGCCAATTTCCAACAAAAAACAAAATAAATTGACACGTTTACTTACAAATTATCTTTACCAAAATCAAGTAAAACTTTTTCATATTTTACGAAAACTTTCCTTACGGCACTAAATCTGTCCTTAATAATTACAACATTATCAGCCTGCTTAAAACTGTATATATTTCTTCATACTTGTTTCGTTTTAACACCTACCAGTTCTCGGTCGCTCGTCCAAGCTGGTGAAAATCTTGTGGTAAACCTGGTTACCCGGGTTGGCCACGGTTTGTGGGTGAACTTCTGTGAGGAATGCAACATCACCCTCTACCATCTTGACTCATTGAAAAGACTTCAGGACTTAAACCTTGCCCGGGTTATCAGAGATTTTGTGCAAGGTTTGTCAACTTGTATTTAATCCAACTTGTGTTCAAAAATGTTAAAGTTATAAAAAAATGTTATTAAAATTATAATATTTTGAAAATTTACTTTTAATAAACTTGTTTAAGTATTAGTTTTTGAACTGCATACAGTGCTCACTGTTTTGACATATATGATGTCTGTGTAAATAGCAGAAACAATATGCACAGTTTGTAGCTCACTGATCATTGCATATAAACAGTTTCTTTGGTTGTTTGCAAATTTCATTGTAAAGTACCATGGTACAATCAAATACTACACCTGTATCAAAAGTATGGACACAATTATTGATGTCAATGAACTTGATTTAAAACAAAACTGCTTCGTGTTTTTTTGCAGATCTTGAACCGAACGAACAAATCGACACCCAGTGTCATGTGACCAGCTTGTGTAGCGGGCACTCTCAGTTACTAGTGGGTACAAGCAATGGTTTGCTGCTTGCTATGCCGCTACCCAAACTACCCGGCTCTGTACCTAAGATTACAGGTAAGAAATAACCTACCCGCCTGCTGCTTTATTTGTCTTTGAAGAATTTGTTAGTTTTAAAATCAGGGTTCTTCCAGTTATTCTGTTAATTATTTTATGTCAAGAAAATCTTTCGTCTTACCAATTCAACAGTTCTTCAGAGCAGCCTTTGCCATGTGGGTGACATCACCCCGTTATAATTTTAGAATCCGCTTTTTACTGTACCATGTTGTAATAGAATGCATAAAACAACATTAAAGCCGGCCGCAGTCACAAGCTGCACTAACGAGGTCTGGTAGATCGAAACATTGTGCACCTCTGCCTGAAAGTCACTGATCAAATGGATTTACAACAAAATCAAACTGTTTGTGTTTTGCCTAAAAACAACTATGCAATACGCAAAAGAAATATACACATGGCTTGGGCACCAATAAAACCATAAGGGTTATCGAGTCAGGCGACCATGTGAAGGTGATTTCCTCATGGAGAATCACAGTCTGCAACAGGATCGCAGCTAGTTGCACTGGGAGGTGATCGATTGCAACAACACTGCTTTGGACGTTAGGTGGCCGAATAGTTTGTAACACTGACACCGTGTGTTGAATGTTGAAGGTCCGATCAAGGTTAGTCGTCACAGCTTGTGTCGTCCTCTCATCTTCCTCTTCGCTCCCTCTCTTCCCGTTCCTACTCCTGTTGATGCGGAGGTTGATGACTCCCCGGTTTTTGACCAGGATAATCCTCCTCCTGTACCGGAGAGAGATGACCTTGACAAGACGATCATCCCTAATTCCGGGGACACCAATGACAACTACATCAATATAAGGTATTGCTAAACTCATGTTCAATGGTTACTTAACATTGAAAGAAACTGTATAGTTTGTGTTAAACTATTATGTCTTTTTCCCAGCCCTTAAACGAATAATCTTTTACTTGGGTTTTCATTTACCGATTGAAATAAAATCAAGAGGTTGCACAGGCATTTTTATGCCAATATTATTGATTATTGATGTCTCTGCTAGCCAGATTAACAATTTATGCTTGTGTCTTGTCTGCTTGGTCATGTTCAAGGATTATGTGCAGAAATCTCAATGCAAATAGTTTGTTCATATTCGCAGATCATCTGTATAAAAAGGAATAAATATGAGGCAAAAGCGAAAAAATCTAGTGATAACTCTGGTCTGTTGCTGTAAATTAGTTAACAATAAATTAAATTTTCACACCATTATCAACAGCAGAAACCCTCAACCCGGCCTACAAACCCCAAGCAATCGTCACTCAATCCTCGCAAGCCCGAAAAGTCCGCCTGTCCCTCCACGACCCGGGGAACTTCCGCTAGACGGCGCCCTCTCCACCTCGTGCGAGTTGCTTCCCGAGGACAACAGCATTTACCAAAACATGAAGTTGCAATCGATCGAAAGTCCAAGAAAGGTGGGTGATGTTTGTTTGTTCTTCTTTCAAGTCTGCTTCATAAGACGCTGCGAATAGTTCTGTGAGCTTTACCCACAAAAAATAGTCGTGCCAATAAGAACTGAACATCTGGCACAAAAATGTTTATTGCTAATAAACGTTGGTGAAATACAATAAATCGCAGAGTGAAACCTATCCGAATGAACGAAAGATTTTCATTTAAAAGTTCAACATCACCTTTCGTCATAAACTTGTGTGACGTGCTCGGTCACAACAGCTTTCATTTTGTCAGCAAATATTGTTTTTCTAACTTTTTCATTCTATGTAACAATGAACATTGTTCCATCATCAATGGTCTTATCACCAACAACCCAACTGTAAGAAATTTAAAGGATGATTTATAAAAATCATTTGTATCTTTTCAATCAAATTTAGTTTTACGAAACAATTTGTCTGCAGACAACATTCGTCCATTGGAAGAAGAAATCACGTCAGTGTTTGGTCGTTGTTGCTTGCGGGGAAGGTTACCGACATTTTGGCGCCAAATCGAACAAAGAATCCAATTCCAAAACGGACCGCGTCCCTACCATTGTGTGTTGGAAGGTTGTGTAAAGTTTGTAGTTCGTTGGAGATGCCTCTGTGCCAGGTCGTGCCTTGTTCGGCCAAAAGCAGCCATTAATTACGATCAAAGTAAACTTAACTACGCAACCAACCAATGCCAAACTATGCGGGTTTATAACAGTTGCATTGTTATCAAGATAGCAATATATTATTTTGTTCAACGTCCTGGTAATTCTTGCCTTAACCCGTTTCAAACATAGCTTACCGATTGCAGTGACAACTCTTCTGCCCTTTCGTTGTAAATCTGCCGCTCTTGTTTTATTGCCTGTAGGTGGCGCTCTCCTGTTCGCGGCGTTTCAAGTATTGTAAGAGCGACATAAAATGTCCATTTCCAGAGTGCAATTCCAAGTTCCTTATTACGCCTCACCGATAAGTTGCACCTTTGCGAGGCTCAACGTTTGTACAAAGCAATTCGCTTCTGTAGTTTGACTCTCTCCATTTCGTTGTACAAGATTTTAGCTCCGCCAAACGCCCGATTTAAACGGTTTTATCGTGTTTTTGGCTGCGTCGACCACATTAGTTATTCGTGGTGCTGTTTTATAAGTTAGAACCTGATCAAGTTGACCATCTCCTCCATATTAGGTTTTAACCCTCTTTGAAACTAAACCTGAACCTTCTGAGCGTTTCGTTCTGCAACAATGCAACTTGCTTTCGTGTGAAATGTGTTCTTAACTTTCTTTTCCATTTACGTTCATTCAATTCTTTGTATTCACTATTATTCTTTGCACCAGATAGGAACGGTTTACTGATAAAAAGTCAAGATCATTGAAAAGAAGTGATTTCACCGTCGTAATCCCACATGTGATTGAGGAATTGTATTTTAAAACATTTAAGTCCAATTTTGATATTTTCGCCACTAGGTGGTATTGCGCGCTGGCGTGCTCCCAACCATCTTCTTCCCGACATTTTGCCTCGGTTGAATCGAAACAAAACAATTAATCTTTTACTAAAGTACATAATAAGAAAACATACGTTCGGTTTAATCGTGACAGAATAATCCTCTGTAACCCAGTGGTATTTGTTTGGTTATATGTGACTCACCATTGGTTGTCCGTTACTGGCGGTCGTTGATATTCCCCTGGAAGTTTACTGACGTCACAGAATCATCTCATACGTCATCCACTGTGTGACAACTACGTGACATTATTTGTGTTTGTTACTAAGAATCCAACTCAATTTTTTACAGTAAATTATCATCCGTGTTTTTAAGTGTCCTGAACTTTTGTAAAATGTCCAATTTTACTCCCATCATGTCATTGTAACCGGGTTCTAAACCCATTGTTAATAGCTTTGTTCCAATGCTGCCACCGAGTGTTAGAATTGCAAACCTAGTTTGAAAATTTAGACAAGAAAGCAAACTTGTATCAAAACAAGCGTCGGTCAATGTGGATTTGGTGGGGTTCAAACCCTTAACCTTCACGTTTCTTAGCCGTGTCTCCTGTATTTAATTCCTCGTCAGATTTTGCAACGTTTTTGCTTAACGCTGATCAAAACGCCCCTTTTTACTGCTGGTCAGTAAAACTGTTGCCATGCCAACAAGCGCGTCTACATACGTCACAATTTAGGGTGCGACGTCATTTTGTTGACGTGAATAGGTGGCTTCGTTTCCGATGTACAGCTCGCGATTTTTAAACACTTTTACCTGCGTCGACGCACTTTTTACCACCGCATGTGGGCGCCACGGAGCATTGGTTGACCTCGTGCTTTTGTTCCTGACATTTTTAAAATCCTATAACTTTTTCCTGCATTTTTAAGACCTTTGTTGGTCGGTTCTGTTCTTATTTTCGTTGCATTATGTGAAAGAACGCTTTAGTTTTGTGCATATATGGTTGGAAGTCCATTCTTCACGATTAAACGAATGTCCAACAACTTTAATGTAGTTTTGAACTTCAGACAAAATACAAGTAAACAACATTATAAATTTACAGTTTAGTTGGTTTTTTTGCATCTTTGTTTTTTTTCAGCTTTGATTTCAAAACTTGCAATAAAGCATGAAATTGTGTTCGCCTGTTTTGAAAATTTCGTTAAATTTCCTTTTATTCTTTCGTTCGATGTAAAATTGTGTCAGCGTTTCTAACTTTGGAATAAACCTAAACGCTTGCTTTGAATATTTTTATGTAAAGATTTTCAACAGGTTGGCAAAACCATAAGTTATCTTCCCTTGGTAAAATCCAGCACTTAGCATGGTTAAGATTCGGTTTGCGGAACCATTCATCGGAATATTCGCCCACGAAAACCTTCCACCACCCAGCGAAGGTAAATAATCATTCGGCCAGTCAGGAGTTAATGGCAAACTTTTGCAACGCTCTGTTGGTGAAGCGTATAATACGTTTTGGGGTTGGTGAATCTAAACCGCTGAGGACAGAGCCGTTTTTTCGTGGTATTCAAGTAACGAGGAAATCCTAAACGGTTTCAGCGCGATTTTTCTCTTGACTGTATTCCAGTACCAGTGCACTTGGCTATGAAACCATTACAAAACTACCGCAGGATAAAAATGACTTGAATGTTTATTGTTAGCATGCTATCCTCAGTTTACATTGATACAGAATGCCCAGTGGAGGTCTATGTTGTGGCAAAATTAAAGAATGCAGAATTGGTCAAGCGCCCGACCAATATACCAAGAAGAAAACCTGATCGGAATTCGTGACCAGGATATCCTAGGTTCAAATCTCGGTGCAGTAAAAAAATTAAATCAACAAACGAAAAGAGACAAAACTGTGGGTTGAGCGTACGTACAAACTGGGTAACTTAGGAAACAGGAATCAAGTCTGCCATTTTCCGCCTCATGTATATTTACATCGATAAATGAATTTGAAAAAATCTGACAAGTTTTGTGAATTTAAACCAGATTTCCTCATTTCCGTTAAAATATAGTTTACATCACAAAGGTTTGATGCAACAAAACTAGAAGGTGGTGACGATGAAACAGGGTCAGTCGACAAAACAAGCAAGTCAGAAATATAAAGGAGACTAAACTAGTTGCAAGCAGTTTTTAATAATTGCACTCCTCTGTAAACACGATAAAGGTTAACTCATATTACGGTTCCGCAGAACACATGACTGTGGCTCTCACATCCTCCTCTTGATGCCTTCGTTCTGTGCTGGCGTAGTCTCCCCTCTCCAGCAATTTGTTGCTTCCACAACCAGCAAGGTCATCCGAACCACTTGCCGATCTTCAACCGTCAAAATAAAATGGAAATGCTTCGAATCCGCTTGCCACATTTCCACCTTCACCTCATCCGATAATTTGGTTTCACCGACAACTGCAAACGTGCATTCCTGTACCGCGCACTCATTCAACTTAGTGATATGAGTTTGGAAACCTTGAGTCACCGCCTCACACAAACACTCCAGCGATAATCGGAAATAAATCACGTTGTTCGCATGCCCGTTGAAGTCTGTGTCCATGAAACTGATTCTCCTGCGAATGGAGAAGGTTTTCACCATGGGTGGGAGGTTCTTTGGCGTCTCTCTTATCCACTTTGGAGGTCGGGCATTGTGTTTGTTAATGAAAGTTTTGAATTCTTGTGGATTTGGCGTCGGTTTTCTTGTAGCAAGATCAACGAATACCGACACAGCACAACCTTCCATTAAAACCTCATTGGTTTCCACATCGATAACTTCAACACGAGAAGTGTATGAAGTATTGGCAACCGGGCCTATTGTATGTGAGAATTTGATGCGTCGTTTTGAGTTCTTGTTCATTGGACCTTGTTTCGCTTTGCTCATAAGAGCTACGATTGCCGGTTTAAACTGAATGTCTCTTCGAACGAGAAAGAAAGAAGTACGGTCAGTTATAGTTGGTCTCCCACATGCTTTGTGATAGATTGCGTCTGTTGTAACCACTGCGCACAATTCGTTGTTCTTCAAAAAAGACAAAACAAGTTGTGTGGAATTAAAACACATTGCAATTCTGATGATACTTGTTTATCACACAAAAGAACTGAAATAAGTGGCAACTATCCAATATCAACTTATAGAGAATTTTCACTAGTAATAAACATAATCCATAAGGTTGGTCAATAAACAACAACACAAATTGTTGAAATTTGTAATGTTAGATTTGAATATCCATAACTAACCTAATGCATTGTCCTTCGAAAAGTCGATATTGGGCACTTCAACATATCCACAATTCCCTTCTGTGAATGTTATTTCCATGTGTAATGTGTGTAATTACATCTTGAAACCAAACGAATCTCCAACAGGACACATTCAGTGTCTTTTCCTAATCTGCTTGTAAGTGCAAGAGATTTAGGATGTCGACTTCCAGCACTATATATGAATGCGTGTTGCAGTGTAAACAACCTAAGTTCACGTTCGTTAATGATTGCCATTGAACCAACTCATACACCGATCACGACCTAACAAACATCACAGAATCACTGAAGCGAAAGAATCTTTGATACGCTTGGATGGACACATACGCTTTTCCTAAAATAGAACAACAAATGCTAATGAACATATTTTTCGCATGCTTAAAACACCACTATTTGAAATGGTTATCAACATCAAAATTTCTGGCTTAATTTACCAAATTTATCCACCAGTGTCGAGCGGTTACACAACCTGCTTGCACGTCACAATCAGGCATTGTTATGTCGCGGAGTGAATAAAGTTGCGGTCTAAAAGTGATCGCTGTAGCGAGTTTGTGGAACTTGGAAATTCTCGGGTCCTTGTGGAGGACTCTCGAATTGGCGCAGAGGGCCGGCTGCCCCCCTCCCTCAGCCCGCCAGTGTTCGACACACGATCCATTGTTACCTACTCGGGACACCGTTGCCAATGACGACCGCTTTAAATCAATTCAGGAATGTTTTTGAAAGCAGCTGGATGTTGATTGGTGTTTTTGTGTTGGCGACTTCACTTTTTAACGAGGTTTTGACTCAAAATAAAGTAAATATTTGTTGTTTGTCAACAAAAAATTGTAACTGTTTGTAAGGAAATGGGTTTTGAAAGTATAGAAATTTTAATTTCGATAATGTTTGGAGCCTTGAAGTAGAAAATTTTAAAATGTATCATATAATGCAGTTTTGTTCAAGATATTGTAGTGGAGGTATTTGAGTTCGGTTTTTACTTTCCAATTTCTCAAAACGACTATTTCCAATTTCTCAACGACTAATTCATGCTTTAATTTAAACAGAAAGCAAAGCTCAGTTTGGTAATAAGTTCAACATTTTTATAAAGTTTACCTTGTTTGAAAATGAATGGTGATTAATAATTCATGGTTGTATTTAATAACCCCATATCATCTTGCAGTAGACGTGGGGTTGTTTCATTTAAATTATGCATAGATTGGACGACAGGTGTTTTCGGCCGAAGCTGCATTAAAACTTAAAGTGAAGATAGCGGTATAGTCTGAGTCCGACAGAGTTGCTGCTTGATGCAAGTTTGTTGGTAAATTACGAGAGACTAAAGTAGCACCTCTTTAGGCAAATTAAAACTATTTTTAAAGGTTTTTTTTATCAAAAAGTATAACCCATGATAATGTTCAAGAAACATTCGCAGGCTTTATTTATTTCAAAGGTTTTTGTTGTAACTTTTGACGAAATAATTTGATGAAAAAATCTTATAAAAATCAGTGTTGACATTTGTTGGTAATATTTATTTTTAAATGACTAAAAAACAGTGTTACACAGTTCTGTAAATGCGATAAAAAAGCGTCGCGGGTAATTTGGGTCAAAACTAACATTTTTCTGGCAAGCCCTGCTACCTAACAGAATAAATTAATTTTGTAACGGGACAGTGTCTCTTTTATCTAATGCAAGTATTTCTAAATATTTCTTATGGCAGTGCAAAAACAAGCTCACTGGAGCGTATCAATTATTGTGAAAAGTTAAACTTTAATTTATTTTTTTTCAGTTGTGTGTTTTACGTAGAAAATCATGCAAAATACCGTGTAACAATACAAATAGCTGTTGGGCAGTCGAAGAAAATCATGCAGTTAACGTTTTTGGTGGTAACCCTAGTTTGCCTCGTGGCGATGGTCACTGCTCAAGGTCGAACCAAGGGCAGCTACCCGCCCCTAGAAGACGTGGCAAAATTCAAAAAGATAAGGACGGCTCCCGCAGGTGGAACTTGTGGCCACCCGACTCCCTCCAGTTTCTGTGCTCCTGTGGACTCAAGCGCAGGGCTCGAAAATAAGGCTTGCACTCAAAAAACTTGCGACCAACAGTGCCCGGGACGAGATAGGGAAAAAGACCCCGATACCAGGTAAGAACCGGGTGTTTTCGAAACAAAATTAAACCCAACTTCTGATACTTAAGTTAGAACTATCTGGAAGTAGAAAATGTACAAAAATCTCTCCATTCCTTTGAAGGCTTTGTGTTGCAAAACGTGGAAGGGTTTTGAAAAAATGAATGGTATAAAATCATGAAATCATAAGTCGAGTCAAAGGTTTACGGATATAATGTTCAATAGAATCTCAACCTCAACTTCAGCTCAAACATGCTGCAAATTGTATGTCTTTTCAGCTCGACAGGCAATCACATGCTTGGATATTCTTCTATGAAATACCCATTATTCATTTCGTTATGGAGCTTTTTCTTTCGATTTTCTACCACAGATAAATAAGAAAATATTGTTTTCTGTGAAACAACTACGATGTAAAGATGGCATGAGTACCTACCAAAACCACAATTTAAAAAGAACTGGGATGATTGTTTGATATGTCCGTGTCTTTACAGTTCACCCTTCCGTTTTATCAACGTGCTCGACGGCGAGAAAGGAGACTGCGTGGTACCGGATTACACAGACATGATAATACAGGGACAGCCATCTTTTCTGTTCTCCAACAATCCTAACTGTCGATTCGCACCTTCTCAAGTCACCAAGATGGATCCGAGAGGACATTTCACACTCAGCGTTTGGATAAAGCAAGCTCCTCGAAACGCAGGGTTAGTCGATGACTTTGTTTCGTGTCTAGTACAAGGGATTTTATAACATTAAACAACTCCTTGCAACTATATAGATTACTTCTAGTATTATTCGTGTAAATCAAAGTCACGAACTTCTAATGTTAACCTGACGATCACTGTACTTTCAGTAATAATAGTACACACTTAAGCAGAAGCTTTAATATAGGATCAGCCTGAAAAATTCAAGGAAATATTTAACCCTATAGGCATCGTCAGAAACAATAAATCCATTGAAACTATAAAACGCAAGATATTTTAACACATGAAACAACAACTTGCCACTATTATATCGTTTGGATTGATGCGCACAGTCTTTACTATTCTATTGATCACGAGGGTTTATTAAAATAACTATGAAAAGCACCGATGAAAATTATTTTCCAGGGTGATATTTGAGAAGCAAGGCGGACCGAGGCGCCCACAGTTCACAGTCCTCGCAGTGCTGGTATCCCGGATGTCGGTTGTGATCCAGTATCTGAATAACCTCGGACGACCCCAGTATCACCCCTTCCCAGTAAGCTTCCCCTCCAACGAGTGGCACCACTTGACCATCCAGGTGTACCAGCGTGACGTCAGCATATTTGTGGACGGTCCGGGGGCCGACGGGACCCCAGCTTTCTCAACCAGACTTAACTCCCCCATGGTGGATGTCAACATCAGTCCTCGTGTGATTGTGGGGCAGAGAGTCAGAGGTGAGTGATGTTGAGTTTTAATTTGTTTTGGTTAACGTTTATATAGCAAACGTTGCAACGTTAAAGTTGTATTCACAAATGGTTTGGCTTTAAAAACTTTGCAACCTTGCAATAAAATAAATAATTTCTTCCTAAATAAATTTCAAAGTTAAATGTCACAATGACTGTAGCTTGAACTGAAGTAAGTTCTTTGCTGTAACAAAATACCTAACATAAAGGATGGAACTCCTCGTCTGGTCTTGCCTTGTTTATCGATAAAGAATTACCCTCTCTCTACAACAGTAAGTCAGGTGTCACGTGGTCCTCTGTTGTCATGCATGACTGGTGTCACGTGCTGTCATACCTATGACATGATCGTCGTGATCATGTGATTATCGTGTCGTCACGTGCTTTGCATTGTCTGGTTTTGAACAAATCAACATTGGTGTCGTCATCATACCAACATATTGTGTAAAAAACAGGGAGAAAATTTTGCAAAAGTGGTTTCGCCGCGTTCTGTGACTGATCACGTGACGCGGCAAGCGGTGTCAACTTGTTCTTTTTTCTTGCGTTTTTTGTTGGTCGGTGTTTCAATTACTCCGTCATGAACGTGAAGAAGCTGCACCGTTTGTGAGACGCAACGTTGTTTGAAATGCAACTTCAGTTGACGGGTTGCCTGAAACGGCAAATAGAAACCGCTATCTTTTGTTAAAAGCAGTCATTCGTGTAGCAACTGTATTCATCATGACCCGTTTCGTTGTGACGTCACAGGTACGAAACAATTCCTCGGACGTATGCAGGATTTCCGGTGGTACAACAAAGTTCTAACAAATCGTGAGATACAGGAAATCGCCACTGGGGTATTCCCCGAAATCAATATCGTCTCAAAATGTCTCTGTCCCTCGGGGTTTCCCCGGGTTCACCCAGTGCAGGAAAGGTTGGTGTTATTGATTTTTTCACTGACGAAGATTTCTATCAATTGTTCTAATCAGAAATCATAGGAGGCAGCTCGATAGACGTTGGTTCCTTTGAAAAAATTGTTTCGAAATAAACAGAAACGTCGATTTTACTTACCTAAGTTTGCTTTCGAATCAGCATTATAGAATAGTTGTAATAGTAAGCACTATAGATAACCTGTACATCGGTTTATTTAATTCAGTTTACTTAGTGTCACATTTACTTTTAAACTGAGGATTAACCCTTGATGGGAACGTTAACAAAAACGTCGTGAAATGCGCATGTGATTGTTGTTGAAGCGATCATCGAATTAAAATCGCATCGATGACTCATCCAAAATAAAAGAACTTGCTTTCCCTACAATACCTGCAATACGTTGTTCAGCATTTGACCCATCTTGCTATATTTAGATTCTGCATTCCTAACGGAGTCCAAGACACAGACACGACCATCCGTGAGCTCAGACTTTCTCCTGACGCGCATCCTCTTGATTACATCACTGATGACGATCTTTCAACCACGTGGGTTTCGGCTGATGACCTTTATATGCCTGGAGGTCTTTCCTTAACCATCGATCTCGAAAACGGGGAATACCAGGTTGGTCTATTCGCCTTTTCTTGGAAGTTGTTCTCACGCACTTTGTAAAAAATATTCTGAACATGCCATTGTGTCAGAACTGCTAAAAGCAACTTTGTTTAAAACCTGAAAGTGAAATTAGGATTCCTCCAAATAAATCCTTCGGATTTGTTATTCTAAATTGTCCATTCCTAAGCTTATGACCAATAATATGTTGCATTTCCGATACCTACAAATACAAATAACACACACGTAAAGCGAACAACTGCACTGAGGAGACGTTATAGGTCGAAACAGTGCTTTGCTGTTTGTAGCACATACGTAAAGTTATAAACAAATCGAATAGAGGAAGATATATGCTTGCATTGTGTCGGTTATAAGTCCAGTCGAACTCTGTCGTTAAATTATTGATGACTGCCAAAGATAACTGCAAAACGATAAAATAAAAAATGTCGTTTGGTGCAAAAAACTTTAAAAAAAATAACAACCCAACGCACGTCGCTTATTACAAAGTGGATTCAGGGAGACTTGTTTTCCACAGATCTTCTACGTGAAGATGTATTTCTATAGTCCCCAACCAAAGATGATCACGATTAGTCGAATCTCGAACGCAACAGCAGGAGACATGGAAGCCTGGGGATACTTTGCTGACGATTGCTCCATCCGGTTCTCGGTCCCAAACAACGCCCCTCTTTACCTTCCAACCTCTGTGGGGTGCTCCCAGTTTGCTCCGTAAGTCATGCTTTAACGTGCTGTGTGTGTTAGTGTACTGATGTAAAAATTTATACCAAAATCAGGTTTATGGTAATTTCGTATTGACAAAAGTGAGAGTTTGGATATATACGTTCAAAACCTTTCCACTATTTTATTAAACACGCAGGCCTATTTATTGTACCTACATTTCACTTTATAAACATGACAAATATTCTACTTACCGTGTTGCAGAAAACACATTGTCGTCGGCACTTAATTTGTTGAGGCATTATTGTGGTTTTGAGCGTTTTGAAAACGCTTTATAAATAATCGTTTTCCGTCGGCCTAGCACTCGTGACTGTTTAAACATAAATACGCGGGATCAGTTGTGAAACCTCATCTTTACATTTGTGATCATTTTTTGATGACATTTGGGCCCAAGAATGACAAGTTTTTATTGAAGTAATTTGGTTTCATAAAAAGTCTTTTGTGAAAAGGACGGATGCGATTCTCTACCGCAACAGTACAGTGACCTTCGACCTTCTCCAGAAGGGGGGAAACCCGAGACCAGGACAACACGATTTCTATGGAAACCAAGATCTAATGAACTTTGTAAAGGCATCTAAGGTGAAGCAATGGCTAAGATATTGACATGGTTTCAATGTTGCTTTGGGATTTCACCACTTGATAGAACTATATCAAGTACCTTGTGTTTAAATATTAAATTGTTGCATCAAATCATGCTGTTTTGTGTGACGAAAAATTTTATCGGCACCAACAATTGTGATTTTCCTTTACCTTGTTTGTGAATCGAACTGAGTAATCCAATTTACCACAATGATATTTGAAATATTTATGTTCTCATACTTTTCCGAACAGGTCCAAGTACGGTTCCAGTTCCAATACTTTACCCAAGCCAACACAGTCCACCTCAATCATCAATATTATGGACTTAAGGGAATTCAGATTGTTGGAAAGTAAGTTTATTTTCATCAAAGAAAAACTCTTCATAATATGCGTGTGGTGATTTAAATTCTGACTCACATTACAAACAAGTGGGTGAAAAGTTGAACAATAAATTGTCAAGTGAATGCAGCAGTTTCAATGAACTTTCGCTTCTGCCTTTTAGATGTAATTGCCACGGCCATGCTGAGGCTTGTGACACTTCAGTCAATCCGTACAAATGCCAATGTGTGGAGGAAAGCAACACAGATGGCAGCATGGTGGGTTTATATTTGTACCAATTGTTAATTTGCAACCAACCTAAATTCTTATTTTTACCGACTTTCTGTCCCAATAAAGTTTTTTTGAAAAGTTGAAAGAACCTCACACTTCTCTCTTGAAGTCTATCTATTTATACAGATCTGAAAAACAAAAAATTGTGAACGTTTTTTTTTGCTGTAATGCAGTGCGAGCGTTGCAAGCCGCTTTACAACAACAAGCCTTACCATATGGGCGACAACACAGCCCCGTACAACTGCCAGAAGTGTCAGTGTAACTCCCATGCTGACAGTTGTCACTATGAGGAGGGGAGAGATGAGTTTCCTGGGGATTACAGCAGAGGAGGAGGAGGAGTTTGCGACAACTGCAAACATCACACATCAGGTTTAGCACTTGGATTGTAAGACTCCAACCAGGCCTATACTACCGGACTCGTGAATATCATTGCTTGCGTTGAAAGGCCAGGTCATCTCTATAATCTTAACGCGATAATGAGGGCCAGGCACTTTATTCCTCTCAAACGCCCTGATGCTGACTGATTTTGGACGTCGTATGAGAAATACTTGTGTATTTTAATGCAGCTTTAACTGTGTTTGTCCTACATATTGGATTGCTAATATCTTTAAATCGTTTTGAACTTACTTGGCTTACCTAAAATATGACCTTTAAATCCACTTTGAATTTTGCTTCATGGTAAACACAACATTTCACCGCATTTCACCACAATTTGCCACATTTCTTCACTCAGGTCTACACTGCGAGCAATGTTCCGAGTTCTTTTTCCGCAAATCCCACAAGGAGTTGGATGCTGAGGATGTTTGTACTGCGTGTGCTTGTAACAGGAAGGGGAGCGTGAACGAGACGATGGACTGCGAAAAAGTGGGTTAAACTTGAACACAAAATTTGAACGCAAACTTTATGAGATTTTTTACAAACTTTTCATTGACCATAATTGTAAAGAAGTCCCGCCTAAATTTTCCAAACAAGTTGGTTTGATAAATCTCCGTTGAGCTATTGCCAGAAGAGCAGTAGTAAGAATTTTTTTAATATCTAGCAGCTAACGTAGCCTGATAGTCTCAGACTATCGTCTAGATATAAACATTTTAACTTGACTGCACTGTTTTGATTAATGGCGTTAAAATTATCTGTATCTGTTTCATGCAGAGAAATACGCTTAAGCACAGAAGCACGTGATTTTTTTAAGTTTACGTTTTTCCTTTGTCTAAGCAACACCCGAATGCACGTTTGTTCCCACTGTTATGTTACTCGCAGATTGATGGTCAGTGCAACTGCAAGAGCAAAGTTACGTCACGACGATGCAACATTTGTATTGACGGTTACTACAACCTTGACAAGGACAACGTTGAGGGATGTGAGGAGTGTGCTTGTTTCCTAGCAGGGACGGTCAATAGAAGTATCTCTTGCAACCAGGTTTCAGTTCTATTTTAATTTTAAAAAAAGAACTTGAACGCGTGTGAACAATAAAAATGCAAAATAAAAAAATGGCATGGGTGCCGATAAAACCATAAGGGTTATCGAGTCAGGCGGCCATAACCGCATATACCTTGGAAACTTTGTACAACAATTCACAATTGTTGAAGGTCCGACGAGTATTGGAATTTAAGTGGTTTGCTTGGAGTATTTTTATTATTTTTATGTTAGTGAAGTGAACATTGTGCCAGCCAGCAAGGTTACACCAGCTCCGCTGCTGACTATGATAGTGTTATCGGACAACCAACCTATTCAACGAAACCCTGATCGGGATTCGTGACCTGGATATCCTGGGTTCAAATCCCAGTGGTCTACAACTTTATTGTACTATACAAGTCTAAACGGCCTGCGCCCCATTATATACTGTGACACATTTTGCTTCTGTTCAATGTATTTCTTTCCACATAGAGGAGTGGTCGGTGTGAATGCCGCGAGAACGTTCGAGAACGTCAATGTACAACTTGTCTGTACGGATTCAAGAACCTCACGGATTCGAATCCTCTAGGATGTGAACCGTGTAACTGTGACAGGATAGGAGCCATGAATCAATACTGCAACTCGCTAAATGGACAGTGCGAATGCAAAGCCAACGTACAAGGTCGGTACGAACTGGTAATAAAAAATGATCGATTGAAAATGATGACGTCACAAGCGGTGACAAGGTTTTGTGACGTTGTTTTTTTTTGTGAAAAGGTTTCTTGATTATCCTCTCTGTCATTTATTCCATAAGATTAGATTTGGATGAAATTATTAATCTAGTTTGAGGATAGTTTGGTTGATTAAGAAACTATTTTCAAACCTCAGTCACCAGCAGAACTAAAAAAACTCAATAGGTCGAAATGGTGTGCGTAACAGCTCACTAGTTTTTGGAGTATACAACCCTGGGTTTGGTTAACTAGGCAACTAATTTTATTCGTTTTTTGGATGTCAACGTCTAAGCAAGGCACAACTGTTTCGTCACAGGTATGTATTGTGACGAATGCAACGATGGGTTCTGGGGTCTCTCACTCAACGGGTGCCGCCCTTGCGCTTGTAACATGGCCGGAACCGAACCCGGAACCATTTGCGACAAGGTCACGGGTCAGTGCGTCTGCAAAGCCAACACAAGGGGGCGCACGTGCAATGAGTGTGTGGACGAGTTTTACAACTTGAACGAATCCAATAGATTGGTAAGTATTGTCTTAAAATGTTCCGTTAAAAAGAGTTAAAGGTTGCTTTAACTTATGAGAGTCATACTGTCGTTTTTCTGCTGTTGCAACGGAAAGACAAATGTTGTATGGTTGACTTTACTGTATTTTGCTGGTAAATAAACGTAATTTTCATCGCATTATTGTTTTGATGACACTGCAATGTTAGTTGACTGGCCTTGACCTAAACTATGATGTCTTATTTTATTAATATTTTCAAGTCAATGCATTTGTTCAATACTCAAAGTACTTCAAAATTTTCCTTAATTAAAAATCTTTTTAAACGATAGTTCTGCTAAATTCTAAGTTGCCACAAAATGTGCTTCAGGGTTGTGAGTCGTGCAGTTGTGATGAGCGAGGGACAGTGGGAGGTTCCTTGCTCTGTGGGAAGGAGGACGGTCAGTGCGCTTGCAAGGGTAACGTCAGAGGGAGGGTTTGCAATATATGCAGGGGAAACACCTTCGGGTTGAGGAGTTCACTGGTGACTGGGTGTGAACCTTGCAACTGTGACCCTAAAGGTGAGAATCAAAAGTTCGTTGCTGACGCTGCCATACATACTGTCCAGTTAACACAGCGGCTCTTCTGGCAAATAAAATATTTAATGGCTTTTCATTCGTTGCTCAGCAACGATCCACATAAATAGTATTTTTCCAGATAAGCTTTTGAGTTGTTGTGTGAGATTAAAAGGATGATTTTGGAAGGTGAAGTTTTCGAAAAGTAAGATTTATTCAAAACACCGCAAAACCTTTCCTGTGTTGTACTTCCTGCTTCCCTCAGTTTGTAACTCCCTTTATATTTTTGCACAAATCACAAACGTATGATGTTGCGACAGTTGCAATAAACAATACAAACTATAAAAGTAATGATATTCCACTCAATTATTGGGTTTGTGCATGTGAGTAACATTTTAACCGTTACATCCACTTTCAGGGACTGCATTCGGAGACCAGATGGCTCCACACGAGTTGGTTTGTAATTCAAACAGTGGACAGTGCGCTTGTTTGCAGAGTAGAGAAGGAAGAAGTTGCGATCAATGTTCTCCAGGTATTAAATACCCATCTTTAAATTCAGGAAAACACGTAAACTTAGAGGCGCACAGCTAAAAAGAAACAGCAAAACTTACAACGACCAAAGGAGCATGAGTTAAAAAGACTGGGGCCAATGTATAACTAACATTAGTTAATGTTGGTTCCTCTCCAAGATTTTAATTCTGATTCTTTTTTGTTTAAGGTTTCTATCTTCCCGCCAAAAACGAATCCGGTTGCTTGGTGTGCGACTGCCACCCAGTGGGCAGCACGAGTCAAGTTTGCAACAACGTCACAGGGGACTGCCCCTGCAAGCCTGAAGACACAGGAGCAGGTATGTAATATGTTAATACCAGTTTTCATCACAACAATTCTTCAAACAAAATACGTAAGCCCTTAGCAATGCTTCTAATAGAGAATGACAGCAAATCGACACACAAAGAATGTCTTAGAAACAACTAATCTACTATATTTCAAACACTCTATGAAGCAAATATTTTTTCGTACATGAAACATGACAATGTTAACAACAATATGGGCCAGTCTTTTTATTCTCAGAATTATGAGCAAATCCGTTAATAGTGTTCCTTCCATGAAGCAGTTGAGGTAAAATGTGAGTTCACTGAACAGGAAGATATGTTTAAGGTTTGACTGGTCGTAGATGCGACGAGTGCGATTCAACATTCTGGAACTTTCACCCCTTGTTCGGTCTGTGTGAAACGTGCGGATGTGACGTAGCCGGAAGTGAAAACAGCGAATGCAATGTCATAACCGGTAAACCTTTGGTGCTTATGCTTACAGGCATGTGGCAGAAGTAACACTGAATATTATCTTTTTGCCAGGTCAATGTGAATGCAAGGGGAATGTGATTGGGAAGCAGTGTGATGCATGTCGACCCGGATCGAGTCATCTCAGTTTGTCGAATCCAATGGGATGTTATTCCCACCCCGAGCAACAAGCGGCACCCACAGAGGTTTGTAATCTTCTCACACAAACAGTTATTAGTTTCAAAATTTCCAGACTTTTCTGGAGCAGCCATAGTATTGGGTAAGACTATTGCATTTTATTGTTCCTGAAGTTGCAACTTCCATCAGCTTATATTTCATCTAGCAATACAATGGACCTTAAAAACGTAAAAATTTGCGTTGAGTTTATAATTGTGACGTAAACACTGTCCACGCTGTTCTTTTCAACGTCCAACTTATTAACTTGTTTCCAGAGTAACGTGACGTCACGATGGATATCTATGACGTGGAACCCCCCAGATCATCCGAACGGCGACTCTTTGGTCTACAAGCTGCATAGGAACTCGGAACTCGTTCACACTCTAAACAATAGCAGGTACTTAAGTTTGTGGATTGGCTTTGTTGATGACAAAAGTATTCCTTGTCGTTGGGGTCAATGTTAACATATGAATGATATCCTAGTGCTATCTTTATTGTTCGGGTTATCGTGTAGATGCAACACTAGGAAGAATTTTTTTGTAGCATAGGAGAGATGCGTTTAAACTTTATCCCGAAGAGTTTATTCTGAGACATACTAAACGACTGTTATTGAAAAACAATATTTTGGCATTGAAGTAACTTTATAAAATTAACATAAATACATTTCCCTGGATAATTTGCGTGTTTTTAAAGCCATCCATGCAAATAAAAAGTACAATTACATTCTAGTCCATTCTCGGAATCGTACGAATACAATGACACCGACTTGTTGCCGTACACCACATATGATTACTTCATTGAAACGAGCAACATCGGAGGATCTGTCAGAAGCCCGAGGTTGCGGGTTCGAACCCTTGCCGGGATACCCACTGGAGTTCCACCCCTGACGGTTTCAAACATTAAGGCCAGAAGTGCTCATTTTGCTTGGGCCAAACCACATGTGGCGCATGGACCTATTGAGACATACGTGTTGCAAGTATGAGAGATTATGCTTAGTTTCACATATTTCAGAAATAATTTGATTTTGACGTCATATGTTGTTAAATCCTCTGTGGCAATTTTTAGCACATTTTTTTAAAACTTACAACCCAATAGTCATAATGGTTGTTTCTCAAAACTTTCAATATATCGCACACTGTTACTAATATGTAATTTCAAGTCGCAAAGAAAAAAGACAAATCCAAACTATGGCCCAAATTTTCTGATTAAAGAGCAAGTAGTACTGTAACTAATTGTCTTACCTTTACTTCAGTCTGTGACGACGCGAGTTGATGACGTGGTAGAGGTGCATTACCGTGGACTGATGACGTCAGTGGCAGTGGAAGACTTGAATCCATTCACAAACTACACTTTTACACTTCGGGCTTGTACAAGTGGGGGGTGCGGAGACAGCAAGCCCGTAGTTGTCATGACGCCAGAGGACAAACCTCAAGGTCAAACTCCTCCCCAGATCACACCAATCTCTAACACGTCAATGCAAGTCACGTGGTCTCCGCCTGACCAGGCCAACGGTAAATATATGTTGGTAATTTTGTGTTCGAACTTTCTTACATATAAACATATCAATGCGTACCGACTTTTTTATGCCTAATATGTTAATATGTAAGAAACTATGCTTCTCCCCAAAAAGGCATCATAAGTTTCTGTGACTTCTTATTAAAGTATTGTTAATTTGAATTACTGAAGTAAACTAAACCCAAATCCTGCAACTCTATACAAAGAACCAAAACTTAAAATTCTTACACCCCCCAGGTATAATCAACCAATACGAAGTCATGATGAGGGGAAAACCCGGGGATGACGGGGTGAACCGACCCCTCCAAAGGGTTGTGTTCAGGAGTCACGGTGCCTACGATCCACGTCCTGCTTCACCCAATGCATACAACCCCCTTAACCCTCCCGAATCCAACTTCACCCAGGATGGTTTGGATCCATTCACTCAGTATGAGTTCCTCGTGTCTTCCTCAAACACACTGGGGGCGGTACAGAGCCCGTGGGCCACTGCTCGAACACTTGAGGGCAGTAAGTAACTAGGTCAAATTCTTTTGAGAATTTTTGCTGGTCATTTGCATGTTTGTGGCAAATCAATGCCAAAAAGTCTGCTTTAAACAAATGGATCATACGAGACTAATTGTCTATGAAACTTAGAAATGTCAAATCTCCAATAAAACGGCTGTAAACATTGTTATTCTGTATATTTAAACCCGTTAAACCCGCAGAACAGTTTGTGCAAGAAATGCACAGATCGACATGTAGTGTTTGCAAACGTATCTCCATTTATTTATGTCAGTTTATACTTCTGTGGTGAAAATATTGTATTGAAAACCAATTGTTTTGTTTCATGTGTACTTTTAAACGGCATAAAATTGAGCTGCAGACAGTTGCCAGGTCTCATTAGAACAGCTAGCGACTAACGACAGGCTTTCGGGTTAACTAGTCGCATTTATTTTGTGTTTCTGCAGCCCCCGTCTTCATGCCTGCCCCTAAACTCAACCCAATATCGTCGTTTGAGATGAACATCACTTGGGAAATCCCCCATCCCGTTACTGAGGTTCGAGGTCTCGTGGTGATGTATCAGGTGATCTTGACGCGGAACAATACGAGCGGAAATCCTTTCGCGCCGCCTCTGGAGGATGTGGTAAGTGATATAAATTACATTGGGTTGAGAGTCCAAGTAGTTTGAAATAAAAGATTCTCTATTGGCTGAACTTGTTTGAGGCCTTTCCTGATTAGTTTTACGGATATTTGAAACACCATTACTACCGGATACTTTGGGTTAAATTTAACATTTTTGTTGTAAATTTCAGGTAATTTATTCGTGCGGGCCGAATATTCACCACTTTCTAGCAACTGGTTTCGAGCCTTTCTCCTTCCACAAGATAAAAATGAATCTTTGCAACTCTGTTTCGTGCGTGTTGAGCACTGAGTCCAACGCAACCACACTCCCAGCAGGTTATTGTCTTTTTCTGCACTAAACTGCTGTCGTCCAGTGCAGTGTTTCTAAACTGTTGGTCCGCGTTCAAGTTGATTAGCTGACCTTCAGTTTTCTTAGTAAATGGATTTGTTCTAGTGTGTGGTGCCAACTTTAACCGAATTGAAAAATATTTTCATTGCAATGTGTTATATTCTTTGCCGTTTAGTTTAGATTTTTCGAAATCACCGGGCCGTTAAGATTGTTTTAAATTTTACCGATCCACAAGTACAATACGGTTAAACCATTTAGTTCTAGTAATTGCGATTTTCGAACGCCGTACTTTTGTTCAGCCCCACAGGATCAACATCCACCGACTCCCACGCAGCGCACTGAAAACTCCATCAAGTTAAAATGGAACGATCCCGACCACGTGAACGGGCCCCGCCCCACCTTCACTCTCTACCGCTCCCGAGTGGCTTTCTCACGACCTCCCATAGAAATGTCACGCGGCGTTCGCTTCCCGGGAAAGTCCCATGTGCGGTTTCCCCCTTCGGTGGTTCCCCGCGATGCTTCGTACACTGGAATCCAACTGAGTTTCCGGACCCACGAGGAAGATGGACTCCTCTTTTTCGCAGCATCACCTCTATCGTCTGGAGGAGTCCGCCAGGAGTACGTGGTGTTGCAACTAAGAGCTGGAAGGCCGTGGTTCCTGTTCGACGCACAAGTAAGTATTTGGTTTCTACCATTTTTATATGAAGAGTTAATCAAGAGCATGAATTATTGATTAAAACGTGAAGCAAATGAACAATAAATGTGCAAAATAAAATAACACGGACGTCGATAAAACCATATGAGTTTTCATGTCAGACTCCCATGTGAAGGTGATTATATATTTTCGTACATACACAAAAAAGTATATCTAGGAGCATTGGAGTTCCACAATCAATTTCCCAACTCTCAACCAAGTTTGTAGCAATTGTCAGTAAATTACTGTGTACATTGTGTTTTGTTGCTTTTTTGTCAAACGATACCGTGGTTTAAACGTCTAAAACATGAACAGGACAACCCTACAGCTGTTACAACCACCAATGACGGGGGGAGGAAATACAACGATGGTGAATGGCATCGTATAGAAGTGAATCGATTCAACAGGGATGGATACATGGAGGTGGACGAAGTTAACACAGGGTACATGATATTATATAATCAATGCAGCACAATGGTTTCGTAAACATGTATAAATGCATATTCTCGAGTGTTTGCCTCCACATCTTTGCGAATTTGTTTTCGTGTTGAAAGTTAACTAACTTAACCTTACTTTACTGTAGGGTCTAACTTGTGCCATATTAACTTCTTTAACACCTGCTTCACAGGTACGCCACGAGCCCCATGGAAACCACCGTGATAGGGGTAAACGATGGTGTTTACGTGGGCGGAATTCCAGACGACCTTGATCTTGGTCGGCCAGATGACCTTGGCAACCACGTGGTTGTGCGCCAAGGTCACATAGGTTGCATAAAAGACATTCGCGTTCAGCGCAACGGTTCGCTCGGCCAATGGAGTAACGTCACGTGGAACGAATCTGACCAATGGCATCGCGCGTATGACACGTGGCAAGGTTGTCCTGTCAGCTTGAGTCGCCCTGCCGTTCACTTTCTCGGTAGAGGTCACTTAAAGCTCTCCGTGACCTTGGGTTTTCTCGATCCATCGGTTTGGAGCGTCGAACTTCGCTTTCGAACCGAGTTCCATTCCGGAATTCTGTTTTACGCCGGGGGAGTGAAGAGTGATGATTTCATGATGGCGACACTCCACAAAGGAAGATTAAGGTTCGTGGAACTTATATTCTCGAATATCGCGTTTACGTCATTAGGTGCTTGTTTGATCCTAATAAGCTCACGCTAGATATGGTAATATTTCTTGAGGGAGTGGATTCAGCATCCAAATATAAACAGTGTTCAGTTCACAACTTCCCGATGGTTTTATTATGTATAATTCTATGCAAACAAACCATTTATGAATAATTATTTAAACTTTGTTCTGCATCATGGTTCACAGGTACATTGTATCGACTTCAACAAATGATGCGAAAGAAGTGGACTATTTGGTCACAAATGGTTCAACGAACACTCTTTGTGACGGAGAATGGCACACTGCATTGTTTCGTAACACACGAAATCGACTTTCCATTGAAGTTGACGGCCGACCCGGTCTAAACGAAACGACATTTTTCCATGCACGAAATTCGATGACCTTTGACCTTAGCCATGACCTTTATCTCGGCGGTGTCACCACTTCAAGGTTAAACAACCTGGTGACGTTGCTGGATGAGGATTCGAGGTCGTTCGGCGGCTGTATAAGCCAGCTGTCAATCAACAGGCGGGGCTTGGGCTTGTCACGTGATGTGGAAGAAGCTGTGAACGTGGATTTGGACGGCTGTCCCCAGGGGGCGTCAGAGGGCGCTCAAACTGTGACGTTTAGCGGCGAAGGATCCGGAGCGGTAGAGGATACAATTTATATTATATCGGACGCTCACGATATTGTCAAGGACTTTGGTCATAGAAATCAATGCATGGAGTCGCCCATGGAAATCGTACACACCGGCGAAGGTCACGTGTTTGATGACGTCAACCTGGATGGACACGGATTTACGCGTTATCTCTACAAGGTATTCTGTCAACAAGCGCGAAACGATGCCAAACAAATTTCAACCAATCACGTTTCTTCATTAGGTCACGAGTTCCAACGCAGGCGGAGAGGCGCAAAGTTCCTGGGCAGTGGCAAGATCCGGTGAGGGGATTCCCCAAACCTTACCTGTGCCTTACAATGAACGAAGCGTCAGCGGCACGGAGATCGAGGTCCACTGGAGGCGCCCTCTGCGTGCAAACGGTGTCGTTCTCAACTACACGTTGTTTGCAACCGAATTACAAGGTGAGATCGTATTTAATAAAAGATTGTCAATAAAATTACCATGGATGTTGATTGCCGTACGTTTTTTCATTCGGAATTTGTACTCTTGGTAACTGATAACAATGCAAAAGACAAACATCGCCAGGCAACAGAAAACAATTATCAAGTTATCGACATTGAGCTTGTTTAAAATTACCTCCCCCATTGAAACCGCAATGATTTTAACGACCGCAATTTCGTTTAGTTCCATCCGACGAAACTCCAACTCCGAATAACTCTTCGGTTAGAAAAACGTACCCGGGGGATTTCCACCAAGGAAGGATAACCGATCTCACTCCGTACACGAACTACAGTGTCAGTATTGAGGCTTGCACTAAGCGGGGTTGCACCAACAGCGAAGGTAGCGTCGTCTTGCAAACCTTGGAAGAAATACCCAATGGAGTGAGAGCGCCCACTACCAGAGTAACTGCACACCTTATGTTGATCCTCTGGGTGGAGCCAGACGCCCCCAACGGTCGCATCACCCATTTTACACTGTTCCACAATGGCAGTGAGATTTACACTGGACTCAACACCTCGTTCACAATACGGGGATTACCCGTTTTCACAGCACAGAGATTTAAGATCGAAGTTTGCACGGGCGCCGGATGTAACATCAGTCAGGAAGTGACGTTATATTCCGGTCAGCTGCCTCCAAGTCACGTGGACCAGCCGATGGTCACGGTTCGCGGCCCACATACAGTCGAGGTTCGTTGGTTGGAACCTGCCATGATGAATGGAATTCTCGACCGTTATGTTCTGTATCTCCGCAACGAATCGTATTCTGGGCTTGGCGTTGTCGTTTATAACAACACAATGCCTATTCTGGAACACACTCTCGAAGATTTAATCGCTGGCACGCAATATTACGTCACACTGGCCGTTTGCACAGAAGGCGGATGCAAACTCAGCAGCGCCACACCGTGTCAAACAAAAGAGAGCGTACCGGAAGATGTTCCACCGCCAGATGTAAGTGCGATATCGCCGCACGCATTTCGCGTATCTTGGAGGAAACCCGCTCTCCCTAACGGTGAGATCACGCTCTACAGTTTGTACCAGAACGACGTCCTCATACGAAACTCCTCCGATCCTGGAAGTGTGGAATTGGGAGGATTAAGCCCATGGAGTCGCCACAAGTTCCGGTTGAGAGTTTGCACGAAGAAGGGATGCTCCTTCGGTTCGGAAGAAGCGAAGAGGACAAGGGAAAGTCCTCCCGAGGGTCGGGTCCACCTTGACGTCACTGCCCTTGACTCAAGGTCACTTGACGCACGTTGGGATACACCGCGTCGGCAGAACGGCAGGATGCAGTACAGCGTGTTATGTGACGGTCTCTTCTATCACGACCCTGCCGCCGGGGATTATGGGATCGTTCGCGAGTCACGTGTTATGCTGACGTCACCGGACACGGATGAATGGAAACGCGTGGAGGGCCTTATACCGCATTCCGAGTATATTGTTAAGGTTGGTCTGTGTTGAGCAACGGGCGTTCAATTAAATATCCCTACCTTGATTTAGATCATTCATTTCTTCTCATGTTTCTTCTGCTAAATAACAATGGGAAAATAACAAAATATGTTGGAATAAACTTGTCATTATTTTATTTCAATTATGAATTATTACCTGCACATTTTCTTATTTTCATTACAATTCTAAATATCCATATGTTTTTGCAGTTTTGCTGTTTTTTAGATGCATTTTAGATAAAACCACATCTTTAAACAGTTGATGTTATCAGTTTATAATTTTTTTACCAGTTTTGTAAGGTAAATATCTGCCTAAATCCCAAATATTTTAACAGGTGAACGCGTCCAACGGTGCCGGATACGTCATCAGTAACATGCGTTCTGTGACGATGCACCCTGGTGCCCCGGATGGGTTTCAGACCCCCAACCTGACCCCGCAATCACCCACGTCTATTCTGATAACGTGGCGGGACCCCGCGCGAAATAACGCCCCTGGAAACTCTTCCTTCCAACTTCAATACCGACCAATTTCACCCCCAGAGAACGAGAAGAATCTATTCGATGACGTCACACGGCAGATGAGTTACCAACTCAGTGGTAGGCGGATTTGTACACAGAGTAGCACTAGTATCTTAAATGAGCAATTAAACATGCTTTGTCTCGTTGGTTCTTAAACACTTGACTAAGGCAAGATTTTTTTCGTATTCAACATAGAGATTCTATGTTAATTGTACCGTTAGTTAAAAACACCATTATTTCCTTTTACAGGATTGCTTCCTTACAAGGCATATGAGTTTCAAGTGATCGCCTCAAATTCTTATGGTTCCACTAAAAGCGGTTGGGTTTCCGTTTACACATTGCAAGATAAACCAAGGTATGGCAACCCCTTATCAGACTATCCCAATTTTAACTTCAAATAACACTTCGTTTTAACTGGTTACGTCTATCTGGCTTGTCGTGAAAGCTTTCTTTGCTGTTCTACATGTTTATATCAGCAGCGCGTCCATTCCTTGCAAACTGTGAAACGTAACATCCCTTGGATGGAATCGAACCAACGCCCTTCCGCTTTACCTTCTACTTTCCACTTTTAGTAAAATCGACCCTCCCATAATCTACCAAGTGGACGCATGGCAAGTCCACGTCACGTGGGAAAGACCAGCAGAGCCGAACGGAGTCATTCGAGCGTATCACGTGTTTGAAAACGAAGTAATGCGTGACGAAGTGGCGGGAAACCTGACGTCATATCAGGCAGATGGATTGGAACCATTCACAACATACGTGTATCGGTGAGAAAATAAATCATTTGTTTTGCGTGAACAAATACAACATAAATGCACAGCATATATAAGGTGGGTAAACTGGTCTGGGCGGATGTGAAACTGATTAAAAAAACGCCCAAAATAAAACGATTCGAAACAGAGTTCATTATTGCAGTAGTTCTGCAGACATTCATTTTTGATTACAAAACATTTTGTCAATCGTTTTTTTTTTGTAAAAAAAATCTTGAGCTGAAATGTTTACCAAGGACACAATGTAATAGAAAAGCTATTCTAATAAGTTATTATGTTCTAACAACGTGCTCTATGTTTGGAGGTCGGATTTTTTAATCAACCCAGGTATTTGAAATAGTAGGATATATTTCTTGTTATCCGCTTGCCTTTCCTCCAGAATCGAAGCTTGTACTTCAGCCGGATGTACGACGAGCTCAGAATCAAAACACGTGATCACTCATGCCGCACCACCAGAGGTCAGTATTTCAATCTTATTTCTAATGTGTAAAGGTGTTTTGGTAGCCGGTTTGAATAATTACAGGTTGTCTAATATTATTTAACAATATATTAATAATACTAACATAAAATACTTTGTGGTGACTTTACAATCACCGTCATCCGTTTGGTTGACATAGTGGAAGTCTTTGCTTGGCTGCTTGGTCAGCAAAGTTGTCAGAAAGTCACACCAGCTGCACTGATGAGACCTTTTAGGTCGAAACAGTGGCCATCTGTCTGCATCTTACACAATTCATATTATTGGCTCCACTTTGCTTATAAAATACTTTGTTTTGAAGTCTAGTTATCAAAAGTTTAAGTTATACTTCTCCAAAAACTATTTAAGATATTTGTTTCTTTGTTGGTGCAACGAACTGCTTGACAAGTTTCAAAAATCAACTGTTATGTAACAACCAATAATCCTATAGGGTCTGGAGGCGCCCGTGCTTCGGTCTGACACTCCAGCCTCGGTTTTGGTTCGTTGGAAACGTCCACGTCTCTCCAACGGAGTTCTGGACAACTATAGACTTGAACGTAGACTCAACGAAAGCGACGAAAGGTAAAAACTACATCTGTTTTCAAGGAAAAATAAACTCGCAACTTCAGACTAAATGTTGGAAATAAATATGTTAATACTATCGTACATGTTCAGTTGAAAGAACAATTTCTTCTGGTTGTGTTGAGATTACGAACTTCTTTCGTACTATATACTAGCTAGTAGGTTCTATAAATTTGTTTAAAACTCATTTTCAACACAGTATCGCTTTCAACACATTTTTGGCAAAGCGTTCTTTGGGCGCCTTGTATTCAACTGCTGGCAACTTGTCAAGTCACTACACCATAAGTTTGGCATTTCTAATCATTTGTCCCTCTACTCTGTAGCGAGGGAAGACTTTTGGGGGCGTTTGTGCCCTCCCAAACGCTTAGATACTTGGACGAATCGCCAGAGTTGCGTCCCTACACTTCATATGAATATCGCGTCATCGCCGCTACTTTGGCAGGGGGAACCACCCCAAGCGATTGGAGTAGCGTGAGAACAAGACCCGGAAGTAAGTGTGTGGCGCACTCAAAAAGAATGAAGAAATGGGACCTATGTAAAATAACAAACTTTCACATAGAAACATTAAATGTGTGTTTACGTCCTTTACATGGTTGCAAGCACAACACTTAACACCGCACAGATCGTCTTTCTGAAAGTTTGTTTTGCCACCAACACTTTACAGCCATTTTGTTGATTTTGGCCATGTTTTTTACTCATATATTGCATAGGACCGTCTGGAATCTTGCCGCCGCAAGTGGGCGTCCTCGGTTCTGAAACTGTTCAAGTAACCTGGGCGGAGCCAATCGAATCAAACGGACCAATCACACGCTACGAAATATCCTTTCCCGACCCAAGAGTTACAATTGAAAACGTCACTTATACGTCATTCAACGTCACTGGGCTAATTCCATTTAACGACTACGAAGTGAGTTACATATTTCTATGAAATTAACTTCATACGTTCTGATACTTTCGAAGTTTGTCCAAGTTTGTCCAAGTTTGTCCAAGTTTGTCCAAGTTTGTCCAAGTTTGTCCATCTTTAGTGATCGGAGTGTTAAATACTTGCCACAAGTTGAATTAGCGTAGTGCCATACACACGTCACATGCACAAGTGGTGTCCCAGATGAAAGCACAGATATATGGATCCAGCTGAAGTTTTTTTTTTTTATAAACCACACATTATACGTGAAAGGAAGGCCATTGTAACAGTTATCTTTCATTGATTCGTTGTTGTAAGTTTGTTACAGCTTTGCATGTCGGCTCGTTGGTCTAGGGGTATGATTCTCGCTTCGGGTGCGAGAGGTCCCGGGTTCAAATCCCGGACGAGCCCAGAATTTTATTTTCCTAATTTCCCTTTCTATCAATGCGTGAAAAGCTTGGTTTATAGATTCCATATTCGTTCGTAACATCAAAAATAAGTGGCGATTTTTATTAATATTTCTGGCAGTTCGCAGAATATAACCTACTTATCCCATTATTCCTTAAAAAAACGCGTGCGGCTCGTTGGTCTAGGGGTATGATTCTCGCTTCGGGTGCGAGAGGTCCCGGGTTCAATTCCCGGACGAGCCCTTTTTTATAAAACTCCCAACAAACATAGGCTAATCAACGCGTGTTCAACGCAGGTTTCGATCACAGCTTGTACAACAGGGGGATGCACCGAAAGTCCAACCACCAGCGCAAGAACCTTCCCCGCAGTACCACGTGACCTTGATCCGCCAATCGCTACTCCAATCACACAGCGACACGTCAGCGTACAGTGGAAGCCTCCCAAATATCCGAACGGACCAGGTTAGAAATCAAATCAAACCAACGCTGAAACTAAAACATGTAATTTTTGCATTTATGGGCAATGAAGGCAACACACAAAATATTCAATTTAACTTGACTACCTAAAAAAGATTTTTTTTCTTACTCACCAAAACTACTATGAAGCTCTTTTCTATAAACAAGTAAGAATATTTCATTTTTCCCAAATTAAACACAATTTGTATTTCTTCTCAGATATTCTTTATGAGTTGAGTCGAACCATCGTCAGACAACCTCTACTACCTTCACCACCTCCTTATATCAACGTCAGTCAGACGATATACAGAGGAACTGAGTTCATGTACGAAGATAGGAGGTTGGAGAAATACACGACGTGCCAATACAGACTGTCTGTGTTTAACAGTGAAGGTATAGGACTGTGACTGTATAAATATTTGAAGAAAGAGGGATTAATTTTCCAAAAGTGATTAAATAAAAAAAAGCAACGACGCGATAAATTTGGAAAGCAGACATGTCATGGGTTTTCCAGCTCTTAATTTGGAACAGAAACGTCTTTTTTTTAAACAAAACCCGCAATGCATCTCTTAAAGTGCATATGACACGTAAAAATCAAACATGTTAACAATCAAACTAAGAAATGTTCATAACTTTAGAACATTTCTGGCGAAAAAAGTAGCTTGATACGACGACTGGTTTCTGAGATACAGCTGATCAAAGTCGCACTTTTGCCGCTGCGAACGAAATCGTGCGAGAGCGAGATATTGTTGCGTGACGTCATAGAAGGCTCTTCGGTCGTGCGCGAGTGCTGGCAGCAAGCCTTATGCGTAGGAATGGAAAACATTGTAAAACTGGTTTAAGCATAATATTGCATTAAACAGGGGACAAAAAGTGAACAAGTGCAATAAACGGATTTTGATTTAAGCTGAAGACAGATGGCCGCTGTTCGACCTATTATGTCTTTAGTTGTATAATAATAAAACAGTTACTGGGACAGGGTGTTCTTGTTGTTACAGCATTTATGAACGCTAACGTGATACATGAACTTTTGAAAACACGACAGAGACAAACCGTTAGTTTAGCATTGTCGTTTTGTCCATCACAGTTATGTCGTTTCTGCTATACCCTATGGTCTTCTGTTAATTAGGGACAAATAAGCCTTTGATTCGTGACGTCACAATGACAAATTTTGGTGTGATGCAAAACCCTGTCCTGACCTTTATGGTAACGTAATCTGTGGATTCTTCTATGTTTGAAACTATCCGATATCTGTAAAAACAGGCGCCTTCTCCTATCTAAATAATGCATTTTTTCGACGCAAGTGCCTTATGTGATGTCCTTTTCTCCTCAGCACAAAAGGTTTACGATTTTTGGTCGCCGTTACTTTTCGTGCAGTTTTCTACATTTTTTAGTTACGTAGAACCGTAAACCTTTGGATATATGTTTGTTGTAGATGTACCTTTAGTTTTACGCAAAGTTGTCATGGCCGTGTCATATGCACTTTAACAGAACAAATAGAACTTCCATCCTGCATGTGAAGGAAATAATCATATGACTGATTTCCTGTGACAACTAAAAGTTAATGTTCTTTTACAGTTCATATCTCAGTTACACTTATCACTATTTTTAAGACTGTTATTTAAACAAACACCACGTTTCTCTCCAGGTTCGCTCGCGAGTGACGTAACCACAGTGACGACACTGGCTGGGTATCCAAGGTCACCAGGAATGTTAAATGTAGCGGTTCACAACCACACTTCTGTATATTTGTGGTGGGAACAACCGGTTATGTCGGAGTTACAGGTGATCATAGATCAGTTGCCCAAATTATTTTAATAACTTCTGGGGTGAAGTGAAACATATAAAGTCACAAAGCTTTCAATAGCATAAAACGTGATGGTCCTCTTGGAATGAATTGCAGAATATGATAAGAAACAAAGGGATTTAATTTTTTTATGTTGCAAATCATCAATGTCTCGTCAATAACAAACCACAAGACTTACTAAACACGAGACTTATGATAAATAAAATTGATATTTTCCCGATATCACAAGTCAGGGCTGTGTAAAACCAAACACCATGAGGTAAAGTAGTGTGCGCGGCTCGTTGGTCTAGGGGTATGATTCTCGCTTCGGGTGCGAGAGGTCCCGGGTTCAATTCCCGGACGAGCCCTTTTGATTAAACTCATATGCAACTTGTATATGAGATAATTTAACGTTTTGTAAACACGTTGTTTTGTATGTACACCAGATGAAAACACTTTTTCATTATATAAATAAACCCTACAGGGTGAAGTCCACACCTTTTACATCAGATACAACGCCAGCAAGTACGATGTTAATGAAACCTTGACTTTCGACCCGACTGTTACGTCACTGAGATTGGGTGACCTTCACCCTGGCACGAGGTACACGTTTGACCTTGTGGTGGACAACGGGGCTTACAACGTGACCTCCGAATCGAAAGATGCAACAACTGATGACGGAGGTGGGCAAGTTTTTTTACCCAGGAGTAAAACTTACGGAAACAACAATATCTTCTCTGTCCTACCTTCAAGCGTCTGCGGTGTTTCGGGTTTTTCCGTCATTTTTGCTACTGTTGTTCTCCTAATTGAAAACAGTCTGTGTTTTCGGGTGTACGCTGTAGCAAAAAGGCATTGGTTTGTACCTCCTGGCGGTCTTTGCGGTAGTTTTAAATTTTTTGGCCGTTTTGCTTCCACCATTCTCAGAATTAAAAAAAATCTTCGCTGCAACAAAACATCATGATTTTTTTATGTTTGCAGCTCCTGGAGGTCTCAGCAAACCAGTGGTTTATTCATTAAGCGCAAAGGAACTCCGAGTGAGCTGGCTTGCTCCGGTCCAACCTAACGGGAAAATAATATCATATGACATCATCCTTGATGACGTAAAGATTGTGACCAATCTAACTGAGCCGTCCTCTTACATCATAAGAGACCTAAATCCCTACACAATATACGAAATTAAGGTGAAACGGCTTGAAAAATTTAAATATTTTATATTTTTATTACCAGTGTCATTTACTGAAATAACAACTTTTTCTCTGGAATTTCTGTGTCCAATAATAGAATTCTGTGAGCTGCATATAGTCACACCAAGATGCACTGATGAGACCTTATTGGTTGAAACAGCCTTATAGGTTGAAACAGTAGCCATCTGTATGTGACTCACAAAACCATTTTCCTGTTTATATCGTTCGACATTTTTTCAAATAGTATTTTTCCTGTTTTTATCCAAAACACAGCTTGAAGCCTGCACCGTTTACGCATGCGCAGTGAGCAACGCGTCCTTGGCAACCACCTTGGAAACAAATCCTACCGGAATAAAGAATCCAAGTTTGCAGGTTCGACGTCATATTATTTTTGAATAGAAAAGAGAAAATACTTAACTTACGGCTTTGGGGCAAGTAAGGTAGGTAACCGTGTTATAAATCTTCATAATTTAGCTGTGAGAGTTACTTTGATTTACTTTTAAAACTTGCATTTGCCGTTATTTTTCTCTTTAATTTTGTCCCCATCGCCCCCTGTTAAAAAAAGTTTAATGTCAAATTCACGCAACAGTGGTTTTCATTTCTGTTTTCTTATTGTTTCTCAATCGGCTTAAACTCTTTTCCATTAGTCAGCGAGTTTGTTTATGAATGGGGTTATTTTTCTGACAACGTTTTTCGAATAATATAAATTGTACACACCGTATATTGATTACAATCTGCTTTCTTAGCAAAACTTGTTTTTGTTCGATTGTTTACAAATAAAAAAGCAATTAAGTTACATAACTCATATTCTGCTGAAGGCAATTGACAGCAGAACTGTCGAAGTTACTTGGGAGAAACCGAATCTGCCCAATGGAATTCTACGAAGTTATCAGTTAAAGCGTAGATCCCTGATTCCATGTTCGGATATGTGAGTACTTTGCTATCCATAATGAAAATATTCACACTATATCCAATAACAAGCAGTTCGTTGTCTTATTTTAGTTTACTTAAGGTTCATCAAATTTTAAACAGATTCTTGACCTTGTTAAACATGTTTTGTGCCTGGTAGCGTTCAATAAGTTGTATTAGCTAAGGCGTAACTTTCATTCGTAGAACTATGAAAGGGCAGAATCGCTATTTCCCTGTCTATTACCTATGTTACCAGCTTAGTGTAAACTAGACGAAATATTAAGGTTTAAATCAAGTTGAATATGAGATAAGTTTTGTTGCCATGCTTTTTGGTAACTTGTATTTATGTTCCACAATGCCCTGGCTACTTTGCCAGTGAACCTATATCATGAAACATATTTGCTTCAACTTGTATTATATAATAACGTTTGTTTCCTCACTTTTGTGCGAACATAAGGAATAACACGGACGTCGATGATTTCATGAGGTAAACTTTTTTCAATGTCGTGGGGAATTTATTGATTTACTGAGTTTGTCATCTTTGTTATCAAATATATGAATCACAAGTACGACATCTAAAAAATAATGTGCCTTTTCTCATAGTCATGTTTTGCTTCTGTAGTTTCTGTTTTTTTTTTGTAACACTTTAGAAGTTAGAAACCAAAAACCAATACGACGCACTGTAGTGTTTAACTCGTGCTTTGCGGTAAACTATTTTAAATAATTTGATCTACTCGTGTCCCAATTACAGACAGAAGCAGCCCGAGGTAGATTGCGTGTATGTGAAATGTAGCAGGGAGGAACGAGTGTGTGGAGATACTTGCTTCTCACCAACCAAGCAGGTAAAAATGGGTTTGGTTTGGAAATTTCGACGAAGTAAGTTCTTGACCAAGAAAGGCGTTTACTGAACACAAGGTTAATTGGTCGCCTAATTGAAATAAAGTTCTATGCTTACAAGTGAGCAAGAAAGATTTGGAAGTGAAAAAAATAATGTAGCAACTTATATTTATTTCGAACTATTTACATTATATTTGCAAAACAACTCAGGTTTGCTGCAGTGGCACTTTATACGATGTCGATGGATCGAAAGAATGCTGCGACTCGAATTATGTCGCCATCAGAGGGCGCTCGAGTGACGTTTGTTGTGGAGGTCAGTTCCACCCATGGACCAACGGGCGACAATGTTGCGACGGACGATATTTGAAGGTGAACACTTATACGTTGCACTGTATCTATAATCATCAAGTAACTGTGTTCATAGGCTGTATTCATAATCTTTTGCAGGTTTGGTTAAGGACAAAACTAATATTAACTAAATGCACATTGCTGAAGTTAAAACAAATGTAAAATGCAATGAAAAATATGTCGAGGTTTTGATAATATAGCACTACTGCATATAACCAGCGATAGAAAAATATTGAATATTTTATCAAAAAAACAAAACAGGGAATCAACAACTCTTATTTATTTATTCACCCCTTGGAATTATCTGACCTCCCCTTTGCGTATACCTCTGGTTAGAAACCACTTCTCTTGAGCCATACGAATCCACACAACACCAGCAATACTTGTGGGCGTGGTTGACTTTCAAACATTATCTTTCCTCAGGTGTCAATAGGAGAGGTTTGCTGCAAGGATCCGCTAGAGGACCGCGTATCGGTCGGGGCGGGCGATACTTGCTGCGGGGGAGTTCCCTATTTCAATAGCGGGTTGCAAGTGTGTTGTGACGGAAATTTACACGACGCCTTTGAACAGCAGTGCTGTGGTGGAAAGGTGGGGGTTCATGTTTATGCTCGTGATAAACTACATTTGAATGTGATTCCTTTCTATTTTGTCTGTTACTATACACAGCAACTTGACGAATTTAAACTCATACATGAATTATTAAAAAGTCGCCAATTCGATTAAATGATCAAATCTAAAAAAACATTGTTTTTATTAAACCAACACAACTGTTTCAGATGATTTCAAGCAAAAAGGTTTGCTGTGGTGGAATATCCAGAGGTGTTGGGTTCGAACCCTCGCCCTTCCAGTCTTGCTGTGGAACCCGGTATGTGGAATCAAACTCTACGATTTGCTGTGAAGACAAGAGATCCCACAAATTCATGGTAATACATTTCCCATTAACGCATTCAATCCGTACTTAGCTCTAGAACTATCTTCTTATCGTAACTTTTTTAACGAAGTCATCACTAGCACTGTTAGCAGTTGAATAGAAAGAAGTATAATTTCGTTGTAATTTAAGAATATGCACTGCAAGAATCGAAAAACTGCATTTTGGGTTGAGAAATTGAACAAAAAGCATGATGTATTTTTGTTGATAAGAATTACCGAAAACGTGTTTGTCGCCATGATTATTTCCTTCAACGCCACCACAGTAATTGTTCAATATTGCTCCATGTTTTTATTTAATAGCAAACTGGGCGTAATGGAAAATTCTAATAAAATTGTACCTACATACACAGTTTAAAATAGTTGGCCTGTGAACGCACAATTTTGTTGGGTTGTTTATCGTTTTACCCAGATTGAGTACAAAACTACTTTACCCAATACATTTTTAGTGGTTAGTTTGTATACTACCAACATTTTAACAGTTATAATAGCTGTGTTAACTAAAATAAACCAAACCCAAATTGCACCAGCCAATCACGTATCTTCAGGTTCACCCAATCAGCCAATCAAAACCATCCACGTGTTGTTTGACGAACCTCATCTCATCCGACCAATCATGTTGTAACGGAGTCGGCTACGATCCCGCGGAGGTTATGTGCGCTGACGTAGCCACTACGTCACTCGGTGACGTCACCGTGCCACCGCACTGTGGGGAGGGGATGGTTTGTCCTCTGGAAAGGTCAATGTTTTCTGCATGTGACAGGTATTCGAAATTGCACAAATTTTATCAAGAAATGTTTGGAAAGTTTGTTTCAAAAAGTGAAAAAAGCAATGATAATGTTCACGTTTCTAATAATTAATGCTCTCAAATACTTGCATTGGAAATGGACTTACACGTTTTCCCATTTTAGTACTGCAAACTAAACAAGTAGAAAGTAAAGAAATCCAATAAAAAAACTGCCATGTTGTCTTTGTTCAACCTTTCACCATAACAAATAAGCATCTGACGCAATATTTCCAGATGTGATTTTGATCGTGAATACTTTGACTGTTTCCGTGCAAAACCACCCAAAGTGACGTCACCATACCTTCATCCCGATGACGTATGTCCCACGTCATACATGGTTGTGTTCTCTGGTCCTCCACATGTGCTGTCATTTCAAGGTAAAAGTTTTTTAAGATTTGTTCGTTTGCCTTTCACGATTTCCGGTTTCTTTGCATAAACATCGTAGTATACTTAAATATTTTCAACAACGTCATAATAAACCCTATCAGTCGTTTGTTTTGCAAGACTTTTAATTGATAACTTATATATTTCGCATATGTTTAAATTATCTATGTGCAATAATATGGCTTTTTTGCACATATATTACATTGGTGTGTTTTGCCTTTTGCACTATCGGTTACCAAGCAGATCCGTTTGGCCAAAGTGCGCTCCACAGTGGTTCGTCGTCTCTGTTGTTTGGTACTCAGTATAGGGTACCCAACAGATCGACGTTGACCGAAAGGTACCACAAAGTGCCTGCTAGTGTAAAATGAGACCTTACAGGTCGAAACAGTGCGTGTACACACCCTGTCTGAAGATTTTAAATTATCTGCTATTAAGTTTTTGTGGACCATAAAGCTATTTGGAGATTTCTACAATATAATTCCTCCACGTTAATAGTTATTTCAAAAAAATATTTTAAACAACACAAAACGTTTCTCAACCAACAAAACTGATGTTTGTTCCCCAATCACAAGAACATAAAACCACCCAAGGAGATAGAAATAAAGTAATTAATCCTGTTTCAATTCATCCAGATGGCGAATTAAATCCCTTCACAAAGTATCAATACCTGGTCGTGGCTGAAAACAAAGCTGGGATCGGTGAGAGTCAACCTAGTGATGTTACCACCCCTCAAGCACCACCTGATGACGTGGAGACGCCTGATTGGACGTCGGTCGACCGTGACACAATCACTTTAACTTGGAAACCACCTGGAAAACCAAATGGTTAGCAATATATAAATGTTTATTTCTGAATTCATACAAGTTTCTTTCCATACGTGGAAATGTTAACTTTAATCTTCACGTTATGACGCAGGAGTAATCACGCATTACTCACTAATGCGTGACGAGTTGGAGATTTGGAGCGGTCACGCTTGGCGTCACACGGACACACGAAACATTCTTTCGTACAGAGAATACGAATATGTTTTGAAGGTGAATATGTGGATTATTGTTAATTGCGAAAAATCCTGCAAGTATGGATTCCTATATTTCTCTTGTTGAACGTCCATCAAGTATTTTTAAGATGATATCTACGACTAACCTAGGTGTATTCGAATAAGGATGCTGATGATGCCATTCTACAAACCTAACTATTGTTGTGTAGTTAAGTGTGTGTAGCCTGGTTTAAGCCATTAGGATGGAATACCTAATGTGGAAATTTATCAGTGGCGTTTGGTCAGGTATGCACTAAAGCCGGATGCACCAACAGCGCTCCCGTGCGGGCCACCAGCATCCAAGGGACGCCAGATTACGTTCCGCCTCCACGAACACTGGTCACTGGACCATATCAGATTGTGATCACGTGGGTGGCTCCACCCAGACCGAACGGATTCATTCAAAGGTACGCTTTTATTAAGTAATAAAATGTCCTTGTTGCTCAATAAAAGACGTAAATTTACGCTTTTGTGCTGCTTGGTCTCTAGTTAAGCTGTAATGCCTTTTCATTTCTCTTGTTTTCGTAAATTGCGATGACATAAAGATGGCTGCGGTCAATAAACATTTCCCTCCTTTACTTTTAAACTAATTGAAAGCAAAATCCTTATCAGCGTCTATTTCGCACTTTATTGAAAATACACAACATTACAAATGAAAAGGTACATGCTGAACGAGACTGGAGTAAGAACCATATTTACCCTCGAAGCTCCTACTTCGTCTGAACAACTTCGATTCGAACACAACGACTTGCTTCCCTACTCCCTCCACACTTACACAGTAACTGCCTGTACTTCTATTGGGTGCACGGGGAGCAATGAGGTATGTTGAAATAACTCTAAAATGTAAGAATACAGATATTTACAGTTGATTTTATGCCAGTCAGATGAACTGAATTACCAACCAGAATATTTTTAAAACAAAATCCATTTAGGTAAGTAAACGTACAAGCGAGGCGACACCTAGTGGGGTATGGCATCGCCCTGCATCACTCGTTGTGAACGCAAGAACGGCAGAGTTGTATTGGGCAGAGCCGGAACATCCCAATGGCGTCATCAACGAATACAGGTAAAGAGTCACGAGCTTACATCAAGTCGGATTCCTGAGCAATGTGAACAAATTGTCCCAAGCAAAAGCCAATTAAACAACGGTTTTACCCGTTGCAATGAAAATTGTTTATCGAACCCCTACTGCAGATTTGTTTGTTTAATCCATTAAATCTTGTTTTCCATTTCTGCTTGCAGATTGTTAAGGCGTTACAGGAATCAACAACGTCCCAACTCACCACCAGGTCAAGTGATCAGTCAGGTAGAAATGCTTTATTGTTTAAATGTCAGAAGAAAAAAATCTACGTTTACGCTTTCTTCCATAAAGTTAACACATATTAACACCCTCCAAATTGAAATTCAAACTCGACCATATATAACACACAACCAGTCTATAGGCCTGCCTTGTAATGTGGATACATATAGCTCAATGCCTGACAGAAAACATTCGCTAACTCTAACATCTACCTTCATTGCAGTCACCGTGGCAAGTAATCTACTCCGGTGGACCTGACGTCACCACTTACACTGACGTCATGCATACGCCGGGCGCCGTGGTTGACTACAGACTTAGGGCGTCCAATGGCGCCGGTTCGGGCCTCAGCCCAATCTACTCCATTCAACTCCCTCAAATTGTTCCGAGTCGTTTCCCTACCGTCTCCGTAGAAGTACTCGGTCCCACCTCTATGCGCGCAAACTGGAATGACGTCATAAGCGACTATGGTAATGCAACAAATATGTATTATGAGGTGGTGTTGCAGCGTGGAGGGAGTATGGAGGAGATTGAAGGAACAACAACAGCCACCACACTTCGGAGGAGAAGCAAAAGAGAAATTGAGGATGGTTAGTATAGTATTGAACCAACTCTACCACGGGCACAAAATGCTTTTTAAATATTTTTACCATCTAAGCTCCCGCAGTTTACATGTAGACTAAATGCGTGCGTTCATGACAATGCCTTGTTTTTGAGTCACCCTAAAATTAGAACAGCAGCTTTGTGACGAACTATACAATAATGTAGTCAATATGTGTACTAGATTTCGTTATGTTAAACTTACTTTCATTCAATACAGATTTCGGTCAAGAAAACGAACCGCTTTCACATGATTATGACGTCATAGTGTTGATTCCAGTCGGGCACAATCAGAGTCACGTGATAAACGATCTCACTCCCGCCACGAATTACCGCGTTCGAATCCGCACTTGTTATGCATCAAATAACGTCACAACCACCGATTCTAACGTCACAGAGCGTTGCAACGTCGGCAATGCAGCGTCGGGTGGAACCGACTCAGCGCCACCAGGTGGACAACCGTCGCCAAAGTTGAAGGCAGTCGGTCCGCGGGCGATTGACGTCATTTGGGATCCGCCAACGGAGCCTAACGGCATAATTTCAGGATACAGGTTGTACCGGCGCCTAGCGGATCCGAAGGATTCGGATGTGGTATTCGATAAGCTGATTTTTGTGGGAGAAAATGCGTTGCAACGTTCACATTCTGATGTTGATCCGGAATTACGGCCACACACTAAGTACAAATACAAGGTGAGCGCAAAGAGAAATGTATTTTGTGGTTATTAGATCAGGTAGTCCATGTGCAACTATTCATGTAGCTTTGGAAGCTGAGGTAAGCGCAAAACATTGCAGAAAAACATTTTTGAGAAAAACTATTTGTTGAGGAGCAAAATCCTTTCTTCATATTTGTTTTTGTGTAACTGTGCGGATTTAATGTAGCTGGAATGTAGATTTTTGTGACGTATTATAAAGTTCACTGACATCGCAGTCAAAGGCATTGCAACCAGGCTGAATCAAATCCTTTTTCTGCCTTGTCATGCGACAGCATGATACACTTCCAGTTTTGTCACATATAAACTTCCTATACTTCAATTACAATACATTGGGCAGAAATACCCGACTGCTTATGGATTATCGCACGAGAAATGTTTCGATTAAAATATCGCTTCACACAGCAAACTTTCCACTTCAGGTCAAGGTGATGAATGACAAGGATGAAGCATCGAGTGATTGGTCTGAAATCCTAACATTGCCTGATGTCCCGACTGACATCGAACCACCTCAAGTGGAAGCCGTATCTGCGTTTGCTGTACGAGCTCGTTGGAAGAAACCTGGTCGTCCTAACGGAATCGTCACCAGTTACAGGTTGATGCTGTGAACATTGTTGATTACTTCCTCCTTGAGACGAGAAACGTTTACTGGTTTAACGTATTTAAATACAAATGTTCCATTATATTTTGTTCTCGTAACTTGTTTGTCTGTGTTTTGTCTTTTACTTCTACCGAAGGTCACTTTGTTAAGTTTCAATATCATTCACTTGAATATTTGCCTTGTCTTTGATGACAACACACCGACGATGAAAAAACAAACAAAATAATCTTTTCGTGACGTTTAAGATTGGAGTATCAGAAAGAGACAATGGACCCCACCACCAATCATCCGATCGAGACGGCTCTGACCATTCACTCATCCATTCACGACGCCACGTTCAGCGGTCTCCAACCCTACACCGAATATAGGGTGAGACTGGTGGCTGTCAATCAAGCACTGGAAGGGCGGAGCGACTGGAGTTACGTGACCACGTTGTCGGCGCCACCTATCGAGGTTGGACCTCTGGTTGCGAGTCAGATTCCCGATGGAAGAGCGATGTTGTTGACCTGGGAGGAGCCAATTGTTCCTAATGGGGAGGTAAGTATGTTGTAACTTATATGATTGATTAACTAATGATACATCACATGGTTACCATTACAAGTGCAGCCATCTTTGTATGGTTGATTAGTTGGAAATAAAATATGTAGTTTTTAGCCGAATGAGGAAGTTAGCATGTTTGTGACATCATAATTAAACATACGTCTAATCCTGAATGAAATACGCAAGCCATCTCAGCACCACCAGCATGACTTGAGAAGCCCTATATTTTAAACTGCGCAAAATTGTCATATTTTTATTACATTAAATACTGCACTGCACTGATCCAGTTTTTAGCAACGTTTGTTTCACGTTGATTATTTCTGTGTTGTAACAAAACCACTTTCATCGCAGATCACCCTCTACAGAGTATACGAGGTCGGGTTCGAAGAAACTCCAATTTACAATTCCCAAGCCAAGAAGTTCTTGTTTCGTCGCCTCACCCCATATACCAACTACACCCTCGTGCTTGAAGCTTGCACCGGCCGGGATTTGTGCACCCGATCCCCGCCGTATCGTTTCCAAACCGCCGAGACAGCGCCGGACGATCAACCACCTCCTACAGTTCAGTTTTCGAATGCCACAGCTGTTATGGTCTCCTGGACGAAACCATCAAGAGCCAATGGACGCATCGCAAGCTATCACGTGATCAGAAAGGTGCTTTCCCGGGGTAGCGGGGTAAGTACTGAACTAAATGTGTTTGCCTACTACTTAATTTTGCATTTTTTTCTGATTATTAGTTTTGGAAAATGTCAAATCAGAATATTACTCTTTTTCTCACAACCATACAAAAATCAATACATATTGAATGTTCACAGTGTAGTTATAGTTGAGGGAATGATTTTATGCCTACTCGTTTCGATTAAAACCCCAACATCATCCTTTTAACTCCACAGAGCCAACGACGAGTCCACAAGAGGGAGGTAGATAGTTTGGATGAGACAAACGTTGGACATTTGCAAAATGACCAAAACTGGTCACCAAAAAACAGGTAGTTTTGAGTCATTACCCAAGTTGAACACAAATAGTATGTAAGTCTTATTTTACGTCATAGGAAACGCAGACAAGTTGAAATAGACGATTATGGTGGTGGAAATGTTGTTTATGCCGTCATGGATCCCGTTTATGACGATTACAATTATAGCGATTCCGAAGTTGAACCATACACGAGATACAGTTACAAAATCCGAACAAGGACAAGCGCAGGGTAACAACTGTGAATGACGGATAATATTGTTTTATTGCCTGTGTAACAAGTTCGTAAAGAGTACATTTTTAGTGCTCCTTACTAAATCCAGTACAAGGTTCGTTACAATACCAAGCACATTAGATGGCCTAACTTACACTTACACTCAAATAAGATGTGAATGCAATACGCGTTTTACATCGAATACAAGGTCTGTCATACCGACACCACAACGCATGATTTCTTTTCCATTGTCAACCCCAAACCTTCCTAACGCACCCTATGTTATAGTCACGTGGACAGCGAATGGGTAAGCACCGAAACCCACCAAGCCCCACCTAAGGGACTTTCCCCGCCTGAGGTATTTCACCCAAGTGACAACAGCGCTACGTCACTAGTGGTCTCGTGGCGCTTACCGGAGCGTATCAACGGAGTGCTGCAGACTTTCAGGGTGCAAAGAAACGGTTCCACTCCACTGAGTTTTCCGGTGACGCAGTTCCGCTTCACTGATCGTGACCTTCAGGTTAGTTACGTCATCAAAGCTGCGATAATTTTGAAACGAAAAACTGGCATTTTTTAGCTTAAATATGCTGCATTCGATTTTTTGTGACAAATGTGATGCAACCTTTCTGAGGACATTACTAAAGTATTACCTACATAAAAGCGTCCGGAGTATCTTCTGTGTTGCTGATTTAATCATCATTTAGTTCCAAATACGTATTTCGACTTAATTTTTTACCAATTTTTCAGCCGTACACAGTCTATGCTTACACGGTGTCAGCTTGCACAGCCGGGGGTTGCGTCATGAGTGACGTCACCACCATGAGAACCTACGAGGAAGCGCCATTGTATGTGGCGGCACCTAGTGTCGGTATGTGCGGGTCAATTCAAAACAGCTTCTAAAATGTTAAATTCTGACACTGATTCTTTTGACAAAGTGTGTAGCAAGTCAAATATAAAAACATAGCTTTTCCAAAATATTGCATGTTAGTTAAAAGTGCTCTTTTGTGTTTCTTTAGTTCCTTACAACTCGACAGCCATCGAGGCGGCGTGGGTAAGGCCCAAGATAGCAAACGGTGTTGTTACTCTCTACCGTCTCCTTGTGGACGGTGTGACGAGATTTGAAGGATTGGATCTCGGTATCATTGTGGGCGATCTGAAACCCTACAGGTTGGTTATGTGTCTTTCTGTTCAAATGAGATAAGTTTCAAAGAAAGTTTCGTCATTATTAGAAACTTTAATGTCACCAACGAATGAACATACAGCGCAACTTTTATAGTTGAACCAGCGTATATGCTCGTATGCCAGCCTAAATAAAAAACAAACGAAGAATTGTATCACATTGATCATAAAAATGCAAGTTATTTTAGGCGCAGAGCACATATGTGTGGACCCGGCCTAAAAATGTGCTCTCCTAAAGTAGATAGCTTTGTAGCACACACATGAAGGTTAAATGCTTGATTTGATTTCCGCCAGGATATACACCGTAAAGTTGGAGGCATGTACAAACAGCGGATGCCGTGAGAGTCCGGAAGCGGAAGTTCGCACGCAACAGGCGCCACCTACCGGCATGAGAGCACCAGAACTTCACGTTACAAGCCCGAATTCAATAGAGGTGAAGCACCGAAAATCTCACCTTGCACAAGTTCAATTTTAAATTCTTCCCATATATTAAGATTATTTGGCGAGCTCCCGAGCATCCCAATGGCGCCATCAAACGGTACGAAGTGCGCAGAGGAGGCGAACTTGTCACAGTTGGTGACGGATCAACAACAAGGTTGGTTGCTATTGAAATTCAGATGAGCAAGAGTTTTGTTCACACGACATAATATAAGCGGCGACGCGGTCGGATTTGGTTTCTCTCAAATGATGTCGATTAGTTTTAAAGATTTCCCTAACGTTAAAAAATGTTCAAGTTGTAAAACGTGAGGTATATCGGGCTAATTGATGAAAGCTTTTGCACATACCTTTGTGTTCATTTCCAGGACACAGTAAAGGCAGAGTATTTCGGCCTATATTGGGTTCGTACACAACACAATCTCCGTATATTACATCTTGATTCAGATATCACGACTTCGGATTAAAAGCCGGCACCACGTACACCTATACGGTGGTCGCGTTCAACCCGGTTGGAAATGTTGAAAGTCGACCCCCGATTTCTGAAACCACCGACCCGTCTTCCCCTTCGGGACTTCCCCCGCCCACTCTCACCCCCACCTCTTCGTCGTCTATCCGGGTGAAATGGGAAAGTCCCGCTAACCCCAACGGGGTGATTACCAACTACACGCTGTACGTTCGTCACGTGACAATGATGGATCAAAAAGTGAGAGGAGTTGCTTCCATTGTTACAAATTATCGTTCATCGTTTTTTTTTTGTACGAGAGGTTTGTTTGTTGCGTGCTGTCTTCCACGTTTCCATAAATGTTTGAAGACGACTAAGATATGAAAGTGTGAAAATTGCTCCATTGTTAAAAACTATTGTTCGCTTTGATAGTTTTTTCGTCATGTGCTGAATGTTTACAATGTTTCCAATATCGTTTAAAGAAGAACTAAAAGATGATTTGTTATTGTGTTGTATATGATGCACGGTAGACTCCCAAACTCCTAGAAATAAACTAGTTGATGCCATGTACTTAAGTCGTCATAATATTTAGACCAAACCTTACAGGATCTATCCTTTTAACGTCAAAATTGTAACATTTGCACTCGACTGCCCGTAGGTCAGCAAACGTTCTCTTCAGGGAACTAACTAAAACTACAAGTGTTTTATGATGAAACTTTGCTTCTAACATCACATTTAAATTTTTCAGCTCTACAATTTCTCCGGCGCAGTATTCACATACGAAGTGCTCGGTCTCAGTTTCTTCGAGGAATACATCTTCTGGATGCGAGCCTGCACAGAGCAGGGTTGTGTAATGAGCGAACGAAGATTGCAGAGGACCATGGAAGCTCCGCCAGCCAATCAGATGCCTCCCATTGTCACGTTACCACATCGAGATCAGGTAGCCTGCTTAAATTTACCGCCAAGTCACATGTCTGCAGAATATCTTCTCCAGAAATAAGAATATGGTCAGAAAAGTAGCAAAGATTTAGATCAATATTAGCCGGTGCGTTTATACAGGAAGCCATATCACTGCAATTTTACCATAAATACCTGAACCCTAGGTTACTCTGGAAGTTACCTGGCTTCCACCACGTGAACTTCACGGTATAATAACCGGATACCATCTGTTCCGGCGCCGTTTGATCGAAACGAGGCGAGGAGGGGAATCCCTCGAACCGAAACTGATCGCCAACGTCACCGAACATTCGTACACAGGTGAGAAAACTGTGAATATTTTTGAATTTTTGTTTGCACCAATTAGCTTGCAGTGTGGTGCCACGTGACTGGAATTCACCTCATACCCCCCAATTACGTCATAATCTACGACTGAAGTCTTCCTTTTTCTTTCAGATTACCAAATCCTTCCCTACACTCAATACCAATACAGAGTGATATCAAGTAACAGTGCAGGGGAAGCCCCGAGCAAATGGTCCTCCACCATTAGATCTGGAGAGGCGGCACCAGAGGGCGTACCGGAGCCAAGCTTTAGTGAGGTTACGTCACGTTCTGTAAAAGTTTACGCTGATGAACCCGAAGTCGCCAACGGATTGATCAGATTTTATCACGTGTTTATGCGAGCCAATAAAAGCAGAGAGACGCCAAAATTGGTGAGTTGTGTCAAAACCAACTGAGAATATTTACCGATACTGAATAACTGTAGAAGTTTAATTGCAGAAATTCCGCTTCAAAAATAAACCCAAAGTTTGTAGGTATTAACCTTGTTGCATAAAACAACAAAAAAAGTCAAAGTTACTCATCACAAAATTAGTTGAGGAGATGTTCATGGTTGAAATATTAAAAGCTGAAATGTTTGACATTGAAAAGGTCGGCAGAGCAATCGGGGCAGAGCAGACTGTCATTGGTTTGCTTCCTTTCACCACCTACCAGTTCTACTTGCAAATGTGCACGCACGAATCACTGTGTGCGCGAGGACCTGCAGCTTACGTCACAACCTTACCGGCGCCCCCTAGCGATCAGGACGCCCCCACTGTTTCAAAGGTTGGAAGTAACAACTTGACGGTCAGTTGGAACTACCCACGTCAGCCCAACGGAAATATTACCAAGTCAGTTTCAAAATTATTAAACTTTTTCCTTTTTCTTGTTTATGGGCGGTATTGTTACTTTGCTTGTTAGTTTTTCGCTTCTAAGTTAATACAAACATAATGCAAACAATGTTGATATTTTGCTTAAATTTCCCAACATCTGGTACTGATAATGGGAACAATGTATTTCTCATTGCTTGTTGTGATTGGCGTTTTGGTGATTTTCATGGGTTGTTAATTAGGATTGTTGATATTTGCACTTTTGAGTTACACGGTCCGTTGTTATTATGACGCTAACAACCTTTTGAAAGCCACAATGATTATTGAGCTTTCTACCGGTAAAGTCTGATCAGTGCAGCTCGTAGCATTTACCTAACTTTTAAATTAGACGGCACAGAATTTTGTTTGCAACCTTAATCATTTTGATTCTGAGTTTGCGCAACGTCTAGTACCGACAATGGAAACTATATACATTACCTCTTACAGGTACGAACTGTTCGTCCGCAAGTCTTGCCCCGCGCCACTGCAACCGTTTCCGCAAGAGTGCGCAGCAGAGTCGCCGATCATGTATTACTCGGGACGACGTCACAATGCTTTGGTTCGAAATCTTCGCCCGTACACGCGTTATTCCTTCCAGGTGAGGTCGTACAATGATTACGGAAGCGTGGAGTCTGAGTGGAAGTCGGCGGTAACCGCAAAGACAGGTAACACATCAAAACTAGTGTAGCGGTAATTGTGGTTCAAAATGCAACCAGAAGTTACTGTTTAAACCTAATTTCCACCTTTAATTAATCGTAACTCTGTTCTTGTTGTCTAAAGAAATCATGTTTATTTTACTCTTTGACAACCATTCGAATGATTGCCAAATGCGTACCCGAAACACAATCTTTATGAAACCTGAAGCTTATCCTAATAAACATAAACATTCATACACATTTTACATTCTAAACATAGCAAGTTTCAACAAACGATGTTTTGTATTCTAATGTTTTCCATGAACAAAATCAAATGATCTGATATTTTTTTTCCACTTTTATTCAGGTCCTATCTACGTGCAACAGTTCGTTGTCCATAGCAACATAACCGTCATCGTCATCAGGTGGTCGACGTCATTTGCGCTTAACAGCGCCCTCATGCGGTATGAGGTCATGGATAATCAAGACATGATTTACGCCGGCACTGATCACGTGTGCAACTTGCGGCGAACGTCGCTAAAAGGTTCGTTTTCGGTTGTCAAAATTAAGTTACAATGTTATGTTGCTGCCAGGCACATTGTAATTAGTCTGTTCTTGTGCACAATTAAACGCAACTTTTATGCACCGATCTATTCAGTTAGGCTTTCTCAGTGTAAATAAAGTTGAAATGTTAATGTACCTTGGAGAAATCCTCGCTGTTCTCTCACAAGCCTGAAACCCTTTATTATCTAACAACAATTGTGAGGAAAAAATACTTTTGCAGTTCACCGCTTTGTAATCACCGCTTATACTGACACCGGTTCAATCAAATCTCCAACACTCCAATACGACACGACGAAGGGAACCAATGGAAGTGAGAATTGTGTCTTATTAATCCAAAGTCTTGACTACAGTATATGCTACAAACACTTGTCGCTGTTTAATGCACACAAAGCACTTGCTTTTAAACAGGACCAGTCTGGTTAAATTTAAGAAAGTAATTTTCGGCCCATTAGCATTGTTTTGTACATAAGAAACCCTGTTTAAAAGCATGTGTGTGTGTATTACTACTAAATCGCTCGCCTGAGGCCTGGATAGATAAGATAAAATACACAGAGAGCGCTTACTTTGTGTTATTACTGGAAGCAACGATCGTCATCGGCTGCAGTTGTAATTCAAGCCCTCATATTTAATACTCAAGGTCATTTATGGCCACTTAATTCGTGACGTGAAACCTTCAAATCTACCTACATTCTACAGACATACTCGTTCCCAGCGAAGAAGAAGACCCAACAGGAAGTGACGTGGAAGGAGGCGTGGACCTCGCCAACGCCCAAATTCCAATCTACCAGAACGTTTGGTTCGTGGTTGCCATGGCAGCCGTCGTCATGGTAGTAGTTTTCACAGTGTTCCTGGTGGCGTTGCGCCGTAAACAGGCGCCAGAGAGACAGCGCTCCCCACTAAAGGCGCCACCATCCGGCCAAAGAGTGCCACCGAGTGGTGATTTGCTTGCCAGTACGATGCCTCACCATAAACGCAAAACTTACAGCGTTAATGTGAGTTGTTGAGTTTTTATGAAATGTATTTGGGCAGATTCTGAAAACGTTGTTCTACTTTGTTTTTCCACACAAAATTAATTGTTATCACAGGAAAATTTCCGTGAATCTTCACCCAAAAGAAGACAAAAATTATTCTTTCTGCAACAAAATATACAAATGACGTCAAACAGTAAATATTTTAGAGCGACTCCATGAAGTCACGTGGTCTCGTTCCGCGCAATCGTCACTTTGGATCAATGGAATCATTCGGCCGTGACCACCACCAGATCGGTGACCATGATATCAGTTTCGACCAATCAATGTTCAACGACAAGCACGTGATCGAATGCGACGACCAATGGGATCGCGTTTACAACGACAGCCTCGCTTACATCAGTGGGACCCCTGGATTTGAAAAACGCAGGTTGCCACGTGGCGACAGCGGATTGGTCAGCAACGTAAGTCGGAAACGCGTTAACTTTGCTGATTACAGGGTAGACAGGGTGCGGTTTCCAAACCAGGACCGATACCCAGTCGACCCGGTAATTCAGGATAATATCAGTGATGATGATGACGTATTGTGTGATGACGAAGTGGCGGCTACCTCTGTTAAGATGACGTATTTACCGATGCAGCAACGTAGGCCCGAACGTAGAATGTATTTTCGTAAAAGACGAGAGCAGGAATATCCACTGACGTATTATTACGAGAAAGACGGACCTTTTACAGTGTTGTGAACGTATGTAAAGTTTTAAGTTGAAACATTAAAGTTTCAATGTATCATCCATGCGCAAACAAAGTTTAATTTCTTTCATAAAACAAAGTGACCTGTTTATTTATGACGCTCTGAAAAATTGATTGTTTTTACACGCTTACTGTTAATCACTGGAAATGTCCCAAGTAAGTGTGTTTCCTGCTTATGCTTGTAACAATAATATCTATAACATATTAAAAATAAATAATTTATGAATAATATCTATATATTTGCTTTGGCATACGGAGTAATGACCTGTTTATAATTTCGCAGAGGTTACAGACATCCAGTTATTAAATCTTTATATTTTGCTTTTCAGTCTGATGAAGACGATCCAACCGACCTTCCAGTGAAAGACACTCGTTTAAATTTGACCGACACTCATTTGTGACCATATTTTTTATTCTTTGATAGAAGTTTTAATGTTTATATGTACTGACTTGAATATTTTTTCGACAATAAAAGATAGCGAGTACTTTATGTGCATTCCTATTTGGAACAATTAAAACATGCGACAGTACACAGTGTCCTTACCAGCGGCTTACCTAACGTGTCACTCAGCAGTATTTATTTGATTTCGACAAACTAGATCCCGCTTCATAAACAAAAGTGACCCCCAAACCGACAAAGAACCGAAAATGGTTTGGCAACGTACGTTTTGTTATGATCTGAATGACTTTTTGATACATACACGTTTCTGTCTGTGTGTGAAAATCATTATCATTATTGCTCGATTTGTAACTCATTCTAACACTGTCTGCCACTCCACAAATACAATTCGAAAGTGCAGATTCAGGATATGTAATCGTGATTAACCGGATAAAATGGTAGCCTTTCTTATACATTACTATTCGAAAATTACACAGATTAAATCAAATGCAATGTTGCATATGTTTATCACAGCAAAACCGTTCTTACACCAAGCAATGTTTATATCAACGACTGAAAGACGGTTTCTCCTCACATACTCTAGTTTCATGCTTTGTTCTGGAAATCGAAAGCGGTTTTAAATACAAATACATAGATATTGCGTTACTCTGTATGAAGGTAAATATACACATATTGCGTTACTCTGTATATGGAAGTAAATACATGCATATTGCGTTGCTCTGTATGAAGGTAAATATACACATATTGCGTTACTCTGTATATGGAAGTAAATACATACATATTGCGTTGCTCTGTATGAAGGTAAATATACACATATTGCGTTACTCTGTATATGGAAGTAAATACATGCATATTGCGTTGCTCTGTATGAAGGTAAATATACACATATTGCGTTACTCTGTATATGGAAGTAAATACATACATATTGTGTTACAAAACTCTGCATGCATTTATTTCCACAGTAACCTTTAAACGTCACTTACTAGTTGGATTAATTTCTATATATGACGGGGCTTTATTAATCACTACACGCACTAAGATGCCACGGGCACAAAGTGACCAACGGTTATCACCTCTTCGTGCATCTTTCTTTCTTGCTTTTAAGGCCGTTACCACATTTTATTCGTCACGTCAATTGCATCACCCGATGAACCGAGATTAAGCTCGCGAAAACTCGTGCGAATAAAGTTGTTTAATAGTCAGTCTTTTCAGAACATCGAAAACCCAGAACTTCGCAACTTGCTTATCGCGCGCTGCGTGAAGCCACATCCATTAATATGTAACCAATCGACGCTGTGGGCGCAAGCAATCAGTGCACCGCAAGCTTTGTCGGTGAGCACGTTATTCGACAAATCCAGTTCCTTTATCTAAAATAAAACAGAAATTTGAAGCTCTTTATAACTGTTTAGAGAACATTAGTAAATCGGGGATTTGAATCCCGATCTGATTTGCAACTTGGCGTTTTAGCCGAGTCAAAAATAAAAGTTTGTGCTTGTGGGCGTATATTGCCAGCCATTTATTTGTTCAGCAATGTGGAACCAATAATATGAATTGTGTAAGCTGCAGACAGATGGCCACTGTTTCGACCTAAAAGGTCTCATCAGTGCAGCTGCATGGTGTGACTATCACTGGCCAAACGGCCAAGCAAAGACTTCCACTTTGTGGTGACTATTTATTTGTTCGTTGGCGAGTGTTTGCTTTGCAAACAAAGTTGGTTGACTGGTAAAGCAGACTGCCACAAATTTATCAGCATATTCCATGTGTGATTTAGTTGCGGGTGTCCATGGTTTGAAGCAGTGCTTTAACCTAACTTTCAAGATGACGTAATTTAAACATGTGCATATTCTTATTTCCTTACGGGTCTTTCCCAATAAGCAATCTGTGAACCAAGGTTTATTATGCCCTGATTTCCAATCCCACATTGAGCAAGTTCGACCACTTCGATATTATAAATGCATCTGGATAATGAAGTGGCCCCACGATCTCCTATCAGGTTCCTTGACAACCTGATCCTCTTCAGCTTAAATAATCAATAGAATATTTAAGATAACGTAGCGCTTGTGCATCGTTAAATGTAGTTTTACCCGTCTCGGCATTCTTGAAATCCCTTCAGCCAGCCCTTTTACTCCGGCGCTACCTATATTGCATCCGTTCAAATCTACTTCCGTGAGGTTGTGGATACAACGTCCGACTGCAAGTGCCCCGGTATCCCCAATGTTATTCCAGGAAATCAACAATTTCACCTGCAAATATTTCTAACACGTTGTCCATGTAAAAAATGGCAAAACAAACAATTGTGCACGGTCGAAAAACACTTTCATCAAAGCTGGAGTGTTCTTTATTTAAGATATATGTTGTTATAATCGCGTAATGTGATTGTGACAAATAATGTGTTTACTGGATTGCTCGTAAATGTTAAAGGCAAACTTAGGTGCCCTACAACAATAATTGTCAGCAAATCTGTCCTCTTTTTTTTTTAAATTGTCAGATACGGTGGCAACCTTGAGCGATAAAACATATTGGTACGATGGTGCGAGTTAAAGGTAAATTTCATTAAAACACAAAGCGCAGACAAATATCAGAATGACATTCAATAACGTAAGCCGCCCTGTAACCATTAATGCGCCCTTACGGATGTGTTTCTTTCCGCTATAACTTCGGAAATAGATTCTGCCGCTTGAGTATCAATGTTTTCCCCGCGCATCGCGATCTTATCAGAAGCGACTTTCACTTTAGACAAGATGGATTTCAATGAAGCAGCTTTGGTGTATGTGGCCCAAGGATCATCATACAGAGGCTACCAAACGAAAAGCGCACATGGTAAAAATAGGTAAAAAATTTAGAGCAAATCTCTAAAATACTCTTCTTAGAAAAAATATGTAGTTTGGGGATACAGTAGTTGATGCGTTGTCTAAACATCATCAAAAATTTAAAACGCACCATGCTTTTAATGATATCTTCGACTTTTGGTTTGCCAAGATTGATTTCTTCTGGCAACCTGGCCGATACAGAGGATAGTATGTGGGGATCTTTAGATTCACGAACCCAACTGTAAACTTTTAGAAGTACCAGTTTGTCCGAACATATGTTTTGTGAAGAAGCAAAATTAATGAGCATCATTTTTTTGTCGTGCCAATCTTTACGAGAGCAGTTGGGAAACATGGTTTCGAGGTCTTCAAATGCCTGTAGGTTGCAAATTCCAAACGCGAGGTTCGTTATTTCATCCCACGTCTGTTCTTCTTCTTTAAGTACCAGATGCTCTTTCTCAAACTCTGAAACAGACATCACCATCATCAGATGCATTGCACCAAAGAATTGCTGCAGAATGAAAGGTGAAATCGCATAGCGTGTATGCCCCTCTCGTATCTTGAGCTTCACGTTTCCCTTTGCGGTTAAGGAAGTGCCCACGAAAACCTCGGCTGCGGAGTCCTTGACTTTTGCCTTTCTCAGGTCATCGGCAGTGAAAACATGCTTGTCATTGCAGAAACCATCCCAGATCATTTTTGTTAGATTCTCCAACGTAAAAGTAGGACTTCTGTGGTGCTCCGTACCTAAATATTGTGAACATGTGTAGGCGAGAACTTGGGCAAGTGATATCAAGTGAATGTTGCCAGCATTACTGTTAAGGTAGTTTGCTGCCAGAACAAAGTTTGCAGGGCGTCCGCAGTACGCGAGCAGATTGGTGTTTTGCGACAGCTTTTCGAGTACTGCGTCGTAATTTGTACCACATATTTGCTTCCCAAGATTGTTTCTTGTTTCTGACGTCATTTTTTTTATCTTAGCAACATATTTTGGTCTGTTTAAGGGATCTAATTTATAAAATTTGGCTGGCCTTGAGATGACAATCTTTCGGGCGCGTGGAAGCAACAATCCTCCTGCTAATAGTTTGATGAAAACTTCTGCTCTGTGTTCAGATTTGCAGCCAACTCCTAATTTTTTTGGTGACGAAAAGTCCATGTCGGCTTCATCCACGCCTTCTAAAATTATTAGTACCTTTGAATCTTTCCTGATCTCATCAAAGATGGCATTTGCCTCTGCAAGTGGATAACTTAATTCTGGCAACAAGGCGTTTATTAAGAAGCGAAGTAAAGTTGTTTTCTCCTGGAAGTCGATGGACCTGACAACAATGTAGAAAAAAAAGGAAACTTCTCCAAAGAGCTGGCCTTCTAATGCTTGCAGGGCCCACTTTTTTGCTAATGTTGTTTTTCCAGATCCACTTTCCCCAATTACTCCCACCACATTACCATATTGTTCTACATGGCGACGTTTTGCATTATTTTGTTCGGGTTTATAAATTTCATCCGCTTCTTGTTTGGCTGTTTCAATTGAATAAATAAAAAGCTGTGATGAAGTGACATCTTTTGGGACGACAGGAAGCGGAATCCCTTTGCTTGTGGTTGATTTTAGGCAGGTTACCATTGGGAGATCAAGTGGAGTTATGCCACGTTTAGTAATCCCAACCAGGGAACATGGGTCATTGGCGATCTCTTCTACTTTTTGGCTCAGAGACTTTTGAAGATTTGTACCTGCGAAAAAAACGGATTTGGACCTGCAAAGCTTGGCAGAAAAATGAATTCAAAATCTCTCTTACAAATGCAATGAATGTGATAAGTCAAAGGATTGGTGCTTGCTTGGCTCTGTAATAAATGCCATTCGTCCATGACAGACTCATTTTGGGTTTGTTGTTGATGAATTGTTTGATAAACTGGCCCTGTGTAAATTGATCCCTCGGAACGAATGTTCATATCCCCAAACCATGGCAATCCCTCGTCACTGGACACATTCTAAAATAGTTAAGCAAATGTTACTCTAAAGCAAATGAGTCATAATGAACAGCGAGCAAATGTTAAGCACTGCTCAACTATAACACTTTTGGTTTCCAAGCATTTTTTCAAACAAAATGTGCAATGGTTAGTCTCGGGTGGTTTTGTGTCTAATTTGCAACCCAACGAATAGCAGCTGACTCCAAACTAGTGTAGCGAAAACGACACACGACACACGACACTAATTCTTTTCTTTATACTTTCTTTGTTCACCTGTGTTGTTTATTTAAATTACCCTTTGTTACTTATATGCGCACATCACATCGCACTATGCTTTTGTTTTCCATCTTTTCTCGCACGTTATTTTCTCATTATAGTCGTTTTTCTATGTTTGCCGCGTCGTCCCGTAACGCCCCATTGATTTTCATGTACGTTGATTGGTTGATTGGCCGGTGTAAGGCGGTAGTTTTCGGTACGACCAGCATTCTTGAGATGGGCGTCGTGCTGTACGGGTTGTGAGTGTCGCGAAACGAGTATCGATGGTATTGGTTTTTACTGAGCATATGCACGTTTTACCGTCGCTTTAGCTGTTTATTAAAGAGAAGCCCATTTAGCGAACCAGCGTAAGAGACTTAGGCTTTAGTAGTGAGCCGTTACTGCAGGGTCCGCGTCGAAGTAGGAAATAATTCCGTGACAACTTGGCGAGCACACCAGGACCCTGTCACCGCTAACAAGACTCCGATGCTATGTCGTTTTATAACTGTCTTTTAAAAATGAGTTTTAACTTTTTAATGCAACCACCGCCCCTGCAGCCTGGCGACGACCTTGTGGATTATTTAATACTTTCGAATCCTACTGTATTGAAGCTACGGACCAGGTGAAACGACATTTGTTCCTGGCATCCGTCAATGATGACATGAAATGGGCTATAGAGGACGGCGAGGGTAACCTCTACACAGTCGAATACGAGGAACTGAGGAAACGTGCCCTGCGACATGAGACCAGTGCCGGCCGCCCTGTGAGGCAACGCGAAGCACTTACCTGGGGCAAAGGGACGTTCATTTGTTTATGCCCTCAAGACGCTCGGAAACATGGCCTACAGCAGTAATTCAGAGTCTGCACTGAAAAACGAAGTACTGTATATAACGCTACTACGAAGGCTACAAGACCGACGTTTGGCCGATACCATTCCAGCGTTAATCAAGTATACGAGCGGAGTTTTGTGGCGGCCGCTCAAGTCGTCATGGACTCGCATATCCCGGCCGCCTTGGAGGTCACCGCCGTGCAATCAAAAGAACCTGGACTGGGAGCGGTGTTGAATAAACTGGAAAAAATGAGACGCAAAGCAAACAACATTCCGAAGAACTGACAGCCACACTCCCGGCGATGCAGGCCGAAATCAAGGAACTGAAACGGGCGAATCAGTCTCTGCGCAGCTCACCAAACCACCCATTCGACCCTAGGAGCCGCAACTGCAACGGCTGTGGTGGTGTAGGACATTTACGACGTGACTGTCCTCTGGGTAAATATGCCAATAATCAACGCCCGGACGGGCAAAAGCAAGCGTGTTGCTTTGTTTCCAGGGACGCCAGGTCGGGACAGTTGGCAAAACAACGACGAGAGAATGCACCCCATGTAATCCAGCAGCAACCGTACCTGTTGTTCCGCGCTCTCCTCCACGTTTTGTGAACTTAACAATTGGCGAGGACTCGCCCTCCTAGACACTGACTCAGCCGTCAGTTTAGTAGACGCCAGAAAGTGGCAAGATTTGCATCTGAGCGAAAAAGAAGTTGCCGAAGTGGACGCTCGGCTAGAAGGTGTCGATGGAGTACAACTCCGAGTGGATTGTCGTGTAAAGGTCTATATTAAGATTCGAGGTTTATCAAAACAAATAACTGTGTATGTTGTACGAAACCTCAATCACGACTTTATCCTAGGCCTTAATTTCTTGCGAGCCCATAAATATGGAATTTGCTACAAGTCCAACACCTTAACGATCGGAAAAAGCGGAGTACCAATCACCAGCAGGCCGCCCTCAATCACTGGCCCAGTGGACGTTTGCCTTGTAGATGATTTGAAAGTCCCACCTTTCACAGGGGTATGCGCTAAAGCACGAACGTACAGTACACCATATACGGGGGGAAAGTGTCGCATGCCTGTTCTAACAGAGAGAATCGCCAGTGTGGTAGAAAAATACGGGTTGGTTACTGCTACGTCCGGATTGTGATACAGTTCCCATTCAAATCGCCAATGTTAATGACAAACAAATAGAATTGCCAGAAGGGTTGCGAATTGCTCGTATTTGTCCCGTATCTGCATTCGGCGATGCAACTTGACCGAACCCGGCACATGTGTGGTTATTGACAATCGTAGCACTGCCTGCAGACACGCTTCTTGTTTTAGCCAGTTGGAGCAGGACGTATGTTCGGTAAACACAATAAGCACTTCCGAAGATGTCTGCGACATCCTTCAACAGGTTAGTCTTGGTGACGAACTGTCGGTGCCCCAGCAAGATGCGCTACTTCAACTGCTGGCAAAACACAGGGCAGCATTTTCCACGTCGGGAAGCGACTTGGGTCGAACTAAAAGCGTTCGTCATGTGATTGAAACAGGAAATCATCCCCCAACAAGACAACCCCCGCGTCGAATGCCCCATCACCACAAAGAGAAGGTGGAAGAGATCATTCGAGAGATGGCTGATCAAGGTTTCGTTCGTCCATCCAAATCACCTTGGAGCAGCCCCATCGTACTGGTCAGAAGGCAGTCCGGTGAGATTCGGTTTTGTGTGGACTATCGCAAACTAAATGAAATAACTAAAAAGAATAGTTACCCCATTCCTCGCATTGACGATAGTTTGGTCCAAATGTCACAGTCAGTGTATTTTTCAACGTTGGATTTAAAATCGGGGGGTATTGGCAAGTAGATATGGATCCCTCTAGTCGGGAGAAAACAGATTTCACAAATCACATGGGATTGTACGAATTTAATGTCATGCGAATAGGATTGTGTAATGCCGCGGCTACCTTCCAACAATTGAAGCGTCTGGTTCTGAAAGGCATAGAATGGCGCGGTGCTTGGCCTATTTGGACTATATTATCGTGTATGCGGATATGCGGAGCACCTATTTTGCAGTATCCAGATTTCGCAGTGTGTAGTCGACAGAGACGCGTCCGACAACGCGGTCGGCTGTGTTTTATCACAGAACGTGGGCGGTAAGGAGAGCGTAATTGCCTATGGGAGTAAATCTCTAAGCCGTGCCGAATGAAACCATTCCACGAAACGAAAAGAGTTGCTTGCTGTGATATTTGCGACCAAACTGTATCGTTGTTGTCTTTTAGGTCGGAAGTTTTTACTTCGCACAGATCATTCTTCCCTTCGTTGGTTATGGCAGTCAAAGGAACTTTACGGACAATGTGCACGTTGGGTGGAACATCTTTCGACGTTTGATTTCGACATTTAACACAGACCGGGAGAAAAACATCGAAACGCTGAAGCGCTGTTACGTGTACAGGACAGTGGCGAAGACCCAAACTTCCCATACAAGTTGACGACAAAAGCGGTCGAGGTGCAGGTAGTGGACTTTAAAGCGGCCTATGGCTACAGCCTGAAGGACATCGCGACAGAGCAACAAAGGACGATGACCTCCCCATTGTGTTGGATTGGTTGAAAAAAGGTATGCGCCCTAAATTCAAAACCATACGGCGTTGCTCCCCTTCAATTCGTCATTGGCGGTCGCTGTTCCCTCGACTAAGGCAGAAGGGAAATGTTTTGTGCGTGGAAACTGATTCGGAGGTAGAAATCGTACTTAAATTAGTCCTCCCTCGAAGTTTAAGACAAGGGGTTATGGTTGCAATACACAAGGACGCGCTTGGCGGTCGGCACCTAGGCATCGCGAAGACTCTCTCGAAAGTTACCGAAAGGTACTACTGGTACAGGCGGCGGGAAGAAGTAGAGCAGTTTTGTCGGGGTTGTATCGAGTACTAATACAATAAAAAAAAACACACGAAGGCCACAGACACCAATGGTCCGCTCGACGGTAAATAGCCCGATGCAGCGTGTTGAGGTTGATGTGATTGGGCCTCTACCACTAACGCGATCTGGATATCAGTTTATTTTGGTCGCATGCGATATATTTACCAAGTACGTTCGCGCTTGGCCGATGCGCCACCAAACGGCAAACGAAACAGCGAGTTTGCTGTGTCGGAACTGGTTCACCGTTCATGGGGTCCCTGAAACAATACATACCGACAGGGGTACGAATTTCGAAAGTAATTTGTTTGCCGACTTATTAAGATTAACAGGATCAAACAAAACCCGAACCACTGCTTATGGACCTTCGAGCAACGGTGGTCTGGAACGCAATAATAAAACAATTATAACAATGCTGCGCAATTACATACAACGAGACGAACACAAATGGGACGAAGCACTACCCGCGGTGGTCGCGGCTTACAATGCAAGCGCCCACGAAAGTACGGGTTCGCACCGCACACGCTTTTAACAGGGAGACCACTACGACTGCCCGTAGACTTGGTTGGGGGAGGAATCGGAAAACAGCGGAACGAGATGTCATACGATGCAGAAATCGATCATTTGCGCGATTGTTTAGAACTAACGGAGGATGTCGTCCGAGAAAGTTTTCGACTCCAGCGCCAGCGGATCAATACGACCGGCGACAACACGGGACCACATTCAGTCGGCGATTACGTTTTAATCACGAACCCAGCAGTCCCGCTGGAAAAATGCAAAAAGCTACAGCCACCTTTCAAAAGACCATACCGCACTGTCCAAGTGGTTGTCCCCGTCAACTATATCATCGAGGACGCGGCTGGAAAAAAGCAAACGGTTCACTTTAACCGGATGAAGCCCACAACCGATAACTTCCCAGAAGAGGACGAGTGTGAGCGATCGGACCAGGAAGAGAAAGTCGAAGGGGTCTGCTTACCCGCATGTGGCGTTCCGAAAAGGAAAAACATGCAAACCGAGCCAGCGGCTCGTCCATTGGACGCCCCGTCGAACACTGACGGACCTTGCCGTCCGGTGCGGGAACGTAAGCAAACCAAGTTTTACCCCGGAAATATAGTCCCAGCGGATTGGGACTGTCTTTGGGTTGGGGGGAATGTAGCGAAAACGACACACGACACACGACACTAATTCTTTTCTTTATACTTTCTTTGTTCACCTGTGTTGTTTATTTAAATTACCCTTTGTTACTTATATGCGCACATCACATCGCACTATGCTTTTGTTTTCCATCTTTTCTCACACGTTATTTTCACATTGTAGTCGTTTTTCTATGTTTGCCACGTCGTCCGGTAACGCCCCATTGATTTCCGTGTACGTTGATTGGTTGATTGGCCGGTGTAAGGCGGTAGTTTTCGGTACGACCAGCATTCTTGAGATGGGCGTCGTGCTGTACGGGTTGTGAGTGTCGCGAAACGAGTATCGATGGTATTGGTTTTTACTGAGCATATGCACGTTTTACCGTCGCTTTAGCTGTTTATTAAAGAGAAGCCCATTTAGCGAACCAGCGTGAGAGACTTTGGCTTTAGTGGTGAGCCGTTACTGCAGGGCCCGGACCTAAGTAGGAAATAATTCCGTGACACTAGTATAAAGTTAAAAATTCTGTGCCTGCTGGTGTAAAAGCTAGTACAGCGCAACAGTCACCAAGCTGCACTAGTGAGAACTCATAAATCAAAACAGTGTGCACGGTCGGAAGCTAAGTATTATGACTCATGCGTTATTACTTTAAGCTTACTATGTTATGAACGTGAGGTTGTGCACGATGTCCTGTAGGACTTCCTGCTTCTGGACTTGAAAGTGATGCATCATCGTTTGTATTGGGTGGGGATGGTGAATTACTTCGATCCTCTTGGTTGTGGCTCTCATCGCTATCTGACTCAAAAACTAGACTCTCATCGCTATCTGACTCAAAATCTGTTAAAACCACCACCTCATCTTCATTTTCAGTGAGTGTTCCAGTATCATCCATTGTAATTAACCAAAGGCAAAACCGTTCTAATATACTCTTAGTTATAACCAGCGTCTAAACACCGGCTAACATTAAGAATAATTTGAGTGTGATAGAAATACAGTACAAGTGATATTCAAATAAAAACAAAAAAACATCACTATGCAGAGAAACTTTGAAATATATCAGCAACTGCTATGTCTGTTTGCTTCGTAAGCTTTAAAAAGTCCAAAGATCCCTCACTCTAGTCTGGCACCAATGCAAACATTATTTTCCTTTGTATGCAGCAAGGTGTTAAGACAACTAATACAGTTTGTACAATCCCATAGTTTATAATGCATAATGGTTTTCACGCATTGAAGCACAGTCATAATTTATCTACGCAATCTGACGGAAGTTAAAACTAAAAAAGACGGATGAAGCTGTAAATGTGTACACCGACGTCACTCGCTCGCACGTAGACCCAACTCAACTTCAATGACTAGGAAGTAATTTATTGAGTTCACGTTTCTCGGCAACCAATCAAAAATGGGTAAACATTACGATCAAACAGAGGGGCTTACATTTTTATGTCACTTTTAAGTGGTTTCTTCCCTCGCGTGCACATAAATAGACCAGTTAAGTTGCTTAAAGTTCTAAAACAATGCGCATGCTTCCATTGTTTTCGACCAGCATGGTGAATGAAATGCTGATAACAAAAACACAAATGATTCTGGTGAGAGGTTTAAACAGATAAGCTTGTAATTTTGTCGCCGTTGTGTGACAGGGTATGTTAGGATGAGTTCTAAAAGGTTTAAATGCGAAATGAAAACGGCACTTTCACGGCAGTAAGACCATTTACATGCACAACTAAAGAAAATAATTTCGCTTCGCTCTAGCGCTCCTCCCGTTTTTGTGCAAGAGGAGGGCCGGAGCGCTCCTCCCGTTTTTGTGCAAGAGGAGGGCCGGAGCGCTCCTCCCGTTTTTGTGCAAGAGGAGGGCCGGAGCGCTCCTCCCGTTTTTGTGCAAGAGGAGGGCCGGAGCGCTCAATCCGTTTAAAGGTCTACTTGAATTTACTTCGCTTGCAAAAGACTTCTAAAACAGGCGAACAACATGGTTTCAGTGTGTGGCTTTGTTAAGTTCACACTGTACCAGATACATGGTACACGCACAAGTTGTTTTGATGTTCACAATCCACTTTGTATACGATTTGATGAAATCCAGCACATGCAAACTTTGAGGTTTAAATGCTTGTTTTCTCTCGATTTCATCGATAATGACGACGTGATGTAAAAAAACGGCTAGGTTATTGGAGGTAACTGCTGGCTTATTTTTAATATGCTTGATGCCCCGTTTCTGTACCCATGTATCGTAGTGGTCTTATGTAAAAAGATTGCTGATTGGTTGATGGCTGCTACCACACAATGTATTGAACATTAATTTTCTGGAACAAGTGAAGTGACTAGGTCATTGATCTTGCCAGCTATGGAGCCAGGCGAAAACTTCAACATTGTGGTGACTCTACAGTCCCCGGGCACCAAACTAGGAATAAAACATCGGAAACGAACCTGGGAGGAACACAGTATGGCCAAGAATTCCAAAACCAATAATGCAGTGTTACTCCCAGGCATGTTGTAATTTTTGGAGAATTTGTTCTCCAGGCATAATTTAAACAATGATTTTTATTTACCGAAGTTTGGCCTGCTATCCAACGAGACTTCATCAGAACATCAAAACAAAACCATTATTGCGTCTAGGCTCTGCGTGTCACGGAAGTCAGTCGTCATAAGCTGTATTAAATTTCTTCTTGGTTGTTTTCAGACAATGCAGTAATAAATGTTTAATGCAAAAGCATGATTGGCAGGATCTCTACCACCGTATCCGATCACGCAGTAATATTTCATGCAATGGCATGCACCCCACTGCGCAGGTCCTTGCTTAGCGATCACAGCTAACGTATCGCGTTTATGAGGTTTACAGGCTTGACAGCCCAGGCAATGCAGCCAAGCTGGATCAGCCACTTTTTTTAACAAGCGCACAACTTGTCGGGCAACCTTCACATATACGTAGAGGATCTCTACCACTATAATCAGACAACCTAGTGATGTTACATAGGTGATTTCTTGTTTCTTTATTTTATTTCAACAGAATGTAGAATACAATGGACGCATTCCAATGTATGGGATAAAAAGCATGTTTACGTTTCTCAGGGAAGTGGGCATTTCTTTAATATTTTGTTTGAATTTATGGATAAGTGATACCGCTGCAGCATGAAATTCGGAGTGTTGCTATATTTTGGCCAGTTGGAATTTTAATATGATAAATACTGGTAAAAAATTTTTAATGCAAGTAAAGTGCATGTTTACATTTTTTTTCCAAATAAACCAGGAAATAAATTCACGGATGGTCGATTATGGCAAAGTGTACGTGAACTTAATGTCAGTGTCCCCAAGTACATCTTTAACTTTTTGATCAATCCTCTCTGACTGGGCAACAGTCAAATAGTTTTTCCAATCTCCAACCTCACCTGATGTAATAAGATAAAATAAGCTTTAGTTTTATTTTTAAGTGCTAAGTGAGTTCAAGCGAGCTGCTGTCGGCGGGAACATAATGTGGAAAACAGCTCTAAAGGAAAAACGTTAGTATTTGCCAACTCCAAGTGCAATAGAATTAATAGTTTTTATTCAAGCTTTGATGAATTTCTGGTTTATTGTATTTGTGCTGTATGAAATGGGAATCAAATTTAAACAAACATTTTTTCACACAGTAACTCACTACTGTTTTTTTGTGTAACTTTCAGTAACTATTTTCAACGCAATTTGTTGAATTTTTTTGAGTAAAACGATTGGGCATCAGGGCGTTGATTTTATTTACTATCCTACAAAGAGACGTAGCACGCAGGTGTGAAAGCATTTTCCCTAAATTTATGTAGGACTAGGATGAAGAAATACATCACGTTTGAGTACAAGAAACCTGTGATCAAAACCAGCATCATTTCCCATGTGTTAGTTACCAGGCTACCGGAATTATGTTACTCGACGCGCACGATATTCGCAATAAAAAATCGACGACCTGCTAGACACAACACCAAAATGGTAAATTTAAAGGAGCATTATATCCCGTAAGTATGAAACTATGGCTTAATATATTTTATCTAATGTTTTAATTTTTACCTTTTCTGTACATCCGCGATGCATCTTTAGATTCTCGAATCTCCTCAACAGCTTTTTTCATGGCTGTGAACGACGTATTTTGAACAATTTCCTCAATTGTCTCATCACTGCATTCTACACCAATGAACTGGGCAATCCGCTTAATTTGTTTGGCAGGATCCTGTGTTGAAGAAGAACATTTCAATCAGATCATCAGTCAACTACAATGAATATTATTGGTAATATGCTGGATAGTATTTATTTTTGGATATTATATGTTCACCAAATGTCTGGCAGCTCTTTCAACAGGACAGATTTAATTTTTTCTTAATGCACTCTAATGCGAAAGCACAAAAAGCAACAGCTTTACTTCAAACTTCTCACTCGTTTTAACTCTTCATACATCAAAAGCATAACATTGGCATCATTTTTGTGTTGGTACCAACTCTTGACATGTTCGAGATATCCTTCCCCAGGTCTACCAAGTACTCCCTGCTTTCCTGCATAAAAGTATGCATAACTGTTACGTGATATGATGAAATGGATGACTTGCAGTTTTGCGCTGCCCAGGTAAACACTTCGGTTCATGGAAATGTCCGAGATAAGTAAGATTGACAGAGAGAATTGTTTGTGATTGGAGTATAATTCATTCGTGGCTCACGCGATGGCATTCTTTGAAATTTACTGATTCTGCATTTGGATCGACTGTGTGTGGGATCATCTTCTGTATTCTGCTCGATATTTCATTCGTATCTTTGGTGTCTACTGAATAAACAAACTAACCCAAGTGTGGTTTGTTTACTGAAGCGGAGTTTAGAAAACACAGTCGCAGCAGAACACGCAAACAATTAATTTTCCTGCACAACACAGCAACACAAAATTCCTGTAACTTGTCAGACATACCGGCAATATGAAAGTCATAGAATTCTCTGTCATCGTTTGGAAACAAATTGTATTCATTTGCTTTCATATAGTTGCGCCATGAAACAAGTTGGTCTTTGGGGTTACGGATGGTCCAAACTATCTGCAAATTTCAAATTAGCATCTGTCATGTTTATTGCTAATTTCTTTTGAGACTTGCAATTGTCATTAAGTTGCACCAAGAGTTGAACTGTTGTTGCAATATTTCACCAATATTTATCTGCACCGTTTTGACCAAAAAATGTATAACCTTTTTAAACTTCTTCAAGTTAACCAGGTAGCTTGGTAGATGGGTCCCAAAACACCTCCTGTCAAGTTGCACTGCTTCACTGACCTCGTATTTGCAAACTGTAAAGTAGGATATTTGTTGCACTAAGGGAAAAGGAGATTAGAGAGTTAAAGACAGTTCACATTGTTTTATCCGGCATCACTTGTGTGGTTTGCAGACTGAGGTACCAAATTAGGTACGTAACACCGGCTACTCATTAGAACACATTGTGACTAGCAACTGCTTGGAAACCAGCAGTGTTGTCACGGAAATCATGTACAAGCAAACTGAGGCAAGCTGTATGATCATTATGGGCTCATTTTGCTTATACCTAGAAGATGCTTAAGTAACGTACAGACCTGGCCCGTATTCAAGGTAGTTATAAAGTGCGTTAAATCCATATGACTTCGTCACTAGTTCTGCATCTTGGTGATAAAGAAGATTACGTACAATTGTCATTGTCCAAGTGGTACCTACAATAAATAGTATTTGGTATTTCTGTGCGTATACGTCAGCTTTGGTGTCCATGAAATGAGGTTTGTATGATCATAAGTTACCTCAGCCAAACGAATGCTGTCGTTTTTTCTTGCCAGCAACCTTAAATATTTGTCATAAAGTAGAGTTTTCATATCTAATGTGCGACAGTTCTGCACCGATTTATGTCAGTTACGTTGACCAACATTTATGTCCAAAACACAATATTATGTGGCATAAATTCCGGATGCATCCGAAGCACATTGCCGTTTTTCGTAAAGGCACAGATCTAGACAACTTTTGTGACACAGGCGACACAGCGCCATGCAAATATTTAGTGAATTAGATGGAAATCAGCAATCACTGACATACGATATCTTGGACATTAGGGCACGCTTTTACATTTCTTTAACACGCAAGTTAGACTCTTCAAACCCCTGACATGTCAGTAAAAATCCTGACGCAGAGCAATCCTATATCACAAACGAAAATGAGCAAATGCTGTTTTGTGGTTTTACTGTTTACATCCTTGTTGACACATACTTGTGGTACAAGAGAATTGCTCACTAACCTGTTTTACCATACGATGCCACCAGAACATCGCCATCTCGCGGCGTAAAATTTTCGTACGACCATTTCGCCGTTTCGGCGTTAAGGCCCGGATGCAGGACGTAACCTTTCCATGCGGTTGGTTTTTGGGGTGGTTGTATCAAGGGCAGAAGTTCTTCGTGACATTTGTCAACAAGATGTTTGCTACCTTCTGGTAACAGAGGTAGAACTTCTTCCGCAAATGACTTCTTCATGGTCAGCATCACTTTCTTGTCCTTGTTGTTGTCATATTTGTTCTCCATCGCGTTGATCAGCTAAGAGTTTGATTCAGACAACTTATGAACGTGAAATGGTTGCACTGGTCAGAAACTGGCAAATACCCTGATAACAAAACAGAGGGCTCAATTGTGCTGTCTCAATATAGCGCAATTTTGTTGCAAATACATTCTTTTAGTAACCCCTCTGATGATAAGCATGTTTAAAATGTATTTATTGACACAATGCTGATCAGCAGATTCCTAGCTCTAGCTTTCTTATTCAAAGTAATGGACTTTTATTTTGCACCACCTCTACATTTTTTAGTGTACTTTGCGTGAACTTTTCAGTGTCCCTTAAATTTTCTAACCGCCTATTAATGCTCGCTTTTTACTTTTCACTTCAACTACTTTCTTCGACGACTTCAATAATAGTCGAATGCTTCACCATTTGTGAAAATGAATTGTTTCGGACACAGCTATCTCACTCACCTCAACTATGCCTCGCCCACATTCTGCAGCAATAAGTTAAACTGACGTCACTGAGCACACAGGTCATTTACACGCCGTGCAACATACGACAATCCTCGCCCGGTATGGCTTGGTGTCGTTTATCACACAAGCGTGCTTTTGTCTGACGCATGTCAAAATCCTCTTCTAGCTCGAAAAATCGCCATAAATGTCGACCTTAGGTTCAATTAAAGCGTTATTTTGTGGCCTACGATTAGTATTTAACCTCAGGCAGATCAAGTTACGCACGTACAGCGAACATAAGTGTTGTTGGTGCCATTCACGTGTTTATTGTTGTATGACCATGAACTGTGCTCGGCAATAACGGTCAATACAAATCCCCTCATGGTATTTGCACACCAGCCCACATTAACTTGTACCTGTACAAAGTAACTGTTGACTTACATTCTATATTCCACGTTTTCTCTGTAATACTTCGTTGTAAATATATCGCTGCTGAAACGTCATTTAAGACAATTTGTAAACACTTCTGAATCAAAGTATTACCAATCACAAGATGTTTGCCAACCTTAACTGTCGTTCTGGAAAGCTAAGCAAGGTTTGGATAACTTGCTCAAAACAGAGAGTCGCCCTGTCTACACTCAGTCTATTTCTACTGGAGAGGAGACTCATATGCTGGTGGCCTGTAGGGCTTTGCACACCGGACGCGGTTGAATTTTTGGGGCTGGCGATGCGTAGCGGTCGCGACAGTTCGCGGATTTTTCGCGCGCTGTTTGAAGCGACTGAGGGGATTCACATCTGCAGTGCGGTTGGCGTCAACGCGGCAAATCATTTCGATAGCCAATACACCTTGGGCGACAAAAAAAATTGTTGTTAACATTGGAAAAAAATAATCATGTGCAGAACGTTTACTTAGAACATATGTATTATTCAGTTCGCTTATACTGTTGGAACAGAAATTTACTATGTTAGTGGCACTGATGTACAAGATTCACATTAACAAACGTTTTAAAAATAGCCAAAAAATTAATTTACATTACGTACACGTTAATGCGGGCTGGTGTAAAATCTCACGACGGGATTTTTATTGACCGTTATTGCAGAGCACAGTTCATAGTCATACAACGATATACACATGAATGGCGCCAACAACACTTATGTCGGCTGCACACGGACGATTCTGAACCTTATTCAATAGACAACTCAAATACTAGACTGATTAAGCGAACAACTGCATTGCTAGTTCTCATCTCGTCAGATAAAGGGAACGCATGTAACTGACACTGAACAAATAGGGCTTTAATATCTATCTAGGTTCTGACAAAATTTCAGAATAAACAATCTTTTATTAGCAAAACAGCAAAATTCAAGAGTTGAGTTATCATTTAGTGATAGTTAGATTGGTATGGTCTGAATAAATGTTGGACAATGCATTACATTGCTTTTTAAACAAACCTGCAACTTTCTTTCGTACAATATAAACTTCTTCAAGTTAAAAATGCCCCTAGGTCAAGTCATGATGTCCCAGCGCACTATTACTGCGACCAGACAAGGCGGAGACACGTTAAAATCGGAGTCGCATGTGTAAGGCTTGAACCTCACCAGCAAACCGTTGTATCCGAATAAACAGTTTATTATCAGGCTGTGGGAATAAATCCCGAGCCGGCGAATAGCTTGTAGAGTCTCAGTAATAATAGCAGTGTAACAGTAATACGATAGAATTATGATAGAATAGAAGCGAAGCGAATAGAATAAAACGCAACAGAACAGAATGAATTTACAGGAACACACTGGGCTTTTTAAACCTTTCCCTACTGAGAGCTGATTGGTCAATAATGTCACGTGATATCATGAGGCGCTTGAAGTAATATAATACACGAACATAGGTGTGGTGTTATGTGGTAAACAGGATGTTGAATATGATAAGCAATGTGGAGCCAATAATATGAATTGTGTATAAGCTGCAGACAGATGGCCGCTGTTTCGACCTAAAAGGTCTCATCAGGATGTTGAATGAATCACTTTACTCGAGAACATTTGATGGATAAATCATTTGGGTCACATTATGGGATTATGCAATACTTGTGCAATGCTGCACGCAAAACATTAGGCAATACAGGCACTGGTTTCTGTGACGTATGTTACACAAGTGGGTTAATTATTTTAGAGCGATGGTCGCGAAAGTTTTAAATGGTCGATAAGAGTAACGTGAATGCGTGCGTCCAAGCGTTAAATTTCTTTGCCAAAACAAAGTGACTTGTTATATTGTAATGCTGTGAATAATTATGTTTTACACGCTTACTGTAAATCACTGGAAATGTCCCAAGTAAGTGTGTATCTTGCTCATTCAATTTACTTGTGACAATAATATCTATAATCATAAATAAATAATTCATGTATGATATTTATATATTTGTTTGGCATACCGGGTAATGACCTGCTTTCAATTTGGAAGAGGTTAAAGACATGCAGTTTTTCAATCTTTACATTTTGCTCTTCAGTCTGATGAAGATGATCCAACCGACCTTCCAGTGAAAGAAACTCGTTTAAATTTGACCGACACACATTTGTGATCATGTTTCTTCATTTTGTTTTCTGCTGGATGTTTTATTGTTTATTTGTACCGACTTGCATTTTTTTCGTCAATAAAATATGGCGTGTGCTTTATTTGTATTCTCAATCAGAACAATCAAACTCGATCACGTGACAATGCAACAGTTTACATAACTTGTTACCCAGCACAATTATTTGTTTATTTGATTTCGAAAATTCTTGATATTTATTATCAATTTATTCGAATAGATGTAGAATACAATGAATGCATTCAAATACACGAGATAAAGCACATGTTCACATTTGTGGCTCCTAAGAACAAAAGCATTTTTTTACTATTTGGTTTTAATCTGTAAGTAATACCTCCAAATCTATTTGAAAAATCAGTGGTGTCATATTTGGCCAGTTGGAATTTCTTTGCGACAAATACTGGCAAGAAATAGATGATGCAAGTAAAATGCATATTTAATTTGTTTTCCAATTAAACAAGGAAACAAATTCACGGATGGTCGGTTATGGCAAAGTGTACGTGAACTTTATGTCGGTGTCTCCAAGCACATCTTCAACTTTTTGATCAATCCGCTCTGACTGGGCAACTGTCAAATGGTTTTTCCAATCTCCAACCTCACCTGGTATATTTAGATAATAATAAGCTTTAGTTTTGAGTACTAGGTGAGTTTAGCGAGCTGCTGACGGCGGGAACGCAATGTGGAAGGAAAAATGTTAGCATTTGCCAACCCACGTGTACTAGAATTTATAGTTTGTATTCAAACATTGACGAATCAAATTTAAACAAACAATGTTCACACAGTAACTCACTAGTGTTTTTTGTGTAACTTTATCTATTTGTAAAGCAATTTGAAACTATGGCCTAATGTATTTTTTATAATGTTTTATTTTAACCTTTTCTGTACATCCGCGATGCATCTTTAGATTCTCGAATCTCCTCAACAGCTTTTTTCATGGCTGTGAACGACGTATTTTGAACAATTTCCTCAATTGTCTCATCACTGCATTCTACACCAATGAACTGGGCAATCCGCTTAATTTGTTTGGCAGGATCCTGTGTTGAAGAAGAACATTTCAATCAGATCATCAGTCAACTACAATGAATATTATTGGCAATATGCTGCTGGTTAGTATGTATTTTTGGATATTATATGTTCACCAAATATCTGGAAGCAACAAAACAGATTTAAATTTTTTTTTAATGAACTCTAATGCCAAAGCTGAAAAAGCAACAGTTTTACTTTAAACTTCTAACCCGTTTTATGTCCTCATACATCAAAAACATGACATTGGGATCATTTTTGTGTTGGTACCAACTCTTCACATGTTCGAGATATCCTTCCCCAGGTCTACCAAGCACTCCTTGCTTACCTGAATAAAACTAGGCATAACACAGCAACACAAAATTTATGTAACTTGTCAGACATACCGGCAATATGAAGGTCATAGAATTCTTTATCATCATTCGGAAAAAAATTGTAGACATTCGCTTTCATAAAGTTGCGCCATGAAACAAGTTGGTCTTTGGGGTTACGGATGGTCCAAATTATCTGCAAATTTAAAATCAGCAAATTTCCTGTACATTGCTAATTTCTTTTGAGATTTGCAATTGTCATAAAGTTGAACCGTTGTTGCAATATTTCACCAATTTTCATCCACATCGTTTTGACCAAAAATGTACAACCTTTTTAAACTTCTTCAAGTTAACCAGGTAGCTTGGTAGATGGGTCCCAAAACACCTCCTGTCAAGTTGCACTGCTTCACTGACCTCGTATTTGCAAACTGTAAGGTAGGATATGTGTTACACTAAAGGGAAAAGGGGATTAGAGAATGGAAGACAGTGCACATTGCTTTGACCTATCTTGTCCCACTCGTGTGGCTTTCAGACTTTGGTACCAAACTTGGTACGCACCACCGGAGACAAATCATATTAGAAGCAACTGCTTGAAAACCAGCAGTATTGTCGTGTGTGTAACAAAGAGCAAGTACAAGCAAAATGAGAAGCTGTATAGTCATATTGGCTCATTTTGATGCCGTTTTCATCTTGTAGTAAGTAAGTAACGTACAGACCTGGCCCGTATTCAAGGTAATTGTAAAGTGGGTTGAATCCGCGTGATTTCGTCATTAGCTCTGCATCTTGGTGGTAGAGAAGATTACGTACAATTGCCGTTGTCCAAGTGGTGCCTACAATAAATAGTATTTGTTATTTCTGAGCTTTGCAACCTTACGTTATAACATGTGTCATAAGGTAGAGTTACCATATCTAATATGTGACAGTTATGCACCGATTTATGCCAGTACGTTGACCAATATTTATGTCCAAAACACAAAATTATGTGGCATAAATTCCGGATGCTTCCGAAGCACATTGCCGTGTTTTGTATAGATCTAGACTACTTTTGTGACACAGGCGACACAGCGCCATGCAAATATTCAGTGGAATTCGATGGCAATTAGCAATCACTGACATATGAGATCTTGGACATAAGAGCACGTTTTTTACGTTTCTTCGATACGAAATTTGGACTCTTAAACCACTGACATGTCGGTGAAAATCCTGACGCAGAGCTGAAATGAGTTGTTTAGGGGGCAATTGCTGTTTTGTGTTTTTTACTGTTTACATCCTTGTTGACAGATACAAGTCCAAAAAATTGCTCACAAACCTGTTTTGCTGTACGATGCCACCAGAACATCGCCATCTCGCGGTGTACAATTTTCGTACGACCATTTTGCCGTCTCGGCGTTAAGGCCTGGATGCATGACGTAACCTTTCCATGCGGTTGGTTTTTGGGGTGGTTGTATCAAGGGCAGAAGTTCTTCGTGACATTTGTCAACAAGATGTTTGCTATCTTCTGGTAACAGAGGTAGAACTTCTTCCGCAAATGACTTCTTCATGGTCAGCATCACTTTCTTCTCCTTGTTGTTGTCATCTTTGTTCTCCATCACGTTGATCAGCTAAGAGTTTGATTCAGACAACTTATAACAGTGAAATGGTTGCACTGGTCAGAAACTGACAAAACACCTGAATACAAAACTAAAGGCTCAACCGACACAATTTTGTTGAAAATACAGTTTTTAAGTAACAAAACGTATTTACTAATACTATACCAAACAAAACGTATTCACTAATACTATGCCAAATAAAACGTATTCACTAATACTATGCCAAATAAAACGTATTCACTAATACTATGCCAAACAAAACGTATTCACTAATACTATGCCAATCAACAGATTCCTAGCTTTAGTTTTCTTGTTCAAAGTAATACACTCTTATTTTTCACCTCTGCATGTTTTACAGACCTCTGCGAAAACCTTCTACTTACCATGCGTCCCTCACTAATCTAGCTTCATTCCCTCATTTTTCTAACCGACCTAAGAATGCTCAGTCACTTCAACTACTTTCTTTGACCACTTTAGTAACAGTCGAGTTTTTATCCGTTTGTGAAAATTGTTTCGGTCAGAGCTATCTCACTCACCCCAACTATGCCTCGCCCACATTCTGCAGCAATAAGGCTAAACTGACGTCACTGAAAAAACAGGTCATTTATTGACTTTGATACGGTTCAGCATCTCGTTACACGCCGTGCAACATACCACAATTCTTGCCCGACATGACTTGATGTCGTTTATCACACCAGCGTGCTTTTGTCTGGCCCATGGCTATATCCTCGTCTAGCTCGATAAATCACCATAACTGTCTACCCTAGATTCAATTCAGGCTTGATGTTGTGGCTAACGATTAGTATTCAACCTGTGGCAGATCAAGTTACGCACGTATAGCGAACATAGGTGTTGCTAGCGCCATTCATGTGTATACAGTTGTACGACCGTGAGCCTGCTGTGCTCTGCAATAACGGTCAATAACGGCTCTGCAATAACGGCCAGCTCACATCAACGTGTACGTTCAAGTAATAGCGGACCAATTATTTCCTGCACAAAGTAACTGTTGGTTTACATTCTACATTCCACGTTTTCCTTGTATTACTTCGTTGTATTTATCGCTGCTAAAACGTCAAAGACAATTTGTAAACACTTCCCGGTGTTGGTCACGCGTGATCAGTTTTCAATCAATCACGTTCGTAGATCTCTCTCAACAGCGATTGTATCTCTTTCTTCAACCCATTCCATTCCATTCTGATACTCCATTGAATGCTGCTTCTCACTGAATCGAAGTATTACCAATCGGAAGTCGCTTTACCTACAGCCACTCAATTCCTACTGGAGACTCATGTGGCCTGAAGGGCTCTGCATACCGGACGCGGTTGACTTTTGTGGCTGGCAATGCGTAGCGGTCGCGACAGTTCGCGGATTTTTCGCGCGCTGTTTGAAGCGACTGAGGGGATTCACATCTGCAGTGCGGTTAGCGCCAACGCGACAAATTATTGTAATAGCCAATACACCTTGAGCAACAAAACAAATTGTTGTCAACGTTTTACTTCATGTGCAGAGCGTTTACTTAAAACATTTTTATTATTCAGTTCGCTATTACTGTTGCAACAGAAATTGACGATGTTAGTGGCACTAATGTACATGATTCATATGTAAAAAAAGTTTTGAAACTGGCTAAAAAATTTACATAACGTACACATTAGTGCGGGCTGGTGTAAAAATACCACGACGGGATTTGTGTTGACCGTTATTGCAGAACACAGTTCATGGTCATACAACAATATACACGTGAATGGCGCTAACAACGCTTATGTCCGCTGCACACGGACGATTCTTAACTAAATTCAATAGACAACTCAAATACTAGACTGATTGAGCGAATAACTACATTGCTAGTTCCAGTTGGTGTCAGAGTCTAGTTGGGTGGCAGAGTAAATGTTAGAAGAAGTGCGAACCGGTAACACATACTTAACATGAAAAAAATATCTGTCGTCAAGCCAGATGACAGAAGGCCTTGCAAGTTCTAAAGGAAAGACTATGTACGTCTGCAGCTTTCGGTCCGTCTGTATTTGAGTTGTGTGTTGAATTAGGTTAAGAAACTTGCGTGAATAACTTGATCTGCCACAAACCGCTACAAATAAATTTCCGCATTGCTCTGGATTAAAATGAGTTTTTTTAGTTTAAATTTTGCATACATATGTTAGCCGCTTTGAAACAAAAAAATTTTGCAAAATATTGTCATTGCCAAATTGCATAAAAGTTTTTCAACTGAATAAAATTTTAAGGATGTTCAATCATGGCAAAGTGTATGTGAACTTTATGTCGGTGTCCCCAAGCACATCTTGAACATTCTGATCAATCCGTTCCGACTGGGCAACTGTCAAAGAGTTTTTCCAATTTCCAACCTGGCCTATAAATGTAAATGTTGGGTTCTGGTTTGGTGTTAAATTAAGTTTGTTGTGCCTCCACAGATAGTGCCACTACTAACTTTCAAATTGAGCTTTCTCAGCTTCCATCTTCAATATTAATTACTGAGCATGCGAACTTGGAAACAATACATTATCACGGCACAGTAATTCCACGCTTTCAAATGATTTTGTTTATGTGTAACTTGGAATATGTTTTTATGAAGCAATCTTGTCAATTTATTCATCTGAAACATGTACCCAGATTTAACTTTTTAGATAACAGTTAAGATTTTAAACCTTTTCTCATCATCTGAAATGAAGCTTCAGCATCGTCATCCTTTGTCTCAGCAAGTTTCATAGCCTTGAACGATGTTTTTTGAACAATCTCCTCAATTTTCTCATCACTGCATTCCACACCAATGAACTGAGCAAGTTGCCTAATTTGTTTGGCAGGATCCTGCATTTTATTGGATACGACAGTTATTGTGTTGTGTTTTATTATGTTATTATTGTTGATACATTAAAAGTGTTACTAACTAAGCTCATTTACATACATTCATAAAGAGCATTAAAATAAACCATCTTCACTAACATGTTTTTTTGTACATATTTTTGTCGAATTGTGTTTTCACACCTTGGAGAATAGAATAATTAACCCAGTTACACTCATGTACAAAATATACATTAAAAGGCATTTCAAATCAATAGTACTCTTGTGTTCAGATTCTAACCTGTTTCAATTCCTCAAAAACCAAAAACATGACATTTGGGTCATTTTTGTGTTGGTACCAACTCTTGACATGTTCAAGATATCCTTCCCCAGGTTTTCCAAATATTCCTTGTTTTCCTGCAGCAGAAAATATAAATCTGATCTTCAGGTGGTTTTGTTTATGATTTTTATGGAACATATGTAGTCATACAAAAACTAAGTGTACAAAAATGTATAAATAATATATAATGCAATGATAGGGTTTGCTGGATATAATGGTTCTCACATTTACTGTTTTTCGACTACATGTAATAACTTATCAGGCTTGCCAGCAATATGGAGGTCGTAGAAATCTCTCTCATTTTTTGGGTAAAAGTTGTAAAGATCTGCCTTCTCAAAGTTGCGCCATGAAACAAGTTGGTCTTTGGGGTTGCGGATGACGTAAATAATCTGCAACATTTAAATTAAGGTAACTTTGTATGGTTTTTGCTCAAGTTCATTTATTTATGTAGAGCTGTTGCCACAACAATTCTTCACACAACTTTTGACATCAAAACTTTCATTGTTTGTGTTTGGGCTTTCAACAATAGGCATTGTGTTATGTGGTTGCTGTTGTAATATTGTTAATGAAAAATGAAAGCGCCACTGCATGTGTTTTAGCAACACCCTTTTTCTGTAATCATGTAAATTTTCCCATAAAAATATACAACCTTTTTGAACTTCTTTAAGTTAACCAGGTAGCTTGGTAGATGGGTCCCAAAACACCTCCTGTCAAGTTGCACTGCCTCACAGACCTCGTATTTGCAAACTGCAATGAATACAGGTTAAAACCAATGGAAAATGGTTGATTTCTACCAGCTCAGAAGTTTATGAAGGTGTATGCTTGCTTTATGGTTTCCAAATAATAGCGTTTTGATATAACCTGGCCCATATTCAAGATAGTTGTAAAATAGGTTGAATCTACGCGATTTTGTCACTAATTCTGCATCTTGGTGATTGAGAAGGTTTCGTACAATCTCCGATGTCCAAGTGGTGCCTACGATAAATGGTATTGGTATTTTTATAAGATGTTCGTAACCTAGTTTGCTGAAATGTGGGCGTTAGGACACAAACACTTACATTAAAATCCGGAACTCGGTTACCACTAACTTGGAATGACATAGCAAAGGGAAATTAAAATAGTCGACAATTGCGTCAAAGTGGCAAGATGTATTTCGGTGTTAATTAAATTACGTTTTGATGCTATTATCATCGACTGCTTTTAGATGACGCTGGTCATGTTTCTAGTAGCGAATACCATTTAGGAATAACTTTTGTGTCAGGTTGAGTTGGTTCACGAAAATATTTTGCAGAAAATGGTTTTGTTCTTTTGAACTAATTAACAAACACTTGTGATTCAAGGAAATTCTTACGACCTGTTTTAGGGTACGATGCCACCAGAACATCGTCATCTCGCGGAGTAAAATTTTCGTACGACCACTGCGCCGTTTCCGCTTCGAAGCACGGATGCGTAGCGAAACCTTTCCACACTGGTATGGTGTGAGGCGGTTCCATCAACTGTAAAAATTTCCTGTAACATTTTTCCACAAGTTGTTTTTTATCTTCTGGTAACAGAGGTAGAACTTCTTCCACCTCAGCCTTCCTCATTGTCAAATATACTTGATGACCCATGGTGAGTTTGTCAGTTTCGTAAACTTTTCTAAGCAACGTCTGAAAGGTAAAAGATTAAACGAGTCAAAAAAAACTAATTTTTACGCTTGAATCTCACCAGTTTGTCACATTTATGGTGTATGACGATTTCGCCCAAAACACTGTCATATTCAGACAATTACTTGTCGATATACACAACATTCACAGTACAGACTGTGTTGCCTACACAATACTACGAACAGAATAAGTTTTTTGCGTACAACCTCCCTTAGTATTACTAATTGTCCGATTTTACAAGAGTGTTTAAAATTCCCAATGGAGCCTCAAGTGTCACATCTGTATGATCCTGCAGAAGTGTTACATGATAAGGTAGGATCGCCCCACTGTACAGGTCCTTACTTGGCGATCACTGCTATTGTATCGAGATCCTTGGATTTACAGGCATTGTTGCCTTGCTGGATCAGCCACTTTTTCTAAACAAATTAGAGTGTAATTTGAAAAATCTGGCTCCCTGTTAAGGTTTGACACTTGGCTAACGATGCTCAATGCTCTACCAATTGAATTACAGGAGCTATTATGTTAGAAGTGTTTTATTGCAGCAAAGATACACTTATGCGCAAACGCACAACTCGCCAGGCAACCTTCACATATGCGATCTTGCTGATGATGACGAACAAAACTGCCGTTTGCCTAAAAGTCCATACTTTTTGCTAAGTGTCCATACTTACGTTAACAAAATATCGTCGTTCCACCTTGCGCAGCTGTCATTCCAAACACTGTTCTCTCATACTCTCCTTTGTTCGTTAGCAGCCAAGCAATGTTTGCACTTCCAGTCACTTTGTTTGAAGATTCTTCCTTCGCGTTCGTAAGCACGATGTTCAACATGGCCAGCAAGCAAACAAGTCAATTATTGATTTGGACACGGGTCGGTGCTTCGTCGCGTAGGCATCTAACTATCTAAATCTCCACCTAAATGACTCGGCAATTTACGAACTACATCATATATTCCTTGAACAATCTTATTCCGGTAAAACGATTCGAATCCCATCAACCTTGCATATTGCTACTTATGCACAGGTCCTTTCTTGGCGATCACATCTACCGTATAGATATCGTTATGCTTACAGACTTTGCATTCCGAATGTCCAAGCATATCTTAAACTTTTTGATCAATCAGTACTGACTGGAAAACTTAAATTTGTTTTCATTGTCCAACCTGACCCGTTGCAAAGGCAAAATGCCAGTTTCTAGTTTCAGTATGTATTAGCTTACGTTTGTGTGTAAACAGCTTTGTACGTAAATGAACATAATAAAAACTCATGCTTTTGTTCAAATTGCTGATAACCGGTTCCGGAAATCACCCCCGTTCCCGACCCATAGTTACAATGATTTCCAACCTTTGCTTTTGTCCAAAAATAACAAACTGTGTTTTTTTTAAATGTAAGGCATGAAATTAGCTCGAAAAATCGCCACAAATGTCATCCCTATGTTCAGTCGAAGCTTGATGTTGCTTACGTCTGCAAACAAAACAAATAAAATCCCGTATCGCTCTGGATTAACTTGTGCTGGATGGAAGTCTTCGGCGCCAATTTAAAATCTTCAAGTCAACAAGCGGCTTGCTACCGAATAGTCCATGTTAACTCTTTTGTTAAATTGAAAACAAGATACGGTGTTGAGCAGTAAGTTCAGTCGTTGGAAGTGTTTTCATAATTTGTACTTCATAATGACGAGAAGCAACACTAAATGAGTTTTTTTTATTTAGATTTTGCAAAGATTTGTTTGCCACTTTGAAACAAAATTTATTGCAATTACTAAAGTGCGTAAAAGCTTTTTCGAGAAATTTTTAAAACGAGTTAAATTTCAACGATGGCCAATCGTGGCAAAGTGTATGTGAACTTTATGTCAGTGTCTCCAAGCACATCTTGAACTTTTTGATCAATCCTCTCTGACTGGGCAACTGTCAAATGGTTTTTCCAATTCCCAACCTCACCTGTTGTAAAAGTAAATGTTGGTTTCTTGTTTAGTGTTTAAGCAATTTTGGTTTGCCCCTACTGCTGGTGATTTAATGAGTAAACCAGAATTACTCAGAATGAAGACTTTTTTGCTTCATCTGTACACATAAATTATTTAGCATACAAGATGAGATGGCTTTGTGCCTTGTTTTACAAATTAAGAAATAATTTAAACAACAATACTTTAAGGCACTGGTTTGCAATGTTTAAGTAACGATGACAATTTTAAACCTTTTCTGATTATCTGAAATAAAGCTTCAATATTTGGATCCTTTTTCTCTGCAAGTTTCATAGCCTTGAACGTTGTGTTATTGTTAATCTCCTCAATTTGCTCATCACTGCATTCCACACCAATGAACCGGGCAATCTGCTTGATTTGTTTGAGAGGATCCTGTTATTAATAGAGACATTTCGAATGATCCTAACTTTTGTTTTAAACATTGGGGGTTTTGTAACAGTCATTTTGTTATGATATGATATTGTTATTGCATTAAAAATGTTACTAGGCCTATTTGTAAACATGTTAATAAGAGAATAAATGAAATAAACCATTTGCACTAACATTTTACATATTTTTGTGGATTTACAACTCAAGAGAATGAAATAGTTTTAACTTTGTTCAACAACACGCACAAAATGTATTTCAATCCATAACAGTACTCTTGTGTACAGACTCCAACCTGTTTTAAGTCCTCAAAAACCAAAAACATGACATTTGGGTCATTTTTGTGTTGGTACCAACTCTTGACATGTTCAAGATATCCTTCCCCAGGTTTCCCAAATTCTCCTTGTTTTCCTGCAGCAAAAAATATAACTCTGATCTTCAGGTGGGTTTGTTTCTGTTTTTTATGGGCCATCTGTAATCATACAATAACCACAAAAATAGTAAAACAGATTTGTAATGTAATGATCATGTTTACTGCATGTAATTGTACTCTCATTAACTCTTTTTAGAAGTAATTTTGTAACTTTTTAGACTTGCCAGCAATATGGAGGTCGAAGAATTCTCTTTCATCATTGGGGTAACGGTTGTAAATGTTTGCTTTCATAAACTTGCGCCATGAAACAAGTTGGTCTTTGGGGTTGCGGATGACGTAAATAATCTGCAAGTTTTTTAAATCACGGTAAGTTAGCGTAGCATGTTTGCTACATTGTGATTACATGACACACTCAAGGTGTCAAAGTATACACGATCTTTTACTTTATATTTTAATATTGTCTGTGTTGGGGCTTTTTACAACATATATTGTATTATGTTAGGCATTTGCTATTATTTATTGTTAATACAACAAAAGTTTCACTGGTGTAAAAAAGGTTAATAACACTAAATGCATTTTATAGTAATCCTATACTAATAATCTGGCTGATTTCACCATAAAAATGGACAACCTTTTTGAACTTCTTCAAGTTAACCAGGTAGCTTGGTAGATGGGTCCCAAAACACCTCCTGTCAAGTTGCACTGCTTCACTGATCTCGTATTTACAAACTGAAAAGTAGTGCGTAGTTCAATACTAAATAGAAAAAGGTTGTTTCTAACCAGCCTCAAAGGTGTATGCTTGCTTTATGGTTGCTAAGCAATATACTGACTTGTTACCATTCATAGGGATACCTGTTTAATGATATAACGTGGTTAAATGATATAAACACCTGGACCGTATTCAAGGTAGTTGAAAAATTTGTCGAATCCACGTGACCTCGTCACCAAATCAACATCTCGGTGATTGAAAAGGTTTCGCACGATCTCTGTTGTCCAAGTGGTACCTAGAATGAGTAGTCTTTATATTTCTGTAAGATGTTTTGTTGCCTAGTTAGTTTACTGAGATATAGGCATTAGAAGGCAGTTGATTAATATCACTATTCGGGTCTCAGCTACCATTAAGAAATAACTTTTAGCCATTACAAAACGAAATGGAAAATTGCGGCAGTGTAGCAAGATATATATTTCAGTGCTCGTTTAACGGGGTTTCCAACTGTTTTCAGATGATATTGTCGCTAGCAAATAATTTGAGTTGAATTGGTTCGCAAAGGTATTTTGCGGAAATTAGTTTTGTTTTCGTCACAAAATTTTGTGGTGCAAAGGAATTGCTCACAAACCTGTTTTTGGGTACGATGCCACCAGAACATCGCCATCTCGAGGCGTAAAATTTTCGTACGACCACTGCGCCGTTTCCGCTTGAAATCCCGGATGCATGACGAAACCTTTCCATTCTGTTGGAGTGTTAGGCGGTTCCATCAACTGCAAATATTGTCCGTAACATTTGTCAACAAGATGTTTGCTATCTTCTGGTAACAGAGGCAGAACTTTTTCGGTTTTGCCCTTTATCATTGCTAGAAATACTTCAAGGTTCATGGCGGGTTTGTTAGTTTATTAAACTGGCAGTTTTTCTAAAAAGAAACGTCTGAAAGTTAAAGATTATGTTGTGTAAATATATCAATATGTGCCCTAAAGTTGAACTAACAAAACGGCACTTGCAGGTTTGGCAGCCTAGCCACTTTTTCCTGACAAGTCGGAGCAAGATTTGAAAAATCAAGCTCTCGGTGAGGCTTGAACTCACGACCCTGGGCTAACCACAACCAACGCTATACCAATGAGCCACAGGAGCTCAGTGGTTTCACGGGATATATTGTGGCCAAGGCCATATACCTAGGGGGGTCTCTACCACCGTATCCGATAACGCAAGAATATTTCATGCAATGGCATGATGGGCAGGATCGCCCCACCGCGCAGGTCCTTGCTTGGTGATCACAGCTAACGTATCGCGATCATGAGGTTTGCAGGCTTGGCAGCCCAAGTCAAACCTCACCGGGAGATTGATTTTCAAATCTTGTTCCGACTTGTCAGGAAAAAGTTGTGGATCCAGCTAAGCTGCATTGTCTGGGCTGCCAAACCTGCAAATTTTGTGGTCGCGATACGTTAGCTGTGATCGCCAAGCAAGGACCTGCGCAGTGGGGCGATCCTGCCTATCATGCCATTGCATGAAATATTTCTGCGTTATAGTCAGCCGTTTAGTTTTTGCGCACAACCTTCTGTAATATTACTAAATTTTGCAAGATTACTTAATATGTTGACGAATTTCCTATAATGGAGCCTTAAAGTACACATCTGTCAGATTACGAAAAGCTACCTAAATGTCGCTGCCTTATAGCTACAGCCCTCATACTCTATACTGGTCTCCCATCGGTCCCCCTTTTGTTGTAAGCACCAACGTGCATAGTATGACCTTCAGTCACACTACTCAAGGTATAAAATCCAACCAAACCATTAGTGAGCACGAAATTAATCGAAACAAACCTATCCTCACTACCAATACCCAACATAGTTACTGAGTGCATAGTTGATGCTATGTAGTGAAAAAAGGCGACGTCGCCGAGCAAACAAGTACTTTATTGATTTTGACACGGGTCGGTAGCTCGCATTCTTGTGTTTGAAATCTCTCCGTGTATGACTCGGCAGCTTTCGAGCGCTGCGTGCCAGCTTGCAAAATTTTTGTGCGTGCAAACCTGTACGTGCATACCATAATACGTTGATCTTTTCAGTAACCAATTCTTTGCGACCGCCTCGTTACATTTATATATAAATATTAATTGGGAAATTCATACAATACGTGGACAGTTACGCCCTTAAAGTGCATGTGACACGGAAAAATCAATCATGTTAATAATTAAACTAAGAGATGTTCATAACTTTAAAACATTTTGTCCAAAAAAGTAGCTTCATATGGCGGCTGGTTTCTCAGATACAGCTGATCAAAGTCGCATTTTTACCGCTGCCAACGAAATCGCGCGAAAGCGAAATTATTTTCACGTGACATCATAGAAGGCGCTTTGATCGTGGGGGTGCTGGCAGCAATCCCTTTTGCGCTGGAATGAAAACACTGTAAAATTGTTTTAGTACAGTTTTGCATCAAATAGGGTACAACAAGTGCAACAAACGGATTTTGATATTAATTTAAGCTGCAGGCAGATGGCCGCTGTTTCGATCTATTATGTCTAATTTAGTTGTGTAATGATAAAACAGTTACTGGGACAGGGTTTTCTTGTTGTTGTTGCATTTATGATCGCTAACGTGATACATAAACTTTTGAAAACACGACAGAGACAAACATTCAGTTGAGCATTTTCGTTTTGTCCACTCACAGCAAAAGATAGAAGTAGGTTAATTGAATTTTGAAGCTGGCAGAGGCTGACCAAATTAGCTGATTATGCAACACATTTATTCTTAGGAACATAACTCACGGTTTTGTACATCTTTAATATAAACAGGATATACTGCTATTTTTGTTGCCAGGCATACTAATTAATCGGAATTACTCTTCTGGCACTTTGTTTCTAAAGTGTTTATTGGAAACCAACGTTTCGTCTGCCATCCGGCGAGACTTCTTCAGGGTTATGTCAACAGTGAAGCATCACGCACATAAAACACTAAAAACGCAAGAAAACACAAGGAAAAAGGAATAGATAACACTGGCACCGCTTGCATCGTCACGTGAACCAGGTGTGTAGCGGGGCGTAACATTTACAACAAGTTGTTGTATACAGCTGGAAAATATACGCATTGCTCCTTATCGTTTATGCATTGGTCGTTTTTGTTGATGTGGAGCGTCTCCAGGAACAGACGTTTTGTATGATCGTCCTCCATCTCTAGGATTTGCACCTCATCAAAGTTAACTCGCTGTTCTTCGCTGCAACGTCGCGGCGATGCTCTGGAGCGTACGTCGGTGAGACAGGGAGAAGGTTACAGACTCGGTTAAAAGAGCATCGCCGCGACGTTGCAGCGAAGAACAGCCAGAGGACAGCACTGGCAAAACACGCTGCCACACTCGGCCACCGAGTTAAAATGACGTGCAAATCCTAGAGATGGAGGACGATCATACAAAACGTCTGTTCCTGGAGACGCTCCACATCTACGAAAATTACCATTGCATAAACGATAAGGAGCAATGCGTATATTTTCCAGCTGTATTACAACAACTTGTTGTAAATGTTACGCTCCGCTACACACCTGGTTCACGTGTCGATGCAAGCGGTGCCAGTGTTATCTATTCCTTTTTCCTTGTGTTTTCTTGCGTTTTTCCTGCGTTTTTAGTGTTTTATGTGCGTGATGCTTCACTGTTGACATAACCCTGAAGAAGTCTCGCCGGATGGCAGACGAAACGTTGGTTTCCAATAAACACTTTAGAAACTAAGTGCTAGAAGAGCAATTCCGATTAATAAACAGGATAGCCCATACTGTAGTCAAGAACTTCATACAGACGTTTCGATTGTTTCTACAATCATTATCAATGCATTTATTCTGTCATAGTACCACGTTTTGCTTGGCAGTAGCGTTGCCTACTAGTTCGCGTCATCAATGATTTTTTTAAATTTGCCACAATCAACCACTAATGTATTTTTCGCAATATAGTTCGTAACTAGAAATGTTGGAATCATCAAATTAAAGTTAACACAAATGTGGCGAAAACGACACACGGCACTAATGTTTTTCTTTATGCTTACTTCATTTATCTGTGTTGTTTACTTAAAGCACTCCTTTTTATATGTATGCGCACAACACATCTCACTATGCTTTTGTTTTCCATCGTTCTTTGCACTCACGTTTTATTAAATTTCCCTTTGCAATCTTCTTCCGGCAAAACGATTCGAATCCCATCAACCTTGCGTATTGCTACTTATGCACAGGTCCTTACTTGGCGATCACATCTACCGTATAGAGATCGTTATGCTTACAGACTTTTAAAAATGTTTTTTTCATTGTCCAACCTGACCTGTTGCAAAGGCAAAATGCCAGTTTCTAGTTTCAGTGTGTATTAGCTTACGTTGGTGTGTAAACAGCTTTGTACTTAAATGAACATGATAAAAACTAATGCTTTTGTTCAAATTGCTGATGACCGGTTCCGTCAATCACTCCCCGTGTTCCGACCAAAACTGTTTTTTTTTAATGTAATGCATGAACTTAGTCGTCAACGCTAAATTCAAAATATTCGAATCGACAGACTGCTTGCTACCGATGTTCGCGTTAATTCTTTGTTAAAGCAAAAACAATGCTTATTTTTTTTATATAAATTTTGCATATATTTGTTTGCCACTTTGAAACAAAAATTATTGCAGTTAAGTGCATAAAAAGCTTTTTCGAGAAATTTTTAAAACGAGTTAAATTCAAGGATGGCCAATCATGGCAAAGTGTATGTGAACTTTATTTCAGTGTCTCCAAGCACATCTTCAACTTTTTGATCAATCCGCTCTGACTGGGCAACTGTCAAATGGTTTTTCCAATTTCCAACCTCACCTGTTGTAAAAGTAAATGTTGGTTTCATGTTTAGTGTTAAAGTAAGTTTGGTTTGCCCCTACTGCTGGTGATTTATTGAGTAAACCAGAATTACTCAGAATAAAGACATTAGTTTTTGCTTCATCACACGTATATTATTTAGCATACAAACTGAGGTGGCTTTGTGCCTTCTTGCATAAATAAAGAATTCATTTAAATAACAATACTTAAAGGCACAGATTTGCAGTTTTTGAGTAACGGTGAAAATTTTAAACCTTTTCTGAACATCTGAAATAAAGCATCAACATCTGGATCTATTTTCTCTGCAAGTTTCATAGCCTTGAATGATGTGTTCTTGTTAATCTCCTCAATTTGCTCATCACTGCATTCCACACCAATGAACCGGGCAATCTTCTTGATTTGTTTGAGAGGATCCTGTTATTAATAGAGACATTTCGAATGATCCTAACTTTTGTTTTGAACATTGGGTTTTTTTTATAACAGTCATTATATTATGATATAATATTGTTATTGCATTGAAAATGTTACTAAGCCTATTTGTAAACATGTTTATAAGAGGATAAATGAAATAAACCATTTGCAATAACATTTTACATATTTCTGTGGAATTGTGTATTTACAACTTAAGAGAATGAAATAGTTTTAACTTTGTTCAACAAAACGCACAAAATGTATTTCAATCCATAACAGTACTCTTGTGTACAGATTCCGACCTGTTTTAAGTCCTCAAAAACCAAAAACATGACATTGGGGTCATTTTTGTGTTGGTACCAACTCTTGACATGTTCAAGATATCCTTCCCCAGGTTTCCCAAATGCTCCTTGTTTTCCTGCAGTAGAAAATATAACTCTGATCTTTAGGTGGGTTGGTTTCTGTTTTTTTTTTTAATTTGTAATGTAATAATCATGTTTACTGCATGTAATTGTACTCTCATTAACTCTTTTTAGAAGTAATTTTGTAACTTTTCAGACTTGCCAGCAATATGGAGGTCATAGAATTCTCTTTCATCGTTTGGGAAGAAGTTGAAAATGTTTGCTTTCACAAAGTTGCGCCATGAAACGAGTTGGTCTTTGGGGTTGCGGATGACGTAAATAATCTGCAAGTTTTTTAAATCACGGTAAGTTAGCGTAGCATGTTTGCTACATTATGATTACATGACACACTCAAGGTGTCAAGTTATACACGATCTTTTACTTTATATTTTAATATTGTCTGTGTTGGGGCTTTTCACAACATATATTGCATTATGTTAGGCACTTGCTATTATTTATTGTTAATGCAACGAAAGTTTCACTGGCGAAGGTCAACAACACTAAATACATTATATAGTGATCCTATACTAATAATCTGGCTGATTTATTATCAAAATGTACAACCTTTTTAAACTTCTTTAAGTTAACCAGGTAGCTTGGTAGATGGGTCCCAAAACACCTCCTGTTAAGTTGCACTGCTTCACTGACCTCGTATTTACAAACTGAAAAGTAGTGCCCAGTTTAAAACTAAAAAAAAAAATGGTTGTTTCTAACCAGCCTTAAAGTACATGCTTACTTTATGGTTGCTAAGCAATATACTGACTTGATACCATTCATAGGGATACCTGTTTAATGATATAACGTGGTTAAATGATATAAACACCTGGACCGTATTCAAGGTAGTTGAAAAATTTGTCGAATCCACGTGACTTCGTCACCAAATCAACATCTGGGTGATTGAAAAGGTTACGCACGATCTCTGTTGTCCAAGTGGTACCTAGAATGAGTAGTCTTTATATTTCTGTGAGATGTTTTGTTGCCTAGTTAGTTTACTGAGATATAGGCATTAGAACGCAGTTGATTAATATCACTATTCGGGTCTCAGCTACCATTAAGAAATAACTTTTAGCCATCATTACAAAATGAAATGGAAAATTGCGGCAATGTAGCAAGATATATATTTCAGTGCTCGTTTAACGGGGTTTCCAACTGTTTTCAGATGATATTGTCGCTAGCAAATAATTTGAGTTAAATTGGTTCGCAAAGGTATTTTGCAGAAATTAGTTTTGTTTTCGTCACAAAATTTTGTGGTGCAAAGGAATTGCTCACAAACCTGTTTTTGGGTACGATGCCACCAGAACATCGCCATCTCGTGGGGTAAAATTTTCGTACGACCACTGCGCCGTTTCCGCTTGAAAGCCCGGATGCATAAGGAAACCTTTCCATTCTGTTGGAGTGTGAGGCGGTTCCATTAACTGCAAATATTGTCCGTAACATTTGTCAACAAGATGTTTGCTATCTTCTGGTAACAGAGGCAGAACTTTTTCAGTACTGCCCTTTATCATTGCTAGAAATACTTCAAGGTTCATCTCGGGTTTGTTAGTTTCGTAAACTGACAGTTTTACTAAAAAGAAACGTCTGAAAGTTAAAGATCAGTCTGTCAAAATTAGTGGTCTATATCGTCTCTCCTCAAAGTTGAAATATGCCAGTCGGTAAATTGTTTGTAGTCCAGCCACATTTACTTTACAGGCAAACTTTGTGAATATGCTACACTATATTCAGCTAAGGTTTTCAGACTTGGCAGCCCTGGTATTAAAGCCTAGCTGGAACAGCTACTTTTTCCTGACAAGATTTGAAAAATCAAACTCCCGTTGAGGATTAAACTCACGACCCTGGGCTAACTTGGTCGAACGCTCTGCCAACTGAGCCACATGAGCTCAGTGGTTTCACGTGGTATATTGTGGCCAAGGTTCACTTGTGCGCAAGCGCACAATTTGCCAGGCGACCTTTACATATACGTACGTAGTCTCTACCACCGTATCAGATAACGCGGTAATGTTACATGCAATGGCATGATAGGCAGGATCGCCTCACTGCGCAGGTCCTTGATTGGTGATCACAGCTATCGTATCGCGATCATGAGGTTTGCAGGCTTGGCAGCCCAAGTCAAACCTCACCAGGAGATTGATTTTTCAAATCTTGTTCCGACTTGTCAGAAAAAAGTTGCGGATCCAGCTAAGCTGCAATGCCTGGGCTGCCAAGCCTGCAAACTTTGTGGTCGCGATACGTTAGCTGTGATCGCCAAGCAAGGACCTGCGCAGTGGGGCGATCCTGCCTATCATGCCATTGCATGAAATATTTCTGCGTTATAGTCAGCTGTTTAGTTTTTGCGCACAACCTCCCGGAATATTACTAAATTTTGCAAGATTACTTGATATGTTGACGAATTTCCTATAATGGAGCCTTAAAGTACACATCTGTCAGATAACGAAAAGCTACCTAAATGTCGCTGCCTTATAGCTACAACCCTCTATACTGGTCTCCCATCGGCCCTCCTTTTTTTGTAAGCACCGACGTGCATAGTATGACCTTCAGTCACACTACTCAAGGTATAAAATCCAACCAAACCATTTGTGAGCACGAAATTAATCGAAACAAACCTATCCTCACTACCAATACCCAACATAGTTACTGAGTGCATGGTTGTAGCTATGTAGTGAAAAAGGCGACGTCACCGAGCAAACAAATGCTTCATTGATTTTGACACGGGTCGGTAGCTCGCAGTAACCATTTTTTTGCGACTGCCTCGTTACATGAATATATAAATTTTATTTGGGAAATTCATACAATACTGTTACGCCCTTAAACCTTTCATTCTTCAACACAAAATGTAAGGCGTTGTGTAGGAACTCGCAAATCACTTACGTCCCATAAATAACCCCTTGTCGTACCAGACTTGGCACATAAGCCGGGGGATGCAACCCCTGCAGTAGACCTATATGTGCTATAGACCAATTGATGTATCAAGATTACATGATGACGTATTAATGATTGCATATGCTGTGAACCCCAATAATCTCCAATAATATTTTGGATATTTTGCCACAAATGTCGACCTTATGTTCCATCGAAGCTTGATGTTGCTTACGGCTGCAAATATAACGCCACAAATAAAATCTCGTATCGCCCTGGATTAACTTGAGCTGCAAGTCTTGAGTCGTTGGAAGTGTTTACATAATTTGTGCAGACGGCTTGCTACCGACGTTCACGTTAACTCTTGAAACCAAGACACAGCGTTGAGCAGCAAGATAAATTGTTGGAAGTGTTTTTACAATTTGTGTTTCATTATGAGGAAAAAGCAACACTAAATGAGTTTTTTTGTTTGAATTTTGCATAGATTTGTTTGTAACTTTGAAACAAAAATTATTGCAATTACCAAAGTGCGTAAAAGCTTTTTTGCGAAATTTTGAAACCGAGTTAAATTCAACGATGGCCAATCATGGCAAAGTGTACGTGAACTTTATTTCAGTGTCTCCAAGCACATCTTCAACTTTTTGATCAATCCGCTCTGACTGGGCAACTGTCAAATGGTTTTTCCAATCTCCAAGATGACCTGTTGTAAAATTAAATATTGGTTTCTTGTTTAGTGTTAAAGTAAGTTTGTTTTGCCTCCACTGATGGTGATTTAATGAGTAAACCAGAATTACTCAGAATAAAGACATTAGTTTTTGCTTCATCTCTACATCTCACGAATATAAACAGAACAATATTACAATTTTCATATTAATATACATTGTGTTCGCTACACTACACATATATTATTTAGCATACAAACTGAGGTAGGTTTGTGCCTTGTTGTGTAAATTAAGAAAAAAAAATTAAACAACAATACTTTAAGGCACTGGTTTGCAGTGTTTGAGTAACGGTGACAATTTTAAACCTTTTCTGAACATCTGAAATAAAGCTTCAATATCTGGATCCTTTTTCTCTGCAAGTTTCATAGCCTTAAACGATGTGTTATTGTTAATCTCCTCAATTTGCTCATCACTGCATTCCACACCAATGAACTGTGCAATCTGCTTGATTTGTTTGAGAGGATCCTGTTATTAATAGAGACATTTCGAATGAATTTAACTTTTGTGTTAAACATTGGGGGTTTTTGTAACAGTGTTATGACATATTATTGTTGATACATTGAAATTGTTACTAAGCCTATGTATAACATGTTAATAAGAGCATAAAAGAAATAAACCAGCTGCACTAACATGTTCATTTGTACATATTTTTGTGTAATTGTGTTTTCACATCTTGGAGAATAAAAATCTCATTAACTATTTTTAACAATTAGCATTCATATTCAAAATATACATTAAAAGGCCTTTCAATTCATAACAGTACTCTAGTGTACATACTCCAACCTGTTTTAAATCCTCAAAAACCAAAAACATGACATTTGGGTCATTTTTGTGTTGGTACCAACTCTTGACATGTTCAAGATATCCTTCCCCAGGTTTCCCAAATACTCCTTGTTTTCCTGCAGTAGAAAATATAACTCTGATCTTTAGGTGGTTTTGTTGATGATTTTTATGTAATCACCCAAATTGCCTCAGAGGGATAAAAATTGGAATAAAATGTTTTGTAATGTAATGATCATGTTTACTGCATGTAATTGTGCTCACATTAGCTGTGTTTAGAAGTAATTTTGTAACTTTTCAGACTTGCCAGCAATATGGAGGTCATAGAATTCTCTTTCATCGTTTGGGAAGAAGTTGTAAATGTTTGCCTTCTCAAAGTTGCGCCATGAAACAAGTTGGTCCTTGGGGTTGCGGATGACGTAAATAATCTGCAAGTTTATTAAATCATGGTAAGTTAGAGCAGCATGTTTGCTACATTATGATCATAATGCACACTCAAGGTGTCAAATTATAAATAATCTTTTACTTGATTTTTTAGTATGGTCTATGTTAGGGCTTGTCATAACAGACTTTGCATCACGTTGCTATTATAATATTGCTGATACAATAAAACTTTCATTAAGTTTTACAAATATTAAAACCATTTTACAGTAATCGTATACCAATAATCATTCCCATTTTATCACAAAAATATACAACCTTTTTAAACTTCTTCAAGTTAACCAGGTAGCTTGGTAGGTGGGTTCCAAAACACCTCCTGTCAAGTTGCACCGCTTCACAGACCTCGTATTTACACACTGCAAAGTAGTGTGTGGTTTAATCTAAATGAAAAATAGTTGTTTTTAACCAGACTTGAAGATTTATGAAGGTAACTGCTTGCTGTATGATGTTACCATTCAGAGGGTTACCTGTTTAATGGCATAATGTGATATAAACACCTGGCCCGTATTCAATGTAGTTGTAGAATTGGTTGAATCTGCGTGACTTCGTCACCAACTGAACATCTGGGTGATTGAAAAGGTTACGCACGATCTCTGCTGTCCAAGTGGTACCTAGAATCAGTAGTGCTGTTATTTCCGCATGATGTTTTGTTGCTTAGGTTCGAGAAATTTGGATTTAATTAATCCGAATATAAATGCCATAGTTATTATGATTCTTATTGAGCAGACGGTTCGCACGCGCGTCTCGCTGCAAGTTAAGGCAGCATCTCTGTATTTCTATGAAAAAGACTTTCCCGGTTGGGAAATGCCCTTCTCGAACTCTTTCCTGCGTAACAGAGTAAAATTATGTGTAACAATGCAATGGGTCATGCATGGGCGCCAGTGTTTTGCGCAGATGAACAGGCTGTTGCCAGGGCGATTTTCAGCGTGTTTGGGGCAGTTTTACTATGGTTTTCAGGGTTATTAGTCAGGCAGTAAATTGGTAGAGGGTGCTGTTGTACATGTAGCTGAAAAACTACCCAAATATTGAGGTTGATTTTGTGAAAAAATGAATCACAGAAAGTATGTTCAATTTGTGATTTTCTGTTAGTGCCGACCCTTGCCTAGGAATTCTGGCCAAATTTATAATCGAAATAACTACTTTAACTGCTCCTCCGGGGGCATTTTGACCCTCTGTTGGCCATTATTTTGGCCAAAAAAGCAGAAAAAAGTGTAGGTTTGTTTTGTGAAAAATTGAATCACAGAAAGTACCCTCCATTTGCGATTAAGTGAAGCCAACAACCCTCCTCTACACAATTCATTAAGAATTAGATGTCTTGCAACTGTCTTGGGGACCCACCGGGGCTGTTTGTACACCCCCTAGGACTGACAATTTAGCAGTTAGCCTTTGCAAAACCCCCCAATGTGCTGTCTTAATGCAGCTGCAATCAATTTTTTTTCTGTTCAGCAATAGTAGTCCTCCTTCATGAGTCATCAGACCCGGCAATTGTTTTTGGCAAACAAGAGAAACTGTAACCAGGTGCACAATGACAAATGACTTCTAAAACTCTTTTAGGATTTAATTGTGAGATGCGGCCTTAATCTTCAATTAGCACTGGTGATGAACGCAGGTGTGTCAGAAACGTCTGATATTTTGCGAAAATTCGTTTTCTTCTTGTCATCAAAAAACTACCATTTACTTAGAATTACAAAAACCTGTGGTGCAAAGGAACTGCCCACCAACCTGTTTTAGGGTACGATGCCACCAGAACATCGCCATCTCGCGGCGTAAAATTTTCGTACGACCATTTCGCCGTTTCCGCTTGAAATCCCGGATGCATAAGGAAACCTTTCCATTCCGTTGAAGTGTGAGGCGGTTCCATCAACTGTGAATATTGTCCATAACATTTGTCAACAAGATGTTTGCCATCTTCTGGTAACAGAGGTAGAACTTCTTCGGCATCGCCCTTCATCATTGCTAGAAATATTTCAAGGTTCATCTCGGGTTTGTTAGTTTCGTAAACTGGCAGTTTTTCTATACAGACAGAAAGTTAAAGATTGAACGAGTCAGAAACAACCCATTAGTCTGTTAAAATTAGTTTATATCCGTTCTCCTCTAAGTTGAAATATGCCAGTCGGTAAATTGCTTGTAGTCCAGTCACATTTACTGTACAGGCAAACTTTGTAAAAATGCTACATTGCATTCAGCTGAGCATTGCAGTCTAGCTGGATCAGCCTGGCAAGTCGGAGCAAGATTTGAAAAATCAAACTCCCGGTGAGGTTTGAACTCACGACACTGTTCATACGCAAGCACCTTGGCCACAATTTTCCCCTTGCAGCCACTGGGGCTCTGTTGGTAGAGCGTTGGGCCTGGTTATCCCGTAAGTTCAAACCTCACCAGGAGCTTGATTTTTCAAATCTTGCTCCGACTTGTCTGGAAAAAGTAGCTCATCCAGCTTAGCTGCAATGCCTGGGCTGCCGAGCCTGCAAACCTCCGCGATACGATAGCTGTGATCGCCAAGCAAGGACCTGCGCAGTGGGGCGATCATGCCATTGCACTAAATATTACTGCGTTATATTCAGCTGTTCATTTTTTTACGCGCAGCCTCCCGTAATATTACTAATTTTGCAAGATTACTTGATATGTTGACGAATTTCCTATAATGGAGCTTTAAAGTAAACATCTGTCAGATTACGAAAAGCTACCTAAATGTCGCTGCCTTATCGCTACAGCCCTCATACTCTATACTGGTCTCCCATCGGTCCCCCTTGTGTTGTAAGCACCAACGTGCATAGTATGACCTTCAGTCACACTACTCAAGGTATAAAATCCAACCAAACCATTTGTGAGCACGAAATTAATCGAAACAAACCTATCCTCACTACCAATACCCAACATAGTTACTGAGTGCATAGTTGATGCTATGTAGTGAAAAAAGGCGACGTCGCCGAGCAAACAAATGCTTCATTGATTTTGACACGGGTCGGTAGCTCGCATTCTTTGGAATCTCACCGTGTATAACTTAGCAGCTTTCGAGCGCTGCGTGCCAGCTTGCAAAATGTGTCATAATGTTTATGCGTGCCAACCTATATGCGCATACCATAATACGTTAACTTTTTCAGTTATCAATTCTTTGTGACCGCCTCGTTACATGAATATATAAATTTTATTTGGGAAATTAATTCTATACTTGGACAGTTACGCCCTTAAGACCGCATATCAGTATTTCTTTAAAAAAGTTTCAACCGCGGGGAATGCCCGTCTTGTACTCCCCTGTCATAGAGAATCTCAGTTTCGTCACAAGGCAACCGGTGATGCATTGGGGTCAATTTTCGGGTTGAATGAGCTGGAAGTCACGTGGTGTAGCCAGGGCGATTTTCAGCGTGTTTGGTGCAGTTTTAGTGCATTTTTTGCTCTTAGTCAGTCAGACGTTTGGTGCAGGGTGCTGTGAAAAGTTTAGTTGAAAAACCATCAAAATGTTCAAGGGGATGTAGCTCAAAATTGAATCACAGAAGTATACCTTAATTTGTGATTTTATGTTAGGCCCGCCTCTTGGCTACGCAGTATGGTTAATATTAGTTGCAAGATAGTTGCTTAAATCACCCCCTAGGGGTCATTTCGCCCCCCGGTCAGACATTATTTTAGCTAAATGGGCTGCAAAAAATTTAAGATGGTTTTGCGAAAAAATGAATCACAAAAACCTCATTCAATTTGCAATTTAATGTTGGCCCTAACCCTTTTCTACGCAATGGCAAAAAAATTTTCACAGGAAACTTGCTTTAGTTGCCCCCTGGGACTGTTTTGCTATCCTATAGGACATAAGATCCTCCTGGAGGCTCCTCAGATCCTTGCTGTGTCTTGTCCGATGCAGCTGCAATCATTTTTTTTCTCTTTAAATAGTACCAGTAGATCTTCATGGGTCACCGAGCACAGGAATTGTGGTGGGCACAGAGGAGTGACATAAAGTTATTGTTTTTTTGCCTGCCATTAAGTTTTTTTTATGAATGAGTTTTTTTTAAATAATTATTACTCTAAGGGGTCACAGGGTCTTAATCATTATTCTAGGGTGGCCACGAAGTATTCAAGGTTAAAAACCGCCAAACTAAAGTTATTTCCGTCTCCGGGCCCTGGATCTCGAATTTCAAAAAGCGGCGTTTCAGTTTTCTTGTTATTCGAGATTACGTTGTTTGCATGTAATGCCATCGCCTATCCACACCTAAACAAACATGTTACATAACGTTCGACATCACACGTAAACAATGCTGTATGCTGCACAATGTATTCCTTCGTTTTTTTGAAATCGCTGAAAAGTGTTCTGAGTAAAAAACAGACGCACACAGAAAAAGAGAATAGTTTTCGAAATTCGAGGAATTTTTTATCGCAAATTTTGATTAAAACTGATTAAAATCTTTTTCTGAATAACTTTAAATTAGTTAATTTGGCAAAGTATATGTGAATTTAATGTCGGTGTTTCCAAGCACATCTTGAACTTTTTGATCAATCACTTCCGATTGGGCAACTGTCAAATGGTTTTTCCAATCTCCAACCTGACCTGGTGTTAAAGTAAAACGTTGGTTTCTGGTTTTGTGAAAACCAGTTGGGTTTTGTTCAAATTTGTCACCTTTTCTGTACATTTGAAATACAGCATCAACGTCTGGATTCTTTTGTTTTGCAGCTTTTTTCATTGACCGAAACGATGTTTTTTGAACAATCTCCACAATTGTCTCATCACTGCATTCCACACCAATGAACTGGGCAAGCTGCTTAATTTGTTTCACAGGATCCTGTTTTTTGGATGGATTCATTTCAAAAAGAGCGTAAGCTTTCCGAAAATCAACACATTTGATTGTTATGATTGTTTACTTCTTTTTCAAACTTGTGAATGGAATAAATATTTCACTAAAATCAGACTTTTAAAACAGTCTTTGAGCTTAAAACAGTGTGCACAACTGTCTGCGACTTAGTGGTCATTATCGGCTCATTGTTAAAAACAGACTTAATAACAGCTGTACTTTCGACCTGTTTTAAGTCCTCAAAAACCAAAAACATGACATTGGGGTCATTTTTGTGTTGGTACCAACTCTTGATATGTTCAAGATATCCTTCCCCAGGTTTCCCAAATACTCCTTGTTTTCCTGCAGCAGAAAATACTTCTCAAAAATATACAATACATTCATTTAGCAATAAAGGGTAATTTCTGGAACAAAAACAATCACACAACCTTTTTTTATGATGTTGTGCAGAATATTTCAAAAGTAATTTTGTTTTTTCTTATTGTTGTTTTAATAACTTTTCAGACTTGCCAGCAATATGGAGGTCAAAGAACTCTTTCTCGTCACTTGGGAAGAAGTTGTAAATGTTTGCTTTCACAAAGTTGCGCCATGAAACGAGTTGGTCTTTGGGATTGCGGATGACGTAAATAATCTGCAGCATTCAAATTAGAGTCAGTTGGTATGTCATAACTGTAGTAAATAAAATATGTGCATTTGTGTATAGTGTATTTCTATTTTCCAATATTCATGCCGATTTTATCATAAAAATGTGCAACCTTCTTAAACTTCTTCAAGTTAACCAGGTAGCTTGGTAGATGGGTCCCAAAACACCTCCTGTCAAGTTGCACTGCTTCACTGACCTCGTATTTACACACTGCAAAGTATAGTGTGTAGTTGAATGAAAGGATCAATGCATTGAGATCGTTGTTTAGGTCCTGACAATGGGTGAAGGATGCGGTTTGTACAGATTTGAATAATAGTCCTTTGTGTACTGAATAACCAAATAAGTGGGTTTTTTGTATAAACGTTTTACGGAATGCAAATGTAACAGTCGCTGTTTGTTTGACGGAAGAATTTTCGCTTGCTGGTGAAGTAAGGTACAGACCTGGCCCGTATTCAAGGTAGTTGTAAAGTTGGTTTAAGCCACGCGATTTCGTCACTAATTCTGCATCTTGGTGGTAGAGAAGATTACGTACAATCTCCGATGTCCAAGTGGTGCCTATTCAATAAACATTCAGCTTTTCCCCTGGCACGTTAGGTCGTTGTTGTCGTTATATTAGTTCGTGCCTTGTTACGTTTGTGTGTCACTGCAAAACCAGCTTCTAACCTGGCTTAAAAAACTGCCATATACTCTAATTGACAAGTGGTAAAGGAGAATTGCATGCATACCTGTTTTAGCGTACGATGCCACCAGAACATCGCCATCTCGCGGCGTAAAATTTTCGTACGACCACTGCGCCGTCTCGGCTTGAAAACCCGGGTGCATAAGGAAACCTTTCCATTCTGTTGGTTTCTGGGGTGGTCCTGTTAACGGTAGAAGTTCGTTGTAACATTTGTCGACAAGATGTTTGCTGTCTTCTGGTAACAGAGGTAGAACTTCGTCCACAAATGACTTCGTCATTGTCAGAAATACTTCACGATCCATGTTAGGTTTGTCAGCTTGACCAGCTTCAGATTTTCTAGACAACGTCTGAAAGATAAAAAACTGAACAAGTCAGGAAAAAAATTTAACAGTAAGCGGTTGATGCTTTGTTCAGCAAGTTGTGCGGTATGGAAAAAGCAAGGAACACAAAATACACGTTTATAAAACGGCCACCGCGACACAAGTAAAAGGCAGTGCACGCTTCGATGCGCAAGCGAACAGTGCAGTCGCCACAACAGTTTTAAATATATATAAAAAAAAACAGTAAGGTGTGGAGTTAATTACCTGGAATGGAAAAGCCAAAGCCCATACATAATATAGCAAACGTATATCATCCCCGGATCGAACTGGCGAAATTTTTGTCTAAAAACGGTTTTGCCAAGTTCAGTATGTCAAATATGAGTCATAATCGAACCCCGCGAGTTCCATTGTCTTCTTTAAAACTAAGGTTTTGGTCTCCCTACAATTTCATCTAGTCATCGCACAGATCATTTTTTTTCCTTCCAAGCGCCTTGTTATGTTTTTTCCTAATCGGCGAAAAACTACACAACTGTCATTAGGTTTGCAGGCTTGGCAGCCGAGGCAATGCTGCATGCATTGCTGATTACAATACGATAGCTGTGATCGCCAAGCAAGTACCTGTGCAGTGATGCGATTATGCCATTACATGAAATATCACTGCACAACTGTATTTGCAATCACGAATAACTGTCTAGAAATCTATGTTTTCGCTGTACACCCGGGTGCAACTTGGTGCGGTGGTCGTCGCCTACGATATCAGCGGAATATTTGTTCCACACTTAGCATCAAACCCAACCCCGGTTTGTAGATACCAGATTTTCGCCTTCACTTTTCACTTTTCACAACGTTATCGTTTCCTTCTTTTTCGTAAGCGCCCAAACCTTGCTTGTGCATTTTATCACCATAAGACGAATTGCTCAAGATCAAAGATTTAATCCAACCGTTTGTGAGCACGAAGTGAATAGAAATAGACAAATATCCTCACTCCGTAGACCCAACAGTTTTACTACTGGCGTCGTACTTATAGTGGAAAAGATGCGGCGTCATGCTGAACAAACAAGTCAATTATTGATTTGGGCACTGGTTGCTACCTCGTCACGCAGGACTCCTACAATAGAATTCTCTACCTCAATGACTCGGCAATTTGTAAACAATACCATGTGGTGTTTTTTCTCCCAACTCGGCAAACAATTTGAAACCTAACTTCAAATACTTCTGGCCTTTTTCGGTGCTGGAAACGCACTAAAGGGTCAAAGGAACCGATGTAGAATAGAATTCATTTGTCATGCAGTCTGTAGCGAACACAGAGTAATATTCATGTGAAAAATGTAATATTGGAACTGTTTATATTCGTGACCTGTTTTCCACGTACATAAGGACAACCCAAAAGTGTTGCAATTTAAACAACCGCCGCCCTGACTCTAAATCAATAACCTCGTCTCTAAACTGTTGTAACTTGTTGGTCCTCCCTTGCGGGCGCTTTTGACCAGTGCCAGTATATATATTGAATTGCATTTTGTGTTGAAAAAGAAAGATCGGTGGGAACATGAAGGTGAATCCACCCATTCTGTGGTGATTCCACATAATTACATTCTACTTGTGGTTTCATTTGGACTGCTGCCGTAAGTTTCAGCCATTTTAATAAAAGATTGTTTACCTGATTGGTGTCGGATATAAGGAGTCAATAGAAGAACACGAACTTAAACGCAACAAGTCCAGAATGTGTTAAATTGACTCGCCTGTTTCTAAACTAAAGGTTGTCTTCCTTTATGGTTTAGAGCGATCCGTTTTTCATCGGTTGGTGAGGCCTGTTATAGGTTATTCACCATCCAAACACCTGAAATGTTGACTTCGCGAACTTTGACACATATTTGTACACATAAATTTTCGCTACTTGACTGTTCTTGTTGATGTATTTAAGTTTGTTTTTGTACCATCTCCTAAAGCTGTTAATATGTAACTCGATACAATTGTAGGTTTGGCAAAACCTGATGATGATGTGGCAATAATTGTCAAGATTTTGTGACGTCACATAACTCTTACGATGTGGCTGAAGTTCGCGGTAAACCAAATATATCTTCGAAAAATATTTCGGTATCACAAAACCTGGAAGAAACCCTCAGTTGTGAAATATTATCTCCCCGACCTTGGTCTCTCCTCAACAAATATTCACCAATTATTAACATGGGTTTGGTTCGGTAGGACGCCAAGGAAGTAACTTTATTGTAAGATTCACTGAGAAGACAATTCGGGTAAAAAGAGAGGTATAAAGGGAAAGGAGGGAGATCAGACACAAGGAAAGGTAATATCCCGTAAAAGCGGGCGCCGTCTACGTCACTATAGCCGTTGTACACGTCATCATTCTATCCTACGTCATCAGCACTTATTTCTTCACTACCTAAAAAAAGAACATGAAGTTGTTGCAGTGTATTGTTACGCAGTAATGCGTATGTGTGACGTAACACTCACCGGAAGGCCTCTAAGTCTCCTCTACTTGGCTGATTGCGTGCACGCTTACCTGCGTACAACATAATGCGTCAAATTTATGTAAAATGTCGTTTCAACATTATTTTTTGGGTATTATCAGCTAGCGATATTTGTTGTGTTTCACATAATTTTATTCTAAGGTTTCCTAAGAAATGTTGGTAAATGTCGTTACTGAGTGGAGAAGCTGGTGGAGCTTGAGCTGCTGGCGGATGCAAAAGCAGATGCGCTTGCACCACCTCCAACTTTGCTGATGAGGTCGGTGATTTGGTCGGGCAAGTCACAGTCAATTTCCGGCACTTTCACCTCAGGGGTTTCACACGGGGCAACTTCTATGATTTCTTCAAATTTTACAAAAAATATTGGTTGGTTGTGAGGGTGATGGGGTTGAAATAAGTTCCACATTTAGGAAAAGAAAGGCGGAAGTTGATATTTAACTTGATTTTATCCTTGGTTAACATTTCGCGTTACGTCACATATACCACGTGACTTACCAGGTGTTGCTTGTGCGCAAGCGACGGCTTGTGTTGAGACTTGCACTGCTGGTTTCTCTATCCTGATCACGGCCGGGGCACATGGCTCTGCTGCATGGGATAAAATATTTAAATCACCACAGGGTTTTATCCTATTTAGCAGGACTGGGTTTGGAATTGTGCGTTGGAGTTAATTTTCTAAGGTAAAGATTTAATAACTTGTTTGTTTTTGAAGGATGGTAACTTTTTTACAAGCAAAAGGGACACTAATACTTAAAAAAAACGTGTGGTGTGATGTACGAAGTTTACTGAACTGTAATTTACTATGGTGTTAATTAAAAACACGTTTCTTAGTAAAACTTACCCGGTACGACAGTTTTTTGCACAACACATGGGTTGCGTCTGACGTAAGATGATGCGCATGCGCTGGCGTATCTTCTGCTTGGGCGTCTCACAATGGTTGGGCATGGGCGTCTGTAGGTGGGGACACATGGGCGTCTGTAGGTTGGTGGACATGGGCGTCTGTAGTAAGTCGGTGGGCAGGGGGTTCTGTAAGTTGGCACGCATTTTGTCTGTGGGACGTAGCAACGACGGACTTGTGGTTTGTAGATGACGGTCGGGGGGCATGGTACGCACGGGGCTAGGGTCTGAAAAAAAGTTTTTTAATTTTAATTCTTACGATACACGAGGAAAAGTGATTTCATGCTTACAAATGTTGTGGTATGTTAGGGAGCTTTGGGTATTAACAACATCGTTAACAGAATTTGCACTGTTCAGTTTTCTACCCACACAACACTGAGTTATCGCTTCTTGAATTATTACCAACAAAGTAACCAATCGCGTTCAATTTGTTACTTCTCAAAATCGAATCACCAAACCAAACAGCAGGTTCGTAAACATAAACGTCGCCATTCTTGCGTGCATTGCTGTTATTATTACAAACAAGTGATTATTAACCATTTGTCATAGGTACCACCTTGAAACCACAAACCGATACCCCGTTCTTCTATATAGATGCATTTACGACCAATCCTAATCATTTAACTTTCACGCAACCCTTGAATTCAGAAATTGTTATGGCACAATTTTTTCGCAGTCACACGATTACCGAACTCTCACCTTTTTAAGTTCGAATGCCGGCCTCACTTTTCTTTCGCCAGTCTCAGGGTTGATGGTGATGATACGACGGAAAGTTCCCGGAGCGCACGGAGTGCTCTGGGCTTCTTCCTTGCTAATTTCTTTCCATCCGATGCTCTCATCGGTCACGTCGACTGTTTGGCCGTCGCAGGTGGTGATGGTGCTTCCACTCACGCTAACAACCTGTCATTGTAAAGTCGACAGCACATGATTATATTGCGAAAGCATCCGTGTTGTTTACATTGAAATATATGAGCATCCAATTCGAAGCGTAGTTAGCAAAGTTTACTGTATTATTACACACACTTACACTCACGTTTTCGATCCAAATCGACATAAAAATTAACAGAATTATGTGTTTTGTCATCAATTTTGACTATAAGCTTCATAATAACATCTATTAATTCGAAAAAGTTTTAATTTATTTCAATTAACTTGACTACATGGCGAGTCATACCTGGCATGGTTGTTCAACCACAGTTGGTGTGATGCATGGTTCTACCACAGTTGGGGTGATGCATGGCTCCTCTGGTACTTTTGGTTCGTCGATTTCGATGCAGGGGACGTTGGTTTGGGTCAAGTCGATGCTTCCGCCGATGCTGGCAGATGCGGATGCAGATGCAGATGCAGAGGATCCGGTGCTGGAGTCGAAGTCAGTGACGGAGTCGAAGAAAGATTTGGTGGAGCCTCCAGTGGAGACGCTTGCTGAGGCTGAGGCCGAAGCCGATGATCTGATTTCTAAACGTGAAAAACAAATCAAATTATGAGAGCTGGAATCGCCAAATATAAAGCGCCTGCGCATTGGGGCGATCTTCCCTTGCTATGCGTAAACATGGTAATACTTCTGCGTAAAAAAACAAGGTAGGTTTTATATGAAAGCTTGGAGACAGTGAGTGTTTTCGATCTGTAGGTGGTATTAAAGTACGCAAGAAAAGTTACAGAATCCAAAATGCTCGAAAAATCAATAATCGCAGTGGACGAGTGAACAAATACAACAACTTGGGCATTTTACTTTTTGCCAAAGTTGTATTTAAAAAAACAAATTTGTATTTTTTTACTCATCAAATCGTTATGTGGCATAAACCACAAAAAATACACAATCAAAATCAGACAGAAACATAATTAACCGTTGGCGTTTACTTACCAGGGATGGCAATGCTTGCGGCCGAGGCCACTCCAATGCAGAAGGCAATCAAGACGAGGGAACGCATCTTCAATTCGGTTTAGCGACTTAAAGACTTGCAGGAACGTTTCTAAAACAATGCCTGCCTCCCGTTTGCAAGCCATATTTATACCCTGCGGACCCGGATCCAACATCACGTTCGCCACTGCTCAAGAGCGTTCAAGTCCCGTTGACCTGTGTCGCTTGTTCGGTAAGAATTGCTACTGTGACATCACTACGTGCGGATTATTGTTTTGGAGTGTGGCCTTTCTTGCTGGCACCTGCTCACTTTGCCCAACTGTGCAAATATAGAGATTTGTGAACAAAAACATGACAGTAGGGTAGGTGATTTTGGTTGTTGACAACAAGCTAGCAGTGAAGTACCAACTTTTACAACTGCTGCAAAGAGGATTGCAGCTTAACATTACTTGTTTATTCATGCTGGGAGTGGACCTCATCACATTTCATTTGTTATGGTTGGACATAGCATTGTGTTGTGAATTTAACAAATGTTAATTTGCAATGTCACAAATTTGTATTTTCAATTTCTTGTTAAAGCACTCACAAACAGGTTTATCACCGATAAAACTACGTCCTTGGATAAAATGAAACTAACCCAACATTCCCCACAAACAATATTTAACTAACCTTGCGTGCGAAAAATTACGTCACTGCTGATAAAACGTAAAAAAACTTCAAATTAGGCTCCTTGTTTATCTGGTAATACTTGTTACTATTGTCACATGCTAAATTTTCCTTACGATTGTACAGAAATGAAAACGGTCGTATTTTTTGCATTATATGCAATGTTTGACTGGTGGCGTTTTTAAAGTTATTTTTTTTTCAGTGTAAAATTCCTAGTGTTGTCAGGAAGCACTATGCCACGGTAGAAAGTTATTACAACAAAACCCTTTAACCGATCGACCAAACCGCAAACGGGCGCCACGCCATGCGTCCAATTGCAGCACTTGAATTTTGCGAAACTTGCACGATTCCCGAGCGCATCTCAACAAATTTACTCTAAGCCTGCTGATTCCATAAGTTGGGTATGAGCGACATGTGCGTTGACGCCACTTCTGGGCGCCTAAAGACCACTTTAATCTTGCCGGTGTCCACTGGGCCCCTCGGACCCCCACCCTTGACCACTTGTAACGTTTTGAGCAAGCGAGCAAGTTTGAACGCACGCCAAGTCAACCTCGCTTATGTACACAACGGTTGAGAGAGGTCGCGCCATAGAGATCTCCGCTCGCGTCCAGCAGGCAATCAGAACATCTGGGCAAACACTTAAAAATTCCACTGGTTTTCCCGTGCTGACCACGCCCTCTTTTCGCCATGGGTGTGGTCGGTTGAAAAGGTCAGTCACGTCAGAGGTCAAAAGTTTAAATCGCAATCGGGAAACTTGATTTAATTCTTTCGCCTCAAACTCGAGGTTTTGAATGCCAGAAACTGCAACGCAAGGTCAAATACAAATGACACCATCTTTGTTTCACATAAATTACTTCGGCGTTTCAAATCAAACAACAATTTTTTTGTGAAATAATTGAACACCGGTAAACACAAAATGATCCTCTAAATTATCCAAACAATTTGCGTTTGCACAACAAGAGTACGCGATGAGGTTTTAAAGAATACATTTCATGAATCTCAGCCAATTTGGAAAACACATTAAACCGCGACATAATTTTTTCGTGTAAACAATAAATTGTTCGTCAGCTGATAACCTGATAATATCCTACATGGCTTATGAAAAGTTAGTGAAATCACACATTAGGATTGTCGTTGAAGTAATAAAAGCCGATTACGTTTTAATTCACACATCGGAATGTATTTTGCATACGTCGTTCTTCGGTATCGGGCTACAACAAGATAACTGGTAGCTAAAAACAAACTTCATGACCAGAAGTGCGATCGCAATTATCACCACCAATATGAGATCGTGGAAAATCAAACTGACGAGATCCGCTCCAACTTGTTCCCAGTAAAACGACGGTGGGCCATCATTGTTGTTGTTACAATCGGGTTGGGTTCCAGCAGCGATTGTTGTTGTAGTTGTTGTTGATGTTGTTGTTGTTGTAGGGGTTGTGGTTGTGTCTGGAGCTGTAAAAGCATTTGTGTTGTTAACTAATATTGCCCATTGGAATTTTGTCGGAACGTGTTTCTTGTGTGGGGCAAACTAATAAGCAACTGCAAGGTTTCATGCTGCATGGCAAGACAGGATCGGCCTATTGGAATGACCTTTGCCTATAGCTCACGTATAGGTCGCCTGACAAGTTGTGCGCATGGCAGCAGTGTATGCACACAAAACCCTTTGGGTTTTGATTTGTTTCGAATCCATTTCTTTTGTTGCGTTGGGAATGTGTGCAATGCAGCAGATGAACTGTATTTGTGTCAAGACCAATAAGGCAAGTTATTCCGTGCAAAAGGTTGAAATTAATACACTTTGATTCGATGTTGTGATTAATTAAACTTACGGATAACTCCATTGACGTCACAAGTCCCTGGACACGCGCAAGGACTTGTCAAGATGAAATCCTGTAAATGAAAAATGACGATTTATGAAACCGCTGTGCATCGAATGCGTATAAATCGGGTTTCCCAGACGTTGATGTATTTGAGAAGTTTATATTCAAAGGAAATGTTGGTGGGAAAACAGAAGTTAAACCAATAATATACATATGGAGGTCGCTTATTGATCTTACGTATTCGGTCGTTATGAGTTCACCGATGAACTCCAGATTATGGTCGGTTACAGCGGGTTCGCAAACCAGGAGCACACGAGAAAATCTAAAAACAATAAATGTTGATTTAAAACCCGCGAGATTGTTTCAGCCGAGGGACATATATGTGATTCATGTACAGGATGGTGTGGGTTTGAATCCCAGTATGTTTGAAAGATGAGTACAAAAGCCTATAACCTTACAATATAATTGGAAAGGATATTTAGCTTTACAGCAACCGCAGTACAAATGGTATCGAATCCAAATTTGAACAAGCGCAAAAGTAATGTAGTAAGTTTATCGAGATGCAATTTTGTCATATTAAAGTAAAGTGGATCTGTACGTTGCTTTGAAAACCAAAGTAATAATTTAGTTTTGCAAATCAGACCGACAAACACTGACCAAACTATGACACACAAAATACCTTAACGCGTCGTTTGAAAAGTATGTGATGGAAACGGCCCCTTGAAAATCAGTTACAAACGTTTCGCTTGCTTGAACACCGAGGTCGTATTCCTCTGCAGGGTTTGTGTCGCTTTGCTGGTGAACCTGCATGTAAATGTACACAGGTTTCATGTCTCGTTGCTCGTTCTGTTTTTTCAGTAAAGTAAGCCCTGTGCGATTCTATTAACCACACACAGTTAGCGTCCCATGTGGCGTCTAACATTCCTGTAGTTTCAAACCAGCACTTACAGCAAGGTCAGTGAACTGCGCAGAAGTGAAAGCAACGCATGGATTGTATGAGAAAGTCCACGGTGTTCCCGGGTCGTCAATCGACCACCTGGGGGCGCCGTTGGTCGAACCAATACTCCGCAGGTCAATGGTTCCGCTGTTGTCGGACATCGAACACCTAAAATACGTGAGGTTCGAAATGAGTCTTGGTAGAGCTACATACGGTGGACCTGTAGGGTCTCACCAGTGCAACTGGTGAGTGTATTATGCAGTTGATTGTTAGTTGGTACCAAACGGGTGTAAGTTGACTGAAAAGTGCAACAAAATGGGAATTTCCGTGACTGGTTGTTTAAAAGCTAGTCCAGTGCTACAGTCATCAGCTGAAAGTCAAAACTGTTTGCTCAACTGTCGGCTGCTCTCAATGGTTTTTGTTGCTCTTTTGCTTCGAAACTCTCCTGACTTTTTGATAAGGTATAATACCTTGTGGTTTCTGATCACACTTATAAAGTTATGTTTCCGAGGTTAAAATCTGTCGATTTTATTATAAAACATATTGAGTCCCATTCAAGCAGATTTTTGACGTGATTTTTTGACTAAGGGTCTCATTTCTCGTCGGATGTATGGTTGTTGATAATAACAAACATTCGAGACAAACTTTTCCGGCCTTAATTTCGCATTAGAATATTTCCATAAAATTTAATCGTGAACTTGTGATACTCACATACATGGTGCGTTCTTCACACACGTCTGTGAAAGAGAAGTAGGGAGAAAAAGGCATACCAGCAGCAACACACGACACAGACCCGGATAAATTACCATAATTAAAGCTTGTGTACAAACTAAGTGGAATATGTCTACCCTGGTTTGTCGGATGGCTGAAGAAAATATAAACAAGAAAATTATGAATGCAATGTTTGTCATTGAAGGAAATTGATAAAACATTTGATAAAAATCAGCTCACATCCTCTGTACCTTTCCTAGTTAAAACTGCTCAAGATTGATTTGATTAAAATGATGAAACAACCGAATCTAAATGAAAATATAATTTTCAACTATAATTCACTTCCTGTTGAAACCAAAGAATTGATTTCTCACAACTTTATAAAAAGATAAACTGCACCAGATTAAATTCATCAATCATATTTGCAGTTGCATTCCAGCGATGTTTTTTTGAGTTTTAGCAATTAATTTTCATCATGTTTTACAAACAAGATATTTGTTAGATTCAAAATATAATAAAATATAATAAAAAACTAAAACAAATTCTGCAATGCGACATAATTTTTAGTATTTTGCATTTTCGTTCAGAAACTGCCACTTGCCCTCCCTTTGCTGCTGGTACGTTGGACCTACAATGGTACGCAATCAACTGCATCCGAAATGTTGCATGAAACCTCGGTTGCATAAAATACGGTTAAACATCAATTTGTGCCCTTAATGCAGTACACCATGTTTGTCCCGTCATAAAACACACGTTGTTACTCACAAAATCAACAGTAGAAAACAAACAATGCAAACGTTCCATGACGTTTGCAAACATTGTTACATAATAAACAGAATTAAATGCGGAGGTGGAGATTTGTGTTTTTTTTCATCCAACATGCTGTAGCTTAATGCTGGGTACGACAGCTGATTGCTTCCACGGGCCCTGATGAACATTGCAAGATGCCCAAAGATTGAAAATGAACGTGTTTCATAAGCGAGGTAACCCCATATCGGGTGATTGACAGGTGATGCAGTCACTCTCATCAGTCCCGCCAACACGAACGTTTGCCACAAAAAAGTGTTCGCTATACTAATGCTTTCTTAAGTGAAATCGACTTATTTTGGGCATCAGTGCTTTGCGTGACAAGGAAGCTACAAAGGCTTGATTAATTGCACCAGTCATGTTGCATGCGACCTCGGTTGCATGAAATAAGGTTAAACATCAATCTTTCAGCCCAGCACGCTCTGTTTGTCCTGTCGTATAGCACACGTTGTTACTCGCAAAATCAACAAAGGAAAACAAACAATGAAAACATTCGATATATTTTGCCTCCATTGTTACATCATGAAGGGTATTTTATTGTGGAGATATTGCACAACTGACCTATGCAAACTTATTTACAGTTAAGTTATAATAATATGTCATTAACTAAGAGATAAGTAAAACTTCAAGATAAACAATTATTATCACGTATTGTAAAAGGCACTATACGTACATAAGAAGATTTCATTGAAACACACACTTTGTACTGTACATTGACTAGAAATCACACAAAAAGTTACAGAAATATAACACTTTTTGATGGCTGGCAATAAATGGGTCACAGCTGTTAAGTGCAAAACAGCTTTTCTATACATTTCGCTCCTATTAAAAACGCAGCCCAGGTGCGGAATTACAAAGCTTGATTCTCGAATTAAGACAAAACAACAACATGGATGTTTTCGTTCATTTAGTGATCAAGTAAATTTTCCATTCAGCGTCACAAGCGAGCGAGTTGTCTTTACGCCGTTGATTGTTTGTAACGTAAACTCACATCGTCGTCCACAAAACAAGCCAAATTCTTTTTAAACACGAACTTTACAACGAGAATCGCGCACACGATTACAAACACCAAGATCAGATCGTGGAAGAGCAAGCTCACGATACCGGCGCCTACGTCATCCCAGTAAGATAGGCTGTTAGCGCAGCAATCACAAGAACCAGTTGTGTCACCAGGAGTGGTGGTTTGACCTGGGATGGTTGTAACAGATGGTGTTGTGGTGGTGTCCGGTAAGTTACCAGCTGATGTAGTTGTTGCTTCTGGTGGTGCTGTGCTGGTTATATCCTGGTTTGAATCTGTTGTAGTGGCGGTCACGGGATCTTACAAAAAACACAACACCCCGATTTCAATATGAATAATTTATATTTATGTTCCGATTACTTTCATGTTGTGAATTAATTTTGATCCCTCTGGTTCAGATTTGTTTACCTGTTATGTTGCAACCCAAACTACCGACAACCATACGCCGCACCCGAAAACGTTATAACATAGAAATCACTCACCAATAATCCCGTTGGCGTCACACATTCCTGGACATGCGCATGGACTTTCAAGGATGAAATCCTGAAACAATCTGTAATGTTAAGATTCTTACCTGATTCGACCTAGAAGGTCTCATCAGTGCAGCTGGTGTGACTATTATAGACGATCTTGCAGACTAAACGGCCAAGCAAAGATTTCCACTTTGTGGTGATACAATCACCGTCATCTTACTACAGTTTATACGTTTATAAGTTTTTACACAAACAACTCACGTATTGGGTGATGTAGGTTTCACCGATAAACTGAATGTTGTGTTCGGTTAGGCCAGGAGTGCAGATCAAAAACACGTCCGTTGACCTGGAAATGGTAAAAACTTTGTTACAACTGAGTTGGATCATACAAAGCATTGCTTTCTTTTTGTGAAACATTTGGGCCATTTCTTTAGATGTTACGATGTTTCGTGTAGCCAAGGATTAATCTTAATACACACATTACCTGGCGTTATCATATGAGTAGTAAGTAATAGCAAGACCCGCAGTGATGGAATAGGAGAAATCCTCATAGTATTGAGATCCAAGTTCGTACTCTTCGGAGCTGCTGTTGCTTTGTTGCAAAACCTGCACATTTCAACATGGAACAGTCCGTAAGAGGGGTTTAAACCCCGGTGATTTCTATGGTTTTGTATTTATTTATAACCTATGTTCTCTTTAGAATGAAATGTTCTTACAAAACTTTCATTTTTAGAAGGTACATTAATTACGCCTGATCGTTTTCTGTTTAATGGACAATTTGTTTCAAACCAGCACAGCTGTCAGTCGTTTAAACCGAAGTAAATCTTGTGACTGTGACATCACAGAGTGCAACAGTAATCATTTCCAAATAAGATTTTCATTGACTTAAGTTTTCTCAGACAAACTACCATGCAGATCTTACCGCTAAATTTGTAAACTGTATTGAATCGAATCCAATGCAAGGATTGTACGAATACAACCACCCGTCACCGCCCTCTAGTGTCCATCTAGGTGCTTCGTCAGCGGGAACAGCAAGACTGTTGAGGTCGATGATTCCTGAACCGTCAAGTGTTTCACATCTGAATTTTATAATTCGAACGATTTGAAAAAAGATTATCGCGATTTAATTGTTTGGTAGGCAAGTTTATTGCAGATAATATGGAACATTTCACTTTACGCATAATACAAAGGGTGTCCTAACATTTAAAAAAAAGATAATGGGTAAACCAAGGGTCAGCACCCCTTGGCAAGCTTGCCAACCCAAAGTGATTTACGAATTCATTCTCCAATCATTTCCCATGCTTTCAGGACTGTGATGCGTCAGCAGAATGAATGGTGAAAAGTGTCCGAGAATAGTGTAAGTTTAACATTAAAATTCACATAGCGGGCCGACTTATTTTAACGTATTTTGGTGTGAGCATGTTGATTCGCACGCGAAGTCATTAAAATTTTAACATAAGTTGTAGCACACGGCGTTTAAAAAGTTGCCGAACCTCGGTAAAATCAATCCAGTTGAAGTCACCTCATAGCAGTTTTATTTCCTTACCTGCATTGGTCCAATCTGTTGCAACGTTGAGAAGCAGCAAGATGGAGAAAAAAGCAACTCGTTATCAGAACAGTAAGCGTGCTGATGTGTTTGTTCATGGCAGGTATGTAGGTTGTGTACAGCTCAACTAATCACACTAAGACCTGTGTCTAGCCATGTGTATACAGTGGGTATTAATTAATTAAAATGGTTATGCGATCGTTATTTTTAGAATGCTAGCTTCAGGTAAACAACTAGTTTTTGTGCTACTGGGCACAAGGAATGTATTAAATCATCACAAACCGACGGAAGCTGTAACAAAACTTATTGATTTGCATAATAGAAAACGTTAAAATAGCTATAAGGGCATGTCTGTCCTGCAAAAGATTTCATTTCCGTTCAAAACAGTGGTGTAAAAAATCTGTGCGATGAATAAGCGTACGTTTGTTTTACAACAACTGGTGCCAACAATTTTGCAATAAATAATGAACTTTCCTCAAACAAAAACGTTGGCTAACTTATCATGTGTGTTTTCAACTGAATGTATCAGTGGCTATCAACTTCTGAAGACGATTTTACAAAAAATACGTATACAATACAGAGATCATATGCTGGTTAAACGAATACAAAACCTTTTACGTTTCAATGATTCAAGTCATGACGTAAATATCTTCCTCGGTAATTTCAAAGAATCTGATTTAAGGTACAACAATCAAACATTGATTTTTGCCGACATTTGCTAAATAACGAGGCTTTTATGTTCATTTTACGTTTAGCTGTGCCAGGAGGTCAGATTCTTTGAAACTGCTATATGCCTGCTGCAAAAGCAACACGTCTTCTTCAGTTATGGAATAATAAACCTTCACAATATGATTTCATTATATGTCCCTTGCCAATATCACCCAATCTCATCAACAAATTTTGCCCCCAATATCATAAACTATGCCTGTAATAAAACTGTGTTGTATTTTAAACCCTCATATATCATCACAGCTCAGTGTCTGAGTGCATCTGGTTGGTTAATTAGCTGGCGCAATGCACAACCGCTTGCAACAATTCGTTAATTATTGCAGAAGTTTATTGACCCCACAGAAGCTTGTTTGTTACATCACAATCGGTAATTAGATCAAAGAGTTTCGTTAGCCATCCACCCTCACTTCCAGACATTTGTGACAATTTTTTACGATAGTTTCTCCGTTCTTGCATTTCTTACAAGAAAATGGTGTTACTCATTAGAGCACGAATACGATGCTACAACCACTGCTACAATGCTGAGCAAACGTTAATCTAGAAGCATGATGTACACAGATCGTGTTTGAAACGTTTACTCAGCATGTCGAGCATTCTAGCGTTGGCTTTCTTTTTCAAGGTTATTCACTGTCAAGTATTTCGCACCTAAATCAAATTCATTTTCCTAAAGTCATTTGTACACATCCTGTTTTGTAATGTACATTCTTATTAGTAATTTTCAAAATTTTATAAATTTGCCTCTACACTCGTAGCAGCTCCCATACATAAGTAAGGTTTATTTCAAGGTCGATCAGCACTTTAAAGTGTGTCCTACAGGGCGACAACTTCCGGTGAACAACGCCACTTTCACTCACGACGAAAAATAAACCGAAGTAAAGCTGTACTGCAAACAACAGAAGGAAACGCAACCCAACAACTTTAGGAAACGCGTGAATCAAGTTGAAGTTGCAACACATTTCAGCATTCGTCATAACAGAAAGTAAAACCATTTTTAAATCCGACGGGAAAGACTCCACGACCTGCAGTGAAAAGTGTGTTGAATGGAATCACGCGACACAACATGTTTCAACCAAATGGATTAAATAAGGTTATAGTCTAAATTTACTACCGTTCGATTCAGTGTTTGAAAAATCTTGGAAACAAGACATCTCAGTCGTTTGATGATGTATCGGTTTTCTTTGGTTTGCAAACGACGTGTTTTTGGTAATCATATGCAACGTTCTTATTTACTAGTCTGAATAAACGTTCTCAATGTTGTGGAAGTTCATATCTGGGGCTGGAGCGATATTGAACGTCTTCATAGCTTCCGTACGATTAGCTGACTCGTGATTGGACGCAGCTTGTGCTGATTCCTGGGGTCGGAAACTTATGTCCCCGTCATCCACGAAAAATGCCAACCGCTTTTTAAAAACGAACTTCATAACGAGAATCGCGCACACGATAACAAACACCAAGATCATATCGTGGAGAAGTAAGCTCACGATATCGGCTTCCACACTATCCCAGAAAGAGAAACTGTTTTTATTGCAGGAATCGCCGGAATCAGTTGTGTTACCAGATGCTTTTGTGGTTTGGTCTTGGGTGGTGTCTGATGGTATTGTGGTGGTGTCGGTTGGTAATGGGGTGGTGTCTGGTGAGTTACAAGATGTTGTTTCCTCGTCTGGAGCTGTGCTGGTCATATCTTGGTTTGAATCTGGTGTGGTGCCGGACCCGGGTTCTTTTAAAACACAATAAACCAAGGTAACCATTCAAAATGTGTTTTTGATGTGATCTTAAACCGTTGAGTTTATTTTCATGTAGTAAACAATTCACATCCCTTTATTTCAGATACATTTCCAAAGTGTCTTGTGCGTCACCATTTATATCTTATAAATAACTTGTGACTGCCCCAATCGAGGGGATTTCCATAAAACCATGCTCTATATCACAGAGGTAAAAGAAGCCAGTCGCAATACTATACAGCACCATAATTTTCCTTTTGTAAACCATGCATAGAAGTTACAATACGATACTCACAACTATAATACGATATAGAAAATACACACAATTAACACGACATATATATTTTTAAAATCTATATAAGCATGGAATTAAACATTAATTTAGCGGAAGTGGCAATTCTTCCTTTAAACTATCGGCAACCACACGGTGCATGTGGAACATTGTTGCCTAGAAATCACTGACCAATAATCCCGCTGGCGTCACACATTCCAGGGCATGCACATGGACTTTCAAGGATGAAATTCTGAAACAATTCGATTTTTACCTATAGATTAGACATACTTCCAGACATAAGAAGGCAGGATTGCACCACTATCAACTTGCGGGATATGTGCTCACGCACCACAGTATCTTGCCTACAATAGCTCCTGTAGCTCAGTTGGTAGATCGTTGTGTCTGGTTAGCCCAGGGTCGTGAGTTCAAACCTCACCGTGAGCTTGATTTTTCCAATCTCGCTCCGAGTATGCGTGAACAAGGGGCTTTAATGCAATGTCTTGAGGTAAGCCCAGGGTCGTGAGTTCAAACCTCACCGGGGCCATGATGCCAGGGGACCTATCTACAGGTCGGTATGGATGTATCAAGTAGTTCAATCAACTTACGTATATACTCTCGAGACTGGGAGCTTCACCGATAAATTGCAGCTTGTGTTCACTTAGACTGGGTGTGCAGATCAAATACACGTTAGTTGTACTAAAATTGACAAGACATTTTTTAGGAATCAATTAAATCAACCCTAGCGTTTGTTGTAATAGTCACTAAAGTGATTTCGGAATTACCGGGCTAAACATTCGATAGTTTAAAAATCCCAATTGTTACTTGTTTTAAAGCATAAATGACTTTTTCCCTTACTTTACAATGAAGTGTTTACAATGCTTACCAGAAAAACGCAACCGAAACTTAATATTAAAGTGTTGTTCTGTGTAAAAATTGTGTGTCCCCAAAAGTTTATATTCATGAAGCAAAACCTTAAAGCAACTTAACCTGAGAGTGGATGAGCCGTAGGTAATGGCGAGACCCGCTGTGAGGGAATAAGAAAAATCCTCAAAGGCTTGGGTTCCTATATCGTACTCATAGATGCTCTCGTCGCTTCGCTTCAAGGCCTGCAGAGATTTGTACAAAAACATACATTTTTCGTGTGGAAATTGCGAACAACCGCATGCATAAAACAAAGGTCAACACATCATTGATCAATCAAAATTCATAAACCTCCTACCGCTAAATTCACAAATGCCTTGGAATCGAATCCGATGCATGGATTGTACAAATACTCCCACCCGTCAGCGTCCTCTAGTGTCCATCTAGGTGCTACGTCGGCGGGAAGTGCAAGACTGTTGAGGTCAATGATGCCTGAACCGTCAAGTGTTTCACACCTGTATCAGGTTTAATCAAAAATAATGCGATTCAGTTGAAGCCAACATGATGAAAATAGATACAAGAAAATTCACATGTGGTCTCATCAGTACAGCTTTGGTGGTAATACGACGGTAAACAGATTGGTCCCGACCACTTAACATTTACGTACCTGCATTGGTCCAATCTTTTGCAACGTTGAGAAGCAGAAAGGTGGAGAAAAAGGCAACTCGCTATCAGAACAGTAAGCGTGCTGATGTGTTTGTTCATGGCAGGTATGTAGGTTGTGTGCACCTCAACTAATTACACTACGACCTGTGTATCACCTTATGTACTCAGTGGGTATTAATTAATATGATTATGTGATCGTTATGTTTAGAATGCTCGTAGATAAACATCTAGGTCGTTTAAATCAGCATGGATGCAATAATACTAATTCTGTGAGCTGCATACAGTTGGCCACTGTTTCGACCTATAAGGTTTCATCAGTGCAGCTCTTTTCCTGGCCGTTTGACCTACAAGATCGTCCATAGTCACACCAAGCATGATTCCATTGTAGACGTATGTCTTTCTTGCTTAGCCGAAATTAAAACACACACGAATATAAAAAAAAACCGATCCTACCGAAAATATCCTTCGAACGTTTCGTAATATCTGTCTTCTATTTTAAACTCTCTTATCAGCGGAATTCATGGTCTGAGTAACTTGGTGGTTGGTTGGCTGGCTGGCACATCGCCACTTCAAACTATTCGTTAATTATTGTTTGGCAGAAAATAGTTGACCCCACAATAGCTTGTTTGTTGCGTCACAATTGGACAAAAACGGTAATTGGGTCAAAGATTTTCCTCAGTCGCTCACCCTTGCCTAAAGGCCTACGTACCAAAAATGGTCAAGGTCATGTGGTGGGCAAGTGTAAAACAGGGGCAGGAATTTGAAATGTAACGAAAATGGAGTTGGTACGTTTATTCGCATCATTGTTTATATCTTGCAAACTGTTAATTTCAAAACAAAAAAGGTCAAATACTTTGTAATAATAAAAAATGACGCACACTGCTATTGTTTGACTGGGTTTAAGAAAAAGGTGGACTCATTTTATTCCAAGTTTGAGTAAACGTTCTCGATGTTATGGAAGTTCATATCTGGGGCTGGAGCGATGTTGACGGTCATCACAGCTTCCGTACGATTAGCTGACTCGTGATTGGACGCAGCTTGCGCAGATTCCTGGGGTCGGAAACTTATGTCCCCGTCATCCACGAAAAATGCCAACCGTTTTTTAAACACGAACTTCATAACGAGAATCGCGCACACGATAACAAACACCAAGATCAGATCGTGGAGAAGCAAGCTTACGATATCTGCTCCTACGTCATCCCAGTAAGATGGAACGTTTTTATTGCAACAATCACAAGATCCAGTTGTGTTACCAGGTGGTGTCGTGGTTGCATCTGGTTCCGTTGGTGCATCTAAAAATATTGGCAGTAAAGCGTCCGACCCAAATGCCTACGAAAAAATGTAATCGAGATTTGCGCCCGGGATGTCCTGGGTTCAGATTCCGGTGAGGTAAAAATATTCAAAACCACACAATATTTCTATGGTTAAAATTAAACTAATGGGTGATTTAACTTCGGTTTGTACATTGGGAAATAAAGAACATCATTAAGACAAACTAAAAGTCTTGAAACAGCCTCGTTTGGTGCTGCAACCTATTGACTACATGCTCCACTCGCCATTATGTCATACTAGGCAAGTATTTAGGACAAGCACAACATACAGAACATTAAACACTAGTTGGGAAATTCCAAAAACACCTAAAATGATAAACGAATCGAAACTATCGACAACCATACGGTGCATGTTAAACATTCCACATAGAAATCACTCACTAATAATCCCGCTGGCGTCACACATTCCAGGGCAAGCACATGGACTTTCAAGGATGAAATCCTGAAACAGTCTGTATCGTTAAGATTCGATCCTACGAACTTATTATGGAAAGAAAGGTTCAATCGGGATAACAGATAATAAAAAAAAACATTATTCCCGTATTTTTAACGCAAGCAGGAACGCCTAATTATGTGAACATTAATGAGGAAAGGTTTGTACTATCATGTTTGAAGGCAACTCACGTATCGGGTAACTATGGTTTCACCGATGAACTGAAGATTGTGTTCGGTTAGGCCGGGAGTGCAGATCAAGTACACGTTTGTTGCCCTGGAATTGGTAAAAAGTTGGTTACAAAGCTGTTAACTTATTTACTTGATTCCATACGGGTTAAATAATTCATTGGTTCATAATTTATTTACAAAGAACTTTGGAAAACGATTGCTAACCTTAAAAAACAGCATAGTACCACAACTATACATACAGGGTCGTCCCGAAGTAAAAAAAGTATTTTCTACACCATTGCTCATAAAAATCTTAGAAATAGGCAAGGTTTGGCAACCCAGGCTATATGTGACCATGCATAATGTTACGAAGTTAAAAAAGTTATTCTTCTTCAACAGCGCATATATTTAATGTTACTTTACAACGTTTAACCTGGGTGGAATCTTAATACACACATTACCTGAGGTAGTCATATGAGTAGTAAGTAACAGCAAGACCCGCAGCGACGGAATAAGAGAAATCCTCATAGTATTGAGATCCAAGTTCGTACTCTTCGGAACTGCTGTTGCTTTGTTGCAAAACCTGCACATTTCAACATGGAACAGTCCGTTAGAGGGGTTTAAGCGACGGTGATTTATATGTTTAGTATTTTTGTCCTATGTTTTTTTTTACAGTAAAAACAGGGGCTTGCCAAACTTTATTGCTCGCTACCCTCTTTTAGAACAAACTTCACGCGCCCTTCATTGACATTCACCGAATTTTAAGAAAATCTGAAAAGTAATTTTAATAAAACGACTGAAAAACTGCGAGTCTAGATAAAAACCCAGCATTCGTGTATGGAGGCTTAAATTGTGAAATATTGCAGTCAAATATTGTATTTTGTGTTATCTTATTGAACTCTTCGCCCATAAAATTCTTATTGAACTCTTCGCCCGTAATCAAAAGTCGTGACTTTCAACTCGGTTCGTACCGCTAAATTTGTGAACTGTATTGAATCGAATCCGATGCATGGGTTGTACGAATACAACCACCCGTCACCGCCCTCTAGTGTCCACTTAGGTGCTTCGTCAGCGGGAACAGCTAGACTGTTGAGATCGATGATGCCTGAACCGTCAAGTGTTTCACATCTGAATTGCGTAGAAAGTACTTTATATTCCATTGATGATCACCTTGTCTAAACCACGTGATCAAATTAACATGTTTAAACACAGATAAAGTATGCGATAACCAAAATGGTGAATCCCCTGGTTTTGCGTGGTACTGCTGTATTTTATTCAATAGAACAATCGCTTGGAATACCCTGGGTAGCGAGTTCGAACCCCAATGGAAGCGTGATGCTAAACTGTGGCCTAAAGTGAAATACAAAGTTGGATGTGATTTAGGGAATAAAAAATTTTCATCGGCTTTTCCATGCCATGGCATATAATGGATAAATTCCATGGACAACCTTATAATATTAAAGTTGAACAGATAATTATGCATGAGTTACCTGCATTGGTCGATTCGTTGACAACGTTGCGAGAGAGACCGGGGAAGGAAAAGGCACGCGGCCACCACAATACCCAGCAGACAAGGATATTTCCTCATCACGGATACAGAGTGTCAATTAGCAACAATATAATAACACCAACACTTGCTTGTAACAGATCTGTACATAATAAATATTTACAATTCATTTTAATCCGAAATAACCGAATAACCATTTAAATCTTATCACGCATCACTTTCAACAATATTGGACCATTTTTTCCATTTTCACATCCCAACAAATATATAAAGAATGTACTTTTGTGCTGACTCTAAAAACAACTGGGGGCTCTGAATATAACGTATAGCAACGAAACCTCTCCATGTCGACCCATAATGAACAGACATATCGTGCAATTCGTTAATTGCGATGCAATGGGACTTTGCAACAATTCGTTAATTATTATTCTCGAATTTGTTGACCTTCCGCAGCGCAAAAGTTGTTATAGTTGCATTCGATAATTGAGTTACTTTGAGCAAGAAAGCTGCAATGAAAACAAATAGAACGGATTATTACTCAACATTATACACAATACTCACAGAAGCCAATATGTTGAGAAATGGGAAGGTAATGTTTCCACCCAATAGAAATCACATGACCAAACCGCGTCCACCAATAAGATTTTCATGTCAAGGCAGAGAAAAGTTTCAATTGTAGTATTAAAAATTAAAACAAAAAATAATTAAAATAATTAAGCAATAGAGCCAATAATGTTTCTTATAGTGAGCTGCAGACAGGGGCCCTGTTTCGATCCTAATAAGTCTCATCAGTGCGGCTATAATGTGACTTTCAACGATCTTGTCAACTAAATAGCCGGATGAGATGTATTAGTTCAAAATAGTGGCCCTGTCAACAGCCCACCATTAAATGATTTTGCTGTGTTAAAACCGATGTTTCGAGGGCAGGATTCAATTGAATCAAATGTGTTAACACATTGTGGCGGTGAAGCTTGGTCTGGATTTTGCACCTTTGGATGAATTACTTGCTGCAAATGAAGCTTTTTAACATTACAACTATTCATGAATACACACCATAGTGGCAGGTGCGGATGTGCGTTTGTTTTCATGGCGCATCACACTGTAGCTTTCAGCAGCACATCGAATACGTACCAGACTACGTCATTATTTATCCCGACAAATGAAATATTAACCCAGGATTTAAATCAAACAGTCGAAGCTAGGTCGCATCGTGCACGTCCGGTCTGAGTTGCTTCTCTGTTTGCTTACTACTTGTCGCTTCTGACTCGTTGCAATCGTTCTTATGTTTACGAGATTCAGGCTTTCCATCTCTGAACTTTAACATATGTTGAGGTAAGAGGTGGGAAGACCTCTAACTCATCCCCACTTCCCAGTACACGCAGTAAAGCGAGTCAAGGAATTACTCAACGCCTTTTCACAAGACTTTGCTAAAAATTCACGCATTTTGTTTGTATTGAGTTTCGATTTTCAATCAACACAAAAGGTTACAACCATACGTTGATAATAATCACACAATAGAAATCAATTGCACACCCCCGTTTTCAATAATACAAATATCATATCGAGAAATATAAAGTAAATTATATCCAAATGTTTAATTACCAGCAGTGTTGCAATCATACCGAAATTTTGACTCAATTTCATGATAATCAATTAAAAAAAGGTGGTTACGTTAAACAATGTTGAAACTATGTTGAACAGCAATATTTTTGTTGCATCTTTATTAGTAGAAATCCTACTGTTTACACATCTGCATCATTGTTGACAACGTAAATTTTACCATCTGCGTCATTTCCGGTGTTCGAAAAATTTTGATTCGAGAACGACCGGTTGGACGAATCGCTTTTGACCGGTGTTGGTGACGCAACAAAGAACTTTATGACGATGTAAACTCCTGCAATAATGACAACCAGAATGAGGTCGTGAAATATCAAACTGACCAAATCGAGTCCGACTTGGTTCCAGTTAAAACCGGTTGGATCCGGTTTTTTGGTTGGATTGCTTCCAGTTGTTGATGCCAAACCGGTGGTTGTTGTGGTTAAGGTCGTTGTGGTTGTGGTCGCCACTAAAAACGAAATTAACACAAGGTCATTTTCCGGAACTATATTATTTAGGTTGTATGATACAACACATCATCAAAGTTACAAATCACAATAAAATTGTAGCTAAACTGGGTGTTTTGGCACTTACCCGCAATGCCGTTGTCATCGCAACCCCCAGGACAAGCGCAAGGTCCGGCAAGTATAAATTCCTGCAAAGTATTTTGGGTTTTAGAACTCAGCTTTAGGGTTTTGGGGAAAGAATTAGGGGATTCCCATAAGTTGTTACTTCGCTGTCGTTATAAAAAACCTCAATACGATTGAGTTTGTGGAAGTTTGGGTTACTGGATAAAGATGAATGCAGAGTTCATGGACCAACTTACGTATTGCAGTGTGATGAGCTCCCCAACAAATTCCAACTGGTGTTCTTCAGCATAGAGATCACACACAAGTAGAACACGAGATGTTCTACAATATTTAATACAGAATGATTTTGCAAAAGATATTTGATCAATAATTTGAAGTTTCATGAATAATATTTCGCTACTACAAAAATCTAGTAGTCATATGCAAGATTTGTTTGTTGTAGGGTTGGAAGCCAGTGTACAGATGCATATTTAAACATTGTTAAACTCCAATACAGAAGCAACCTTTTCAAGTCGGCTGAAGTGTAGACAGCAGATGTTCCACTAGAGGTCGTGGTCTCAAATACTTCGTTAATCTGGACACCGAGATCATATTCCAAGTGCGTTTCGTTGATACGAACCTGGTGAACCTGAATGAAACGATGGGGATTCTGTTTAGTTTCAACTCAAGATATTTCTGTAAAACTGGTTACACTGACTAAAATTATTTTTTGTTAAAACTCATATTCAGGTGAAATGGACGCATTTAAACAAGACAAAAAAATCACTCTAATGCCAAGACAGGTGTAAAGTGTCATCAGCTTCGGAAACCGAAAATCCACTGATTCAGATGCTGTTATACGTCTTCCATGGACTATGTAACTTATAGGAGAAGCTTGTCTCACTACATAGCAGGGCATGCTACTTATTTAGCAAACAGCAAATTAAACATTGCAAACGTTTTAAAACATTTTAGTCATTAATATCCGTATGTTGGTCTTTCTGAATTTTCCAACTCTTATTTAAGCAAGAGCTTCTACCGCCAAGTCGGTGAACTTTTCGCTTGTAAATCCTCCACATGGATTGTAGGAATATTCGAACTTGTCGCCACCGTCTATGGTCCACCGTGGGGCGCCGTTCGTGGACGCCAAACTCCTCAAGTTTATCTCTCCGCTCTCATCCGACATCGAGCACCTGAGAGATTTACATCACAAAGTTGGACCCAAACAGTTGTCGATTGTTTGCCTCACCTGCATTGTCCGGTTTTCACACACTCCTGACCTTCCACGATTTGACCTTGAAGCCACACGAGGCTTAACGTCAGATGTGTTACAACAGTCCTCAAACGTAAAACTCTCATTTGTTGATTTTTTACAGCACTGGTCTTAGTTTTTGAAACAATTAAAATAACTAAAAATTAATAAAAATCTAAATCATCTAAAACTGCATTTCCGCATTCCTCTCTTACTTATTCCTACATGCAGCTTTCCATTAAGTCAACCTATGGCTCGGTGAACAGTTAAGTTACAATGTAGTGTTGCAAGCTTGCAGAGTACGCATGTTGTAAAACACATCGTAAATTTAAAGACAAACCAAACAAAGCAACTTATTGTACCTGAAGGATTGGTAATATTGCATGGAACCATCAACCAACAGCAAATAAAATGCTTGCCTTTAATTTCTTTGTGCTTGTAGTCTCTTATTTACTTGTCATATGATCGTTAGATGATGTTTTTCTTTGCGTTGGGAACATTATGAGTTAAATGTGAAGATAAACATTAGGTCGCGAACAATAGAAAATTGAGGCAACAATGAAAGTTGGTGACCTCGAAATAACATCAAAGTGCCATTGCAGCACAAATGACCCCAGGGTGACATGGATCGGAACCACTGATCTAAACATGCTAGGATTAATCTAATTTTAATTAACCGCTAGATAGCGCTAAGTATAAACAAAACCAATGGCTGGAAAGTGGTTGGGAGGGAAGACCCGCAAAAGTACATAACCTGACGATCGGCCTTTGAGAGCTGGAAAACCCGGGTTAATCATAACTGAAACTGATGCTTTGTTGCTACATTCTCACAAGCAGATTTGAAAAGCAAAGATCGACGTTTAATTTTAGCGTTTCTCCCAAATTTGAGTTGTTAAGCGCTCTGCTCTCCAACCTTTTCCACTGACGTCACACATTCAAAATCCGGCGTCACACCTCAACCTAAGACGCAAGAGTTATGACGTCATAATGGAAGTAGTTACAAAAATGCAGTCTAGGTATAGCGTTTGGATAAGCCTAAACGAATTGTCCAACTGTGACAACGTTATATATATTGCCAGAAATTGAAGGTGATTATTTTTGTCAAATATTTTCAAATATAAATGGTTTCCCCCTTTATTTACACAGCTGCGTATCTGGCAGTATCTAGCAGTACACCGGTTGTAGGAATTTACGATAAAAATTAATTCGCAAAAATCATTGTAATGTCTTATTACTGTGGAAGGTCCACAACACATCCGCGTGTTTAGAACACATTAACATTTGCCAAATGGTCCGAGGTCAGTGCAGCGGTTTGGAAGGTCAAGCTTTCGCGGTTTTGGAACGAGACACGAAAACCCTCCTTCCCACTATTTCCAAACCCGGCCGGTGTTTTCAGCCGACCATGAAGGCGCCCGAGGCCGCTTGAATCCACGTGTGCGCTCATGCGTCACTCGCACCCGCACACACGCGTAGCGAGCAATTCATTGTGGAAAGAGCTGGACCCGAAACACTGCTTTGTGGTGGGTAGACTCTGGTGTGTAAGTCGAGACGGTGAAGGAACCGTCTTTTGGTGTCTACCTGGCCGACCCACATTCTCTATCCACCTTTTTTCTATCGTCATCGTTTTGTTTGCTGCTCAAGGAAAACCATCCAACTGTAGCGTGTGGCGAAGTCTGTGATATTAGGTGGTAACAGTGGTTTAGTTTTAGGAGGTTGTAAGACAACTGCAAAATTTCTTCGAGATTTAGAAACGACTGCACACAAACGTCCTCGCGATAATTAATGGTTTTTGGGAGAAAACGTTTTTATTTATTTGTTAATATTTGTTATTGCAGTAAATCTTGTGTCAGTTTTGTGATCAGTTGCGCGGGTGTTGTTTGAACAAACCTCTGTGCTTTAGAACGTATTTTTCCACCTATATTCAATCAGACCACAGATCTCTTAAGTTCAAGACATGATCGGGAAGTTGTGTCAGATGCCTTTGGTAAAAACGTAATGTATCGGTGTGCTGATGCGTTGTTGTTGTTATTCAAGCCAATTGCAACTGACGTTCAGGCGTTCGTATATATAATGTTTTTGTTGCTGCCAGGCATATTGTAACTTAATAATCTGTTCCTCTGGCAAAGATAAAACGTAACTTTATTCACCGACGTTTCGCCTGTTATTCAACAAGGCTTCCTCAAGGCAATGGTACAGTGCAGCACACAACTAACACCAAAAAACGTGCCAACACGAAAAAGGGGATAACGCTAACACCGCTTGTAAAATCATGTGATGTATAAAAAATGGGCGGGAAAACTACAGTTACAGTAAGTTGTTATAGAGCACCGGGAAGTAAACGCACTGTTCCCTATCATTAACACAGCGATTGTTCTTGTGGATGTGGAGCGCTTCTAGGAAGAGGCGCTTTGTATGGTCCACCTCCTTTTCCAAAACCTTAGCCTTGTCAAAGGCGATCTGATGACCTTTTAAGGCAGCACATGATTTTACAAGCGGTGTTAGCGTTATCCCCTTTTTCGTGTTGGCACGTTTTTTGGTGTTAGTTGTGTGCTGCACTGTACCATTGCCTTGAGGAAGCCTTGTTGAATAACAGGCGAAACGTTCGTATATAGTTAAAATGCAAACGACATTTTTATATCTGCATTTTAGTTAAATTTGTTTGCCAGTGGTTGATGTGTAAGTTACATGTGGATATCAACAACCTCTTTGACGTTGTTAAAATGTTTTAGTGGTTAAGGCATGGTAATGTTCCTGCTTACATTACCGCAAAAAAACGTGTAGAATTATAGACTTACAACGTGTTGTGACTATTATTCGTTTGTTTTGAGGCGTAAGGCCAAATGTCACTTCAAAACTTAGACAGATTGTTGCAGGTGTTTGACACAAAAGCGGTCGTTGTTAAGTTCTAATATGTGTTGGGTCATTAAACAACGTTTGTCACAATCAGTTTGTGAGTATTGCGGTACAGGAAACTTTACTACCGATGTATTTGTCGCGTACTAGATGATGAATCGGCTAAAACCGGGCTTACAAAGTCGCGTGTGTTTGCCAACAAGTGTAAAAAATACTTGACATTCCAGACCATAGATAAGTGACCTGCTGCACGTCCCACCATGGATGGATTTGAAGTTGGATGATTCATTACTAAACTGGTTTAAACGATGTCTGCAAATGCAACCTTTTGTGTACAGTAAATGCTTTGTAGTAGATATTATGTTTTGCCAGAAAGGCAGGGTAAGTTTTTTTTTCAGTTTAAAGCCCGTGTATCATATTTCGTAATCATTTATGCGACGTCATTTGCAACGAGTAATGTAGCAACTGATAAGTTCTGAGCACATTGAATTGATTTGAAGTCAGTGTGTAGCATTTGACGATTTGGCGACAGCGAAAATCAAATATATGCTGTAAGGGTGCGTGATTGTTTCAAACAATTAGGAGATTCGAAACTAGACACAAAAAAGCATTGTCTTATAACAATGACAACGCTTGTTGTAAACGAATTAATCTATTTAGCAAATAAATGTAATAAAACAGGCTGTCGGCATATAAAAACTGCTGCCTACAACTCCCAGAAGACGAAAACACCCCAACTGTTTGGGCAGCGTGACGTAACAGTCGCAACAGTGACGTAAAGAACGAAACACCCGCTGCGTGTAAGTATGGGGTGCCTGTTCAGTCCAGCAGTTGGCGAGAATTCCCTGAAGTTTATGACGACTTTTTCTTCAACAGGTGCCGAAATATGGCGTAAATTTGAGCAGTTGTAGATGTCTGGCAGGTATTTCCGAACTTGTAACTGGTTTCGTTTTGGAACGTACAGTGCGATGGTGTGAATGTTGCTGCGCATAGCAGCGACCATCTCGCAAACACCTTCTTTACGTGTTTGTCATGTTAAAACGCTTGCAGTTTTGCATTTTATTGTTTGTGATAAGGTTTATGAGGTTATATACGAAAGCACAATGGTTTATGTTTTTGTGTAAGTTCATTCGCTCCGGTAAGCAAAATACACCACTGGATCTGTTCAGCAATCAGTTATTTGTCATGATCACAAACCGAAACTCATTGTACGAACAGGGATGGCAGTTGATTGTGTGACAAAACCCCATGACATACATGCGTAGGCTGGGAGAAAGGGTGTGGTGTGTGTTGTAATGCTTGGATAGTGACGTTCTACTCAGTTTAAATAACCTTGTTCACCTTGCACACTTACCAGAGGGCCAGGTGTTGGTGATGTAACAGCACGGAATTTGACGGATTAGCGCTGATTTTTGCTTGAATTATTAATTGTGCAGCTTTGTCGAAAGGTTACTGACATTCACGGTGATTGTTATGCGTTGTTTGCTGTGTGCATTTGGATCTCAAGGTTTTGTTGGCAGTAACAAGAGAGTGTATAATACGTTGATGCTGTAAGATACAAGTTGTCACTGTGAGAGATGTCATTTAGATCCAGTGGTTTATTAAATTCGTAAAAGTCTATTTGTAAAACCCTCTACAGTTATTTCAGATCAATTTTTATGTTTTTAAATCTCATTTTGACAACAAAACCCTACTTTCACTGAAATATGGGTTAACAATATGAAGAAAATTAAATTGGTTTGGAATTACTGGAAACCCGCTGTGTTATTCCGCATCAGCAGCACTAGACAGCCGTAAAACGCCATTAAATAAATCGAAGCATTGACAACAAAGCGCTGGAAAATGGGGTATGACGTCATGAAATTGTGGTTCAAAATTACCACCAATTTTGGTGTAGGGTTACTGTGTTGGGAAGGAAGTTATTTATGTAGGAAAACACAAAGCACTGCAAATATTTTCTTTTGTCGACGGTAAAATTGTTCCTACGTGTAGTTAAATGAACTTGTTTGTGTAAGTTTTGTTCTGATGAATCTTACAATAAGTTGCGAATATATTTAAAGAACAGTCGTACATGCAGTCTGTATTTGTCGTATGTAAATTTAAAACGTGGAACCCTTAAACTGCTCAGATGAACATTGCACGGTGTTTTGAAAACGTAGCTATTTCAACCTCTGTTTATCGGTCCATTGTGGATTCTGGACTCCCAACACTCTCCGCAAATGTGGGAAAATTGAATCCAAGCTGTTTTTGTTTTCAAAAACCAGGTTTGAATCAGCAGGTTTGGTGTTACTCCCAGACGAGTCACCAAGGCTCAATATATGACCATTTGTTTTGAATAGCTTCAGGAGTTGGTTAAGTTTGAATACTAGCAGCATGGCAGAACAGCAACATTTCATAATTAGCGACAAAACTTTTATATTTTCCTTAACTTTAGGGAATTTCCCGCTGCACCGGGGTAACTACCGGTCACAGCTGGATAGATTGGTGGCAGGAGAAACTACAGCGGTTTGTGAGAGTATTTCTGAGACAGAGGATTAAGTGTCCCGTCGGGAGATTAACTGACGGCCTCCGACGATGTTTGTGACAAGAAAGAATTGAACGACAACACGAAATTGCTGCTGCTGTTGTTGTAGTGAAAAGATCAATATTTGTTGGAAGGTCAAAGTCGCACAGTTCGCAAGTTTCAAATGTTTGCACTTGACTCACAAGTTGACTGTCGAGTATTGCCAAACGTTGAGATCGTTATGATTGTGCTTTTTAAAGCTATGCAACCTGTTGTTGCCATGTGTGGTTTGACATGCAGTAAATCATTTGACGTTCCGTGATGTTTTTTCTGATGCATAAACTCTAAGGACAATATTTCACATAATATTGCGAAACTGTTTTGATATGTGGTAATATATTTGCGTGATATGGTTTAGATAACGCAAAAACTTATTTTAGTTCGGCCTAAGGTAAAAACCATAAGGTTGTGAATACAACGGAGCAACGAAAAAGTAATTCTAAACTCTTTGCGATTGATAACTACATATGGTTGTATGCCTTCAGCCATTTGATCAGAAAATCCGAATTCAAACGCATATTTCATTTGCTTGTTTACTCGATCAACTGCCCATCCTCCACAAGGAAGTGGATGCCTGCGACTTCTACGATAGTAAAACCCATCGTATTTCCCGCTGGTCTGCGGCGCAGTGCATCGTAAAAGTCACAAAACATACACAATTCACCCACCAGCGCACATAGATGTAGCTACGTCATTGTACAAATAGCGAGCGTACCCAGGCGGGTTGTTTCTTTGTGCTCCCTCGTTTTCACGGTTGGTTGCGCGCTCTTGTAGAGAAACTTTTTGATTAAACGTCATTTTTTTTGTGTATTGAAATTCCGTACAAGCGCAACTGGCATGTAGGTCAATCGCTTCGTTTCTATTTCGCCAGATGTGTTAATCTCGCACAGATGTGTTAATCGGTTTATATTTTTAATTTCGAAATCGACGTTCCTTAATAATCGCATTTTTCTCATTTTCGAAAATATTATAAATACCGTCGCACGGCCTTAAGCCGGGGAGAATATAGAAAACGATATGGACAGAGGATAGAGAACACTTTCGAAGCGATAGAACTACGCTCTGGACGCTGCGCGTTTTGTGTTGTTTTGTTTTGGATCAAGGTATGTTTGTGTTACGTTTTATGTTTGAATTAAAAGTCGCAAGGGTAGTTTCTTTGGTAGAAGTTTTTAATAGATTCAGGAGTCAGATATACGGCAGTGTTTCGTTCTGCACACTTAGGTCCCTGCAGAAATTGTTGACCGCACGCCGTGATATTTGAACACGCAAATTTAAACCTTCTGAAATAATAACTGCGCAATTGAAAAAGTTAAATTGTGGTCATTTTCTGAAGAAAAATAACTTGTGAAACGAGAAATAACCATGTCAAGCAAGTTTTTCAGGTTTGTTCCGCGTAAGATATTTTGGCAGACAGCAGGTACACCGACAGAAACAAGCACTTGGGTATTTCGAAAAGGTTTGGTGCATTTTTTACTATGTTAAACGTTGTATAATTAAGCTCAATGCCAAACTGCTTTGAAAAGCATGTTTTGTTGAAACGTAAGTAAATGTTAATTATTGTTACGTAATGCCTAACCAGCATTTTAGTGGTTACGTCATATGTCAACCTTATATAATGTTGTGCAGATATTATTAAATACTTTTTGAAAATTCGTTGATTAATACATGACTCCAAATCGTCAATTAATTACTTTTTATTGCGGGACTTACGGCTTCTTAATACCCGAAATCGAATTAACATCGGTCGTGGATAACCTTATTTGTTGTCTGTGATAAAGGATACGGTATAACAATGATTTTAGATTTGTTATTGTCATGGTTAATTCCAAAACGTAAACTTTTACATTAATTAATCAACTTGTCAATAGGAAAAAAAACAGGAGAAATGCATAATTTACAGAATGGTGTTTTCAGTGAGCAATCACAGGGCTATCGCGCTGGTCGCGACGCATTCACTCAATGCACACATTTTTTTCTTCACATTACCGGACAACTAGTCCGAAGAGCAGCACGTGACTGCTAGTCGCACGGCGCACCTATCGCCTCAACTTCGCAAGTGACCAGAAGCCATACACGCTTGGTTGCTGAGCCTGAAGCCATGCATTGTGCAGTGGGTGAATTAAAAATCCGCTTAGTGATTTACCCATTAGCTCATTTTGCACTGGTAACTTTCAATGCGACTATTTTTTTATTTTTCTCAGACCGCAGCTTGATGCATCACACACATATATTTGCACTGCGTGTCGACAAATTGCCTTGTGGGAGATTCGTGATTACGGCCAAAACACGAATTACATTTCACATTGCAACACCTTTCCCATAAAGCCCGTCACCTAGTGGACTGTATTAAATGCCAATCCTGGAAATTACTAAAGACATGTTTGATTTTTTCACTGTTAATTCGAACTTTTGACACATGACAATACTCAAACCTATTATTATTTGTATATTATCCTCAGTTTTCTGTCCTTGTTCTTATCGCAGCGCTTGATTTAAAAGTCACTTGCTTCTTTGCAAGAAACCGAAGCTGTTTGTCACGCAAATATAAAAAGAAAATTACTAACAAAACACCTGACAAATCATAACAACGCGCGATACGTATGAGGTAACTTAGGCCTAGGACTTTTAACTATTGTTTGTTCGAGAATGTCTACAGATCGCGACAACATTCTACATCGAACTTCAGTGCACGTTCAAATGCTACTGGACGTTTCAACGATATATCGATTCACAAAGATGTTCGGCACGATTAAACCTCAGCGTGCTAATCCAAGACGCACGTTAACACCTGACATTCACCCAGCAAACACTTTCGCAGCGGGGGACTTTCTGTAGAGAAACTTTTTGATTAAACGTCATTTTTTTTGTGTATTGAAATTCCGTACAAGCGCAACTGGCATGTAGGTCAATCGCTTCGTTTCTATTTCGCCAGATGTGTTAATCTCGCACAGATGTGTTAATCGGTTTATATTTTTAATTTCGAAATCGACGTTCCTTAATAATCGCATTTTTCTCATTTTCGAAAATATTATAAATACCGTCGCACGGCCTTAAGCCGGGGAGAATATAGAAAACGATATGGACAGAGGATAGAGAACACTTTCGAAGCGATAGAACTACGCTCTGGACGCTGCGCGTTTTGTGTTGTTTTGTTTTGGATCAAGGTATGTTTGTGTTACGTTTTATGTTTGAATTAAAAGTCGCAAGGGTAGTTTCTTTGGTAGAAGTTTTTAATAGATTCAGGAGTCAGATATACGGCAGTGTTTCGTTCTGCACACTTAGGTCCCTGCACTCTTAGCAAACGAACAAGCGCATTCCGTTATGCGCTGCTCTCGCCTCGGGCTTTATCTCGCTGTTAAAGCCAATAGGATCGCGTCTTCGTTTAAATCGCGCATTCTTTCTCTCCTTAACCCGCTTTCGAAGCTGCTCTGGTCGCCGTTTTTGCTATGGGTGTGTTCGCTGTCGCAGTCACATCGATCGTAGAAAATGTGCAGATAGAAGCTTTGAAAAACTTTTAAAATCTGCATTTGGGGGGGTCGTTCTCGGCCAGGTTGTGGGCGCGTTTATTGATCGGGAATCGTTTTTCCGCACAAGTTCTCAACTAAGGTTTTGCTAATGTACAGTTGTCAAAAGGTCGCTTAAGAATCAATGTTAAAAGCTCGTGCCGTGGAAGTCCTCGTTATGCGGTATTACAGAAGCGTTGTTTTGTATTTGATAATATTTGTGGTGTTTGTCAGAAAGCATAGAGGTTTGTTTGTAATTTCAAAAACCACGTAGCATTTTGAGCAGATAATTATAGTGGGCAATGTTTAAACTTAAGGGAATAGAAACTGGCATAAACTTCTGAATATTTCATAATTATCAAAAGGAATACTTTTTGTTATCAGTTTGCAAGTGAACAGATTTATAATAAATCGTTTTTACTTTGAAATCCATTTTTATGATATTCAGTTCAAAATAAACTGTGCAGGTGGATTAGTTGTTTCATTCCAAACTTATGTTTCATATTTGTGTCAATGAAAATTTTATATTTTTTAGTTTGGTATTGATGTGCCAAAGATTTTGATGATATTTTCTCATGTCTTGCCAATAAACCTATATGACATTTGCTTGTGGAATATACAACTGTAATAAACTTGCCTTAAAGTGTCTTGGTTACTTTCTTTCAATGTGTCAATAATACCTATTATTCAGTTTGGTTTTCAATCATTATTGTAAACATCTTATTATTTAGAAACAACTGTGCCGTAATGATCAGTGAGCAATTGTATTACTGTTGTCATGTTGTTGCTAACTATTATACCACACACAGTAACTCCACATTCCCCTGTGGGATTGTGGCTCGTGCTTAAACCTCTGTGGACCAAAACAATCTGAAATCTTGTTAAGTCCCTGACACATGTCTTGTAAGCTGATACCAATATTAAAGTTCAAATGTGTACATGTGTAAGATTGTTGCTGTGACTGAAATATGTTGAGCAATCCACATACATAGTTTCTCAGTGCAAGCTCAAAGCTCCGGCAAATGCCTTGTATTATATAAATGTGAAGTTTAGTTGGAACCAATGCTTTTTGAACCAAAAAATAAAACTTTGTCCATTGTCTAGGTTTTTTCTCTTAATAGGCTGTCATAGACCTGTTTGTTCTGTATATCAAGGAACTGTACACAAAAATCTTGAAGGAAGGGGCTGCACAAAAAGGTTGGTGAAACCATTTTGTTTGAACAATCTGAACTGCTTTCCTCTGTTGAATCAAGGAAACTGTCCGAGGAAATTGCCTTTTACTTATGGTTTGACAATTTCCTGTATTTGGTTTGTTTAGTCAATCTAGGGTTTACACTGATGGTTTCTCAGCTGATTAAAAACCACAAGGTTTAGCGATTTCTGTTTCGATCAATCTAGACATTTGCAAAAGTTGCTAAAGTTTTGATGCCCATACATCTACACGAAATAACTAATTAGAATGTTTGTAATTTTATGTGCACCTCTATCATCTATCATGTGTTTGTAATCTACAATACTTTATTACTTAATAATTATGTGTTTGTGGTTCTAGGCATACCACAGTCTGAATTATCCTTTGGTAAATATGCTATAAACAACTTGGTATTCTACGCTTCATGGCAGAGCAGTGTTTGAAGTCACGTTAAACATTGACCAGCAGCAACTCCTCTGCAAATACCCAACCTTTCAGTTTGAAGACTATAAAGTTTCAGTCCTTAGAAATTGTGCAAACGACCATTTTTAACTAAAGACAAATATATTTGTATAGTAGACATATTCAATAGCTCTGTTGATAGTTACTAACATTTATAAATATTAAAATTATCATTTAATACCCTTGTATTTCTTTGTTGAATTAAATGTATTGGTTTCACTCTTTGTAACGCAAACGGCAACCAATCAAGTGTGGATCTCAAAAGCCACAAATGATTATTTCCTATAATCCACATACACAGATTTTGTATATTTTTATTCAGAATGGATGAGCTTATTTGGCAAGAGCACACTTATGTGCTGGAGAAGGCCCCAGGGGTGGGGTTTGGAATAGCCATCAGTGGGGGCAAAGACAATGTTGGCTCTCATTCTGGTGACCCCTCCATCATAATTTCTGATGTCGTGACCAAAGGACCTGCTGCAGAAAGACTCAAGTACGACATATCTAAAAACACTGATTTGAAACCCTGTTATTGATATGGCATATGTTTCTATCTTTGTAAGAGTCAACTTAACTGTGCTTAAAATATTCCTGAGTCCTCTTAAGTGCAGCAGTGAAAGGGTAAATTGGTTTCAGAATCTGAACGTTCATCTCAGCAATATGTTCCCTTATAATGTGATAAAATAATGTATAAGATGCATCACAGTGATAAATTTATAATTACTCTAATGTACTGCTTGTGTTGGTCCCTTGCATAACTTGTTGACCCATCAATTAGCACTTGGTGTTTAAAACATTTAAGTAATCAATTGGTGTTTTTTTCTTCTTGGCGGAAACTTATGTGATTAGTTAGTCACTGAAACAAAACTATACTAATGTTGGCCTGAACATTGCTGTTTTTAATAGGCTTATATTTAATTTTGTTGTTCCTTTGAGACAAAATTCAAAGTAGATTTATCTTTTTTAGAATCAACGACATTGTTTTGCGCGTCAATGGCAAACCAATGTTCAACATGGTGCATTCACAAGCTGTACGAGAACTTAAAAATGCTGGGCAAAGAGTTGAACTGGTAAGATTAACTTAAAACAAATACAACTGCAACCCACAATATGTTAAATTGCACAATAAGTTGCAGTTTGTTTAATAAATATGTTATTTGGTAGAATTTGTGTTACACCTACAGGGAGTCTCTAGCTGTTGTATTTATAAACCATCACTATATTTATACTTGCCCTACATATTTCTCCCTGCCCCTGTGTGAGTCATAATTTGTTCTGTGATGTAATAAATGAACCGCTCTGGAATGTGGTTGTTACACCAACTCATGAAGGGCAATTGTTTTCTCACTATCACCTTTGTTTGGTTTTCAACTGAAAGTACACCCCCAGCTCTGTGACATCACACTGCCAATTGTGATGAATAGCCTTTATTTAATGGCCCACCTATTGAATAAATTGGCTACAAAATCATTGTGTCACCAGCAAAGTCAAAATAGCTTGGGGCATTCTTTCTGCATAGCATTGGAGGTATAATTGTTGGCCTGTGCTGCACATTTTGCCCTGGGCTACAGTAAAGTAATTAGCTTGGCACTCTTGTATCTTTCAACTTAATGAATTTTAGCTATGGCTATTAAATATGAAAGGCAAGTCCATTATGTTTTTGTTGAAAGGCACTGTCCCTGCTGTATACCAAAAAAAAGTAAAATGCGGTACCTTTACTCATTTACTGTTTTTTATCATGTTTATTACATATAAATATCCTGGGATGCAATTATCAACAGTTTTTAAATTTTTGCTCTAATATCATCTTGTACACTTGTGTAACTGTAACACCTCTTGACCAATTCTATTTTCTTGCAGACGATCAAACGCAAAGTGGTTAAACATTCAATAGTTTAACAATTCCAATTGTTACTTGTTTTAAGGTATAAATGACATCTTCCCTTACTTTACAATGAAGTGTTTACTATGCTTGCTTAACGGAAAAACGCAACCGAAACTTAATATTAAAGTGTTGTTCTGTGTAAAAATTGTGTGGCCCCAAAAGTTTATATTCAAAAAGCAAAACCTGAAAGCAACTAAACCTCAGGGTGGATGAGCCGTAGGTAATGGCGAGACCCGCTGTGAGGGAATAAGAAAAATCCTCTAAGGCTTGGTTTCCTATATCGTACTCATAGATGCTCTCGTTTCAAGGCCTGCACAGATTTGTACAAAAACATACGTTTTTCGTGTGGACATTGCGAACAACCGCATGCATAAAACAAAAGTCAACGCATCGTTTATCGACCAAAATTCATAAACTTAATCCTACCGCTAAATTCACAAATGTCTTGGAATCGAATCCGATGCATGGATTGTACAAATACTCCCACCCGTCAGCGCCCTCTAGTGTCCATCTAGGTGCTACGTCGGCGGGAAGTGCAAGACTGTTGAGGTCGATGATGCCTGAACCGTCAAGTGTTTCACACCTGTATCAGGTTTAATCAAAGATAATGGGATTCAGTTGGAACCAACATGATGAAAATAGATACAAGAAAATTCACATGTGGTCTCATCAGTACAGCTTTGGTGGTAATACGACGGTAAACAGATTGGTCCCGACCACTTAACATTTACGTACCTGCATTGGTCCAATCTTTTGCAACGTTGAGAAGCAGCAAGATGGAGAAAAAGGCAACTCGCTATCAGAACAGTAAGCGAGCTGATGTGTTTGTTCATGGCAGGTATGTAGGTTGTGTGCAGCTCAACTAATCACACTAAGACCTGTATGTATAGCCATATGTACTCAGTGGGTACTAATTAATATGTTTATGTGATCGTTATGTTTAGAATGCTCGTAGATAAACATCTAGGTCGTTTAAATCAGCATAGATGCAATAATACGATTTCTGTGAGCTGCATACAGATGGCCACTGTTCAGTGCAGCTCTTTTCCTAGCCGTTCGACCTACAAGATCGTCCATAGTCACACCAAGCATGATTCCATTGTAGACGTATGTCTTTCTTGCTTAGCCGAAATTAAAACACACACGAATATCAAAAAACCTGATCCTATCGAATGATTTTAATCAAAAATATCCTTCGAAAGATTCGTAAGTTACAAATATCTTTGTTATATTTTAAACTCTCTTATCAGCGGAATTCATGGTCTGAGTAAGTTGGTGGTTGGCTGGCTGGCACATCGCCACTTCAAACTATTCGTTAATTATTGTTTGGCAGAAAATTGTTGACCCCACATTAGCTTGTTTGTTGCGTCACAGTTGGACAAAAACGGTAATTGGGTCAAAGATTTCCCTCAGTCGCTCACCCTTGCCTAAAGGCCTACGTACCAAAAATGGTCAAGGTCATGTGGTGGGCAAGTGTAAAAAAGGGTCAGGAATGTAAAATGTAACGAAAATGGAGTTGGTACGTTTATTGACATCATTGCTTATACCTTGCAAACTGTTTATTTAAAAACAAATAAGGTCAAATACTGACATTGCAAACTGTTCATTACAATGATAAAAAGACGCACTGCTATTGTTTGACTGGATTTGGCAAAAAGGTGGACTCATTTTATTCCTGGTTTGAGTAAACGTTCTCGATGTTGTGGAAGTTCATATCTGGGGCTGGAGCGATGTTGACGGTCATCACAGCTTCCGTACGATTAGCTGACTCGTGATTGGACGCAGCTTGCGCTGATTCCTGGGGTCGGAAACTTATGTCCCCGTCATCCACGAAAAATGCCAACCGTTTTTTAAACACGAACTTCATAACGAGAATCGCGCACACGATTACAAACACCAAGATCATATCGTGGAGAAGCAAGCTTACGATATCCGCTCCTACGTCATCCCAGTAGGACGGAACGTTTTTATTGCAACAATCACAAGATCCAGTTGTGTTACCAGGTGGTGTCGTAGTTGCATCTGGTTCCGTTGGTGCATCTAAAAATATTGGCAGTAAAGCGTCCGACCCAAATGCCTACGAAAAAATGTAATCGAGATTTGCGCCCGGGATGTTCTGGGTTCAGATTCAGGTGAGGTAAAAAAATTCAAAACCACACAATATTTTTGTGGTTAAACTTAAACTAATGGGTGATTTAACTTCAGTTTGTACAGGCCGCATCTCTCAATTAAATCCCAAAAATTGAGTTTTAGAAGTCATTTGTTATTGTGCACCTGGTTACAGTTTCTCTTGTTTGCCAAAAACAATTGCCGGGTCTGATGACTCATGAAGGGGGACTTCTATTGCTGAACAGAAAAAAAATTGATTGCAGCTGCATTAAGACAGCACATTGGGGGGTTTTGCAAAGGCTAACTGCTAAATTGTCAGTCCTATGGGGTGTACAAACAGCCCCGGTGGGGCCCCAAGACAATTACAAGACATCTAATTCTTCATGAATTGTGTAGAGGAGGGTTGGTGGCTTCACTTAATCGCAAATGGAGGTAACTTTCTCTGATTCATTTTTTCACAAAACAAACCTACACTTTTTTCTGCTTTTTTGACCAAAATAATGGCCAACAGAGGGTCAAAATGCCCCCGGGGGAGCAGTTTAAGTAGTTATTTTGATTATAAATTTGGCCACAATTCCTTGCCAAGGGTCCGCACTAACAGAAAATCACAAATTGAACATACTTTCTCTGATTCATTTTTTCACAAAATCAACCTCAATATTTGGGTAGTTTTTCAGCTACATGTACAACAGCACCCTCTACCAATTTACTGCCTGACTAATAGCCCTGAAAAACAAACTAAAACTGCCCCAAACACGCTGAAAATCGCCCTGGCAACAGCCTGTTCATCTGCGCTCATTCAACCAAAACACTGGCGCCCATGCATGACCCATTGCATTGTTACACACAATTTTACTCTGTTACGCAGGAGTTCGAGAAGGGCAATTCCCAACCGGGAAAGTCTTTTCCATAGAAATACAGAGATGCGGCCTTAAGACAGCACATTGGGGGGTTTTGCAAAGGCTAACTGCTAAATTGTCAGTCCTATGGGGTGTACAAACAGCCCCGGTGGGGCCCCAAGACAATTACAAGACATCTAATTCTTCATGAATTGTGTAGAGGAGGGTTGGTGGCTTCACTTAATCGCAAATGGAGGTAACTTTCTCTGATTCATTTTTTCACAAAACAAACCTACACTTTTTTCTGCTTTTTTGACCAAAATAATGGCCAACAGAGGGTCAAAATGCCCCCGGGGGAGCAGTTTAAGTAGTTATTTTGATTATAAATTTGGCCACAATTCCTTGCCAAGGGTCCGCACTAACAGAAAATCACAAATTGAACATACTTTCTCTGATTCATTTTTTCACAAAATCAACCTCAATATTTGGGTAGTTTTTCAGCTACATGTACAACAGCACCCTCTACCAATTTACTGCCTGACTAATAGCCCTGAAAAACAAACTAAAACTGCCCCAAACACGCTGAAAATCGCCCTGGCAACAGCCTGTTCATCTGCGCTCATTCAACCAAAACACTGGCGCCCATGCATGACCCATTGCATTGTTACACACAATTTTACTCTGTTACGCAGGAGTTCGAGAAGGGCAATTCCCAACCGGGAAAGTCTTTTCCATAGAAATACAGAGATGCGGCCTTAAGACAGCACATTGGGGGGTTTTGCAAAGGCTAACTGCTAAATTGTCAGTCCTATGGGGTGTACAAACAGCCCCGGTGGGGCCCCAAGACAATTACAAGACATCTAATTCTTCATGAATTGTGTAGAGGAGGGTTGGTGGCTTCACTTAATCGCAAATGGAGGTAACTTTCTCTGATTCATTTTTTCACAAAACAAACCTACACTTTTTTCTGCTTTTTTGACCAAAATAATGGCCAACAGAGGGTCAAAATGCCCCCGGGGGAGCAGTTTAAGTAGTTATTTTGATTATAAATTTGGCCACAATTCCTTGCCAAGGGTCCGCACTAACAGAAAATCACAAATTGAACATACTTTCTCTGATTCATTTTTTCACAAAATCAACCTCAATATTTGGGTAGTTTTTCAGCTACATGTACAACAGCACCCTCTACCAATTTACTGCCTGACTAATAGCCCTGAAAAACAAACTAAAACTGCCCCAAACACGCTGAAAATCGCCCTGGCAACAGCCTGTTCATCTGCGCTCATTCAACCAAAACACTGGCGCCCATGCATGACCCATTGCATTGTTACACACAATTTTACTCTGTTACGCAGGAGTTCGAGAAGGGCAATTCCCAACCGGGAAAGTCTTTTCCATAGAAATACAGAGATGCGGCCTTAAGACAGCACATTGGGGGGTTTTGCAAAGGCTAACTGCTAAATTGTCAGTCCTATGGGGTGTACAAACAGCCCCGGTGGGGCCCCAAGACAATTACAAGACATCTAATTCTTCATGAATTGTGTAGAGGAGGGTTGGTGGCTTCACTTAATCGCAAATGGAGGTAACTTTCTCTGATTCATTTTTTCACAAAACAAACCTACACTTTTTTCTGCTTTTTTGACCAAAATAATGGCCAACAGAGGGTCAAAATGCCCCCGGGGGAGCAGTTTAAGTAGTTATTTTGATTATAAATTTGGCCACAATTCCTTGCCAAGGGTCCGCACTAACAGAAAATCACAAATTGAACATACTTTCTCTGATTCATTTTTTCACAAAATCAACCTCAATATTTGGGTAGTTTTTCAGCTACATGTACAACAGCACCCTCTACCAATTTACTGCCTGACTAATAGCCCTGAAAAACAAACTAAAACTGCCCCAAACACGCTGAAAATCGCCCTGGCAACAGCCTGTTCATCTGCGCTCATTCAACCAAAACACTGGCGCCCATGCATGACCCATTGCATTGTTACACACAATTTTACTCTGTTACGCAGGAGTTCGAGAAGGGCAATTCCCAACCGGGAAAGTCTTTTCCATAGAAATACAGAGATGCGGCCTTAAGACAGCACATTGGGGGGTTTTGCAAAGGCTAACTGCTAAATTGTCAGTCCTATGGGGTGTACAAACAGCCCCGGTGGGGCCCCAAGACAATTACAAGACATCTAATTCTTCATGAATTGTGTAGAGGAGGGTTGGTGGCTTCACTTAATCGCAAATGGAGGTAACTTTCTCTGATTCATTTTTTCACAAAACAAACCTACACTTTTTTCTGCTTTTTTGACCAAAATAATGGCCAACAGAGGGTCAAAATGCCCCCGGGGGAGCAGTTTAAGTAGTTATTTTGATTATAAATTTGGCCACAATTCCTTGCCAAGGGTCCGCACTAACAGAAAATCACAAATTGAACATACTTTCTCTGATTCATTTTTTCACAAAATCAACCTCAATATTTGGGTAGTTTTTCAGCTACATGTACAACAGCACCCTCTACCAATTTACTGCCTGACTAATAGCCCTGAAAAACAAACTAAAACTGCCCCAAACACGCTGAAAATCGCCCTGGCAACAGCCTGTTCATCTGCGCTCATTCAACCAAAACACTGGCGCCCATGCATGACCCATTGCATTGTTACACACAATTTTACTCTGTTACGCAGGAGTTCGAGAAGGGCAATTCCCAACCGGGAAAGTCTTTTCCATAGAAATACAGAGATGCGGCCTTAAGACAGCACATTGGGGGGTTTTGCAAAGGCTAACTGCTAAATTGTCAGTCCTATGGGGTGTACAAACAGCCCCGGTGGGGCCCCAAGACAATTACAAGACATCTAATTCTTCATGAATTGTGTAGAGGAGGGTTGGTGGCTTCACTTAATCGCAAATGGAGGTAACTTTCTCTGATTCATTTTTTCACAAAACAAACCTACACTTTTTTCTGCTTTTTTGACCAAAATAATGGCCAACAGAGGGTCAAAATGCCCCCGGGGGAGCAGTTTAAGTAGTTATTTTGATTATAAATTTGGCCACAATTCCTTGCCAAGGGTCCGCACTAACAGAAAATCACAAATTGAACATACTTTCTCTGATTCATTTTTTCACAAAATCAACCTCAATATTTGGGTAGTTTTTCAGCTACATGTACAACAGCACCCTCTACCAATTTACTGCCTGACTAATAGCCCTGAAAAACAAACTAAAACTGCCCCAAACACGCTGAAAATCGCCCTGGCAACAGCCTGTTCATCTGCGCTCATTCAACCAAAACACTGGCGCCCATGCATGACCCATTGCATTGTTACACACAATTTTACTCTGTTACGCAGGAGTTCGAGAAGGGCAATTCCCAACCGGGAAAGTCTTTTCCATAGAAATACAGAGATGCGGCCTTAAGACAGCACATTGGGGGGTTTTGCAAAGGCTAACTGCTAAATTGTCAGTCCTATGGGGTGTACAAACAGCCCCGGTGGGGCCCCAAGACAATTACAAGACATCTAATTCTTCATGAATTGTGTAGAGGAGGGTTGGTGGCTTCACTTAATCGCAAATGGAGGTAACTTTCTCTGATTCATTTTTTCACAAAACAAACCTACACTTTTTTCTGCTTTTTTGACCAAAATAATGGCCAACAGAGGGTCAAAATGCCCCCGGGGGAGCAGTTTAAGTAGTTATTTTGATTATAAATTTGGCCACAATTCCTTGCCAAGGGTCCGCACTAACAGAAAATCACAAATTGAACATACTTTCTCTGATTCATTTTTTCACAAAATCAACCTCAATATTTGGGTAGTTTTTCAGCTACATGTACAACAGCACCCTCTACCAATTTACTGCCTGACTAATAGCCCTGAAAAACAAACTAAAACTGCCCCAAACACGCTGAAAATCGCCCTGGCAACAGCCTGTTCATCTGCGCTCATTCAACCAAAACACTGGCGCCCATGCATGACCCATTGCATTGTTACACACAATTTTACTCTGTTACGCAGGAGTTCGAGAAGGGCAATTCCCAACCGGGAAAGTCTTTTCCATAGAAATACAGAGATGCGGCCTTAAGACAGCACATTGGGGGGTTTTGCAAAGGCTAACTGCTAAATTGTCAGTCCTATGGGGTGTACAAACAGCCCCGGTGGGGCCCCAAGACAATTACAAGACATCTAATTCTTCATGAATTGTGTAGAGGAGGGTTGGTGGCTTCACTTAATCGCAAATGGAGGTAACTTTCTCTGATTCATTTTTTCACAAAACAAACCTACACTTTTTTCTGCTTTTTTGACCAAAATAATGGCCAACAGAGGGTCAAAATGCCCCCGGGGGAGCAGTTTAAGTAGTTATTTTGATTATAAATTTGGCCACAATTCCTTGCCAAGGGTCCGCACTAACAGAAAATCACAAATTGAACATACTTTCTCTGATTCATTTTTTCACAAAATCAACCTCAATATTTGGGTAGTTTTTCAGCTACATGTACAACAGCACCCTCTACCAATTTACTGCCTGACTAATAGCCCTGAAAAACAAACTAAAACTGCCCCAAACACGCTGAAAATCGCCCTGGCAACAGCCTGTTCATCTGCGCTCATTCAACCAAAACACTGGCGCCCATGCATGACCCATTGCATTGTTACACACAATTTTACTCTGTTACGCAGGAGTTCGAGAAGGGCAATTCCCAACCGGGAAAGTCTTTTCCATAGAAATACAGAGATGCGGCCTTAAGACAGCACATTGGGGGGTTTTGCAAAGGCTAACTGCTAAATTGTCAGTCCTATGGGGTGTACAAACAGCCCCGGTGGGGCCCCAAGACAATTACAAGACATCTAATTCTTCATGAATTGTGTAGAGGAGGGTTGGTGGCTTCACTTAATCGCAAATGGAGGTAACTTTCTCTGATTCATTTTTTCACAAAACAAACCTACACTTTTTTCTGCTTTTTTGACCAAAATAATGGCCAACAGAGGGTCAAAATGCCCCCGGGGGAGCAGTTTAAGTAGTTATTTTGATTATAAATTTGGCCACAATTCCTTGCCAAGGGTCCGCACTAACAGAAAATCACAAATTGAACATACTTTCTCTGATTCATTTTTTCACAAAATCAACCTCAATATTTGGGTAGTTTTTCAGCTACATGTACAACAGCACCCTCTACCAATTTACTGCCTGACTAATAGCCCTGAAAAACAAACTAAAACTGCCCCAAACACGCTGAAAATCGCCCTGGCAACAGCCTGTTCATCTGCGCTCATTCAACCAAAACACTGGCGCCCATGCATGACCCATTGCATTGTTACACACAATTTTACTCTGTTACGCAGGAGTTCGAGAAGGGCAATTCCCAACCGGGAAAGTCTTTTCCATAGAAATACAGAGATGCGGCCTTAAGACAGCACATTGGGGGGTTTTGCAAAGGCTAACTGCTAAATTGTCAGTCCTATGGGGTGTACAAACAGCCCCGGTGGGGCCCCAAGACAATTACAAGACATCTAATTCTTCATGAATTGTGTAGAGGAGGGTTGGTGGCTTCACTTAATCGCAAATGGAGGTAACTTTCTCTGATTCATTTTTTCACAAAACAAACCTACACTTTTTTCTGCTTTTTTGACCAAAATAATGGCCAACAGAGGGTCAAAATGCCCCCGGGGGAGCAGTTTAAGTAGTTATTTTGATTATAAATTTGGCCACAATTCCTTGCCAAGGGTCCGCACTAACAGAAAATCACAAATTGAACATACTTTCTCTGATTCATTTTTTCACAAAATCAACCTCAATATTTGGGTAGTTTTTCAGCTACATGTACAACAGCACCCTCTACCAATTTACTGCCTGACTAATAGCCCTGAAAAACAAACTAAAACTGCCCCAAACACGCTGAAAATCGCCCTGGCAACAGCCTGTTCATCTGCGCTCATTCAACCAAAACACTGGCGCCCATGCATGACCCATTGCATTGTTACACACAATTTTACTCTGTTACGCAGGAGTTCGAGAAGGGCAATTCCCAACCGGGAAAGTCTTTTCCATAGAAATACAGAGATGCGGCCTTAAGACAGCACATTGGGGGGTTTTGCAAAGGCTAACTGCTAAATTGTCAGTCCTATGGGGTGTACAAACAGCCCCGGTGGGGCCCCAAGACAATTACAAGACATCTAATTCTTCATGAATTGTGTAGAGGAGGGTTGGTGGCTTCACTTAATCGCAAATGGAGGTAACTTTCTCTGATTCATTTTTTCACAAAACAAACCTACACTTTTTTCTGCTTTTTTGACCAAAATAATGGCCAACAGAGGGTCAAAATGCCCCCGGGGGAGCAGTTTAAGTAGTTATTTTGATTATAAATTTGGCCACAATTCCTTGCCAAGGGTCCGCACTAACAGAAAATCACAAATTGAACATACTTTCTCTGATTCATTTTTTCACAAAATCAACCTCAATATTTGGGTAGTTTTTCAGCTACATGTACAACAGCACCCTCTACCAATTTACTGCCTGACTAATAGCCCTGAAAAACAAACTAAAACTGCCCCAAACACGCTGAAAATCGCCCTGGCAACAGCCTGTTCATCTGCGCTCATTCAACCAAAACACTGGCGCCCATGCATGACCCATTGCATTGTTACACACAATTTTACTCTGTTACGCAGGAGTTCGAGAAGGGCAATTCCCAACCGGGAAAGTCTTTTCCATAGAAATACAGAGATGCGGCCTTAAGACAGCACATTGGGGGGTTTTGCAAAGGCTAACTGCTAAATTGTCAGTCCTATGGGGTGTACAAACAGCCCCGGTGGGGCCCCAAGACAATTACAAGACATCTAATTCTTCATGAATTGTGTAGAGGAGGGTTGGTGGCTTCACTTAATCGCAAATGGAGGTAACTTTCTCTGATTCATTTTTTCACAAAACAAACCTACACTTTTTTCTGCTTTTTTGACCAAAATAATGGCCAACAGAGGGTCAAAATGCCCCCGGGGGAGCAGTTTAAGTAGTTATTTTGATTATAAATTTGGCCACAATTCCTTGCCAAGGGTCCGCACTAACAGAAAATCACAAATTGAACATACTTTCTCTGATTCATTTTTTCACAAAATCAACCTCAATATTTGGGTAGTTTTTCAGCTACATGTACAACAGCACCCTCTACCAATTTACTGCCTGACTAATAGCCCTGAAAAACAAACTAAAACTGCCCCAAACACGCTGAAAATCGCCCTGGCAACAGCCTGTTCATCTGCGCTCATTCAACCAAAACACTGGCGCCCATGCATGACCCATTGCATTGTTACACACAATTTTACTCTGTTACGCAGGAGTTCGAGAAGGGCAATTCCCAACCGGGAAAGTCTTTTCCATAGAAATACAGAGATGCGGCCTTAAGACAGCACATTGGGGGGTTTTGCAAAGGCTAACTGCTAAATTGTCAGTCCTATGGGGTGTACAAACAGCCCCGGTGGGGCCCCAAGACAATTACAAGACATCTAATTCTTCATGAATTGTGTAGAGGAGGGTTGGTGGCTTCACTTAATCGCAAATGGAGGTAACTTTCTCTGATTCATTTTTTCACAAAACAAACCTACACTTTTTTCTGCTTTTTTGACCAAAATAATGGCCAACAGAGGGTCAAAATGCCCCCGGGGGAGCAGTTTAAGTAGTTATTTTGATTATAAATTTGGCCACAATTCCTTGCCAAGGGTCCGCACTAACAGAAAATCACAAATTGAACATACTTTCTCTGATTCATTTTTTCACAAAATCAACCTCAATATTTGGGTAGTTTTTCAGCTACATGTACAACAGCACCCTCTACCAATTTACTGCCTGACTAATAGCCCTGAAAAACAAACTAAAACTGCCCCAAACACGCTGAAAATCGCCCTGGCAACAGCCTGTTCATCTGCGCTCATTCAACCAAAACACTGGCGCCCATGCATGACCCATTGCATTGTTACACACAATTTTACTCTGTTACGCAGGAGTTCGAGAAGGGCAATTCCCAACCGGGAAAGTCTTTTCCATAGAAATACAGAGATGCGGCCTTAAGACAGCACATTGGGGGGTTTTGCAAAGGCTAACTGCTAAATTGTCAGTCCTATGGGGTGTACAAACAGCCCCGGTGGGGCCCCAAGACAATTACAAGACATCTAATTCTTCATGAATTGTGTAGAGGAGGGTTGGTGGCTTCACTTAATCGCAAATGGAGGTAACTTTCTCTGATTCATTTTTTCACAAAACAAACCTACACTTTTTTCTGCTTTTTTGACCAAAATAATGGCCAACAGAGGGTCAAAATGCCCCCGGGGGAGCAGTTTAAGTAGTTATTTTGATTATAAATTTGGCCACAATTCCTTGCCAAGGGTCCGCACTAACAGAAAATCACAAATTGAACATACTTTCTCTGATTCATTTTTTCACAAAATCAACCTCAATATTTGGGTAGTTTTTCAGCTACATGTACAACAGCACCCTCTACCAATTTACTGCCTGACTAATAGCCCTGAAAAACAAACTAAAACTGCCCCAAACACGCTGAAAATCGCCCTGGCAACAGCCTGTTCATCTGCGCTCATTCAACCAAAACACTGGCGCCCATGCATGACCCATTGCATTGTTACACACAATTTTACTCTGTTACGCAGGAGTTCGAGAAGGGCAATTCCCAACCGGGAAAGTCTTTTCCATAGAAATACAGAGATGCGGCCTTAAGACAGCACATTGGGGGGTTTTGCAAAGGCTAACTGCTAAATTGTCAGTCCTATGGGGTGTACAAACAGCCCCGGTGGGGCCCCAAGACAATTACAAGACATCTAATTCTTCATGAATTGTGTAGAGGAGGGTTGGTGGCTTCACTTAATCGCAAATGGAGGTAACTTTCTCTGATTCATTTTTTCACAAAACAAACCTACACTTTTTTCTGCTTTTTTGACCAAAATAATGGCCAACAGAGGGTCAAAATGCCCCCGGGGGAGCAGTTTAAGTAGTTATTTTGATTATAAATTTGGCCACAATTCCTTGCCAAGGGTCCGCACTAACAGAAAATCACAAATTGAACATACTTTCTCTGATTCATTTTTTCACAAAATCAACCTCAATATTTGGGTAGTTTTTCAGCTACATGTACAACAGCACCCTCTACCAATTTACTGCCTGACTAATAGCCCTGAAAAACAAACTAAAACTGCCCCAAACACGCTGAAAATCGCCCTGGCAACAGCCTGTTCATCTGCGCTCATTCAACCAAAACACTGGCGCCCATGCATGACCCATTGCATTGTTACACACAATTTTACTCTGTTACGCAGGAGTTCGAGAAGGGCAATTCCCAACCGGGAAAGTCTTTTCCATAGAAATACAGAGATGCGGCCTTAAGACAGCACATTGGGGGGTTTTGCAAAGGCTAACTGCTAAATTGTCAGTCCTATGGGGTGTACAAACAGCCCCGGTGGGGCCCCAAGACAATTACAAGACATCTAATTCTTCATGAATTGTGTAGAGGAGGGTTGGTGGCTTCACTTAATCGCAAATGGAGGTAACTTTCTCTGATTCATTTTTTCACAAAACAAACCTACACTTTTTTCTGCTTTTTTGACCAAAATAATGGCCAACAGAGGGTCAAAATGCCCCCGGGGGAGCAGTTTAAGTAGTTATTTTGATTATAAATTTGGCCACAATTCCTTGCCAAGGGTCCGCACTAACAGAAAATCACAAATTGAACATACTTTCTCTGATTCATTTTTTCACAAAATCAACCTCAATATTTGGGTAGTTTTTCAGCTACATGTACAACAGCACCCTCTACCAATTTACTGCCTGACTAATAGCCCTGAAAAACAAACTAAAACTGCCCCAAACACGCTGAAAATCGCCCTGGCAACAGCCTGTTCATCTGCGCTCATTCAACCAAAACACTGGCGCCCATGCATGACCCATTGCATTGTTACACACAATTTTACTCTGTTACGCAGGAGTTCGAGAAGGGCAATTCCCAACCGGGAAAGTCTTTTCCATAGAAATACAGAGATGCGGCCTTAAGACAGCACATTGGGGGGTTTTGCAAAGGCTAACTGCTAAATTGTCAGTCCTATGGGGTGTACAAACAGCCCCGGTGGGGCCCCAAGACAATTACAAGACATCTAATTCTTCATGAATTGTGTAGAGGAGGGTTGGTGGCTTCACTTAATCGCAAATGGAGGTAACTTTCTCTGATTCATTTTTTCACAAAACAAACCTACACTTTTTTCTGCTTTTTTGACCAAAATAATGGCCAACAGAGGGTCAAAATGCCCCCGGGGGAGCAGTTTAAGTAGTTATTTTGATTATAAATTTGGCCACAATTCCTTGCCAAGGGTCCGCACTAACAGAAAATCACAAATTGAACATACTTTCTCTGATTCATTTTTTCACAAAATCAACCTCAATATTTGGGTAGTTTTTCAGCTACATGTACAACAGCACCCTCTACCAATTTACTGCCTGACTAATAGCCCTGAAAAACAAACTAAAACTGCCCCAAACACGCTGAAAATCGCCCTGGCAACAGCCTGTTCATCTGCGCTCATTCAACCAAAACACTGGCGCCCATGCATGACCCATTGCATTGTTACACACAATTTTACTCTGTTACGCAGGAGTTCGAGAAGGGCAATTCCCAACCGGGAAAGTCTTTTCCATAGAAATACAGAGATGCGGCCTTAAGACAGCACATTGGGGGGTTTTGCAAAGGCTAACTGCTAAATTGTCAGTCCTATGGGGTGTACAAACAGCCCCGGTGGGGCCCCAAGACAATTACAAGACATCTAATTCTTCATGAATTGTGTAGAGGAGGGTTGGTGGCTTCACTTAATCGCAAATGGAGGTAACTTTCTCTGATTCATTTTTTCACAAAACAAACCTACACTTTTTTCTGCTTTTTTGACCAAAATAATGGCCAACAGAGGGTCAAAATGCCCCCGGGGGAGCAGTTTAAGTAGTTATTTTGATTATAAATTTGGCCACAATTCCTTGCCAAGGGTCCGCACTAACAGAAAATCACAAATTGAACATACTTTCTCTGATTCATTTTTTCACAAAATCAACCTCAATATTTGGGTAGTTTTTCAGCTACATGTACAACAGCACCCTCTACCAATTTACTGCCTGACTAATAGCCCTGAAAAACAAACTAAAACTGCCCCAAACACGCTGAAAATCGCCCTGGCAACAGCCTGTTCATCTGCGCTCATTCAACCAAAACACTGGCGCCCATGCATGACCCATTGCATTGTTACACACAATTTTACTCTGTTACGCAGGAGTTCGAGAAGGGCAATTCCCAACCGGGAAAGTCTTTTCCATAGAAATACAGAGATGCGGCCTTAAGACAGCACATTGGGGGGTTTTGCAAAGGCTAACTGCTAAATTGTCAGTCCTATGGGGTGTACAAACAGCCCCGGTGGGGCCCCAAGACAATTACAAGACATCTAATTCTTCATGAATTGTGTAGAGGAGGGTTGGTGGCTTCACTTAATCGCAAATGGAGGTAACTTTCTCTGATTCATTTTTTCACAAAACAAACCTACACTTTTTTCTGCTTTTTTGACCAAAATAATGGCCAACAGAGGGTCAAAATGCCCCCGGGGGAGCAGTTTAAGTAGTTATTTTGATTATAAATTTGGCCACAATTCCTTGCCAAGGGTCCGCACTAACAGAAAATCACAAATTGAACATACTTTCTCTGATTCATTTTTTCACAAAATCAACCTCAATATTTGGGTAGTTTTTCAGCTACATGTACAACAGCACCCTCTACCAATTTACTGCCTGACTAATAGCCCTGAAAAACAAACTAAAACTGCCCCAAACACGCTGAAAATCGCCCTGGCAACAGCCTGTTCATCTGCGCTCATTCAACCAAAACACTGGCGCCCATGCATGACCCATTGCATTGTTACACACAATTTTACTCTGTTACGCAGGAGTTCGAGAAGGGCAATTCCCAACCGGGAAAGTCTTTTCCATAGAAATACAGAGATGCGGCCTTAAGACAGCACATTGGGGGGTTTTGCAAAGGCTAACTGCTAAATTGTCAGTCCTATGGGGTGTACAAACAGCCCCGGTGGGGCCCCAAGACAATTACAAGACATCTAATTCTTCATGAATTGTGTAGAGGAGGGTTGGTGGCTTCACTTAATCGCAAATGGAGGTAACTTTCTCTGATTCATTTTTTCACAAAACAAACCTACACTTTTTTCTGCTTTTTTGACCAAAATAATGGCCAACAGAGGGTCAAAATGCCCCCGGGGGAGCAGTTTAAGTAGTTATTTTGATTATAAATTTGGCCACAATTCCTTGCCAAGGGTCCGCACTAACAGAAAATCACAAATTGAACATACTTTCTCTGATTCATTTTTTCACAAAATCAACCTCAATATTTGGGTAGTTTTTCAGCTACATGTACAACAGCACCCTCTACCAATTTACTGCCTGACTAATAGCCCTGAAAAACAAACTAAAACTGCCCCAAACACGCTGAAAATCGCCCTGGCAACAGCCTGTTCATCTGCGCTCATTCAACCAAAACACTGGCGCCCATGCATGACCCATTGCATTGTTACACACAATTTTACTCTGTTACGCAGGAGTTCGAGAAGGGCAATTCCCAACCGGGAAAGTCTTTTCCATAGAAATACAGAGATGCGGCCTTAAGACAGCACATTGGGGGGTTTTGCAAAGGCTAACTGCTAAATTGTCAGTCCTATGGGGTGTACAAACAGCCCCGGTGGGGCCCCAAGACAATTACAAGACATCTAATTCTTCATGAATTGTGTAGAGGAGGGTTGGTGGCTTCACTTAATCGCAAATGGAGGTAACTTTCTCTGATTCATTTTTTCACAAAACAAACCTACACTTTTTTCTGCTTTTTTGACCAAAATAATGGCCAACAGAGGGTCAAAATGCCCCCGGGGGAGCAGTTTAAGTAGTTATTTTGATTATAAATTTGGCCACAATTCCTTGCCAAGGGTCCGCACTAACAGAAAATCACAAATTGAACATACTTTCTCTGATTCATTTTTTCACAAAATCAACCTCAATATTTGGGTAGTTTTTCAGCTACATGTACAACAGCACCCTCTACCAATTTACTGCCTGACTAATAGCCCTGAAAAACAAACTAAAACTGCCCCAAACACGCTGAAAATCGCCCTGGCAACAGCCTGTTCATCTGCGCTCATTCAACCAAAACACTGGCGCCCATGCATGACCCATTGCATTGTTACACACAATTTTACTCTGTTACGCAGGAGTTCGAGAAGGGCAATTCCCAACCGGGAAAGTCTTTTCCATAGAAATACAGAGATGCGGCCTTAAGACAGCACATTGGGGGGTTTTGCAAAGGCTAACTGCTAAATTGTCAGTCCTATGGGGTGTACAAACAGCCCCGGTGGGGCCCCAAGACAATTACAAGACATCTAATTCTTCATGAATTGTGTAGAGGAGGGTTGGTGGCTTCACTTAATCGCAAATGGAGGTAACTTTCTCTGATTCATTTTTTCACAAAACAAACCTACACTTTTTTCTGCTTTTTTGACCAAAATAATGGCCAACAGAGGGTCAAAATGCCCCCGGGGGAGCAGTTTAAGTAGTTATTTTGATTATAAATTTGGCCACAATTCCTTGCCAAGGGTCCGCACTAACAGAAAATCACAAATTGAACATACTTTCTCTGATTCATTTTTTCACAAAATCAACCTCAATATTTGGGTAGTTTTTCAGCTACATGTACAACAGCACCCTCTACCAATTTACTGCCTGACTAATAGCCCTGAAAAACAAACTAAAACTGCCCCAAACACGCTGAAAATCGCCCTGGCAACAGCCTGTTCATCTGCGCTCATTCAACCAAAACACTGGCGCCCATGCATGACCCATTGCATTGTTACACACAATTTTACTCTGTTACGCAGGAGTTCGAGAAGGGCAATTCCCAACCGGGAAAGTCTTTTCCATAGAAATACAGAGATGCGGCCTTAAGACAGCACATTGGGGGGTTTTGCAAAGGCTAACTGCTAAATTGTCAGTCCTATGGGGTGTACAAACAGCCCCGGTGGGGCCCCAAGACAATTACAAGACATCTAATTCTTCATGAATTGTGTAGAGGAGGGTTGGTGGCTTCACTTAATCGCAAATGGAGGTAACTTTCTCTGATTCATTTTTTCACAAAACAAACCTACACTTTTTTCTGCTTTTTTGACCAAAATAATGGCCAACAGAGGGTCAAAATGCCCCCGGGGGAGCAGTTTAAGTAGTTATTTTGATTATAAATTTGGCCACAATTCCTTGCCAAGGGTCCGCACTAACAGAAAATCACAAATTGAACATACTTTCTCTGATTCATTTTTTCACAAAATCAACCTCAATATTTGGGTAGTTTTTCAGCTACATGTACAACAGCACCCTCTACCAATTTACTGCCTGACTAATAGCCCTGAAAAACAAACTAAAACTGCCCCAAACACGCTGAAAATCGCCCTGGCAACAGCCTGTTCATCTGCGCTCATTCAACCAAAACACTGGCGCCCATGCATGACCCATTGCATTGTTACACACAATTTTACTCTGTTACGCAGGAGTTCGAGAAGGGCAATTCCCAACCGGGAAAGTCTTTTCCATAGAAATACAGAGATGCGGCCTTAAGACAGCACATTGGGGGGTTTTGCAAAGGCTAACTGCTAAATTGTCAGTCCTATGGGGTGTACAAACAGCCCCGGTGGGGCCCCAAGACAATTACAAGACATCTAATTCTTCATGAATTGTGTAGAGGAGGGTTGGTGGCTTCACTTAATCGCAAATGGAGGTAACTTTCTCTGATTCATTTTTTCACAAAACAAACCTACACTTTTTTCTGCTTTTTTGACCAAAATAATGGCCAACAGAGGGTCAAAATGCCCCCGGGGGAGCAGTTTAAGTAGTTATTTTGATTATAAATTTGGCCACAATTCCTTGCCAAGGGTCCGCACTAACAGAAAATCACAAATTGAACATACTTTCTCTGATTCATTTTTTCACAAAATCAACCTCAATATTTGGGTAGTTTTTCAGCTACATGTACAACAGCACCCTCTACCAATTTACTGCCTGACTAATAGCCCTGAAAAACAAACTAAAACTGCCCCAAACACGCTGAAAATCGCCCTGGCAACAGCCTGTTCATCTGCGCTCATTCAACCAAAACACTGGCGCCCATGCATGACCCATTGCATTGTTACACACAATTTTACTCTGTTACGCAGGAGTTCGAGAAGGGCAATTCCCAACCGGGAAAGTCTTTTCCATAGAAATACAGAGATGCGGCCTTAAGACAGCACATTGGGGGGTTTTGCAAAGGCTAACTGCTAAATTGTCAGTCCTATGGGGTGTACAAACAGCCCCGGTGGGGCCCCAAGACAATTACAAGACATCTAATTCTTCATGAATTGTGTAGAGGAGGGTTGGTGGCTTCACTTAATCGCAAATGGAGGTAACTTTCTCTGATTCATTTTTTCACAAAACAAACCTACACTTTTTTCTGCTTTTTTGACCAAAATAATGGCCAACAGAGGGTCAAAATGCCCCCGGGGGAGCAGTTTAAGTAGTTATTTTGATTATAAATTTGGCCACAATTCCTTGCCAAGGGTCCGCACTAACAGAAAATCACAAATTGAACATACTTTCTCTGATTCATTTTTTCACAAAATCAACCTCAATATTTGGGTAGTTTTTCAGCTACATGTACAACAGCACCCTCTACCAATTTACTGCCTGACTAATAGCCCTGAAAAACAAACTAAAACTGCCCCAAACACGCTGAAAATCGCCCTGGCAACAGCCTGTTCATCTGCGCTCATTCAACCAAAACACTGGCGCCCATGCATGACCCATTGCATTGTTACACACAATTTTACTCTGTTACGCAGGAGTTCGAGAAGGGCAATTCCCAACCGGGAAAGTCTTTTCCATAGAAATACAGAGATGCGGCCTTAAGACAGCACATTGGGGGGTTTTGCAAAGGCTAACTGCTAAATTGTCAGTCCTATGGGGTGTACAAACAGCCCCGGTGGGGCCCCAAGACAATTACAAGACATCTAATTCTTCATGAATTGTGTAGAGGAGGGTTGGTGGCTTCACTTAATCGCAAATGGAGGTAACTTTCTCTGATTCATTTTTTCACAAAACAAACCTACACTTTTTTCTGCTTTTTTGACCAAAATAATGGCCAACAGAGGGTCAAAATGCCCCCGGGGGAGCAGTTTAAGTAGTTATTTTGATTATAAATTTGGCCACAATTCCTTGCCAAGGGTCCGCACTAACAGAAAATCACAAATTGAACATACTTTCTCTGATTCATTTTTTCACAAAATCAACCTCAATATTTGGGTAGTTTTTCAGCTACATGTACAACAGCACCCTCTACCAATTTACTGCCTGACTAATAGCCCTGAAAAACAAACTAAAACTGCCCCAAACACGCTGAAAATCGCCCTGGCAACAGCCTGTTCATCTGCGCTCATTCAACCAAAACACTGGCGCCCATGCATGACCCATTGCATTGTTACACACAATTTTACTCTGTTACGCAGGAGTTCGAGAAGGGCAATTCCCAACCGGGAAAGTCTTTTCCATAGAAATACAGAGATGCGGCCTTAAGACAGCACATTGGGGGGTTTTGCAAAGGCTAACTGCTAAATTGTCAGTCCTATGGGGTGTACAAACAGCCCCGGTGGGGCCCCAAGACAATTACAAGACATCTAATTCTTCATGAATTGTGTAGAGGAGGGTTGGTGGCTTCACTTAATCGCAAATGGAGGTAACTTTCTCTGATTCATTTTTTCACAAAACAAACCTACACTTTTTTCTGCTTTTTTGACCAAAATAATGGCCAACAGAGGGTCAAAATGCCCCCGGGGGAGCAGTTTAAGTAGTTATTTTGATTATAAATTTGGCCACAATTCCTTGCCAAGGGTCCGCACTAACAGAAAATCACAAATTGAACATACTTTCTCTGATTCATTTTTTCACAAAATCAACCTCAATATTTGGGTAGTTTTTCAGCTACATGTACAACAGCACCCTCTACCAATTTACTGCCTGACTAATAGCCCTGAAAAACAAACTAAAACTGCCCCAAACACGCTGAAAATCGCCCTGGCAACAGCCTGTTCATCTGCGCTCATTCAACCAAAACACTGGCGCCCATGCATGACCCATTGCATTGTTACACACAATTTTACTCTGTTACGCAGGAGTTCGAGAAGGGCAATTCCCAACCGGGAAAGTCTTTTCCATAGAAATACAGAGATGCGGCCTTAAGACAGCACATTGGGGGGTTTTGCAAAGGCTAACTGCTAAATTGTCAGTCCTATGGGGTGTACAAACAGCCCCGGTGGGGCCCCAAGACAATTACAAGACATCTAATTCTTCATGAATTGTGTAGAGGAGGGTTGGTGGCTTCACTTAATCGCAAATGGAGGTAACTTTCTCTGATTCATTTTTTCACAAAACAAACCTACACTTTTTTCTGCTTTTTTGACCAAAATAATGGCCAACAGAGGGTCAAAATGCCCCCGGGGGAGCAGTTTAAGTAGTTATTTTGATTATAAATTTGGCCACAATTCCTTGCCAAGGGTCCGCACTAACAGAAAATCACAAATTGAACATACTTTCTCTGATTCATTTTTTCACAAAATCAACCTCAATATTTGGGTAGTTTTTCAGCTACATGTACAACAGCACCCTCTACCAATTTACTGCCTGACTAATAGCCCTGAAAAACAAACTAAAACTGCCCCAAACACGCTGAAAATCGCCCTGGCAACAGCCTGTTCATCTGCGCTCATTCAACCAAAACACTGGCGCCCATGCATGACCCATTGCATTGTTACACACAATTTTACTCTGTTACGCAGGAGTTCGAGAAGGGCAATTCCCAACCGGGAAAGTCTTTTCCATAGAAATACAGAGATGCGGCCTTAAGACAGCACATTGGGGGGTTTTGCAAAGGCTAACTGCTAAATTGTCAGTCCTATGGGGTGTACAAACAGCCCCGGTGGGGCCCCAAGACAATTACAAGACATCTAATTCTTCATGAATTGTGTAGAGGAGGGTTGGTGGCTTCACTTAATCGCAAATGGAGGTAACTTTCTCTGATTCATTTTTTCACAAAACAAACCTACACTTTTTTCTGCTTTTTTGACCAAAATAATGGCCAACAGAGGGTCAAAATGCCCCCGGGGGAGCAGTTTAAGTAGTTATTTTGATTATAAATTTGGCCACAATTCCTTGCCAAGGGTCCGCACTAACAGAAAATCACAAATTGAACATACTTTCTCTGATTCATTTTTTCACAAAATCAACCTCAATATTTGGGTAGTTTTTCAGCTACATGTACAACAGCACCCTCTACCAATTTACTGCCTGACTAATAGCCCTGAAAAACAAACTAAAACTGCCCCAAACACGCTGAAAATCGCCCTGGCAACAGCCTGTTCATCTGCGCTCATTCAACCAAAACACTGGCGCCCATGCATGACCCATTGCATTGTTACACACAATTTTACTCTGTTACGCAGGAGTTCGAGAAGGGCAATTCCCAACCGGGAAAGTCTTTTCCATAGAAATACAGAGATGCGGCCTTAAGACAGCACATTGGGGGGTTTTGCAAAGGCTAACTGCTAAATTGTCAGTCCTATGGGGTGTACAAACAGCCCCGGTGGGGCCCCAAGACAATTACAAGACATCTAATTCTTCATGAATTGTGTAGAGGAGGGTTGGTGGCTTCACTTAATCGCAAATGGAGGTAACTTTCTCTGATTCATTTTTTCACAAAACAAACCTACACTTTTTTCTGCTTTTTTGACCAAAATAATGGCCAACAGAGGGTCAAAATGCCCCCGGGGGAGCAGTTTAAGTAGTTATTTTGATTATAAATTTGGCCACAATTCCTTGCCAAGGGTCCGCACTAACAGAAAATCACAAATTGAACATACTTTCTCTGATTCATTTTTTCACAAAATCAACCTCAATATTTGGGTAGTTTTTCAGCTACATGTACAACAGCACCCTCTACCAATTTACTGCCTGACTAATAGCCCTGAAAAACAAACTAAAACTGCCCCAAACACGCTGAAAATCGCCCTGGCAACAGCCTGTTCATCTGCGCTCATTCAACCAAAACACTGGCGCCCATGCATGACCCATTGCATTGTTACACACAATTTTACTCTGTTACGCAGGAGTTCGAGAAGGGCAATTCCCAACCGGGAAAGTCTTTTCCATAGAAATACAGAGATGCGGCCTTAAGACAGCACATTGGGGGGTTTTGCAAAGGCTAACTGCTAAATTGTCAGTCCTATGGGGTGTACAAACAGCCCCGGTGGGGCCCCAAGACAATTACAAGACATCTAATTCTTCATGAATTGTGTAGAGGAGGGTTGGTGGCTTCACTTAATCGCAAATGGAGGTAACTTTCTCTGATTCATTTTTTCACAAAACAAACCTACACTTTTTTCTGCTTTTTTGACCAAAATAATGGCCAACAGAGGGTCAAAATGCCCCCGGGGGAGCAGTTTAAGTAGTTATTTTGATTATAAATTTGGCCACAATTCCTTGCCAAGGGTCCGCACTAACAGAAAATCACAAATTGAACATACTTTCTCTGATTCATTTTTTCACAAAATCAACCTCAATATTTGGGTAGTTTTTCAGCTACATGTACAACAGCACCCTCTACCAATTTACTGCCTGACTAATAGCCCTGAAAAACAAACTAAAACTGCCCCAAACACGCTGAAAATCGCCCTGGCAACAGCCTGTTCATCTGCGCTCATTCAACCAAAACACTGGCGCCCATGCATGACCCATTGCATTGTTACACACAATTTTACTCTGTTACGCAGGAGTTCGAGAAGGGCAATTCCCAACCGGGAAAGTCTTTTCCATAGAAATACAGAGATGCGGCCTTAAGACAGCACATTGGGGGGTTTTGCAAAGGCTAACTGCTAAATTGTCAGTCCTATGGGGTGTACAAACAGCCCCGGTGGGGCCCCAAGACAATTACAAGACATCTAATTCTTCATGAATTGTGTAGAGGAGGGTTGGTGGCTTCACTTAATCGCAAATGGAGGTAACTTTCTCTGATTCATTTTTTCACAAAACAAACCTACACTTTTTTCTGCTTTTTTGACCAAAATAATGGCCAACAGAGGGTCAAAATGCCCCCGGGGGAGCAGTTTAAGTAGTTATTTTGATTATAAATTTGGCCACAATTCCTTGCCAAGGGTCCGCACTAACAGAAAATCACAAATTGAACATACTTTCTCTGATTCATTTTTTCACAAAATCAACCTCAATATTTGGGTAGTTTTTCAGCTACATGTACAACAGCACCCTCTACCAATTTACTGCCTGACTAATAGCCCTGAAAAACAAACTAAAACTGCCCCAAACACGCTGAAAATCGCCCTGGCAACAGCCTGTTCATCTGCGCTCATTCAACCAAAACACTGGCGCCCATGCATGACCCATTGCATTGTTACACACAATTTTACTCTGTTACGCAGGAGTTCGAGAAGGGCAATTCCCAACCGGGAAAGTCTTTTCCATAGAAATACAGAGATGCGGCCTTAAGACAGCACATTGGGGGGTTTTGCAAAGGCTAACTGCTAAATTGTCAGTCCTATGGGGTGTACAAACAGCCCCGGTGGGGCCCCAAGACAATTACAAGACATCTAATTCTTCATGAATTGTGTAGAGGAGGGTTGGTGGCTTCACTTAATCGCAAATGGAGGTAACTTTCTCTGATTCATTTTTTCACAAAACAAACCTACACTTTTTTCTGCTTTTTTGACCAAAATAATGGCCAACAGAGGGTCAAAATGCCCCCGGGGGAGCAGTTTAAGTAGTTATTTTGATTATAAATTTGGCCACAATTCCTTGCCAAGGGTCCGCACTAACAGAAAATCACAAATTGAACATACTTTCTCTGATTCATTTTTTCACAAAATCAACCTCAATATTTGGGTAGTTTTTCAGCTACATGTACAACAGCACCCTCTACCAATTTACTGCCTGACTAATAGCCCTGAAAAACAAACTAAAACTGCCCCAAACACGCTGAAAATCGCCCTGGCAACAGCCTGTTCATCTGCGCTCATTCAACCAAAACACTGGCGCCCATGCATGACCCATTGCATTGTTACACACAATTTTACTCTGTTACGCAGGAGTTCGAGAAGGGCAATTCCCAACCGGGAAAGTCTTTTCCATAGAAATACAGAGATGCGGCCTTAAGACAGCACATTGGGGGGTTTTGCAAAGGCTAACTGCTAAATTGTCAGTCCTATGGGGTGTACAAACAGCCCCGGTGGGGCCCCAAGACAATTACAAGACATCTAATTCTTCATGAATTGTGTAGAGGAGGGTTGGTGGCTTCACTTAATCGCAAATGGAGGTAACTTTCTCTGATTCATTTTTTCACAAAACAAACCTACACTTTTTTCTGCTTTTTTGACCAAAATAATGGCCAACAGAGGGTCAAAATGCCCCCGGGGGAGCAGTTTAAGTAGTTATTTTGATTATAAATTTGGCCACAATTCCTTGCCAAGGGTCCGCACTAACAGAAAATCACAAATTGAACATACTTTCTCTGATTCATTTTTTCACAAAATCAACCTCAATATTTGGGTAGTTTTTCAGCTACATGTACAACAGCACCCTCTACCAATTTACTGCCTGACTAATAGCCCTGAAAAACAAACTAAAACTGCCCCAAACACGCTGAAAATCGCCCTGGCAACAGCCTGTTCATCTGCGCTCATTCAACCAAAACACTGGCGCCCATGCATGACCCATTGCATTGTTACACACAATTTTACTCTGTTACGCAGGAGTTCGAGAAGGGCAATTCCCAACCGGGAAAGTCTTTTCCATAGAAATACAGAGATGCGGCCTTAAGACAGCACATTGGGGGGTTTTGCAAAGGCTAACTGCTAAATTGTCAGTCCTATGGGGTGTACAAACAGCCCCGGTGGGGCCCCAAGACAATTACAAGACATCTAATTCTTCATGAATTGTGTAGAGGAGGGTTGGTGGCTTCACTTAATCGCAAATGGAGGTAACTTTCTCTGATTCATTTTTTCACAAAACAAACCTACACTTTTTTCTGCTTTTTTGACCAAAATAATGGCCAACAGAGGGTCAAAATGCCCCCGGGGGAGCAGTTTAAGTAGTTATTTTGATTATAAATTTGGCCACAATTCCTTGCCAAGGGTCCGCACTAACAGAAAATCACAAATTGAACATACTTTCTCTGATTCATTTTTTCACAAAATCAACCTCAATATTTGGGTAGTTTTTCAGCTACATGTACAACAGCACCCTCTACCAATTTACTGCCTGACTAATAGCCCTGAAAAACAAACTAAAACTGCCCCAAACACGCTGAAAATCGCCCTGGCAACAGCCTGTTCATCTGCGCTCATTCAACCAAAACACTGGCGCCCATGCATGACCCATTGCATTGTTACACACAATTTTACTCTGTTACGCAGGAGTTCGAGAAGGGCAATTCCCAACCGGGAAAGTCTTTTCCATAGAAATACAGAGATGCGGCCTTCATTGGGAAATAAAGAACATCATTAAGGACGCATATTGGTATTTCTATGAAAATTAGTTTTGGTGCTGGGAAATGCCCACCGTGTAGACCTGTGTCACAATGCAAAGTCATGCATCACCAAGCAAAGCAGTGACGCAATTAAGTTAAATTTACGGTTGAATGAGCGCACATGTGCGTGCTGTTGTCATGGCGAATTTTAAGGTGTTTGGGGCAGTTTTAGTGTGGTTTTGAGCTATTCCAATTAGGTAGTAACTTGCTGGTGGGTGCTGCTGAAATTTATGTTGAAAATGGAGCAAAAAAATCAGGCTGTGTTTGTGGCAAAATGAATCGTTTAAGTGTCCAATCATTTGTGATTTTATGAAAGATCCATTTCATATCTACAAATTTTGATCAAAATTAGTCTCCGAAAAAATGGTTTAGCCACCCCCCTAGGGCCATTTGCCCCCCTGGTTACTCAATATTTTGGTTAAAAGAGCAACCAAAAATGGAACTGGATTTTGCAGAAAAATGAATCGTTCAACTACCCACTCATTTGCATTTTTTTGTAAGTTCCAACTCTTCTCTATGCGATGGCATCAAATTTAGTTGTTGAAAAAGTGTCAATGCCCTCCCCCAAGGGCTGGGTATACCCCCCTGTTGGTCATATGATCTTCCAGGAGGCCCAAAAAGTCCTTGCTCTGTACAGTCTCATCCAGGAGCAATTTTTTTTTTTTCAACTTTGTAGAATTCCAGGTCCCTATGTAAGTCACAAGACCCATCAACGGTCATTGGGAAACAAGCGGAACAGTCGCTAGATGCATTACAGCCGAGGGCCTTGAACACAGGATTTCTCCTATCTAATACCCATATAGGTCCTTAAGGCGAAATGTCAAATTTTTTAAATGGTGAAATAGACATTAAATTTACACTGAAATATGTTTATTTATGTAAGTTAAACATCATAGGAGGATTTTAAACCAGCTCCAGTCATCAGTCGCCACCTAGTGACAAAAATGAATTTTTTCAATGCCCTAATGTACATAAAGTATGGGGTCTGTTGCATGACTTTCAGCTTTCAAACAACTTGAAATATAGCTTAAAATGCATGCATTTCCTCTATTGTCATTCCGCAACACATTTTGAGTCATTTATAACACATAGTTTTTGCAATGTATTGTTCATTCGTCATGGCATTTGTTGCATGTGCTGTCTTTCACAGCATCCATTCTTTTGTTGACCTATTTTGCAAAATCTTGAATTAAAGGCTTTTTCATCTTGTTTAGTCATAATACATGAAATATAATTATTTTGTGGCCTAAGTACTGTATTTATTGCCACAGAAAGAAGTGGTCCAATGCCGGTGGGTGATACTTCAGACGAAAGGATTCCAATAAACCCACTGCTGAAACTGCCGCAACCAACAATGTATTTCCTGTATGTACTGCACTTGTTGACATGTACAGTAGTTCCTAATTGTGTTTGGGCCATTAAATTTCAATACAAAACACTTTGCAAGGTCTTGTGGGCCACTTAACAGCACTTTTTTCATGTCATTTTCATGCTTTGGAGATAGCCATGATTTCTTGCCATTATGCATGTGACTAATTAGCCTCGAATATTGATTAATTGAAACTTTTGTTGTGTCATTGAGCATGTGTGCATACAAATGGGTGTTGCCATGACTGGTGCATGATGTTTCGGTGTAATTTATGTGAACCGCTTAAGGTCGGTGGCATCATTTTCTGCCTATTAGCTGTACTGCTTGTAGCCCTGCTGATAAGGCCATTTTGTGTTGTTTAGGGGGTGTTGGCAAAAACAGCCATAACTCTGGGATCGATGATCAACCAGGTGTGAAACTTCACTTTGTGATAGGTGAATGTCCCATATACTTTGCGGCTTAGGCCAATTGGGAATCTGGTCCATTGACCTTCTATTGAAGGACGCATATTGGTATTTCTATGAAAATTAGTTTTGGTGCTGGGAAATGCCCACCGTGTAGACCTGTGTCACAATGCAAAGTCATGCATCACCAAGCAAAGCAGTGACGCAATTAAGTTAAATTTACGGTTGAATGAGCGCACATGTGCGTGCTGTTGTCATGGCGAATTTTAAGGTGTTTGGGGCAGTTTTAGTGTGGTTTTGAGCTATTCCAATTAGGTAGTAACTTGCTGGTGGGTGCTGCTGAAATTTATGTTGAAAATGGAGCAAAAAAATCAGGCTGTGTTTGTGGCAAAATGAATCGTTTAAGTGTCCAATCATTTGTGATTTTATGAAAGATCCATTTCATATCTACAAATTTTGATCAAAATTAGTCTCCGAAAAAATGGTTTAGCCACCCCCCTAGGGCCATTTGCCCCCCTGGTTACTCAATATTTTGGTTAAAAGAGCAACCAAAAATGGAACTGGATTTTGCAGAAAAATGAATCGTTCAACTACCCACTCATTTGCATTTTTTTGTAAGTTCCAACTCTTCTCTATGCGATGGCATCAAATTTAGTTGTTGAAAAAGTGTCAATGCCCTCCCCCAAGGGCTGGGTATACCCCCCTGTTGGTCATATGATCTTCCAGGAGGCCCAAAAAGTCCTTGCTCTGTACAGTCTCATCCAGGAGCAATTTTTTTTTTTTCAACTTTGTAGAATTCCAGGTCCCTATGTAAGTCACAAGACCCATCAACGGTCATTGGGAAACAAGCGGAACAGTCGCTAGATGCATTACAGCCGAGGGCCTTGAACACAGGATTTCTCCTATCTAATACCCATATAGGTCCTTAAGACAAACTAAAAGTCTTGAAACAGCCTCGTTTGGTGCTGCAACCTATTGACTACATGCTCCACTCGCCATTATGTCATACTAGGCAAGTATTTTGGACAAGCACAACATACAGAACATTAAACACTAGTTGGAAAATTCCAAAAACACCTAAAATGATAAACGAATCGAAACTATCGACAACCATACGGTGCATGTTAAATATTCCACATAGAAATCACTCACTAATAATCCCGCTGGCGTCACACATTCCAGGGCAAGCACATGGACTTTCAAGGATGAAATCCTGAAACAGTCTGTATCGTTAAGATTCGATCCTACGAACTTATTATGGAAAGAAAAGTTCAATCGGGATAACAGATAATAAAAAAAAACATTATTCCCGTATTTTTAACGCAAGCAGGAACGCCTAATTATGTGAACATTAATGAGGAAAGGTTTGTATTATCATGTTTGAAGGCAACTCACGTATCGGGTAACTATGGTTTCACCGATGAACTGAAGATTGTGTTCGGTTAGGCCGGGAGTGCAGATCAAGTACACGTTTGTTGCCCTGGAATTGGTAAAAAGTTGGTTACAAAGCTGTTAACTTATTTACTTGATTCCATGCGGGTTAAATAATTCATTGGTTCATAATTTATTTACAAACAACTTTGGAAAACGATTGCTAACCTTAAAAAACAGCATAGTACCACAACTATACATACAGGGTCGTCCCGAAGTAAAAAAAGTATTTTCTACACCATTGCTCATAAAAATCTTAGAAATAGGCAAGGTTTGGCAACCCAGGCTATATGTGACCATGCATAATGTTACGAAGTTAAAAAAGTTATTTTTCTTCAACAGCGCATATATTTAATGTTACTTTACAACGTGTAACCTGGGGTGAATCTTAATCCACACATTACCTGAGGTAGTCATATGAGTAGTAAGTAATCGCAAGACCCGCAGCGACGGAATAAGAGAAATCCTCATAGTATTGAGATCCAAGTTCGTACTCTTCGGAACTGCTGTTGCTTTGTTGCAAAACCTGCACATTTCAACATGGAACAGTCCGTTAGAGGGGTTTAAGCGACGGTGATTTCTATGTTTAGTATTTTTGTCCTATGTTTTTTTTACAGTAAAAACAAGGGCTTGCCAAACTTTATTGCTCGCTACCCTCTTTTAGAACAAACTTCACGCGCCCCTCATTGACAGTCATCTAATTTTAAGATAATCTGAAAAGTAATTTTAATAAAACGACTGAAAAACTGCGAGTCTAGATAAAGACCCAGCATTCGTGTATGGAGGCTTGGATTGTAAAATATTGCAGTCAAATATTGTATTTTGTGTTATCTTATTGAACTCTTCGCCCATAAAATTTGTCGTGCAATCCCTTATTTGGAAAACCCTGATGTAAACGACGTAGACATTAGGGCATCGAAAACAACTGAATTCCAAACGATAAATCGATAAAAATTTCTTGTAGTAATCAAAAGTCGTGACTTTCAACTCGGTCCGTACCGCTAAATTTGTAAACTGTATTGAATCGAATCCGATGCATGGGTTGTACGAATACAACCACCCGTCACCGCCCTCTAGTGTCCACTTAGGTGCTTCGTCAGCGGGAACAGCTAGACTGTTGAGATCGATGATGCCTGAACCGTCAAATGTTTCACATCTGAATTGCGTAGAAAGTTTTTTATATTCCATTGATGATCACCTTGTCTAAACCACGTGATCAAATTAACATGTTTAATAACAGATAAAGTATGCGATAACCAAAATGGTGAATCCCCTGGTTTTGCGTAGTACTGCTGTATTTTATTCAACAGAACAATCGCTTGGAATACCCTGGGTAGCGAGTTCGAACCCCAATGGAAGCGTGATGCTAAACTGTGGCCTAAAGTGAAATACAAAGTTGGATGTGATTTAGGAAATAAAAAATTTTCATCGGCTTTTCCATGCCATGGCATATAATGGATAAATTCCATGGACAACCTTATGATATTAAAGTTGAACAGATAATTATGCATGAATCACCTGCATTGGTCGATTCGTTGACAACGTTGCGAGAGAGACCGGGGAAGGAAAAGGCACGCGGCCACCACAATACCCAGCAGACAAGGATATTTCCTCATAACGGATACAGAGTGTCAATTAGCAACAATATAATAACACCAACACTTGCTTGTAACAGATCTGTACATAATAAATATTTACAATTCATTTTAATCCGAAATAACCGAATAACCATTTAAATCTTATCACGCATCACTTTCAACAATATTGGACCATTTTTTCCATTTTCACATCCCAACAAATAAATAATGAATGTACTTTTGTGCTGACTCTAAAAACAACTGGGGGCTCTGAATATAACGTATAGCAACGAAACCTTTCCATATCGACCCAGAATGAACAGACATATCGTGCAATTCGTTAATTGCGATGCAATGGGACTTTGCAACAATTCGTTAATTATTACTCTCGAATTTGTTGACCTTCCGCAGCGCAAAAGTTGTTATAGTTGCATTCGATAATTGAGTTACGCGTGAGATGACGCGGTTTCCTCGCATTATCCGCTGCCTCTGCCACCAGCAAGAAAGCTGCAATGAAAACAAATAGAAAGGATTATTACCCAACATTATACACATTACTCATATAAACCAATATGTTGGGAAATGGGAAGGTAATGTTTTCACCCAACAGGAATGATATATGACCAAACCACGACCACCAAGTTTTTCATGTCACAGCAGAGAAAAGTTTTAGTAGTATTCAAAATTAAAACAAAAAATTATTAAAATAATTTAGCAATAGAGCCAATAATGTTTTTTATAGTGAGCTGCAGACAAGGGCCCTGTATCGACCTAACAGGTCTCATCAGTGCAGCTATATGGTGTGACTTACAACGATCTTGCCACCTAAATAGCAGGATGGCGCCTATTAGTTCAAAACAGTGGCCCTGTCAACAGCCCACCATTAAATAATTTTGCTGTGTTTGAACCGATGTTTCGAGGGCAGGATTCAACACACTGTGGCGGTGAAACGTGTTCTGAATTTTGCACCTTTGGATGAATTACCCGCCGCAAATGAAGCTTTTTAACATTAAAACTATTCATGAAACACCATAGTGGCAGGTGCAGATGTGCGTTTGTTTTCATAGCGCATCACACTGTAGCTTTCAGCAGCACATCGAATAAGTATCAGACTAGGTCATTATTTGTCCCAACAAATGAAATATTAACCCAGGATTTACATCAAACAGTCGAAGCTAGGTCGCATCGTGCACGTCCGGTTTGAGTTGCTTCTCTGTTTGTTTACTACTTGTCGCTTCTGACTCGTTGCAATCTTTCTCATGTTTACGTGATTCAGGCTTTCCATCTCTGAACATTAACATATGTTGAGGTAAGAGGTGGGAAGACCTCTAACTCATCCCCACTTCCCAGTACACGCAGCAAAGCGAGTCAAGGAATTACTCAACGCCTTTTCACAAGACTTTGCTGAAATCCACGCATTTTTGTTTGTATTGAGTTTCGATTTTCAATCAATACAAAAGGTTACAACCATACGTTGATAATAATCACACAATAGAAGTCAATTGCACACCCTCGTTTTCAATAATACAAATGTCATATCGAAAAATATAAAGTAAATTATATCCAAATGTTTAATTACCAGCAGTATTGTAATCATACCGAAATTTTGACTCAATTTCATGATAATCAATTAAAAAAAGGTGGTTACGTTAAACAATGTTGAAACTATGTTGAACAGCAATATTTTTGTTGCATCTTTATTAGTAGAAATCCTACTGTTTACACATCTGCATCATTGTTGACAACGTAAATATTACCATCTGCGTCATTTCCGGTGTTCGAAAAATTTTGATTCGAGAACGACCGGTTGGACGAATCGCTTTTGACCGGTGTTGGTGACGCAACAAAGAACTTTATAACGATGTAAACTCCTGCAATAATGACAACCAGAATGAGGTCGTGAAATATCAAACTGACCAAATCGAGTCCGACTTGGTTCCAGTTAAAACCGGTTTGATCCGGTTTTTTGGTTGGATTGCTTCCAGTTGTTGATGCCAAACCGGTGGTTGTTGTGGTTAAGGTTGTGGTGGTCGTTGTGGTTGTGGTCGCCACTAAAAACGAAATTAACACAAGGTCATTTTCCGGAACTATATTATTTAGGTTGTATGATACAACACATCATCAAAGTTACAAATCACAATAAAATTGTAGCTAAACTGGGTGTTTTGGCACTTACCCGCAATGCCGTTGTCATCGCAACCCCCAGGACAAGCGCAAGGTCCGGCAAGTATAAATTCCTGCAAAGTATTTTGGGTTTTAGAACTCAGCTTTAGGGTTTTGGGGAAAGAATTAGGGGATTCCCATAAGTTGTTACTTCGCTGTCGTTATAAAAAACCTCAATACGATAGAGTTTGTGCAAGTTTGGGTTACTGGATAAAGATGAATGCAAAGTTCATGGACCAACTTACGTATTGCAGTGTGATGAGCTCCCCAACAAATTCCAACTGGTGTTCTTCAGCATAGAGATCACACACAAGTAGAACACGAGATGTTCTACAATATTTAATACAGAATGATTTTGCAAAAGATATTTGATCAATAATTTGAAGTTTCATGAATAATATTTCGCTACTACAAAAATCTAGTAGTCATATGCAAGATTTGTTTGTTGTAGGGTTGGAAGCCAGTGTACAGATGCATATTTAAACATTGTTAAACTCCAATACAGAAGCAACCTTTTCAAGTCGGCTGAAGTGTAGACAGCAGATGTTCCACTAGAGGTCGTGGTCTCAAATACTTCGTTACTCTGGACACCGAGATCATATTCCAAGTGCGTTTCGTTGATACGAACCTGGTGAACCTGAATGAAACGATGGGGATTCTGTTTAGTTTCAACTCAAGATATTTCTGTAAAACTGGTTACACTGACTAAAATTATTTTTTGTTAAAACTCATATTCAGGTGAAATGGACGCATTTAAACAAGACAAAAAAATCACTCTAATGCCAAGACAGGTGTAAAGTGTCATCAGCTTCGGAAACCGAAAATCCACTGATTCAGATGCTGTTATACGTCTTCCATGGACTATGTAACTTATAGGAGAAGCTTGTCTCACTACATAGCAGGGCATGTTACTTATTTAGCAAACAGCAAATTAAACATTGCAAACGTTTTAAAACATTTTAGTCATTAATATCCGTATGTTGGTCTTTCTGAATTTTCCAACTCTTATTTAAGCAAGAGCTTCTACCGCCAAGTCGGTGAACTTTTCGCTTGTAAATCCTCCACATGGATTGTAGGAATATTCGAACTTGTCGCCACCGTCTATGGTCCACCGTGGGGCGCCGTTCGTGGACGCCAAACTCCTCAAGTTTATCTCTCCGCTCTCATCCGACATCGAGCACCTGAGAGATTTACATCACAAAGTTGGACCCAAACAGTTGTCGATTGTTTGCCTCACCTGCATTGTCCGGTTTTCACACACTCCTGACCTTCCACGATTTGACCTTGAAGCCACACGAGGCTTAACGTCAGATGTGTTACAACAGTCCTCAAACGTAAAACTCTCATTTGTTGATTTTTTACAGCACTGGTCTTAGTTTTTGAAACAATTAAAATAACTAAAAATTAATAAAAATCTAAATCATCTAAAACTGCATTTCCGCATTCCTCTCTTACTTATTCCTACATGCAGCTTTCCATTAAGTCAACCTATGGCTCGGTGAACAGTTAAGTTACAATGTAGTGTTGCAAGCTTGCAGAGTACGCATGTTGTAAAACACATCGTAAATTTAAAGACAAACCAAACAAAGCAACTTATTGTACCTGAAGGATTGGTAATATTGCATGGAACCATCAACCAACAGCAAATAAAATGCTTGCCTTTAATTTCTTTGTGCTTGTAGTCTCTTATTTACTTATCATATGATCGTTAGATGATGTTTTTCTTTGCGTTGGGAACATTATGAGTTTAAATGTGAAGATAAACATTAGGTCGCGAACAATAGAAAATTGAGGCAACAATGAAAGTTGGTGACCTCGAAATAACATCAAAGTGCCATTGCAGCACAAATGACCCCAGGGTGACATGGATCGGAACCACTGATCTAAACATGCTAGGATTAATCTAATTTTAATTAACCGCTAGATAGCGCTAAGTATAAACAAAACCAATGGCTGGAAAGTGGTTGGGAGGGAAGACCCGCAAAAGTACATAACCTGACGATCGGCTTTTGAGAACTGGAAAACCAGGGTTAATCATAACTGAAACTGATGCTTTGTTGCTACATTCTCACAAGCAGATTTGAAAAGCAAAGATCGACGTTTAATTTTAGCGTTTCTCCCAAATTTGAGTTGTTAAGCGCTCTGCTCTCCAACCTTTTCCACTGACGTCACACATTCAAAATCCGGCGTCACACCTCAACCTAAGACGCAAGAGTTCTGACGTCTTAATGGAAGTAGTTACAAAAATGCAGTCTAGGTATAGCGTTTGGATAAGCCTAAACGAATTGTCCAACTGTGACAACGTTATATATATTGCCAGAAATTGAAGGTGATTATTTTTGTCAAATATTTTCAAATATAAATGGTTTCCCCCTTTATTTACACAGCTGCGTATCTGGCAGTATCTAGCAGTACACCGGTTGTAGGAATTTACGATAAAAATTAATTCGCAAAAATCATTGTAATGTCTTATTACTGTGGAAGGTCCACAACACATCCGCGTGTTTAGAACACATTAACATTTGCCAAATGGTCCGAGGTCAGTGCAGCGGTTTGGAAGGTCAAGCTTTCGCGGTTTTGGAACGAGACACGAAAACCCTCCTTCCCACTATTTCCAAACCCGGCCGGTGTTTTCAGCCGACCATGAAGGCGCCCGAGGCCGCTTGAATCCACGTGTGCGCTCATGCGTCACTCGCACCCGCACACACGCGTAGCGAGCAATTCATTGTGGAAAGAGCTGGACCCGAAACACTGCTTTGTGGTGGGTAGACTCTGGTGTGTAAGTCGAGACGGTGAAGGAACCGTCTTTTGGTGTCTACCTGGCCGACCCACATTCTCTATCCACCTTTTTTCTATCGTCATCGTTTTGTTTGCTGCTCAAGGAAAACCATCCAACTGTAGCGTGTGGCGAAGTCTGTGATATTAGGTGGTAACAGTGGTTTAGTTTTAGGAGGTTGTAAGACAACTGCAACTTATCTTCGAGATTGAGAAGCGACTGCTCACAAACGTCCTTGCGATAATTAATGGTTTTTGGAAGATAACGATATTATTTATTTGTTAATATTTGTTATTGCAGTAAATTTTGTGTCAGTTTTGTGATCAGCTGCGCGGGTGTTGTTTGAACGAACCTCTGTGCTTTAGAATGTATTTTTCCACCTATATTCAATCAGACCACAGATCTCTTAAGTTCAAGACATGATCGGGAAGTTGTGTCAGATGCCTTTGGTAAAAACGTGATGTATCGGTTTGCTGATGCGTTGTTGTTGTTATTCAAGCCAATTGCAACTGACGTTCAGGCGTTCGTATATAGTTAAAAATGCAAACGACATTTTTATATCTGCATTTTAGTTAAATTTGTTTGCCAGTGGTTGATGTGTAAGTTACATGTGGATATCAACAACCTCTTTGACGTTGTTAAAATGTTTTAGTGGTTAAGGCATGGTAATGTTCCTGCTTACATTACCGCAAAAAAACGTGTAGAATTATAGACTTACAACGTGTTGTGACTATTATTCGTTTGTTTTGAGGCGTAAGGCCAAATGTCACTTCAAAACTTAGACAGATTGTTGCAGGTGTTTGACACAAAAGCGGTCGTTGTTAGGTTGTAATACGTCTTGGGTCATTACAAGATTCTATCACAATCAGTTTGTGAGTATTGCGGTACAGGAAACTGTACTACCGATGTATTTGTCGCGTACTAGGTGATGAATCGGCTAAAACCGGGCTTACAAAGTCGCGTGTGTTTGCCAACAAGTGTAAAAAATACTTGACATTCCAGACCATAGATAAGTGACCTGCTGCACGTCCCACCATGGATGGATTTGAAGTTGGATGATTCATTACTAAACTGGTTTAAACGATGTCTGCAAATGCAACCTTTTGTGTACAGTAAATGCTTTGTAGTAGATATTATGCTTTGCCAGAAAGGCAGGGTAATTTTTTTTTCAGTTTAAAGCCCGTGTACCATATTTCGTAATCTTACTACAAGTCTAAACGAATTTATATTTATGCGACGTCATTTGCAACCAAGTTTTAGACATATGGGATTGATTTGAAGATAGTTTGTAGTATATGACGATTTGCCAACAGAAGAAAATGAAATGTATGCTGTAAGGGTGCGTGATTGTTTCAAACAATTAGGAGATTCGAAACTTGGCACAAAAAAGCATTGTCCTATAACAATGACAACGCTTGTTGTAAACGAATTAATCTATTTAGCAAATAAATGTAATAAAACAATAGGCTGTCAGCATATAAAAACTGCTGCCTACAACTCCCAGAAGACGAAAACACCCCAACTGTTTGGGCAGCGTGACGCAACAGTCGCAACAGTGACGTAAAGAACAAAACACCCGCTGTGTGTTAGTATGGGGTGCCTGTTCAGTCCAGCATTTGGCGAGAATTCCCTGAAGTTTATGACGACTTTTTCTTCAACAGGTGCCGAAATATGGCGTAGTTTTGAGCAGTTGTAGATGTCTGGCAGGTATTTCCGAACATGTAACTGGTTTCGTTTTGGAACGTACAGTGCGATGGTGTGCGGCGACCATCTCGCAAACACCTTCTTTATGTGCTTGTCAGGTTAAAACGCTTACAGTTTTGCATTTTATTGTTTGTGATAAGGTTTATGAGGTTGAAGCAGTGGAGAAGCCAACGGTCCGGTAACAATCGAACGGCTTGTGTGTTCCAGATAGTCATGAGGAACTTAAATTTAGTGAACTTATTCATTTATATTATTATATTAAGAAATCTTACCCAGTATACGAAAGCACTATGGTTTATGTTTTGGTGTAAATTCATTCGCTCCGGTAAGCAAAATTCACCACTGGATCTATTCAGCAATCAGTTATTTGTCATCATCACAAACCGAAACTCATTCTACGAACAGGGATGGCAGTTGATTGTGTGACAAAACCCCACGACATACATGCGTAGGCTGGGAGAAAGGGTGTGGTGTGTGTTGTAATGCTTGGATAGTGACGTTCTACTCAGTTTAAATAACCTTATTCACTTTGCACACTTACCAGTGGGCCAGGTGTTGGTGATGTAACAGCACAGAATTTGGCGGATTAGCGCTGATTTTTGCTTGAATTATTAATTGTGCTGCTTTGTCGAAAGGTTACTGACATTCACGGTGATTGTTATGCGTTGTTTGCTGTGTGCATTTGGATCTCAAGGTTTTGTTGGCAGTAACAAGAGAGTGTATATTACGTTGATGCTGTAAGATACAAGTTAAACCAAAGTTGTCACTGTGAGAGATGTCATTTAGGTCCAGTGGTTTATTAAATTCGTAAAAGTCTATTTGTAAAACCCTCTACAGTTATTTCAGATCAATTTTTATGTTTTTAAATCTCATTTTGACAACAAAACCCTACTTTCACTGAAATATGGGTTAACAATATGAAGAAAATTAAATTGGTTTGGAATTACTGGAAACCCGCTGTGTTATTCCACATCAACAGCACTAGACAGCCGTAAAACGCCATTAAATAAATCGAAGCATTGACAACAAAGCGCTGGAAAATGGGGTATGACGTCATGAAATTGTGGTTCAAAATTACCACCAATTTTGGTGTAGGGTTACTGTGTTGGGAAGGAAGTTATTTATGTAGGAAAACGCAAAGCACTGCAAATATTTTCTTTTGTCGACGGTAAAATTGTTCCTACGTGTAGTTAAACGAACTTGTTTGTGTAAGTTTTGTTCTGATGAATCTTACAATAAGTTGCGAATATATTTAAAGAACAGTCGTACATGCAGTCTGTATTTGTCGTATGTAAATTTAAAACGTGGAACCCTTAAACTGCTCAGATGAACATTGCACGGTGTTTTGAAAACGTAGCTATTTGAACCTGTTTATCGGTCCATTGTGGATTCTGGACTCCCAACACTCTCCGCAAATGTGGGAAAATTGAATCCAAGCTGTTTTTGTTTTGAAAAACCAGGTTTGAATCAGCAGGTTTGATGATACTCCCAAACGAGTCACCAAGTCTTAATATATGACCATTTGTTTTGAATAACTTCAGGAGTTGGTTAAGTTTGAATACTAGTAGCATGGCAGAACAGCAACATTTCATAATTAGCGACAAAACTTTTGTATTTTCCTCAATTTTAGGGAATTTCCCGCTGCACCGGGGTAACTACCGGTCACAGCTGGATAGATTGGTGGCAGGAGAAACTATAGCGGTTTGTGAGAGTATTTCTGAGACAGAGGATTAAGTGTCCCGTCGGGAGATTAACTGACGGCCTCCGACGATGTTTGTGACAAGAAAGAATTGAGCGACAACCCGAAATTGCTGCTGCTGTGGTAGTGAAAAGATCAATATTTGTTGTAAGGTCAAAGTCGCGCAGTTCGCACGTTTCAAATGTTTGCACTTGACTCACAAGTTGACTGTCGAGTATTGCCAAACGTTGGGGTCGTTATGATTGTGCTTTATTAAGCTATGCAACCTGTTGTTGCCATGTGTGGTTTGACATGCAGTAAATCATTTGACGTTGTGTGATGTTTTTTCTCTATGTCCAAGGACAATATTTCACGTAATATTTGCGAAACTGTTTTGATATGTGGTATATATTTGCATGATATGGTTTAGATAACGGAAAAACTTATTTTAGTTCGGCCTAAGGTAAAAACCAGGTTGTGAATACAACGGAGCAACGAAAAACTGATTCAAAACTCTCTGTGATTGATAACTATATATGGTTGTATGCCTTCAGCCATTTGATCAGAAAATCCGAATTCAAACGCATATTTCATTTGCTTGTTTACTCGATCAACTGCCCATCCTCCACAAGGAAGTGGATGCCTGCGACTTCTACGATAGTAAAACCCATCGTATTTCCCGCTGGTCTGCGGCGCAGTGCATCGTAAAAGTCACAAAACATACACAATTCACCCACCAGCGCACATAGATGTAGCTACGTCATTGTACAAATAACGAGCGTACCCAGGCGGGTTGTTTCTTTGTGCTCCCTCGTTTTCACGGTTGGTTGCGCGCTCTTAGTAAACGAACAAGCGCATTCCGTTATGCGCTGCTCTCGCCTCGGGCTTTATCTCGCTGTTGAAGCCAATAGGATCGCGTCTTCGTTTAAATCGCGCATTCTTTCTCTCCTTAACCCGCTTTCGAAGCTGCTCTGGTCGCCGTTTTTGCTATGGGTGTGTTCGCTGTCGCAGTCACATCGATCGTAGAAAATGTGCAGATAGAAGCTTTGAAAAACTTTTAAAATCTGCATTTGGGGGGGTCGTTCTCGGCCAGGTTGTGGGCGCGTTTATTGATCGGGAATCGTTTTTCCGCACAAGTTCTCAACTAAGGTTTTGCTAATGTACAGTTGTCAAAAGGTCGCTTAAGAATCAATGTTAAAAGCTCGTGCCGTGGAAGTCCTCGTTATGCGGTATTACAGAAGCGTTGTTTTGTATTTGATAATATTTGTGGTGTTTGTCAGAAAGCATAGAGGTTTGTTTGTAATTTCAAAAACCACGTAGCATTTTGAGCAGATAATTATAGTGGGCAATGTTTAAACTTAAGGGAATAGAAACTGGCATAAACTTCTGAATATTTCATAATTATCAAAAGGAATACTTTTTGTTATCAGTTTGCAAGTGAACAGATTTATAATAAATCGTTTTTACTTTGAAATCCATTTTTATGATATTCAGTTCAAAATAAACTGTGCAGGTGGATTAGTTGTTTCATTCCAAACTTATGTTTCATATTTGTGTCAATAAAAATTTTATATTTTTTAGTTTGGTATTGATGTGCCAAAGATTTTGATGATATTTTCTCATGTCTTGCCAATAAACCTATATGACATTTGCTTGTGGAATATACAACTGTAATAAACTTGCCTTAAAGTGTCTTGTTTACTTTCTTTCAATGTGTCAATAATACCTACTATTCAGTTTGGTTTTCAATCATTATTGTAAACATCTTATTATTTAGAAACAACTGTGCCGTAATGATCAGTGAGCAATTGTATTATTGTTGTCATGTTGTTGCTAACTATTATACCACACACAGTAACTCCACATTCCCCTGTGGGATTGTGGCTCGTGCTTAAACCTCTGTGGACCAAAACAATCTTAAATCTTGTTAAGTCCCTGACACATGTCTTGTAAGCTGATACCAATATTAAAGTTCAAATGTGTACATGTGTAAGATTGTTGCTGTGACTGAAATATGTTGAGCAATCAACATACATAGTTTCTCAGTGCAAGCTCAAAGCTCCGGCAAATGCCTTGTATTATATAAATGTGAAGTTTATTTGGAACCAAATGCTTTTTGAACCAAAAAATAAAACTTTGTCCATTGTCTAGGTTTTTTCTCTTAATAAGCTGTCATAGACCTGTTTGTTCTGTATATCAAGGAACTGTACACAAAAATCTTTAAGGAAGGGGCTGCACAAAAAGGTTGGTGAAACCATTTTGTTTGAACAATCTGAACTGCTTTCCTCTGTTTAATCGAGGAAACTGTCCGAGGAAATTGCCTTTTACTTATGGTTTGACAATTTCCTGTATTGGTTTGTTTAGTCAATCTAGGGTTTACACTGATGGTTTCTCAGCTGATTAAAAACCACAAGGTTTAGCGATTTCTGTTTCGATCAATCTAGACATTTGCAAAAGTTGCTAAAGTTTTGATGCCCATACATCTACACGAAATAACTAATTAGAATGTTTGTAATTTTATGTGCACCTCTATCATCTATCATGTGTTTGTAATCTGCAATACTTTATTACTTAATAATTATGTGTTTGTGGTTCTAGGCATACCACAGTCTGAATTATCCTTTGGTAAATATGCTATAAACAACTTGGTATTCTACGCTTCATGGCAGAGCAGTGTTTGAAGTCACGTTAAACATTGACCAGCAGCAACTCCTCTGCAAATACCCAACCTTTCAGTTTGAAGACTATAAAGTTTCAGTCCTTAGAAATTGTGCAAACGACCATTTTTAACTAAAGACAAATATATTTGTATAGTTGACTGTGAAGACATATTCAATAGCTCTGTTGATAGTACTAACATTTATAAGTATTAAAATTATCATTTAAAACCCTTGTATTTCTTTGTTGAATTAAATGTATTGGTTTCACTCTTTGTAACGCAAACGGCAACCAATCAAGTGTGGATCTCAAAAGCCTCAAATGATTATTTCCTATAATCCACATACACAGATTTTGTATATTTTTATTCAGAATGGATGAGCTTATTTGGCAAGAGCACACTTATGTGCTGGAGAAGGCCCCAGGGGTGGGGTTTGGAATAGCCGTCAGTGGGGGCAAAGACAATGTTGGGTCTCATTCTGGTGACCCCTCCATCATAATTTCTGATGTCGTGACCAAAGGACCTGCTGCAGAAAGACTCAAGTACGACATATCTAAAAACACTGATTTGAAACCCTGTTATTGATATGGCATATGTTTCTATCATTGTAAGAGTCAACTTAACTGTGCTTAAAATATTCCTGAGTCCTCTTAAGTGCAGCAGTGAAAGGGTAAATTGGTTTCAGAATCTGAACGTTCATCTCAGCAATATGTTCCCTTATAATGTGATAAAATAATGTATAAGATGCATCACAGTGATAAATTTATAATTACTCTAATGTACTGCTTGTGTTGGTCCCTTGCATAACTTGTTGACCCATCAATTAGCACTTGGTGTTTAAAACATTTAAGTAATGAATTGGTGTTTTTTTCTTCTTGACGGAAACTTATGTGATTAGTTAGTCACTGAAACAAAACTATACTAATGTTGGCCTGAACATTGCTGTTTTTAATAGGCTTATATTTAATTTTGTTGTTCCTTTAAGACAAAATTCAAAGTAGATTTATCTTTTTTAGAATCAACGACATTGTTTTGCGCGTCAATGGCAAACCAATGTTCAACATGGTGCATTCACAAGCTGTACGAGAACTTAAAAATGCTGGGCAAAGAGTTGAACTGGTAAGATTAACTTAAAACAAATACAGCTGCAACCCACAATATGTTAAATTGCACAATAAGTTGCAGTTTGTTTAATAAATATGTTATTTGGTAGAATTTGTGTTACACCTACAGGGAGTCTCTAGCTGTTGTATTTATAAACAATCACTATATTTATACTTGCCCTACATATTTCTCCCTGCCCCTGTGTGAGTCATAATTTGTTCTGTGATGTAATAAATGAACCGCTCTGGAATGTGGTTGTTACACCAACTCATGAAGGGCAATTGTTTTCTCACTATCACCTTTGTTTGGTTTTCAACTGAAAGTACACCCCCGGCTCTGTGACATCACACTGCCAATTGTGATGAATAGCCTTTATTTAATGGCCCACCCATTGAATAAATTGGCTACAAAATCATTGTGTCACCAGCAAAGTCAAAATAGCTTGGGGCATTCTTTCTGCATAGCATTGGAGGTATAATTGTTGGCCTGTGCTGCATATTTTGCCCTAGGCTACAGTAAAGTAATTAGCTTGGCACTCTTGTATCTTTCAACTTAATGAATTTTAGCTATGGCTATTAAATATGAAAGGCAAGTCAATTATGTTTTTGTTGAAAGGCACTGTCCCTGCTGTATACCAAAAAAAAGTAAAATGCTGTACCCTTACTCATTTACTTTTTTTTTATCATGTTTATTACATATAAATATCCTGCGATGCAATTATCAACAGTTTTTAAATTTTGCTCTATACTATTAACATCTTGTACACTTTCCATGTATTTTGTCTTGAGTTTATTGAATGCAGGATACCATGACTGTGTAACTTTAACACCTCTTGACCAATTCTATTTTCTTGCAGACGATCAAACGCAAAGTGGTGGTTCGTGTTGGAAGAGAAACTCCTCCACCAGGACGACTCAGCAGAAGCAGAAGTCGCGACCTTGACACACTTCCGCGTCATCGCTCCCGAAGTCGTGACCTTGACCGATCCCCTGATCGAAGAAGACACAGATCTCGAAGTCGGGATCTCGACACTTCACACAGGAGGCATCGGTCGCGAAGTCGTGACCTCGACTCACCGAGGAGCAGTCGGGATTACAGACGTCACAAGTCAAGGGATTACAGCAGGAGTAGAAGTCGAACTCCTCCGAGAAGGTGAAAATTGTTTTACGAACGGAAACATGAAAAAGCCAAAAAAACTTGTTTAGATTTGTTGTTCATTAAAACGTTTCCTAAAGAATTAATAAGTTGTTGCATATGTCATTTTGTATTGATTTATACTTTGATTAGTTGTTTATTTTGTAATGTTTTTTATGCATGTTTAGCAGCAGGAGACGGAGAAGTTACACTCCTTCACCTTCAAGATCCAGCAGGAGAAGCTAGTGAGCGTTTACATTTATAAACAATATTATATTCATCATGTTTAAATGTAGATAACTTTAAAAGCTTCTGTATCAATTTATCAAACATGTTTTCTTCCAGTACTTTTTTGAGTTCCCAGTGCGAAGTTTTGTCATTTTTAAGATTAAAATTTGTGCAAGGCATGTTTCACCAAATTAAAAACATTTATGATTTTGATGGAATGCAACTATTTCGGTGACTACTGTACATCAAGACCGATTAGATTACTTTGTTAAACTTCACACATCACAGCTAACCTAATTTTTATTGTGCAGTGGAAGCAGTCCATCTTATCGCAGAGGTCGTTCAAGGTCACGTTCAAGGACACCTCCACGACGAAGGTAATCAAAAAGCCCTGTTTGAATATGTAGTGGGTTGACAAATTTTCCTACTTAGATGTTTTGAGGTTACTCAGTGTCGAGGACTAACAATTCTACTTAATTTCAGCCGTAGTCGCAGTTTCTCTCCCAGCAGTCGAAGCATCACGCCACCACCTCTTGCTTCTGTGCCGAAGATGGAAAAACACAAATCTGTTGAAGACTTGGTATGTTTGACATTGTTGCATGTTAAGCTTGCAGTGAACGTCCACATGTCTACGAACTTTCATTTTGGTGTTTGCAATTTAAGTGATCGTGTGGGTCATAATGTACTGTATTAGATAAAAATGTCTGATAGCATGTCGGTGTCATGGCCTGTAGACCGGCAAGATTTCATTTGTGGCAAATATATTAAATCATTTTATATTGTTTGTCAAGAGTCAGAAAGTCACACTTGTCACAGAATATATGAATGGAATTTTATTGCAGTGTTGTTGAACACGTGCCTCTATAAATTGACAAAACTCACAAACCTGCAACTCCAAATTTTAAATTGTTTTCCATCTTTTTTCTCAGAGATCAACTTCCCCACTTTCTCCGGACCCAGATAATGCAACTTCAGACGGGGATTTTATGGTGTTTCCCGTCAAGAACCGTGAACCGAAAACTGTGGTGCTGAAGAAAACCCGATGGAACAGTGAGTGCAGAAATAAATATCATAAAAATATTCCACTTTATTACCTCACAAAGGCTCCAGCATCGGAAACTTACAATGCTCACTGGATAAAGTAGTTTCTCAACTTTTTCTTGTTTAATAGTATTTTATTCATCTGTCTCTTGTGCTCTGTTAACCTATTTTCATTGTATTCAGACTCGTATGGATTAAAACTGGGAACCCGGATTTTCATTCAAGACATTCAGCCTGGGAGTCTTGCTGATAAAAGCACTGAAATTACTTCAGGCGACACTATATTAATGGTAAGAACTTGTTTACCCTTTTTTCATGTCTTTTTAAAGAGTTTTAACACGGTTTTCGGTTGACAGCCTGTCAGGGTAGCTTGGTTCACTGATTCTGTATAGTTTCTATTTCACCTGAGATTTTTCAAGGGTGCGAAGCCAACTGTGTTTTTCAGCTAAACAAGCATATCGCAAATATTAACTACTTTGCGTTGTTTTGAAATTCTCAAACTTGTTTAACACTACATGCTTCAAAAGAATCATCTTATTATCACTGTGAATGGATAAAAAACATTTGTTTAGGCTTTAAAGTTGCCATGACCTTCGAAAAGCCAGATATTTGTAAAAAAAAATGTATAGGATTTATGTGTTTCTGTTTAGTTTCCGGTGTTTTAATGTATATGTGGCATTATACATGGGGTATCTAATAATTTGCCGCATATGAAAACCTTTTCAGATTAATGGTCGCAATGTGGACAACAAGACTGTTCAGGAGGCGATCCAAATCATCGGGTTGAGCAAAGACAAAGTGACAATGTTAGTGAAGAAACAAGATGGTGGAACTGTGTCGATTCCTGCCGATCGTTTCCGATCCAACTCTGCACCGGCGCCCGAAGATAAACGCAAGGATGAAAGTGAATCTGATGGTAAGTTCAATCTTGTCAGATTATTGTTAGTTTAAACTGTTGCAGGACTCCTCAGTAGAGATATCATTGTGTGATTACAAATGGAGTAGTAATGTTTTCATTGTTTTTTGCCAAAATGGACACCTGATTCACATGTAAACAATTGAACTTTTGAATGGTAGAATATTTTCCCATCACACAAAAACTATAAAAGGAGTTTCAGACATGTCTGTTGTTAAATTATGATTATTTAATCACACTTTGTTGTTAGCAGATGAAAGTCAGCCATCGAGGAGAAGCTCTGTGTCAAAAGAATCAGACCACCCACCTGCGTAAGTAATTGTTGTAATTCTTCTCAAAAAAAAACACATTTCCATTGTGTCCAAAAAGTACAATGTTATCATGACCACCAATCGTAATATCAACACATCTTGTGGGTAATTATGTTGTAAAGGTTTATGACAGAAATAGATGGACCAGAATAATGATGTAAATTACTATTTACCGCATGGTCGATTAATGCTCTGCAAATATGGACTTGTTGAATCCATGCAATATTGTTGTTATTATTATGTGGTATTGATCCAATCAATAACTGCATTATAATGTATTGGATGTTAATCCACGTCTCGAAAAACTTATTATAAATCTTACATCACTCCATATTCATATTCCAGTCAAAAACATAATGAGGTTTGGTGTATTAGCTTCTCTAATAAGATCTATCAATAAATGTTACAAAACTGAGCTATCTACATGTTATTTACCAAAAGTTATTGCTTTGGATTTGAATGTAGGTGATAAACCAGGGCTTCCCAAATTATGGGTTGCAACCTTAGAGTCATGTAAAGTAATTTGGGGCTGAGGGAACAAACTGTCTTTTGTAGGCGAAATTCCGTATTTCACACTTTTAGCTGTGTGCTGGTGATTGCAGAGACAAACTCTTTTTGAACTGAGATTGCAGATAAATAAGTTTGGGAAACCCTGTTTTAAGCAACCAACTTCTTCAATGAGTTAATTAATCTGGTTAATCATGTGTGACGGTATCACTGGTTTTGCAACAAGTTATTTGCACACAATGAGCAACTATATTAAAAAAAACTACATTCTTGCAGTGAACCAGCTCCACAACCTGTTGCCAAGACAACCAAACAATTTGCCGGAATCAAAGTACTTCCCACCGGCTCTGCAGCGCCACCAGCTGACTCTTCTTCGTCAAGCAGTGACAGAGGAACTCCAGAGCCAGCTCCAAGAAGCAAATCTGAAATACCAGAATATTCAGTGCCACCCGGTGACGAGGAAGATGATGGTCCAGTTCTTCCGTAAGTTGCATAGAAATCAACTTTCCTGTGAGGAGTATTTCATGCTGTCATACAAGGCAGGATCAGCCCACTGTACAGGCCCTAAGTTAACTATATCGGGAAAGTGGCTGATCCAGCTTGGCTGCAATGCTTTATTTTTCAACCAAGCTTACCATAGGGCAAAAGTTTAGGTTCTTATTTATTTGCTAAATATTTCTCAATGAAGCCAGTAATTAATTTTAACTGGTCATAGATTATAAACAATCACATTTTGAACCATTGGTCATATTTGATCACTTTTTATACAACAAGGTTCTTACAAGCCAATATCCCCTACTACAATATCACTGGTATTTTGTATTACGCCATGCTGTTGCATCACAGACCCACTGCTCGTCACATCAACTTCACCAAAGGCAAGAATGTTGGAATTCGACTTGCCGGTGGAAATGACGTTGGAATATTTGTTGCATCCGTCCAGGAAGGAAGTCCTGCTGCTAAACAGGGGTTGAAGATGGGAGATCAAATACTGTCGGTGAGTATGTGTGATAGTGATGAAAATTGCTGATAATGTTTGTCAGTAAGTTGTTTCTGTAAATAGTTGCATCAAAAATATTGTATATGGGGAAGGCAAGCATTCCTTTGTCCACTCCACATAACTATTTTTGATAAAGCTTTAATACATACATATTCCATGATATTTTATATCGTAGAGATTTATTCACTCCTATTTGTTTGCTCCCACATATTATTGACCATATTTTGCAGTAAGAAATGTCATCACTTCATGTTAAAGATTTCTATGTGAAGTTAATAATTTATCACTTACCTGTATGTTGTTGTGTTGTTCGAGAGGTTTTTTAATAATTAATGCAATGTGCAGGTAAACGAAATCAACTTCCGCAACATAATCCGAGAAGAAGCAGTCCTTACTCTCATGGGATTACCAACTGGTGAAGAAGTGAGGATAATTGCTCAGCCTCAACCAAAAGGTAAAACCATAAATAATTCTATTGTCACAAAGTTGTTGATTTTATTTTCCCATTTCTTGCTCGGATGGAAAGTCTTCGTGCAATACTTCAAGCGTGTAAAAAGCTGAAATACTTATTTCAGTAAATTGTGAACTGTCTCCCATTTAAATCATGTGTATTTTAGTTGATACTTGGTACATATCCATCATTAGAGCTTTGTTTTCATATTAGTTCATCTTGTCTCAGCACAAACAATAAAAATTACTGCACACACGACACTGTCTCAATCTACTAGGACTCATCCGTGCAGCTTTAAATATTTATCTGACAAGAGGTCCAACCAAAACTGCACTGATGAGACCGTTTGTGTGGAAACAGTGGCCATCTGTCTACTGCCCTCTATAAAAAAACAATCAACTATTTTGCTCAAAAACAACCATAACATTTCCATCACACAGTTTACCAAAAAATCCTGGAGCATGGAACCGGGGACTCGTTTTACATCCGCACTCATTTCAAATACGAGAAGTCGGGAACTCACGAGATGTCGTTTAAGCAAGGGTCAGCGTTCAGAATCAGCGACACTCTGTACCAAGGCATGGTCGGATATTGGCTTGCCGTCAGGATCGGGAGGAACAACATGGAGATTGAAAGAGGGGTAATCCCCAACAGCAGCAGGTGTGGAAACTTGTACTTCGCTGCATAGACTTTAACCTTGAAAATTAAAATGCGAAGTTTCAAGTATTTTAAATTTTGGAATAAATCGTTAAGAACTGTCATATTCCACCCTATGAAGAATATGCAAAACTTAACAAGTCAACTTGGTACAGAGTAAAACTTGGCATTTTTGACCAAAATGTGATATTTTTTGTGAACAGAGCTGAGCAATTGAAGATGGTTCAGGATAAGAAGAAAGCTCAAATGAAAGAGAGGAACAAGGGAGGAATCGGAAGAAGGTTGATGAAGAATCAAAAAAATGATGGTCCTCACTTTTCTGCGGCCTCCTCCATGTTCCCAGCTTATGAAAGAGTTGTCCTTAGAGAAGGTTCAATTTCTCACATAGCTGTTTTTTTCATAGTTGTAATTATCAACCTTTGTTCTTACAGAAAACTAAGTTATCCTCAGATAAGGTTAAATTATCCACATACTGGCCAGTTGGCATTATCTACATCAAGATACATCTTTGGAGCTTTTGTTGCAAGCTTATTGCGTCAAACATTTTTTCCAGTGATAAATTCATGCAACCTTGTTGTGGCATACATTTTTTTCAAAATACAATTGTTTCAATACAGCTGGATTCAAGAGGCCCGTGGTTGTGTTTGGTCCTCTGGCTGACATTGCACGTGAAAGGCTGGCGGGAGACTATCCCAACATCTATGAAATCGCTCGTAAGTCACGTTGCTAAGCAACCCAACCTTGTTGTATTTATTTATTGTAGTCGGGTCACACACATGTTATTACATGGGACGTAAAATTACTTTTCTGTTTCAGGCAATGAAGGAATGCTGAGTGGACAGAAGTCCAATAGGAAGGGAGTCATCAGACTCAACACGATTAAAGACATCATCGAAAAGGTGCATTAAGTTTAAGTGAGATACAAAGTCTGTCTTCCTGGCCTAACACATAAAATTATGGTGTCGGCCAAATTACTGCAAGTAAATCTTTTAAAAAACTTTTTGTGAATCATTTTTTTAAATGCCAGCAAATCGCAATGCTAATTGTTCAGGTTTATTACTTAACAATGGCTTTGTTATCAGGATAAACATGCAATCCTTGATATCACACCGACGGCAGTCGAGAAATTGAATTATGCCCAACTTTACCCGATCGTGGTTTACCTCGAACCACAATCCAAGGTCGTCGTCAAAGAACTTCGACAGAAGTTGGCCGTCACTGATGTAGAGAAGAAGAAGAAGCCGGGAAAACTTTACGACCGAGCCGTGAAAATGCAACGTGGATATAATCACGTCTTCACTGGTAATACAACCTGTGTAATGTTTCTCACCATCCAAATGTGTTTTGTTATGTTTTTGATGGTGTTTACAAAAAATGGAAATTTGTTGGATCTTTTCAAACAAACTTTCTAGCTTCTGCATTTCAATATATTCCATTAATTTTTTACAAAAACTTATATTATATTTCATACAGATACAATCCGTCTATCAGCTGGTAGTGATGACTGGTACAGGAAATTATATTCCACCATCAAAGACCAGCAGAGTATGCCGGTGTGGGTGTCCGAAGACAAGGTAAGGCTAAGTAGAGTTTGGTTACTGTTTGAAGAAGTCACTCCTACAAACAATGATTTAATTCCGTCAGCAAGTTGGAGCGACCACTTGTGTAGCCAATCACTCAGCCTGAAAGTTTTCTTCGAAGAAGTTTGTTAAACTGTGCTAGGAAACTTTTATTGTCCTTGCTCTCCGACAGTTGGGAGGGGGTGGAGAGGAGGACGCGGAGGGAATCACCGTTCCTGGTGATGATGATCAGTTTTCGTATGTTTCCGCTCCAGCGAGCGACTACAGCGTCACCACCGTTGGCTCGGAGATGTTGAATAATTCTCGCATGTCTGATGAAGAAGATTTGCCGCGAGAAAATGTCCTCATGAAGGTGGATATTTGTGTTTCAGAAAAAGATTTGTGTACTTTTTCATGTGGAAACTGTTACCTCTCTGTGATTCAATGACTGATTATGATTAAATAATTCTACATTGCCAGAAGTTTCTATCATGATTTGGAAAAAGTTTGTGACAACTTTTTTGCATTTAGTACAAACTATACTTTATGTACAATTGACGAAAACAGATTGTACTTGGACGTTATCTCAAGCGAGAATTAATTTGAAATCTCTCAAATAACTTGCAGCCTCCCGCTGGCCCACCCAGTTCTGATGAAGATGATGGTGGAAAGTTTGGTGATGATGATTTTGATGGATTGAACGATGAAGATCCTCCTCATGACAAACCTGTTCCTCCTCATTATGAAGGTGGGAAGTTAATCGTGTGATCCTTACGAGGTCCAGAAACACATTTTTCCTAATTCTAAAATATCTATTGTGTGTTTAGATCCTGAAGATATGCCTTCAGCGCCACCAAGGGACAAGCGGCAGGTCATGCTACAGGTTTGTGAAACTGTTATAAAGTAGAAATAAGATGACAAGTAAGTAGTATTCTGGCACTAACTCAGCATGTTTCTATTGTCCAACTTGAGTTGTCATGTGTGTCTGCAAACTTCTATTATCCTACTGCATTAAACATGTATTTCACGACGTCCTGCGTAACAACAACATACAGGTCATTACCCACCAATTGTGCTCAGTGATGCATGACAAACAATTCACTTTTTATTTATTTTCAGCCTAAAGAGGATCCTCGTCGCTCGAGCACAAGTAGCTCTGACAAGGAGCCGGAACGTGAACCACCCATTATTGCTCCAAAACCAATGGCAACAGGTTCAAGGGTCATCAGCAAAGTTGAGCCACCCAGGGGTAAACAGGAAATCCCCCAGGGAAGATTTGACCCCCAATCCTTCCTCAAGTAAGATTAGACCATTTTCACTTGAAACAATCCTGTCTTAGAGAGAGGGTTTAAGTTTTACCAGATTCATGGTGTTTACAAGCATGCTTAAACTATGTGTATTGAGTGGGTACTTTATAATTTTTTTATGTTATGGTTTGCAAATTGTCTTTCTTGATGTAAAGGCTAGCACAAATTTTGTGTATTTATTGTTATATTTTCAAATAAATGACAATATGACACATCCATTTTAATCTTGCACAGAAATCACATCCGAGGTTTGAACAAGATTCCGAAAGACGAGGAGGATGACCAGCCTCCACCTGTCCACGAGGAAGTTCCCCAAACCACAGCTCCCTACTCGCATTCTGCTCCAAGGAGGGAACCTGAACCAGACAGAAGGTAAAAAAAATGTTCACCACTTTTTTAAGCTAGTTAGCGAAAGTGCAGAATTTGTTCATTGAAACCTGATTTTCGGCTCGTTGTCTGTTGTTTTATTGAGTCAAATCAAGAAAAACTATTAGTAACTTTCTGGAAGTAATGTCGAAAAAGTATAAAAGAAAACATTTTGTTGTAAAACTAAAACCTAAGTCACCTAAACCAAAATGACTTTTCCTTGTAAGGTTTTTGGGTATTTTTTCCTTGATTATGTTTGGATTTTCAATATTACCTTCATTCTGAGTTCACAAACTCAGAACTTAAATAACAAATTCCTTGTCTAAATAAAACAGTGAACCACCCATTATATTGCCACCGCCCCTGCCCTCTGTCGACCCGGTCAGCCATGACCGTAGTCTCAAACCAGACTCTCCACCAGATGAGTCGTCAAGGTAACACACCCAGCAAGCATCATATTACGGGTGGCAATAAATTTATTATTGCAATTCCAGTGTTGTTGGTGATTAAAATGCTTGCATGGTAATTTCTCAAAAACTAGCACAAGATTTGCAGAAACTTTAAAGCTTGCTCTTTTTAGGGGCAATTTTTGTGTAGAAAAATTAGTGACAAATTCAGGCCATTATCTGTGCAGCGCTGTCTTCCTTTTAAGCAATGTTTTCCTCTCTTGCTTCTGTAAATATTGACCCAAAGTTTCTGTTGCTTGTGTTTCTAATTTGTGACAAATTAAGCTGGTGTTGCAAGTGGATATTTTGCTGGTGGTCTTTTCCAAAGTACAGAACTGTATATTTTTAACTGCAGCAACTTTAATTTTTTCAAATAAATATAATTTTAAACATTTGAAATCTTGAAGTCCTCGCTGCACCTTATGGCATGAACTTTGATACTAAACTTTTTTTTTTGTTTTAGGCCAATAAACAACCCTCCACAGCCACAGGAGCCAGTTTACAGCCAAGTTAACAAGAACAGGTGTGTAAACTCTTCCATGCAAATATTGTTTACTTAAAAAAAAAAACTTTTAACGTGTGAATGTGCAACTGTTTATGAACTGAAAGAATCCACACACTTATTTGTTTGCCATCTTGACAAAATACTTCATGTATTCAACTCGAACCTCGTGAAAGCCGGTAACGCCTTTTACGTCGAAATTTACAAGAAATTACAACATGTTATTACACAGCCCACACCTAACCACATACTAACGCTCATCAACTTGTATAGCCTTGTATAACGTGCCGTGCGAACGTCGTCATTTGGGCGTCTTAAGAATATTCTACGTTTGCAATATCCGTGCCGAATATATACGACCGAAGGTGCACAAACATATCTAACCAGGCAAAAAATATTTTTACAGACCAACTCAGTCACAACCTCCACAAAATCGGCGGTAAGTATTTGTGGTAAAATGTGCGGCGCTCTGTGGTAATTTGTGGTCCCCCTATGTAATTTTGTGAATATTTCTGCAAGCATTCTCAGTATCCCACTCCACCCCTGTTATTGTACCTGCATAAGGTATGGTGATGTCATAATGTAAGATGGTGATGTCATAATAACATGTCTATCTGCTTGTGACGCAGTTTGTTCGTCACTAAATGCAGGAGATATGGCGTGACGTAATAGTTTGCTGTGTAAAACATTTTTTTTGGACAAAACAATTGTGTGGAAAAATTTGCACTTCTCCAAAACGTTACAGCATGTTATCAAAAGTTGTTGTCATATCAAACGTATGTGAGCTCCTGTAAAGCAAACTGTTGATCATCTCAAAGCTCTCTCCAAACTAAACTTATAATATGAGGGTACATAAGTTATAACAACCAGTGGAATTTGTCTTCTTTCCATTCAGGGAGAGTGGTAGAGATTATGCAAATGAGATAGATTCGTTCATCCAGAACGATCCGTACAGACGACCCCAGCCTGGCAGGACAGACAACAGACCCCAGGATACAAGGTGATGTTTGGACAACTGTAGTTCTAGGTTGTTTCATACTTATGCTATTAGACATTGTTACCCATTCGACGGTATCTTAAGCCTTCTGAAAGTGATAATGTAATTATGTTTATTTGCAGACCTCCAGTTAGGGAAGAACCCCAAACTCAAAACAGGTTAGTTTTTTATTATATCTCTGGTTGATAAAATGCATTTATTGTACCGTTAACTGCCTAACGTATACTTATCAAAACAATTTACAACTACTAATTTGAACTGAAATCATAAAACAGAAATATGTATGTGCATAAATTGTTAAGATTGAAGCAATTTTATGTTGTTTCCACTCCAACAAAATTATTGGTTTTCTGCGTGCTTAAAACCTTCTCTACTGTTTTGTTATGGCCTGTTATTTTTTAAATTGACCGTTTTTAAATAAACCATCCCGTACATATTTCGCCACGCTAATAAATATATGTCGTGTTTCAATAAATATTATGTCGTCATAGATACGACCCGTCGAAACCTTACAACAGATTTGCTGGATCGTCCCAACCAAAACCCTACCAACCTTACAAGTAAGTTCAAATAATCTCATACCTTTTGCTCACTCGCCACCTCTAACTTTACTATGGAACAAACATCGCCTCTTGTTGCAAAAGAATATCAATTATTACTTAACCTTGCTTCTGCGAGAGTTGCTCCCATATGCGGTGTCGTAAATTCTTTATTTTGCGGTAACACTTGTTCTGTTCTACTATAGAGATGCTTTAAAATATCAGTAATTCCGTCTTCTGAAAGCCGCATTAAAGTATTATGTTGGTGTTAAACGCTCTCATATTTGTACGACGCATTAATAGCAATGTTCAATAACATCAAAACATGATGATTTCCAAGTTAACCGTCCGAAATCCACCAGGGATTAACCTGGCTATTAATTATTTAAATATTTCCACTCAACTTCTTTCCATTGAACGCAGTGCTAACAAACCACAAACCAGCCGTCCTCCTGTTAGCAACGGTGTAGGGAGTTCTAATGCGCCCCCAAGGTCGACCTTCGTCAAGGACAAATATAAGGAATACATGAGTCAGATTAAACCGAGCACGTGAGTTTCAAACATTTGTTCATAAAACTTGAAGTTGCCACAAAATGTGGTCGCAATAATTTGAAATCGCAAATAATATTTGGAAAATGTTAGTGCAACCTTCGCCCTTCGAAATGCCCCCTATTTTTAACGTGTATGGAAATATCGATTTTCATATACTGTTTTAACGTGAAGTTAATCAGTTTATTTAAATATGATTCTCCAATTACACTCCCTTTTTCAGTTACTCAATGAATTCAAAGTAATTAATTTCCGAAACGACCATGGTTTGTGCATTAAATCCCATTGAGTAAAAAACTGATCATAATTTCTCTGTTTTTGTAAAAACATGTATGTTATTTGCTTGCTAACCCGTGACGACCAACAAATGTTAACGATGCATTCAGGTCGTACAACGCTTATAACCCAAGACCCTATCAGAAGCCGGGACCTGGAGCACAGGCTGGCCCCAAGTACCCGAATGGGCCACAAAAGGACCACATGTACGACAGTGGTGTTGACACGTATGATAACGCCAAACCTAAGAAGCAGGAGCCGGTGCCTGTCAGGTAGGGATTTTTTGAATCTGTTCAAGTTGACGGTTGTTGAAATCTTGTTTAATGTTCTCAGAAAATTGTTTTAAATTCAGCAATATTTTGCAATATGAAATAGGACGTGTAGCAAAATTCACTTTGGAACACACTTAAATTCACGAAAACTGTTTTTGAAAAGAAGCTAACCGATTATTACGTCACAACAGCCCGTCGACGATAGACGAAGACGACCCTCAAGTTGTTGCAACTGCTCGTGGTGTTTTCGACAGCAACGGTGGAGTTCTCAGCTCTGTGGAGACCGGGGTTTCCATCGTGATTCCGAAGGGAGCAATCCGGCCCGGAATCAGACAAGAAATCTACTTTAAAGTTTGTCGCGACAACACCGCCCTCCCTCCCCTCGACAAAGACAAAGGTGGATGCATTTATTACGTCTCAGTGATTTTGTTGATAGTTAAACCATAAAAAAGAGTGAATTTAGTTGCATTATTGTGATACATTCGATTTTAAACAAATTCCCATTGTTACGTCACAGGCGAGACGCTTCTCTCCCCCCTCGTGATGTGCGGACCGCATGGACTCCAGTTCGAGCATCCGGTTGAACTCCGACTTCCTCATTGTGCGTCTATGACGTCAGACGGCTGGTCGTTTGCGCTGAAATCCTCAGACCCAGGTGTGTCCCGTACACACCTCGGTCGGGAAACCCCCTTTTACCCCGCGTGGGGCCGCGTTGGGGCGTTTTCCTCATGCTACAGTCCTATGCCTTGGCTAACCGTGGGGTTTCGTGGGTGAAATCGGGGACTTTTATGGGTTTTTAAATACGTAGTTTGAAGCACCCTTGGTTTATATTTTATAAATGCATACAAAGCCAAGCGTTTAATTATCAACTTATTTTTAGGTCAGTTGCGACATAGTTTTTTGTGATAATTTTGACGCGTATAAATCACCCATGAAAGTTCCCGACGACCCTTTAACCCCCAACATACTAACCCACCCAACATCACAATGAACGATTCTAACGTCACAATAACATGTAACAACAACTACTTAAAAAAAGGTCGCGGGATCGAAACCAGCCCATGGCACCGGTGTTTATTACATTTACTAAACTCACCTTTTATTTCTAACCGATTTTATTTAAATACCACTAAACTGGGAGTGTTTCGCTAATGACGTCACCCGTTATTAAATCATTATCGATTACGAAAACGCCTGGGAATAAACAGAAAATTACGACACCATTCGGACGTAGCATGGGGAACTAACACCCAGCCCCCTACGCGGGGGATTTCCCTTTTAACCCCATCTTTATCTTCCATTCTTTTGCATGCCTTTTAACCCAAACCCCCCATACCTAAGCTAGTGCAATCAAACCTGTTTTAATTTAAAACTAATTCTGCTTTTTGCTTCGATTGATTCAATTGTTTGTAAACAATTATATTTCCCATTATACGTTAGCTTTAAAACAATCACTGGATTTGTTGCTGAATAATTAGTTTTGCAATCGCCATCCTCAACGTAGTGATGTAGTATTCTGGTGATTTACATAATCTGTCAAGTCATATTTGAAGCTGCAGCATAAATTCAGTTACACATATAAAAAAGCGTTAACCTTGCCATCACCTAATTAAGCCCAGCCTTAACCCATGCTCTTACCCACCGTCTATTTACCCGAAGGTGAACCCTCCCAGTGGCAGAACGTGAACCTCCCGAGCGAAAGCAACAACTATGACGTCGGAAGCAACAGCGTCTCCGTTCTAATCGACCACTTCTGATCCTATATGACGTCATTCGGTATCTGTACAGGTGATTCCCCGACGCGTCGTGACGTCACGCACTGCCCGACGACGAAGAGACGCGCCGCGTTCGATATTTGATTGTTTGTAAATAGTGTTTGATTGTTACGAGGTTTTTTTCGTTCGCGTTTCGGTACTCGAGAATTGTGACGTTTCCGCGCCATTTTGTTGTCGCGTTTTCCAGAGCAGCGATTCCGAAACCTTTTGCACTCCCCGACATCGACGTGGCATTAAAAAAAAATTGAACACAGATTAAATGAGAAAAATGGAAAGAATGTGAACCGAGCCCGACACTAAAACAATGGTTTAAGAATCACTGTTCTGGAATGTTTCGCCCCATAACAGTTGGGATAGTGAGCTGGGGGATCCACTCTTTTATACCCCCTATTCCCTGCTTTGCGCGGGTTGCAAGGGGTTTTTGTATGACCACCACCAGTAATCATGTGCCTATTTTTATTGCGCGTGTATTTCAATGCGGTACGCTATTCATTTGTCGTGTACAGGATTCCCCGGCACTCGTATAATAGCGTAGTTTTTAACAACGAATAATTCATGTAAAGTGAAAATATAACTCGACACACACACACATCAGGTACTATTGAAGTTGCGTCACAGTGTGATCTGTGACGTCATAAGGGGTTGGTTTGTTGTGGAAAGCGCGTCGGTCACGCGACGGAAATGTCCCCGGTTCGGTTGGATTGCATGTCCCGCCATTTCTTTCTCGCGAAACTCATTGGAGCGAAGCGACTGAGACGGTCACCCCCGAAAAACCCCCCTGGCATGCTGAAGGGATAAACTTGATTGGAATCTTCATCTTCCTCTCTGTAACCATAACCATGGCAAAATCCGCAGCACCCTGATATAAAGAACATCCAACCGGCTGCGTGAGCCACGAATCCACCGGCTGAAAAGTTCAGCTCCTTCACGGTAAATTTCTGGATGAAGAATTCTATGCTGCCGGTCAGAGCCAGAATTCCTGTGGATTTTAACAGTGCGGGGTCAACTTTTTTATGGAGTTGAGAATGCCGAGAAACCACCAATGACTGCTAAGGAACAGGTCGCGGATTAAATAGTATTTTAGTATTGAGTGGAAGCGCACCAGTGAGTCATGAATATAAGTTACTGTGTGGGGGATTGAACCACTTCGGTCTTCCTCCCTTACAATCTCATGTGATATCCTAAAAATGTCATTGCTCTAGCACAGACTTATTTCCTACAAAGGACTGATGACATCAATATGTTTTGTGTAAAACTTCAGGTCTCACAAACGAATAATTTCCTTGTTCCTTCCCGATTACGGGGTGTTTTTATTTGTTTCTAGACCAAAAATAAATAATCACCTGCTATAACGAGCAACACCGCCATCTGGCGGACATTTTCTTTCTTCACTTTCGTGCATCGACAAGTTGAGGAAGAAATCGCGACAAACGCAGCCATCCAGCTGGCAAATATCCAACTAAACTTGTCTCCAACCACCGCTAAAACGAGAAAATATAAGTTTGTGGATTTGAAAAGTTAAATTCCAATAAAAAGGGGGAAAATGCTAGTACTGCGCACTCCGCACGAAAATAAATGCACATAATGTGAATGCAATACACTGGAACACCAGTTCAAAAATTCACGCCGGAGGTTGAGATACACTGGTTTAAAGCTATTAGCTGGTTTTAAGTAGAAATTTCAGAAACCTATGTAATATTTTATGTTAAAAAACATGCACACTTTGGAAGCAATTTAAATCCCACCTTCGCTGGTAATAGTGCAGTTTCCGTAAGTTTCCATGCAACAGAAAATCACACCACAGTGCATGTTCATTCCGTCCCGTGTCCATTCCGGGGCTATCATTGCAACCGTGATTAATATCCAAGCCGTAAATCCGCTCCCGAACAATCCGCGTATTCTTTGGTTTGTCTCTTCCACAGTAGGCATTGTGACGTCATAAAGCGCACAATAGCCAAGTTTAATATGCAACAACGTACCGTAAGTCTGTGTCGAAATAAGCCCAATGCATTTTTTTTATATGACATACAGTTTTTCTATTGTATTGTCGTTATTTGTGCTCTTACAAACAGTTTGTTTCGAACAATCCATTTTTGTGCACAAATCCTATTGACAATGAACGATTCAAATCGCCGTTGCATAAACTTCAGTCGTGAACACTTCGGTATCAATAACCGGATTACGCCGAATCAGTGACGTAACCAGCCCGAAATTTCAGTGGGAGCCAAATATTTTGTAAAAAAAGGTGTTGATTTGAAACATCGTCTCAACAAGCAGAAAACCATTACGCTTGCCTGGCGGCAAATTATCTTATGAAAATTTAACCACACAGTAGACATTTTGAAACACCCAAACTTACAAATCCTTAACTTAGATATTTGAAAGAGGCCGTGACCCTGTTGACCATCTTTAGGCTACGCCAATCGACCGAATATTAAAATGTGCCCTCCATTCGACCGTGTCCGAACATTCAGATTCGATCTAGAATAATCCCAGTTAAATTGCGCTGCTCTGTGTCGCGAGCTTGGCTACGCTGTCTTTGGTGTCACGACATATTTTACATCTAGGGCAGTGATTCCCAAACTTTTTGTGGTTGTGTACCACTTGGAGGTAAAACAATTTCGACGCGTACCACCTAGTTGAGTGTTACAAAGTAACCTAGGGGATGAAGTAACAAACATTTTGGCATCACTTAAGTTTTTTTTAAATTCGAACTACACCCGCTAGTTACGGAAAGGTGCTCGCGTATCACCTGGAATGTTGTCGCGTACCATATTGTGGTACTCGTACCACCGGTTGGGAAAAACTGTTCTCGGTCCACGACCCACTAAAAAAAGGCCATAGCACCCCGGATAGAAAACACTGCTCTTACAAGAACTTTCCACAATTTCGATCTTTCCTCAAACATATTATACTCTAAATGTTCAACTCCACAGAAAACTTGCAGTTTTGACTTGAAATTGCTTGTGGCTAAGCAAGTGAAACTTCAATATCTCTGTGGCCTCTGTCAGCACCCTAATATTATGGTGAGAGTGCTTTTCTAATCACACCGTCGCTAAATTATTTATCTAACCTTTTTTCCACTCGCTTTCGTCTTGCAAGCTGGATGTCCAATCGGCCACTTCGTTGCCAATCCGATAACCGCAGCGTAAGTTCACGGATTAGTTCACCCTTCGGATTTAAATCAACTTCCTTCCTTTACTTGATTGCCAATATTTTGCAATGGAATTCTTAAAAATGCTTTCAAAAGATAAAAGTTTTACCAAAAATATATTTTCATGCCGAAAAAGAAATGATCCCGAATATCTGTTTTTAGAAAAGAAAGAACAGCAGCTACTTTCTGTGGCAGTTTTTAGCAAAATTGTTGTCAAAATATAAGGATATTTCTTTAATTTTGGCGTATACCACTGGTTAAGAAACGAGTTTTACTGGTTTCAGTATAAGTTGGTTTTTATATACACGTTTATACATGTGTGTCATTAGTTTTGTTGAATGCAGTAAGTTAGTTTATTATTTTACCGTCAAAGCTACCTGTGCATAGATTTGTGAGAAGATAAACGTTGGAAATATCGCTCAACGTGTGAAGATGCGGCGGAAGATAAACGCAAGCTTTCACATGTTGGTCACGGCAGCAAATAAAACTGTGTATGTGACAACGTTGAAGTGGGTTTTGCCGGGAAAGTTAACTTGCATAATTTATTTTTCATCAACTAATGTCATTTTTGGGGGCCATACTTTTATCAATGTTCTACTCACGCCTTCTTAATATTCATAAAAAAAACTTTGTACTCTGGAATGTCAAATGTCAACTACAAGTATATTTACTGACATGTGTACCACAATGTTCAACAAGTTTTACAAAACATGCTCACACGCGCCATTAACCAAATGCAACGTTTGCTCGAGTAAAATTAATACTGGTGAAAGGTTAATTCAAAGCTGTTGAATCAACGAAATAGTTGCAGTTTTATGACGTAACAAGAGCAGAGCAATCACATTTGTTTGTCGTCAGGCCAAGTGTTAAATGTACGTCATCAAAAATTAATGACGTCACATAAAAAATGGATGTCTAGAGATAGATAAGGAGGGGAGTAGAGAGTGTTTTTTTTACCACGTCATACTCTGCCTTTTATAAAAACAGTGTTATTGATTGCCAAATGCCGAAATATCCCGTTCGTGCGGAAGGACACCAACAATGATTCAAAGATCACATGAAGATTACCGGATGACCAAATCACTTCTCCAGGCATTTCTATTGACTGGAATATTTGGTTGTGGTTAAAGCACGTACAAAGGGCGTTTTGCTAATTTGCAATCCCCCTTTACAGAATTACAACACATTTGTTTAAAAATTATGCATGGCAACTCAACTTGTACAAATTTGGTTGCAACTAATCATTACAAACAATTGCAAAGAACCGTCCGTACATCAGTTGCATCAGCAGAGACCGATGCTTGGAATTCTCTTTTTTAGTCCAATTCTTACTTCGTGGATTCTGGTTTCTTGGACTGCGATACAATTTTCAAAATTTAAATTAAATTGAACATCACAGAACGCCTATGAAAAATTGGTCCAGATGATTGTTTGCTTTTTTCTGTTTTTTGTGTGGGTGTGAACAATCTTTGATTTTTGCATTCTGTACCAATTCATGTGGACCTCTTTAATTTTCATCAGTGTGATTTTGTTGTATTTCAAATTGCTACATCGATGTTAAGTCGCATTTTCGATAGTACATTTTACTTTTTTGTCACCTAAAGGCAAAGTTATACTTTCATTAATATAAGACTTGACGAAAACCACTAATTAAAATGTTTTCAACAACATTGCTTGAAATATTAGTATAATTTTATGCATTGAAATAAAAAGGGCAAAACAATTGCAAAAAAGGTAATTTCGTTACGCTTGGGTGCAAAGCGGTTAGATGATTGGCATTTCAGTTCAGGAATGGAATTCATTGTGACGTAAATCAAGATTGTAAGTAAGAGTGCACAAGAGTTTCGGATTCGAAGGGTTTGATGATATGTAATTTGACGTCGGTTTTCTTGTACTTCGTTTTTAAATTGTCAAAAAATTAAGAAAAAATTTACAAACAGTCACTAAGATAGCAGATATTTCATTTTTTTGGACCGCGTTTGTCTTTTTTCAAGGCAATATTTTAAGTTTGTGACCTATTTTTTTGTTAAATCTTTTTTTTACAACAGGAGGTAACCTAGTATTGTAACAACATGTTTTTTACTAAGTAACAAGTTTTTTTTTTACCAAACCAGTAAGTTGGTAACCATCATGTTTTGCTCATTTTATGTAGATTTAGCTTTTATTGCTTGCATAATGCTTGGTAAGATGTGATTCTTGAAGATCTGCGTCAAAGTTCTTTTGTAATGAAGAGTGTGGTGGCATTGTTGGCTGTTCTGGTCGCAGCAAGTGCAACTAAAAGATATGGTAAGTCAAATAATATCTTGTAATTTGTAAAACTACCACCTGATTTGCTGTAGGGTTCTTGTTGTTCAAACTGTCTTGTTATATTTTCTTTTGCTAAGCTTTAATTTGAGCTTAGTGCAACATTTGTTAATTGTGCACAGAATGTTTTTTTGGTTTACAGTAATTGTGTTGACAAATAAACTTGTTTCCCTTGTAAATGTATAAGAATCCTTGTTTTGCACAGATTGCCAATAATATTTTGAAAATGTATGAAGGGGATTTACCCACGGCATATTTGTTAATTTGGCCAAAAAGCTGAATCTATAAATTTCCTTTGTGTATTTTAAATGTAGTGGTTGTTTTTTTGCATTTGTAATAACTGGAGTAGTAACATAATGTCATATTTAATGTTTCTGTTATTGACGATGTTTTAAACATTATTTATTTGTGTTTTATGTAACATGGCTGCTGAAAGTTTCTGTTCACATGTCAGAAAATTAATATAGATTTTTGAAATTATACTAAAAAGCTCGTAAGTGTTTTAATAATATTTTAAGATTTCATTATAAATTAAAGTTCTATGCATCACCAATTCAACTCCATGCTTTGTGCCATGCATGTCATAACATGTTTGTGGAAGAAGTTGATTTAGTATACATTTAGATGTAATTGGGGTTGTTATGGATGTAATTAATAAATGATTTAAGTTATCATATATAAAATACTGCAAGGTATATGTATGTTTTACTAACAATCTATCACATTATTAAGAATGCTTTCATGTAAAGTGTGATGTGAATGTATGTCAGTTGTACGACATAACTTCCTATTTACTAAAATGCATTTTCTATTGCAGGATGCTTGTATGAACCCAGTGCGTGCACAATGCCAGAATTTTACTGCCACAATGGTAAGCATCTCTCATGTTCTATACAAAATCTCTTTCCTGTTCAGTAATGTTTCTGGCAAACCGACCAATTCATGTGTTCTGTGGTCATGCTGGTTGGCGATGTGAACATTAGTATATTTGCATGCTATTTCAAATTTATCGATCAAAAATATAGAGCACAGAAAAAGCTCAAGAGGAATTGTTACAAAATAATGTTTTTGCCTGGAGTCATTTTCTTGTAAGTTAATGCTCAAGTTATCACACGATCTGAAGTCATCATGAAGTCAGTGAAAACTGGACTCTTTTTGCGACACTTTGGGTCGCACACATTTATACTAAACATACATTTTGTTCTATAATCTTGGTAAGATGCAACATATAAATGTGAACAAACCGTTTTTGTACCAATGAAATGATTACCACTTTATTGAAAAAACCATGAAAGAAATATTAGGGCCCCATGTCAAACATTATAAAGGGTTTGGCATGTGTTGTAGAAGTGGATTGGTGTTATTTGCTAAGCAGGTGGAGTGGGCAATGTTTGATGAGGATATGCCAAGCATTGAATGCTCTTTCCTCTGTGGAAATGTCTATTGAATTGAAATAGGTGTAAAATAGCAACTCACTTCACAGCGATTTCTGCTGTTCAGTTTCTTCATTTCCTTTTAAAACTTCATGTAAACTCAACTTTTTTTTCTTTATAGATTACAGTACAAATATGTACTTTATATTTGTTAACAAGAAATATTTAAGGAATGTTTTATATTGGACCATTGCAATTAATAAAACAAAATTGACATGTTTTTGGAATGAATTGGAATTTAGACAAATGGGACAAGGTGTATTGATTTTATAGAATGTGGTTAATCCTGTGCCTCATCCTTTATAAAGGATATATTGATCTGGGCACCTGCATATGATGTTAATTGATGGAGAATGGACATGCATTGATTTTTTCTTGTCGTATTGATTTTACGAGTGTTAGCTGCTTAGGACATTGGTTAGGGTTGAGCAACACAAATCATATTAAGCAACAAGATGGATGTTTATCCTTTTTTGTACCTTTGTGAAATCAATGGTTTTGTAAAATCTGGGATTTTACACTGGGTTTTAAAACATTAGCTAAATATAGCAACTAATACCTTGGATAGTGATCCATTGTAACTTTGCCAACACTCAAGCATGTGGCAATATACTGCTTGTATTTTTTTGTTGGTACGTAGATACAATGTTTAATTTTTTAACCTGCATATTCATTATTTTCTACATGAACTTTTGTGTTTAAGATGGATTTAGTGGCCACTGCATATCTGTTCCAGCGGAAATGAGGTTGGAAAAATGTAAGTTTTGATTGTAATTTTGACAGGAATTCTTATTAAATTAGAATTTATGAAATATTAACTTTATGTTCAGATTTGTCTCATGGTGACTTTCAAGACAATAGAGCATTGGTAAGCCAAAATAATTCATTCTATTATGTACCTGTGTTGACAAATTTTAAACAGTAATAAAGTTTTTTTAATTTAGTGGAATCTGGATTGCGCTGTGTAATATTACTAAAACATTATTATGTGATTACTTTCTTGGTGTTTGACAAGGAATTATTTTAACAGCAACTGGACAAATTTGCTTCGAGCACAAGACATGACAACATAAAAGGTGGGCTGGCTTTTTTAATGTATGATAAGCTCATCTATTTTGCCATGTTTACCCTTCCAGGCGCATGGGAACTTTACCGTATTGATTTTTGCATGTTGTGTGGCCTGTGTCTTCCTGTGCAGTCTAAAAATAGTGGACATGCCATAAATTGAACTGAGCTGTGGGGGACTCATGTCATGCTGTGACTGTCCATGCTGGCGTGCAATTATTCAATAAATACAGGCACCATTAACTATTCTATATTGCTCTCTTGGGTACTGCTAGGTTATTTATAAGTTTAATAACTTTATATTCGGTTTGTTTTGTGATTATTGCTGTGAGCATGATGGTAAATAAATTTGCTGTGAAGTTTGTTATTAAGAATATTTCCTTCTATCAAACAACAGAAATATCCCCTATTTTTAATATTAAATTAGAGACTGATTTAAAACTATATTGCTTCAAGTGTATATAGAGATGGCATATAAAGCAATGAATATTAATGTGTGCCTTAATATTTTTAAATTATTGATAAATGTCAAGTAATAGCCTTCCTAGAGAGCTGTTACTTGTATTCCAACCAAATGATGTTTATTTCATGCAATAGACATAATTGAACTATGCATGCAGAAATTAAAATTGCATTGGCAACGATAATATTTAACAAATTATTTCAAAACCACCAAGTAACCAATATAGCAAAGCTATGATTAAGGATAAATCCATGAAAAAATGACCTAAAATAACAAATTTTTCAATGCAAGAAAATACAGTAATATCTTTCAGCATGTAGAATATTGATTTATTGACTGGCTGATCCAAGCATCTGCCTATGTTAATTGCATGCTGCTGTGGATAACAAGGAAAATTCCCAGTTACCAAATATGTGTCAAAATTGTCTGCATTTCCTCTGGTGCATTTTAAGATGAATATTTTATGAGAAATCTTAATCTGTTCCGCTCGTACACAGGGTGGATGGAAACTAACTCAAAATTGTTGTTTTTTATGAAATTTGCCAAGTTTATAAGAGAAATGTAATTTTTTTGTGTAAGTCTAGTTAAATTTCATGTAAAGTGAATGTTTTGTGCGTGTTTGCAAAACTGACAAATTTCACAGTTTTGGTGTTGGTAGGTTTCATAATTAAATATATGATACTATATGCATAATAATAACCCGATTGTTAACTTTTCAGTGTCAGAAACTTCATATAAGAAGCTCCTTCCTATAGTTCACGAAGTTCAGCAGTTTCTTCATCGCCATGGTTACACTTTCTCTAAACTTACAAAAGTACAGCAGGAGAAAGTTTATTCAGTTATCGCAAAGTTTGTGTCGAAAAGGATGCAAAAAGGTTGCTAAATAATATTATTTACTGTTACAAAATTTTCAACAGATGCAAAAGCATGTTCAAAAGTACGTCAACCATTGTTCAAGAAATTTTTTATCATATTAAAATCAAACACTGAATACCATTTTTCATTCCAAATGATTTTGTTGGTTTTCTCCATTAACCTAAGCAAATGCACCATCCAAATTTGGACAAAGCTTATATATGACTTCATATAAAATACAGCATTCCAAATTCACATTAGACGGAATCTGGTTAGGAATCTTGATATTTTACTGTTTACTAAAAACTTGTAGTTCTTTTGTATATTATGTTATATTTGCAAAAAACACATGTCAAATCATCGTAGTCATAACATAGCTGTTCAAATATAAACAATAACATTACATTAATTTACTTTTTAGCCAAACAAGAGGCAAAGATGAAACATCTGATTGGAATCATAATAAAAACTCGAGACCAACTTTTAATGCGCGGAATTCGTCTAGAGCAACTTAACGACCAACAGTTGGACGATCTTTCCACCGCCATCATACAAATGTACTTAAGAGGTAGAAGAAGTTGTCAATTATGTTTATGTGAACATTATTTTTAAACAAAGAAATAAAAACATCTTTCAAAGAGCTGTCTAACAGATTGATTTAAAAAGGCTTTACTCAGCTACTATTTATTTTAAACATTGTTACTATTTAAAGCAGAGTATTTGCACATATCAGATATTGTCATTTGTAATTAATTTAGAAGCTGTTTCATTTTTTAGATGAGACAAACGAAGAAAATTTCCCCAGCAATCAGAGGCACAACAACAACTTAATGGAAGAAGAAGTTAGTTATACAATGTTTTGTAACGAGATTATTATCAATGAGAGCTGCAGACAGGGTGTATACACACACTGTTTCGACCTGTAAGGTCTCATCAGTGCAACTGTGCTAGCTGGTAGACTAGCAGGCACACAGAGATTATTATAATTTGCTAAAAAAAGTAATTTTTAATTTGGGTTCGTTAGTTCCCTTGTATTTACTTGTACCTTAATGGTGGCATAACCGCATGACATATTGAACATTATGAAAATACGTGTTTAGGCGATAGATACAATATCGCCACCTGGCATAAAAGATAAAGAAGATGAGGGCAAGGAAACTGTCCAGGCACCAGAAGATGAGAGCAAGGAAACTGTCCAGGCACCAGAAGATGAGAGCAAGGAAACTGTCCTCTCAACAAATGAAGAAAATAAAAAACCTGCCCAACCCCAAAACATAAAAACCCAGACCGAAAATGCCAAGAAAGAATTTGCAAAGAAAGACACAGATGAAAATTATCAGGTACACAGCTAAGTGGGATTTTTCTTGAATTGAGACCACTTTTTTGTCAGTGAAAAATCAGTTTATTTTCTTGATACACAAGAAATTTGATATTTAAGTAAAATAACACATGTGTTATTCAGGAGATTGGAGGGAGAGAAGGTACCAAGACTGAGAAGAAACTCAAAACTGGGTAAGTGCCACAAATACTTTCCTTTTCGAGGTAGTTTGTTTTACCTGTGGAGTTCAGTACCTTAAAGTCTCAAGATTTAATTGTTATGAGACCCACAGCCATTAAAAGTCATAAAATCAACATTAAAGTCCGCTGTAAGTCTACATGTTGCCAGCAAAATGCTTTACCAGATATGTTTGCTGAGAAAACAAAAATTAACTCTACTGTTCTGGTTGTATTGGGTCCCACCTAGTGGCGAGGTGTGATCGGTTGGTTTGGCCTCAAGGTGGCGATATTACCAAACCTTTTTCACAACGAAGTTTATGTTTAAGCGATATTGGTGAAACTCGTACACCATTGCTTGCTTGATACCTTGTGCGTAGTGTTGCTACTTCCGTTGACTTATTGCAGTGTTTTGTCAACCTGGTACAGTTTACAAATCCATTCCCAACGTTTGAAGCGACTTTAAATTCATGGAAACTGCAAGGATTTCTTCTCGCCCGTTACTTTGCGTTGTTTTTGTCAAACTCGAACCACTCGACTCGGCCTAAAAACTCGCAGTCGAGTTTTTGACGATTCTACTCGTGCCTCCAACTTCGGGTACTTGTGGAGACTCGAGAATCGCGCGAGCTTGTAGAAGAATGCCCGCACTTACAGCTCCCCCCCAAAAATCATCCATCCCTCCGCTCGTAAGTTCGAAACATCCTCACAATCCATTGTTCGCTCGCTGAGCGGAATTCGCGTCGAGTCGCCACTTCACGTTCGAGAACACTTTGCCATTGTTGCGTCACAGCGGGTTGTCTTGGCAACAGAGCTCGAGAGATGACGCGATGCGGGTGGGGGGATTTGCCCGTTACAGAATGCGCGCCACTTTTTCAGCTTTAAATAATTGATGGGTTCCCGCGCACAAATCCATGGAGGAAATAAAGTAGAACCCCATTGTGCGTTCTGTGTTGTGTTATTGCATTGTGATATAACAACGACGCGTTTTATATTAACTTGTCGCTTAACATCACCTTTCTATCAAACAATCCCACTGCCCCAAGCAATTCTTCGTCCTCGTTTGTAACCCGCAGGTTCTGTGCGAGATATCAGGTTAAAAGCGTTCAAGTTGCACAAAGATCTTCGATCGTCGTAGAGATTGTGTGATGGATAATCGTGTATATTGGTCGGGTTGGTTGTCGCTATATTGCGAAATGTATTGGGTGTTGTAAGGTTGCCAACTTTCTGCTAAAACTACGGGAACAGTTGTTTCCCCCGATTGAAAAGCACTGTACTGGAAAGAAATCCTGCTTGGATTGTTTCACCTCATTCATACATCTAATACTTCCAAGCATTGTCTTGGTGTAAATACACATTTCGAAGTTGTGTGTTTCCAAAGTATGTTGCAGGGAGTCGGTTTCGGCCTCATGGTCGTATTAGTCAGTGCGCTGCGACGGTAATGCCGCTTAAATCTGCTTTCGACAACGCCCAAAGACATTCTTCATCCAAGTAATGGTGAATTAGTCATTTCACGTGCATTTACCTGCGGACGCATTTGACCTACTCGCTCCCTACCGCCGCAAGTGGTGGCCGAGGGCAGATGTGTGGCGTGGATGAGACAATAGCTCACGATTCCGTGTTACGTGGCCTCGTGTGCCCGAGGCAGTGAAGCCGAGATTTTACCTGAATTGCGGAGTCGATTTTGACGCTTGAAAGTGACGGGCCGGTTTAGTTGAACTTGCGGCAACATTTGAACCTCGAAGTCGGTTTTTGTGCGAGTGGGGGGGGGGGGGGGGGGGGCGAACGCCCATCGCACACCATTGGTTTTGGTTACTGTGGTTCACATTTGAGCAGCCTTTTACGTGGAAAGTCTCTGCAGGAAAGTGTTGTTTAGAAGTTTGCGTATATTTATGACAGGCATCCACACAAAGACATGTTAGTGGTTTTCATGCTTGGTTATTTTTTGTTGCCACCTGGTTTAGTCTGACATACAGTAAGAAAGATCATTGGAATATAGACAGCTGTGGGAGGTTCGTCACTGTCATGGCAACGGCCTTTGTAGATTCGGTGCCTCATGTTAAAGTTATTCTTGCAAACTTTGGAGCTGCCAAACATTTCTAGAATAAACATGAGCTTTTGTTGGACTTGTCTGGTGGTTTCACTTCGTCCTCGTAAAATTGACCGCAGGATATTGCCTTCACCAACAAATACAGATCGAAAAGCTTCCGTTGATAATTTAACTGCCGTTATGTACCTGCCCCCCTCCCCGTAAAGAACCGCGAACGTCGTTGCCAAGGTAACCAAGCTTGGCGTCGTTCGAATTTTCCCGGAAAATCGCGGACGGGCGTGTGGAGAGTTTGAAGAAACCGGGGTGAGTTCGAATGAATCGAAACGCCGTCGACAGAAACAACAATGCGGACTGAATCGGCAGACGGGAAGACTGTGCAGAAACAACAGAATTCGAACGTCGTTGAGCTCGCGCGACTGAATTTACAGCCTTTATCAACAATTTCCAAGTTCGAATCCGTCCGCTCCAAATTCGGGAACGCTTGCTTTTGACGTCACATAGCGAATAGGTCGGTTGAGTCGCGCGATTGAATGAGCGGAAACGATGGAAGTCGATGACGGGCTACCGTGTCGCGCGATGAAGGTGCATTGATTTGCATTGGAAGGTTTTGTGCAAGTGACTCTCCCCATTTTGCTGTCATCTCTCGCCAGTTCCTGTAAGACAGAAGCGCTGACGTTGCGCGGGAGTTGCCAGAAGGTATGCTGTTCATGCTCGGCTCGATTAAAGGCGTTTATTTCCCAAATGGTTTTAGGCTTGAGTTCTGCGAGGCCGGTTGTTGCGCAATATGTCGGTTGTTGGAATGTGGTTGCGAATTACGCGCTTTTCTAACTTTCATTGTAGATTAGTTTAAAAGTTTTCGTCGGGTTGATCTCAGGCATGTAGAATTGACCCCAAATGTGACGTTGGTTTGTTTTTTTGCTTCTTCAATTTCACTTCAGTTGGTTTTTTTTGCGAAACCGCAGCCGACTTGGGCGTGTCTCGTAACGACTGCCTGCTGTCTGATTAGTGGAGGAAAATATGGGAAACAAGTTTTTGTTTTTATAAAAACCGACAAATGACAAAGATCTTTTCTGTGTCATTTTAAATTTTGTGAAAAATATGGGATTTTGAGAAGATTTGTTCGGTTTGGCCACGTAATTTGCAAGTTTCTGTGGCCTAGTCGCTTAACTTACTGCTTATTGTTGGAACAATGCGAAACGCTGCTCGACCAGAAACTGACGCCTGAACCCAGGCTCGTGCAGAGTTCCTGGAAAAGCAAATCGTTGTATGGTCAGTTTTTCTACCGGCATACCGCATTTGCATTGTGGTTCAACCGGTTGGGCCTTCCTGCGTGCCAGTCTTACTCGGGGAGAAACCCAATGCAGCATTAGCTCCAATCTTTCATGAAAATCTGGTGCATCGGCCGCTTTCAAGACGCGTGTATCGCAACAAGTCCGTCTTGTCGAACAAGTCGGAACAACGCGCGATCTCGATCCAACTTAGCACGCAGAACAACGTGCCAATGGGTTATGATGTCATTATATGTATAAGTTTGCTGTTTGGGTGTTTCCGCTTTGGTAAGTGGTTATTTTGTGTGCACTGTTGGATTTGTTAACTGCAATGTGAATTTTTTAAAAATAAGAAAAGTACCTTCTGTAACTTTGTTCTAAACCTGATGAGTGAATGGAATAAAATAATTTGTTAACAATGTGGGAAATCAAGTATGAGTGAATGGACTTTAAAATTGACTGGAAAACTTTTATATAAATAAAAAAAACGTGCAATTTGGAAGAAACCACTTAAATACAGATTAACAGGAAAAGCAATATAGCTCGCAGCCAATCAAGCGCCTTGTAACGATCACGTGAACCTGACACTTGTCTAAGGCGCAAAAATCGTTCCAATATTGATCTGGTTTCCACCCAGTTTCATTCGGTTGCGGAGAAAGATGATTTTCAGACTCAATTGTTTCCAGTGCTTGTGCGTTTGGGAGGCGTCACCTGCCTTTGTTCTGACCATTCTGCCCTTGTCCAATTATATATGGGGGAAAATCAAATGTTGATTAATTGAGGCTTGTGCTTTGCAACGCAGAGACTTGGAGAGATCCGGCGTTTAAGAGTTTATTTTTTGAACTGGCATCGACCCGATCGTATGTAAGATTTCTACTGTGTAAGCTATTTTTTATTCAACAAAGGATTGTATATGGAGCGGCTTGTCGAAGCTGGCGGATGATTTTCTATACAACACATGTCAGTCTGATATTATCAACGCAAACCGTCCGCCTATGTTCGAAATCCCTTGTGCGTTTCAATGCGATATCCAGCGTGTGTGTGCGTGTCGACCAGTTGCGCTTGCGGTTGTGATCGCACAGGCCCCCTTTGATACGTCACAAGTGAATTCGCTATCCCCCTGTGGCATCACAATCGATCGATATCCTATTCGAGTCCGGATCTTATAGAAGGTCCGCTATGCAGCAGGCTGTATCATGGACAAAGCAGGGCCGCTGGCCAATGTGTGTTAAAGGCTTGTCGGAATACGATCTCTGTGGCCAATGGTGCGGTGGTATGCCGGTGATTTTCACAGAAAAATTGCAGATGCCACGTTGTTGGTAGTCGATTGAATGTGTAATTAGATGTTTGAATAAAGTTATGAGTTTGTGAGGCAGAAGATGTAGTTAGAGTTGGGCATCGTGTTTCTAGCTTGACAATTTTAAAAAAGCGAAAAAAACTGTGTATTTCATTTGCAGTTCACGTTTACTTTTAGGGCCTTTACGTTTCAAAAAACAAAGTTTAGTGACCAAATTTATTTTTAATGTTGTTTCGTTTGTTGTGTATTTAATAGTCCAAATGAACAAATTATTTTGTTGTACTTTGGTTTCTTAAACGTTATTTTTTATTCGTACCAATTCCAATTTACAAACCCGGATGAAAATATCCTCGTGCTGCTGGGAAGTGGAGTCAATTAGAGATTCCATTTATTAAACTTCTGCGCCTAATGTCTTTGAGAGATGACCCGGTTGGAAATGGAAAAGCTTTCTTCTGTAAGACCTGACCATATATGGCAATGCCGGCTTTTTATGTGTGGTCGGTGAAGCGTGAAACGCCATGGGAGCATTATTTCTTCCGCTTTCGGCTGCTGGCTGTGATGCCTTTGTGCTTGTGGCTAGTCGACCTACTTAAAAGTATTTCAATGGACTCGCAGGCAATTTGTGAGCTCTGGCAACGCACAATTACAAGTTAGTGCTGACCTTATTATTTCGACGCTTTTCTGTTTCGCTTCCAAACAGATTTTAATACTTGTACAATTATATGTTTTGTAATATTGTACATTTAGCTTTGTTATATGGCGGCTGTATTACCAACTGCAATTTTTAATAATATCACAAATAAAGGAATGTGTTTGTAAAAAAAACAGTGCTATGCAAAATATTTGCATCGCATTTTAATTTGCAAAACCGGTTAAAATTACATTTGAATCAGCAACTGCCGCCATACCTCTGCCATTCGGGCACTATTGCGTAACAACGTTGATTGTACGTCACAATCGGTATGTTTGTGTCCGCACAAAACGTGGCTTATAATTAGCATTTTCCGCGCGCCGGTTTTTGCCGCCATTGAACGGGTCACGTGGTTATGGATCGTTTGACGTCAGTCGCTGCATGAAGCTGACGTGTGGATGGAATGGGGTTTGGATGTTACAGTGCTGATAGGGTGCTGGTTTGAAGTGGAACACGCTCTACTACAGTTATGCCTGTACAGCTGGATGCACCGGATTGCTGCGAAAGTAAAACAAACTTGAAATGTTTTGGCTTTGGGCTGTGTATAAATTATCTGTTTTTTGAAACATGTTAACTGATAATTCTGCAAAAAAAACAGGCTCTTCCAGCTAAAACGGGGTTAACGATTTCCCAACTAATTTAGTGTAAGCTTGGAATGCGCAACTTGCTCGTAAAGAAGTGAGTGGATGACGCGTGAATTGCTCTTTAGTCGATTTGCTTGAAGGAAATGAGGCGCTTTCCGTCCTGACCTGATTATGTTAATTGCCGAAGGACACTTGCCGTGCTTTTGTCACAATCTTCGATGGCACTTCATAAAAACCGTTAAGAGGACGCGGTTCCCGCCAAAAGAAGAGTTCTTTCTTGTGAGAGAAGCTCTGTGTGATGGCGCCGCATAACAAGGGAAGCAATTACACATTTCCGTGTAAAGTTGATTTCGTTTTGTAATCTTTCCAGCTTGGTTAAGTATAAAAACCAGGTCGCGCTCGAATGCTCACGCAGCGGTGTTACACCTGTGACGCAACAATGCCATGGCTTGAGGGTTCTTTGTTCGTCACAGAAGGCTTTTAAAGGCTGGCTGGTTGGCGAAAAACGTGGTTTCCTACTGCGAGGCCGTTTTAACTGGCAGCCTCCCAAGCCAGCTTAGATCAATATAGAGCGGCCTTGAATTATTGATGGTTTGCTCTGAACTTGCGATTGGGCGTCAGTTCCCATGTTTAAACACGATGGCGTTTCAGCTTTGAAAAGTTTTAGAGCGAAACAAGTTTGTTTTAGATACTAGCGCGTGCGTTTAGTCTGAATGAAGTAAATTTCAACTTTCACCGGAAGTTAGGATGCGCGTTAAGTTTTGTAATCTTGTTTTGTGTTGTACTCCCATCAAAAGCAGTTTTGTTTGTTTTATGAAAAAAAGTTTCAGGTTTTAGTAAAGTTAATTTATCAGTGAAAAATGTATTTGAAGAAATTGGTTTCTATACTGATGTGCACAAAAATGGTATGCTGTTTATATTTATGTAAAAATTAGTTGCTTCTAACATTAATAGCTACTAAATTTGTGTGGTATACTTAAAAGAGTCTGACCTATATCAAAAATAACTGTTATGTGTTGCTGTCAAGGCAAGTTTCATCACACAGCCTCCCATACTGTTATAGCACGGAAGTTTACCGCAATTTCCTTTAAACTGGCAGCAGAGATTGATAACAACAGCCTGGCCTGTAGCTTAATGTTTTCATTCTGATTTAACAGATCAATAGAAGCATCAGAGAATCAGCCGTCGATTGAATCTGTGAAAGTTGACACAGGTACATGAATTGTTTCCACCGGAATGTAATCGTATTATTGCAAAAAATATAATGCTAAATTTTTGTTTGTGTGTTAAGAAGTGGTTAAATTGGCCTTGATAATAATCAACACAAAGGTGGTTAAAGTAAGATTTGAAAGTTGTTATGCTCAAGTTCAGTAAGAAAGCATTGCTGTTCCTGGTATCAATCCAAGAATACATGGTATATATATGTGTGTGTGTGTGTGTGTGTGTGTGTGTATGTACGTATTTAGCTGTTAAGTCATTTGAAATAGTCATGATTTTATTTAAAATTATCCCTGCATTATGTGCATGAATCTACATGTAATATCAACGTTGTGTTTATTTGCATACAGCAGATGGCAGAAGCAATTTCGTCCTAGATGAAATAGGAATGTCAGAAGTTGCTAAAAAGAAGGTACATATACAAGTTAAAGTGATATCATCTGACAATATATACAAATATATTTGATGTAAGGAATTATTTGACTAGTCTGATAAAATGCTACTTACTGTTACTTGTGTATGGAAGAAATGAAAAGTCATGTTTAACTTTGTACAGGTGCAGCAAGAAGACGTTTACATCATAATTGTAGTTGTGGTGGTTGTAGCTGTGGTTTTCATAATAGCAATCTGCACAGTTTGTTACTGCATGAAATCAATTGAACGAAGAAGGAAGTTGCTTGGTGCATCTTCAGTTCAATCTGATGATGACGATTATCAGGTTAGGTTTTCATAACGTTGGGTGCTTAAAAGTTATCGATGGGTGGTACAGACATACAATTGTCAAAGCACATCAAAAAAAATTCAAAAACATCAATAAAATTAATTGGGTCAGTATCATGTTTAAAGTAAACATATGTGGACTGTTGCTTGTCTTTGCATTTTTATTGGGAGTGTTTTAATCAACCCCATCCTGTAGATCTGTCACATGTGTGTATAAATAAACAGTTCATACCTTGTCGCCAAAGGCAGTACGTCAGTTTGTTTGTTTTGTGTTGCAGGAGCTGTGCCGACAGCATTACGCTAGCAAGGCCGCCGAACAGAAGGACCTGTCCACCCAGTCATTGAAACAGGTATCTCCCAACTTAATGGACCCACAGTATTTTCTCTGTAAACTAAATTTCAGCCATAATTTCATAGCTCGCCGGGACGGTGCCCAGATGTTTGTAAAACACACAATTACTGTTGTTTTAGCAGCGCCATTTAAGTTGCCCTACCCTTGACTGACTCAAATTCGCAGAACCAGTAACGTTAGATGTGGTATTGTAGGACGCTGGTCGTCATGAAAGCACCGCTTCAACCCCCACTCTGGTGTTTTCCCCGGTTGCGCAACAGCGTAAAAGAAACAGCCAAGCAAAAGCTTCACGAACATCTAGTTTGTCGTCATGGAGCGAAGAACCAGTGACCACAACACTTGACATTTCGACCGGACATGCAGTTCTGGTAGGTGTTTATTATCTCTATGTTAATAAACTGCCAATGTTTGAAGGGCCAAAAATTCTTGGCAAAGTGTGCATAGAGGATAAGTGAGGCACAATGCAATCACTTTTTGTTAAATTATCACCAGTTTCCATTGTATTATTCCCTTAGCAGCCCACACTTATGCCAGAAACTTTATCTATGATCCAAAAAAAATTCTGTTTTAAAGTTCTTTTGAAATAGTCACTACACTAGTTTTATTGAAAATTTTGATCAGAAAGAAGTTAATGATAGCATTAAATTGGGCATGTGAAAAAATGTATGTACAACAAGTTGTGACCTTTACTCTTGCGGCAAACCTGTCTGACCAGTTCGAAGATGGCATCACTTTTCCTGGAAGATGTTGCCAATCTTGTATTTTTGATGCCACAGTGTTTGTTTGTGTAAAAAACCTCCCGGTGTGTTTAAAATCTACTGTGGGAAACTATTTGTTGTGTGTTTAGGGATATAAATACCGACATTGTGGTTTCTTAAATACTTTACACCGGCATTGCTACGTTTTCTCCTTAGCATTTTCAATTTGATGGCAAGTTGGGTTTTGTTGTATGTCAGTGATGAATATAAATATGTGGCAATTTGCAATAAAGATATGCAATTGACAGATGGAATATATTTGTACCTTTGATTTTTACCTTGTCTAGATCTTTTCTGCTTTTATTGCAGAGCTACATGGAAGGTCACATGAAAAATAAAGATCGTCTATCTGAGGAGTGGACATCATTGTGCAAATACCAAGCTGACAACGACAAATGCGAAGTGGGACGTGACAACTTGATAAGAAACAGATTCCACCACATTGTCCCCTGTAAGTCCCTTCTGCAACTATACTTAACACCCTGCTGTGGGTTTGTTTCATTAAGGGGGACGTTTTGACTACAATACAGGAAGTATATGACTGAACAAAATGCAACAAGGGCCCATCCAGTGTTTCAAATGTTTGAAAATATGTTTGCACCCAAATTTACAGATCATAATAAAAAAAGTTGCCGATGAGTCAGGCTGATGTAAAGGTGTATTTGCCACCGAATCATAGGAAATATTATTCTGTGAGTGTCCATGCCAAGAAATCAACATTGATGCACTACATAAAAGTTACTAATTGTGTATATGACACTGGCATGTAGGTTCAAAGCACTTTAAAGTGTAATAGGGGCCTTGTTGCTTGTAAACAAAATGAAAAGCATCTGGCAGAAGGGGGCATTAAAAATTAATGTGTTTTTTGCATGTGAGAGTGACAGGAAATCGATTTTATTCGATCAATAATTCATTGAACCACTGTGGTGTTCACCTTTTCCCATCCGCCATATTTCCCAGCTCTGCTAACACATTGGGTGTTTAAAAATTAAAGCATCATTCACAAATTTGTCTTTACTGGGTCAATAGGTACGAAGATTAGTATTAGCAATAGATTCTTTAATATTTACAAATGTTGAAATAGCACTCTTTGAGCCTAAATGGTAGTTTTTAATTTTTTATCGTAGGAATATTTGCATTACCTGTTTCAAATGTAAAAACTTGCAAGGTGGTAAATGCAACTCTTGTTTACCACCATTTGCAACTTTTCCTTATTATGGAATGCATCTGTCTGAAGGGAGAGATGTTAACATTTTGTGTTTTACAGACGACCACAATCGTGTCAGACTTGGAGTGGAGGGCGTGGGAGCAAATACCAGTGATTACATCAATGCAAGTTTCATTGTAAGCAAACAATTCATCGTTAACAATTGTTTGTCATAACTTGATTTATTCCAGGCACATTTTTAGTGTGACAATTCTGAGTGAATAAATTATTATCTAAGAGTCATAACTTGGATTGGCTTTTTTTTAACAAGCCGTTACCTAAAAGCCTGAAATACTAACATACTGCATTTCTGTGTTTGGTTGTTAAAATATAATTTATGTGTGAAAACTGTTCATTGCAGATAGACAATGATCCACGTCAGCCGGTGTACATCGCCACGCAAGGTCCTCTTTCTTCCACCATCCACCACTTCTGGCAGATGATCTGGGAACAAAAGTCTGTTGCCATAGTGATGCTCACCCCGGTAACAGAGGATGGAGCTAGTCAGTGTGCCAGATATTGGCCCGATGAGGGATCAAGCATCTACAACAATTATGAGGTAACAATATACAGTTTTGCCATCTGTGTGCAGCTCACAAAGTTCGTTATTACCTCCATGCTTATTTATAGAATATACAGTGAAGAGTATAAATAGACTGGCCCATATTGCTATTCACACTGTCATGTTAAAGACGTTTCGACAAAAACTTTTGTCATCATCAGTTTGACTGTGAAAATACAGTGAAGAATATACACTTTCTATGTCACCATCAAATCCCAGTGATAAGAAGACCTGATTTCCTTTGGTTAATTGCATGTAATTTCAGATTTAATAAAGTTTGTAAGATGTTGTTTTTACTCCTACTAAGCAATCATTATAAGGAAAAGTCCTCTGTGCATTTTTTTAATCTCACCCTCGATTGGGCATTGTCATCAAACCAATGACAACAATGTATCAAGGTTGCAATTAAACTGTTGAAGCAAAAACAACTCGTTTCAAACAATTATATTGACCCTTGTAATAATTTGAAAACACCAAATCTTACTTTTGTGTAGATTCATCTTGTGTCGGAACACATTTGGTGCGAAGATTACCTCGTTCGAAGTCTCTACCTTAAGAACCTGAAAACATGTGAAACGAGAACAGTGACACAATTCCACTTTCTGTCTTGGCCAAGAAACGGAATCCCATTCTCTCCGAAACCACTTCTTGAACTTCGAAGGTTTGTATCTAATTATCATGTGTTCAAAACCACAGTGGTCAAGTTAAAATGCCCAGTTAATTTAGAGCAACAGTTTGTTCATTGCAACAAATACCAACATATCTTGCCATGCACTTCATTAAAACTACAATTTGACTTTTAAACAAATCCTTTTGACACAAAATAATTTCAATAAACTTCAATCTACTCACACAGGGACACTTTATATATGGGCAGCATGTTTCACCCATTGATTTTTTCCCCTTTACAAAAATGATATGAGAACAAAAAGCTGGCCCACACTGCTGTGAACATTGACATGTTTTAATGGTTTATGACACTTTCAGCAATAAATTATACCATCACCAGTACAATTAAATACTGTGACTGGTCTAAATCCACAAAAACATGGAGATGACCTGGCTATTGTCACAAATACCAAGATAAGGCTTGCAGTTGGGATTAATTGGAAAGTGTGATAAAAATCCGGGTAATCAAATCATTTTGTGTGCATAAGATAGACCAGAACACAGGTTGTGTTTGTTTAGTTTAGCAGTTGGATGGGAAAGTGTTTTTAGTGTGCGTACACAGTGTTATTTGTGCTGTACAAACACTGATGTCGGCCGTTACAATCTGAAATGGTCCCTGATGGTTGCCATCTATTTGAAGTTTCAGGTTTCACAAGGTCTTCACTGCTGGAAAGAAGTTTATTTTTCTTGTTTTTTTGAGGGCATTTTGTTATTTTTTAGCAAAATTAGTAAAAGGGAATGTTTTTTCCATACCATCGTACTGGTTTTAGTTAAGTAGTGACAGATTTACATATAAGGCAATACTTTTCAACTTGCAGAAAATTTTGAAAAAATACCAACATGTTTTCTTCGATTGGAAAACACACAGTTACGTGGAAACAGTTTGTTGACTTCCTAAGATTCGCACGTTTTGAGGTTTTGTGGAGGTGATTCCCACAGCTCCAGGCTAGAAGATCACATGAAGAAAGCACACTTTGTTTTCTGATTGTGCTTCATGAAAGGTCATTATGAGGTCACAAGAATATTAGTTACCTTACCTGCTGATGTTTATCACTTAGTTGCAGCGGTAGAGGCTGTTGTTTGGTTTTCTTTTGGGTCCTGCGTCATTTTGTCGCTATGCAGCTTGCCATTTCATGTTAGTTGCATAGTAACAAAAGTGATCGTGGGACTTCAAGAACTTGCGTCTCTGAGTAGTCACAGAAGGTTTGAGGTAAAATTAAACAAGTTTATGATCTTACAACAGTTGTCTTTAGTTGAGGTTTAGTAGCAGGCAAGGCTGGTTGTATAGTAGATGTATTGGGAGGTGTTCGGTTGAGTCATAGGAAACCAGTCTGGTTGTATGGAGAGGGGAGGGGGAGTAGAATATGTGTTGCTTTGTTACAAATAATCTTGTCAGCTTGACCACCAAATATTTATATCTTTTGCCAATGAGTGAAATAATTCACGTTTGAATCATCTCCCGAAAGTTGACTCAACAATCCTGGTAATGTTGTGTTCTGGGAAAGTTTTTTTGAAGGAAGATATTAAGAACAAAACTACTGGACGTTTGTAAATATTTTCAAAAAATTCATTGAATATTCGACAACCTATCAATATAAATTGTCTGTTTACCATCACACATAAAGGCGCTACACTTTGATGGCAGTGTTGGGGTTTAAAAATGGATTGAATTTCTTTGGCCAAAATTGTTTTTTATCTTGTAAGAGCCATTATTAAAAGCTGTTATGCTTTAGGGTTGAAAAGTTCTTCCATTTTTTTCTGTTAATTTTATGAGCAATCGGTGGTCAGTGTGCGGTAAACACTGATTTCCCCTCTGACCATCAGAGCTGTTGTATGATAATTACTTCTTGTTGGTAATTAGCCAGCTTCTGTCATACAAAGTTTTGTTGAAAAGTTCCTTTCATTTAAATATCAGCTGAGAATCGAAACCCGAATTTGCAACTCAAAACTTTTTAATTTACAGTGTTAAAATCTATAATAATTTATCAAGAGTTTGGTGTTTAAACTTAATCACCAACATGTTGTTTTTAACAGGAAAGTGAGCAAGTGTTACCGTGGCAGCAACTCACCCGTGGTCGTCCACTGCAGTGATGGAGTTGGAAGGACTGGAACCTACATACTGATCGACCTGGCCATCACCAGGATGCTTAAAGGTGTGAAGGAAATGGACATCGCGGCCACCCTCGAACACCTGAGAGACCAAAGGATGGGGATGGTGGCATCACAGGTTAAATGACTGCAATTTTGTTCCCTTGACTAATTTTCACACATATTTGAAGTTTTAAAATCTTAGTTGGATTATAAATCCTGGAACAGTTAAAAATGTTGGCAAGAGTTCCAAATTAACTGATAGTGTATGTATGATCACATTTTACGAATAGTCTACATAAAGCTGATGCTACCTCATGCCACAAGATCACTCTTACCGTATTTCTATCTGAATCTTGGTACAGATCTAAACAATAGTTTTAAAGTATCTGATTGTTATGTGTTAACCCAGGTCTCTTTAATTTACAGGAGCAACTTGAATTTGCACTCGGATCTGTTGCTGAGGAAGTCAACGCCATTTTAAAAGTCCTTCTGCATTAGCAACAAATTGTTTTACCTACAATGGTGTATGTGTTTTTGCACAGTATGTCTGGGATGTCATTTATAGGTACTATGTAGTTCCACCATTAGCACAGCCAAACATATTGTTGTTTTATATCACTCTGCTCCATGCATTAACAGTTCACTGTGTTCAAAAGATTTATAACATAGGGTACAAATTTGCATGGAAACAAATGTGTCTGGGCATTTTGTAGTTTGTGTTGTTGCAGTAAATGGCTGCAAAGAGATTTAAGTGTTGTAACTGCATTTGCATAAAATACATTTACTTTATTGGACCAAACAAATTTGTTCGTTTATTGAACTACAAGTATTTTAGATACTGCCAATTTAGGTTTTCAACTATTCCAGATTTTTTTATGAACCCCACATTCTTGTGATCGAGATCTCATGCCAACATTTGTGAAAGTTTTGATTCTTTCTTCGTTAAACACATGCAGCTACCTTCGCTTTATATATTTTTGGGGAGAAGCAATTTTATAAGAGCTATTTTTTATTCAGTGCAAAATTTTATCGTTTCGTGTGCGTACGTCATTGTTACGTTGTTCTCCGAAGATCACTAACATGGGACGTTTGTTAAAAGTGATAATAACTTATAACGTTTTTGTGAGCGCTTTTAATTGACTTGCAAGTTTAGATGATTCCATAATTGGGTTCATTATTTTTCAAGTATTTTAAAGATATATAGATAAGATGTATTACCGTGACATAGTTGAAAATATAATTTAGAGAGTATTTCTACTTGTTAGTTTCATGGTATTACTGTTGTTAATTTAATGTATGTTGTGCAATGAACGTGCAATTTTGTTTCAATAAAATCTTGACCAGCAACCTACGGAATCCCATTTTGTCGTATTGACCGTATCAGCGTTCTGAAACTACCTTCGTATTGGAAGTGCGTTTTACTTGCCCAAGCAGTTTGATTTATAAATACGTCTAGCTGTAATTGTTGAATCGAAAAGTTTACTTGAAGATTAAAGTTTTACAAGTTAAACGTAACGCCCACGATCTCATAAATTTTTGAACTTCAAAACTTGCGGTCTATTAAGGATATATTATCACTGATCAATACAACCTGCATGGAAAATTTGAGATGTGTTTGACGTTTCGATAATTTGCGTTCAGGAGTATTAATGCTTCATTTCATAAAACTTGGGTACGATTATTGTGGTTCCGGAAAGATTGCGAGGAGGTTGTTAGCAGAATATAGTTTTCTTCCTGACCCGTTGAAACTAAAAAAAGCAGCTCGAATTTTTGCATTACAAAAAATGTCGTTTATTTCAGCTTGTATTTTCCACGCAATCGCATCACTTGCGGAAACTAACAATATACTACCCAGTATTATCGTGAAATCTCCGACATTAAAATCTACATGTTGGGCGTTTATGCAAAACAAAAACGAAACAAGTTGATCGAAAACATTGCAGTTGAAATCTTTATTAAAATTTTTTGGGACAAAATAATCTGGCTGAAAAATTATGGCGTGACGTTCGGTCATGCGTAGCGGCAGTGTTTATTTTGGTTGGGTTCTTGTGCAATTTGTGTCGAAATTTATTTATTTTTTCGCCTGGTTACTGCACACAAATTGAATCCTTTTTGTAAAATGTAATTGAAATGCAAAAATAGGTAAAACTATGTGTAAAGTAGAATGCGTTTATCTGTGCAAGTTTTTCTTCAAATGTGGAAAATTTAAATTAAAATAATGTCATTTGTTTCAGCTATAACAATATTGATAATTAACTTTGTGTTGCATTACAAACAGGAATTTGTAGATTGTTATATTAACTAATAAGCATGACGAAAACATATGCAATCGGTGTTCTTGTCTGTAGCATTGTGGCTGTTTCATTGATCTGTGCTTCAATGGGAACAATTGAGTGGACCAGGAACAAGTTTAACCATACAGGGTTGTAAAACACATTAACAATTATCCTGTTGTACCATGGTGTGTTAACTTGTATTTATGTACAGATTACTTATAAAAACTTGACTTTATGTACAGATTACTTACAAATGTTTGTCATTTTTAGTGATGGATGCCAAGGATTTCGAATGATGGGATTGTTTAATGGGAAAGACGATTTCATTGATGGTGTTGGGCTGCAGGGTGTTAGATGTATAATCCCCAATGATAATAAATATTTTAGCAGTAAGTAACAAACTGCACATTAGTTATTTATCTGTGACAATTGTTCACCAAACTAGATTAAGAACAATTTTTTTTTAAAGTTTTAAAACGGCGTATTTTTAATTAAAACATTGTATTCAACAAAACCCGACTATAAATTATACTGGTTTTGATTACAGGTTTTACCTTTGCATGCAATGTCCTCTTTACCCCTCTGGCTCAATTACAATGAAAAATAGCACTTGTTTGGTAACAATGCAATGTGTTCGTTTTTTAGCAAAACGTTATAGAAGATGCTAGTTTTACGTGGTTTTTGAAAAGGGTGGACCCCTTTGATACGTCATTGCTTCATGAATGTGATCAATTTTAAACGTTATATACATAAAACTGTTAAATACTGTTGAATAGTAATGACTCCAAATAAAAATTTCTTCCCAAATAATTATTTGCGGTTGGGATTGTATTGACATTAACATTCTCAAATTAATTTTTTGTACATTAGTAATTTGATTCATAGACTTTGGTTGATAACAATAGCATTTGTTTGTTCATCGCCTGTGTCAAACATTAGTGCCGCATCGAACACTAGGAATGAAAAAAGGCAAAAAACGATGCCGTTTGGCCTACTTGATACTGTTTATCAAAAACTCTACAAACAATAACTGTAAACAGTAATTGAATGATTTATCTACAAACAATAAAATAATTTTGCCTATTTTTTTGGACTGAAACTGACAATACCATTCTACTGTGCATATTTAAAATAAATAAAGATATTTTAAACTAATATATAAAAGATTGATTCTTCTGTCAACCAGTGGATTCCTGCTCCCTTTCATGACAATTTCACTAAAACAATAGAATTTGTTTCCTTATAATCTATGGCGACTTGTTTTACATTATTTTTAGTGTTCGACAGTAATGCAGACAACCTGCCCTATCCAACGCTGCTTTATTTGACAATTACATTCTGTTCATTGGCTTTTGTCTTTGCATTGATAAGCGTGCCCATGTCATCCATCATTATTTTGTACCCAACAAGACCTAGGAGAAGATATGCCAGAGCTTATTGGAAGTTCATGCTCCTTTTACTTGTTTTGGGATCTTGTGCAGGTTGGTTGACTTTTAGCATTGCTGGACAGTAAACTCTTGTAGTTAACTTTATATGTTTGTAGGAATTGTCATTAATACATAGACTATAACAGCAACAAAACCAAGTACTGTCATCATAGGCATATCCAGGGGGTTAAAAGGTTTAGTATTTATGTCTATTTTGGTAGTTAAATAAGCACAATTGGAATTTTTTTCCCTGTGAAAACCAGGGAATTTTTTTGTTCGTCTAAAAAATGTGTCATGCTTAAACCTGCCCATGTTTCCAAACAAGTGCCTTTTTTGTTATTTTAAGGATTAAGTGACTTTTTTCAGTAGTTATGTTGTTCTAGTGGTACCATACAGTTTCCTTAGTGTAAAACTAATTACATTTGTTGCAAAATGTAGCAAAGAAATTACCATTAGCGTATGCGTATAGGCAAAGAGCAACAATGGGGGAACACCACATGCAAAATAAATTATGTTTGATTTTATGAAAAAGCGAACACCCATTTATTTCTCTTTGTTTACAAAAATATTGCCTAGCGATTTCTTCCAAAGTAAAAGAGAACGATAGGGATACTGAGACATTAGTAACCTGCATATCATTCCATGAACTTGGTTAATTTTTAATTTATTTCATTTGTGCAAACATTGCTGTAACAATGTCTGGTTCTGCAAATAAGGAAACAACATGTTGAAATGTTTTAATTCTTACTGGAAACAACATCACATCAAACTATTTTCAGAACTAGTTGTTGAATTTACATTTTACCATTAGATTTTTTTAGACACTGGCTACCTAGATTAATAGTTAAGTAATAAAATTACTTTGGATCTTTTCCTGCCCAACCAACCTTCATTTTATTTCATTCATCAGCAAAGTAAATAATTTGCTCTTGTCTTAACCAAAAAAAGAAAAAAATCACATAGTTTCGATCTCCAGGGGCAAAAGTTGTATGTCATGAATTTATAAATGTTACTTCAGCAATGCATAGTGGTGTAATCCAAAATTAAAACAAATATTTGTTTTTTAGCGTCATCCACACTTGTTGCCATGGTTGTTTACATTTCGTTCAAATTTAACGATGCAGAGAAATCTGTTCCACAGCCATCTGTAAGTTGTGACATTTCAAATTTTAACACTAAATTGAAAATAATATTTAAAATTTATCATTTGCATACATATTTTTTTCTAGAAAACTTAATTTTTTTAAGCAAAGTGGAGCTGGTCATAACAGCTGCTGAGACCTTTTAGATCGAAAAAGTGGCCATCTGTCTACAGCTTACACAATTAATTTTTTTAGTTTTCAATTGTTAGGGGACTTCCCTGGAAACCTAACAACGACCAGAACCACTTAGTCACTACCATTAATTTGAAGGAATTAAATACATATTCTTATGAAAAAAAAATATTGTTTCTGTTTTATTTTCACTTCGTTTTTGGTTGTCATGGCCAAAGTATTTGCTTTTCAGACTTACAAGATAATCAGATCTGATTTTGGTTTCTCATTTTATCTTTTGGTTGGCTCTATTGGACTACTTATCATTGGAATTGTCTCTTCTTCTGTAGCCATGAAGAATAAACCCAAAACAGATAATGCACCAAGAAAAAACAATCCAATAAATGTTTATATGTATTAGAAAATTGGTGTTTAGGTTTAATAACTAAAATAACAATTTGGTGAATTCCTATAATTGTGTAATTTTTATTGCTTTGATGAAAACTAAAGCAGGCAGTAAGATGTTAGTTAGTAGTTTGATAGATCACTGTTTGTTGCATAATTTGGTGGAAACTTTTACCTTTAAACTTCAACAACCCCAAAGAGTACCTGACTGGTTAACATGTGTTATTTATATGTTGTGTTTACTGGTGTTACCTGTTGCAAACCACTACCTATGTTTTTTAGTTCTATTTTCAAACTGACAAATGCAATGAGTACAAGTGTGCAATATAATGTAATTAAGACCGCTGTCACTGTTTACCTGTGCATTCATTTTGTGACTTTTCTATATTTGTGTTTAATTGCCTCTCAATCAAATCCATCCCATGTGGTGCCACCTAACCAAAAACTCAACTGTTCAGTTGCATTTTGAAGGTTTTGTTATACTGGACCATTATCAGTTTGTATTGAATTAGTGCTGAACTGTGTTGTTCATTCTGTGCCTTCCACATGTAATATTTGCATTTAATTGCAACTATTTTTAATATTTGATGTCAGTACTGTGTCCACATGGTATAGTTGCACTTAAAAAAAATGTTAATCCAAGTAGTCTAACACTAATGACCCCAACAACATTTTTGCAAATACACCCAGTGAAGGTTTGTTTAAATTATATGTCAATGCCAACCTAATGACTTCTATTTTGTGGCTTTTTATAATTGTGTATTGTGTGTGAACAATCCCACCAGCAGGAGAGTTTTAAATTATTTTCTTTTTCAAAGGGAAACAAATATTTTAGAATTATAAGAAATTAAATTGGTGAAGTAAAAAAATGAAGACTAATTTTGCAATCGGTGTGGTTGTCTGTAGCGTTGTGGCTATTTCATTGATCTCTGCTTCAATGGGAACAATTGAGTGGACCAGGAACAAGTTTAACCATACAGGGTTGTAAAATACATTAACAATTATCCTGTTGTACCATCCTGTGTCAACTTGACTTAATGTACAGATTACTTACAAAAACTTGACTTTATGCACAGATTTCTTGCAAAAAAACTTGACTTTATGTACAGATTACTAACTAAGTGTTTGTCATTTTTAGTGATGGATGCCAAGGATTTCGAGTGTTGGGATTGTTTAATGGGAAAGACGATATCATTGATGGTGTTGGGCTGCAGGGTGTTAGATGTATAAACCCCAATGAAAATAATAAATATTATAGCAGTAAGTAACAAACTGCACTTTAGTTATTTATATGTGACATAATAGATTGTTCTTGATTGAAAACAATTATTTTTTAAGATTTTCGTAACCCAATGTCTGTCTTTTAGTATTTGATGGTGAGGTGGACAACCTGCCTGTTGTAATACTTCTCTATGTCACAATTGTTTTCTGCTCATTGGGTCTTGTTTTTCTGTTGATTGCTTTGGCAGTGTCTGCGTACAATGTGGTTGGTAAACCGTATGAAACATATGCTGGCCCGATTGGTTTGTTGCTGTATCTGGGTCTCTCAGGTAATTACATGATATTTGTAATTTATTGATCTTGCTGATCCCACAGTAAGTTCAAATAAAATACTTATATTGCTAATTTAAATTTAGTTTTTTTAGATCAATTTTCATTTGATTTATGCCTTTATTTCTGAAAAAAAACTTGATGTGTCTAAAAAATGGTTTAAATTAGATTGTACTCTTATGCAGCAAAAATAAATGTTTGAATTTTTTTTGTGGTTTAAAGTTTAAACATTAGAAATTAATATCAGGCCGTTGTAAAGGTATTTTTGATACTTTTTCTTAGCATTGTTCGTGCTTATTTCCATGTTTGTTTACATTGGGTTCAAGTTTACTGAAGCAGAGAAATCAGTTCCACAGCCATCTGTAAGTTACAATCTATTTTCTAATTACCCCAAAACCAGTGTATGCAACCAAACCAAGAGTTAAGAACCTATAATAAAAATTTACGGTGTTTAATGAACTTTGACCTTGAAATACAATTGTTTTCATTAGTTTTTTAATCTTTCGTTGACAAAGTTAATGCACGTCAATTATTTGTTTTCAGACCTACGAAGTCATTAGATCTGATTTTGGTTTTTCCTTTTACCTTCTGGTCGTCTCCTTTGTACCACTTTTCTGTGGAATGGTGATAACATTCATGTCGGAAAAACGTAAAATAAAAACCAAGTTGCAGTCGAGGCAAAAAGCTGAAGAACACGCAAAAAATCAGAAAGATGAAATGTTCATGTTTTAAAAGTTTTCTTAAGTAACAACTTCATGCAAATTTTAACCTGAAATGAAGGTTTCTTGAGTTAAAACCATTCCCACACAATGAGCAACTAGCACAGTTTGTTTTAAAATTGATCAATTTTGACTCATTGTTGTTTTAATTATTTTTACCTAATCTTTGTGGAAATTCCACCCTCGTTTGATGAAATACTCGTTTTTAACTTCACTGTCAAGTTTAAAGACGCTCAGTCCTATCAAATGTTTAATTGTGCCAAGTTGCTTTTTCAACACTCGTTAAAGAAAGCTGTTGCAATGGTTTAAACTATTTTGTTATTTTTCTACTCTCCAAGAGGTGCTGAAATTTACTTCTCGATTACATTTTAGTGTCAACACAACCAATGTAGCACATTTTTAAGACCAAAAGTGGTCATTATTTTATTTGGACTATGTTTTAGACTAAATGTTCCAAACCTTTGTTTGAGTAAAAAACTTATTATAGTGTAATTGTGATCGCTGTCTTTTGAACACCTTTGTTTCAATCAATCATTGTGATTTTTCTGTAAATTTTGTGTTTTAATTACCTCATGAACCAAATGAATGCTGTGTAGTGTTAACTGTGCTAAATTAAAACATTAATTGTGCAAAATGCTTTTGCATTGTTTAAATGTGACCATTGTTACTATTTCAAGCAATAGAAGTCTGCTGTTTTGTGACAAAAATAGTGTGCGCCCTTGTCGTGCTGCTTTTAGTGCTGTGAGAAAGTTAATATTGTGTTTGCAAAAATTGCATTAGTGTTTGACTTTCTGCTGTTGGTGAGTGTAGCAATTGAAAATGTACAAATAAAAATAATTTAGCAATTGGTCTTTCTTCGTGTTGATTTTCCTTTGCTTAAGTGGAGGTTAGGTGTTTGTTGGGCAACGTTGCTTTTACAGCATTTGCACACTTTTGATTGATTTCAGGGAGTTGCAAAGATCAAAATACATATTTGGATTTGTTACCAAAAAAACAAATTAACAATTTTTTTGGGTCAAGGCAAATTAAATATTATAAAAAAATTGATAACCGCTGCAGTAAAGGTATCAGTGCTACAGTGCAGACTTGGAGGGAGAACAATTTTTCCACAAACACTTCAAGAAAAACTTTTGACATCAAAAGGAGGTGCATATATAATGTAAACAGCATCAAACACATGGACGACCAAAACTAACTGCAGTGATTCCATGAAATGGTTTAACAAAAGAATACTCAGGGAATTCACTACGATGTTTTTTTTTCAATTTTGCTCAATATAAATGGTCCCTGTTTTGCTGATGATTTCATGTCAATATCAAAGTCACATTCTGCAGAACATTCTTTAAGGCAGCTCATCAGTAAGGATTCAAGTTTTTCCTGCAAGGCAAATAATTAAAACTCAACCATACTGATTTGTGTCAGATACAATATAACAAGCACAAAATACAACTTGTGTCAATATAACTGATGGTTTGTTAATGGATAATTGAAACACATTACACCTGCATTTTACACTGAAAATGATTGTAGTACAACAATAAAAATGTCTGTATCATTAGATTTTCGACTATTGCATTGGGTATTTTGTTTGTATTGAGGAATTGTCTTTGTATGATGAAAATCTTACAAACTTGTTAACACAAGAAATACGTAAACACAAAAAATATTTACGCACATAATTATCAGGAGCCTTTCTATTGGGCAATAATTGAACTGTGACGCCAAGATCTTTATCAAGCCATTTCACAATCTGCCTTGCCTTTATGGTCATATCATTGACGTGAATGTTCTGTCTCAGTTTAACCAGTTTGTCTGAAACCAAAAACAACCTTTTTTCACAATTATGAATTAAAAATGATCAATTGCTTTCTGTTAAAATTATCGAAACTTTATTTTTGATCACAACACGCATTTTCAATGTAACTGTTTAAAACCATGAAGGGTATTTAAAATTTACATTGCCTTATTTATTGACATTCACAACACAACCTTTACCTTTGCCATGCGATTGCGAAGAAAGCGAAAATTTGGCAGCAGTGGGTCTGCTTCTGCATAATGTCCTTGCGGCAAACATGCCCAGGTTTTATTGCAACAAATCTATTTTGTTTCAATTCATATCCGAAAATAAATCTATTGGTGACAAATATTTCACACGAAATCGTAATTAACAATAATCTTTGCTATTTGCAAACAGAAACAACAAGTTTGAAAGAATGACTTAATACACACCTCTCATCCGACCAAGAAATGTTTGACGCTAAAAGGGGAAATCCCTGAATGGAGCATAGCATAGCGTCCTCTACTGACTGGTTTGCCGACCTTGAAATTTATGTTTTCGTTTAGGATTAAATTTACCGCAATTTAAAAATTTTTCAGTGAAATTTGTAGGAATATTCATGCCTTTAAAACAGTATTAGTAAACTTAAAATCTCTTGTTTAATCGGAAATCGGAAAAAACAAAAACATTCTCAAACTTAATACATGTATAAATTGGCAAAATGTGAAACACGTAACATAAAATACCAGTTTATTATTACCAATAGAAACGTTAACCAACTTCTTGATTTCATATTTCTTTTTTTGCTGTCTTTCTAAATACAGGAATAATTTGCTTCAACAAAGCACTATTTCGACACAAATAACAATCCAAATTAGTAAAGCCCAACACAACACACTACAATTTCATCAATCCCGGACATTCTTTGTTTAGCGTTCCTCTCATCCGGTCCACAGCAAGTTGATTCAAATTTTCAGGCCCTTGAATCCACATCCTCAACTTGAGTCTCTTCTTGATGGCTGTGTAAAGTTTTCTCGTTAAGTTTTTCTTCCAGCTTGTAACCCATCAAATCTTTTCTGTGAACGAACAATGTCGAATTGTCACAAAAACAAAAGATAACAATGTCACAAAACAAAGGATAACAATTTTAATGTAATTTTTTGAAACTGAAATTGCATTTATTTTAGAAATGAGTTACGTCGTAATTGCATTTGTGTTTACATATTCAGCAATTATTACGGCATCATGTCCAAGAATGTCACACACCGAGGTAAAAAAGAAACGTTTCAACTCAATCTTGTCACAAATTTAGGCAATTTCCATCACCTCTGCTTAGATTTTCATAAGTTTAGATTAAAAATTTGCGTTGATATGACTGTCGCATGATACTTTTCTTAAACCATACTTGTTCAAAACGAAGTAAGTATTTTTTTATTCACCAACCTCGTTATAATTCCGACCACTTGATTGTGGTCATCAACAATGGGGAGGTGTCTTAAACCCAAGGTGCGAAAGATGATGTAAGTTCGATGAAGGGAAAATGTACTGGGAAGCGTCACGCATGAGCAGTTCGCGTACGGCATCTGAAAAAAATGGAGCCATGTTTCACAAAAATTCCGTCACATTTCTTATGTGTGTCAAAATTTAAAATTCCCCAGAGAGTGCTAAATTTATTTGTAATATTGCAATGATTGGTCGTAAATTAGGTTTTATTGAATGAGGTTTCACAAAACTAAATATGAAATATATTTTTCTGCGCGAAGCCTCTTGTATTATCGAGTTAAAGTAAACACAACACACCAGGTATAAAAACTTGTTGACGACTTCCGACATTTCCAGAACTTTCCGAATCTTCTCGTAGGTCTTCCTGCTGTCAATCAACCGATCAACGTGAATCTGCCAACGAAAATCAACAAAACAATCATCACTTTTACACGTTTTACATTGCCCTGTCCAAAACGATGAATAGTTCGTATGATATAAATCTTTGCTTGTTTATCTGCAGTCCAACCTACCTTCTGATAGTCAAGAACCTCAACTTTTCCAACCTCTTCAGGTTCATCTGTGAAGATTTCCTCCTGTAGTAACAACATGCAAAGCTCGAGCCTGGAAATAAATTCTACTTTGTTGTTCATTGGCAATCATAAAAAACTAAATAATTTAAGAGTAAAAAAATGTTATTATTAAAATGTAGAAATTTATTGGGGCGCTCTCAGCATTTAAAGACATTATATTATGACGTCATAAGGATATGCGTTAAATGCATTTTTGAGGTAGATAGTTTTATGTAAGAATGCCGATGGTTAAATTGTTTTGACCCAAAGTTACCTCGTGATGATGCCGCAGAACACGTGACCGCCTTCAGTCTTCTTCATTATGGGAAATCCCCCGTGCGTGGTTGTAAGAAGGAGTTTCGCCAACTTTCCGATATCTTCACACGGGTTGAGGGTGTGTACCGGGGAGGTCATGACGTCACTGGCTTGGTAGAGTTCCAGGTTAAGGCTGTTAAGGGTGACGTAATTTTAATTACACCTGTCAGTAATGTTAATGTACGTAGTAGTAGTGACGTTGTATAAAAACTAATGATACGAAAACCCGTCATCACTTTCGAGTCAAACGAGTCACAAACTCACACAGAGTTTCTCAACTCGTTTGGACAAACTCAGTGGAACCAACATTAGCTATAAAAACTTGAAGACTTTTTGTGTTGTCCCCTACACAAAATTAACCACTCTAAGTGTTGTTGTTTGGGAAAGTCCCATGTAACCCCCCTCGATAGGTCACTGTGCACCTTTAGGGGTTCATGGACCCCAGATGAAAAACCCTGTTCCAAAACCATTAAACAGTATTCGTACACAATGATATTTCTTACAGATGTTTGTCTTTTTGGTAAACGACCGGTTCCGAATCCAGGAATGGAATGCACTTGAATTCTAGAAGAGCGTGATAAAGGGGGTGAGTGAAGTAATCGCCAACCCATTTTGACGTCATAATGGCCGACATAATGGGGAGAAGAAAGCTGATGTCGTTGGTGATTTCGACCTGATAAAAATGTTTGACAAAAGTAACTGAGCATGTGCAAGAAAAGGTTGACACGTTCACTATCATTATCCCAGTCACAGTGACGTAACAACTTACCATTATGACGGTGAGTGACATAGTTAAACGGGATACTCCCCCAAAGAAAGATGCTGCACCAATAAGAGCCATAGCTCCCGGATCAATCCATGCCCAGAACGGTTCTTCCTCTGGTGCGTGTATTCCGAACCAACTGACCATAGCCTGGCCGATAATACGACCATACAAACCACCAATAAAGCTGTGAGAAGTGGAAAATTTTAGTAGGAAGCCATGCCACTGTTTTATGCTGCAACAGGGGTTCTTAAGCGGGGGAATTTCCCACCAGGGAAGAATTTAGTATTTGCAAGAGGGGAATTTTCAAACGTTGATGAATTGTGAGAATTTAGTTTCTAAGCTTATAAAATACTGATATATAGATTGCATTCACAAGCACAAGCACACCAAACGCGTAACATATACAGAAAAACAATCTAGAATTTGGATAATAAGACAAAAAAGCCTCGTTCTAACTAAACTGTGAATAGAAACATGTTCTGCACTTACAGCATGGGAACAACGAGACCACTGGATATCGACGTTCCTGCGGCCCAGCAAGCCAACAGATAGTAGAAGATTAAGACTGTTATAAGAACGCTGATATCAAACTGACGATGAGTTCCGTTGGAGAAAAGATGTTTGATCGCTTGTTCTCCAGTGACGAAGAATAAAGTAGCGGCTGCAGAATGTACAGGTGGTAAAAAATTGTTGTCTGCTGATTAAGTCGTCTTTTTTGTTTGCGAAATTCAGTTTTTTTAAGTTAAACTGGAGTCAGTGGCTTATAACAAACTATGTTATAAAGTACAAGATTAAAACAACAGTCATTGTGTATAGTCGAAGTACAAATGACATGTAAAAATCTAACCGAAAATACTGACATCAATGGGTAAATGGCAGAAGTTATTTGCCACTGAAACAGCCTCAAACATTGTCATTTGCTTACTTACTGCATACAATATATTATCACTAGACAGCAGCAAAGTCGTCTAACCTTGGTTATAAGTTTTGTTGTTGAGCATGATGCCTTGTGACGTAGTCCACGTCACACCTTCAGCACACGTGTACCGTTCAACGTTATCCTCAGTACGAGGTGGCCAGTAGTCAGGAATCGTCACGTTCAAACACTCAGGGCTACAAGAATATACTTTCATTGTAAGGTTTCACGTGTACTAGTCTTTAGTACTTTAAAAACGCGTTACTTCCGAAGGTTATCACGTTATGATTTAACCATTCGTAAATAATGGACACAGATACTGAAGAAAAACGGTTCTAAAAATGAATGGAAAATATTGGAGCTTTCTTACTTGTCACCAACTGTGATGGTTCCGTCATCGTAACACTCGTACTGGGAACAATTAAACGCCGCCGGTAGAAGAACTGACACTGTAGCTGTAATAATCTGAAATAAAGAAAATATAGCGTAAGTTTCCAAATCATTTAACTTAGGCTAAAGCATCAGGTAAAGACGATTGGAAATGTAATACATTCCGAAACAAACAAACAAACGTAATTGTGACGTCACCATGATGATGCAGGGTTCGATGAATCTGATGATGTTTCGCGTTCGATCCGACTTCACTCTGCTCAGGATCGTCCTCCTGCTCCTGGCGATCTTTACATTAAGGAAGACGAAGAGGGATCCAAGGAGTCCTCCGATACATCCGAGGATGATACTCGGGATGAAGGCGAGGATGTTGCTGGCAAGATCTGTGTTCACCTTCGCGGAGGAAGAGGAGACAATTACAAACTACGGAAATGAATTGACAACCCTAACCCTAACCCATTGAAAGAAAAAAGCTGTTTGTAGAACGCATTGGGAGATTGGATCACGCCCATGGGCCCTGGGGAGCAGCACCCCTCCCTCTCGCAATAGCCGCACCAACCAATTGTGGATACATATTAACTTTTTTTGGGTAAAATTCCATAATACGTAGTTACCCTTAATCGAATATAGTGATCAGTTTGAAAGTTAAACACTTGTGTTTCTCCCGTTAAGTTTTGTAGCATACTGACAATATGCCTGACAGGATCAGTGATAAATACTTATACCCACCTGGAACATGACGTTGGTTTCAGCTTTGAAAAGTCCAAAACTTCCCTGATATTGAAAACCCTTAAAAGCTGAGTTGAAGAGATCCGTGGTAAAGGTTGATACCATGCAGCAAAAGAATGTTTGCCATGACAACTTCATGTTCCAGAAGGAGGACACTTCCTCCATGGAGAAGAGGAGTCCACCAACGGGAGCTCCAAACGCGGAGGACACTCCTGCGGCCGCTCCGGCGGAGATAAAGTTCCTCCTGGAGAAGAAAAAAAGCCCCAATATTTATGACTATTAAACTGTGTTATTTCTTTAATAATTTAACAATAAATATTCGTTTAAGTTCTAAATATACATTCTCCATTATTCAATACAAGCTGGAAAGTTTCTTAAATATTCCAAACCTGTCTTCAGAGTTGCGAAACCGCTGGAAATATTTTGGATGAATTCCGAACGAATCCGACTTAAACTGACTCAGGCCGGCCCCCACCAGACCCCTAAAAATGTTTTAAAATTAAACATTTGTTTCGTCATAATATAGGGAACGATTGATTGCAACGAAGAGCTTTAAACCAACAATTCAAATTCGTCATGATTTGAAAAACCTCCAATGTGAAACTGTAATTTGTTGGTTTAAGCCGAACCGTAGTTGCAAAAGCACCAAACTCTTTTATCAAAATGCACATTATTTCTTCTTTAAAGGTTTGCGCACACATAATTACAGCAGCAAGCCTTACCCCAAGTGTATCATGGGACCCTCTGGACCCACAGGCATTCCCGACCCTACCGAAAATATACAAGACACGAACTTCACAACCATCGTGCGAATGTTGAAGATGTGACGAACAATTGTTCCATTTAAAAATCCGATGAGTTCTGGGATTCCTGAACCTCCAGCCGAGGGGCGGTACCACTAAAGGTAGTGCGAAATAAGTTATTTTCGTGCTATAGGAGATATAAAATTATAGGTTTGTACTGAAATCTGAATGAATGTGTAAAGCGTGACTCGTTATAAGTGCAACGAATCTTGCATGGTATTGTATGAGCCACGTGGACCTACATACAAGTTTTTTGTTAAAATTTTATAAAACGTGATAAAAGCTGGCAAGATCATTTCCTGATGCACTGAAAACTCGGTGCAAATTTAATCCTCGATCTCCAAATCATGGACAAACACCAGAATCACAAAAACAAACACCGCTTACCACAACCAGTACAGAAGAAGCCATCAGAAAAATCAAACTGTATCCAACCGCGAAAATCCAAGCTACTCCCAATCCGTCCTTAGAATACAACAACGTATAAAGCCCTAAAGCATTTAAACTTGTCATTAACATATCGTTGTATGGAACAACCAATATAACATACGTAGAAAAATTAGTCAAGACGCCTGACCCAATACACCAAGTGGAAAACCGGGTCGGGATTCATGGACAGGATATCCTGAGTTCGAAACCAGGGATGGTAATAAAATTATACCTCAAGATAGAAGGTTGCGTAACTCCATTTCGTGTCGGAAATGAGGTCAATGAATTGATGCAATAAAAATCCAATCAGCCCAACGGCCAGACCGATCATTCCCATCATCACCCATCTGTCCCAATCTAACCTAAATAGGTGCAAAGAAAGTGAACTCGGTATGTTGCGGGTGTAACAACAAACAACATATTCCACAGGGGATAAATGCATTGATAACATACAAAAGGTAATTGACATTGAAGATCCAGCATAAATTCAAGGTTGTGTTTCTGTTTGGCGAAGATATGACAAGAATATCAGTCAGTATAGAATACTCTGCATTGTAGCCTGTATTTGTTAAAATTATCCTAACAAGGTTAGTGGCGACCATAAACAGGTTTCGGGCAAAAGGTGGTGCGCGAAGTTTATTGCAAACAAATGTTACGTTTAACCCCATGTACCTTTGAGGTTGCTTCCGTATCCATGACTTGTATGCGTCACTCCAGGGAGGCAAATAGTCCAAACTGTCGTACCTTTAAAATCAGCAATAAATCAGCAGATGCTTTTTGAAAAGTTGCAACAATTCAGTTAAAATTAACATTGCACGGCGTACAATAGCTACCACAAGAACCGTTTTACCAAAACACTCACTTTAAAAGTTCCTGTCGTTCTTTATCGGTGTATTTGTGGTTGACATACACACTCTCATACTCGCGACCGGCCGAAAAGAACCCTGTTTACGAGGAAAATAAGCAGATAATGCTGATTTTCATTAAAACACTACAAAATTTGCAAACCTCCAGCGCTTCCATCAGCCAAATGAGTGTCGTCTGTTACGTCATAATCCCCGTAATCAAATAGAAGTTGTTGATTGTTGTCTTGCACAGTGGTAGCTGCGGAAGGTTGCTGGTCATTATTTCCGAATATTTCCACAGAATCCGCCATAGATCTGACAGTTGAGGCGGATTGTGGGTTAACTATATCGGTACCTTGTGCAGCTACTGCTGAATTCATGACTTTAAAAAGCAAACAGCTCTGCCAGGCACCAACAGAACCGATTTTGTTAATATTTGTCTTCTGCACAATGCCGGCGTAATGTTTATTAACGAGATGAACATCCCGTTGTTGGAGTAGATCGGACAAAAACATAATGGATTACAAACATTTAGGTTTCCTGGTTAAAGTACTATTGAAGTACGTCGAAGTTTGTTTTTAATTGGCTAAAAAACCAAAAGATTTTAGCAAGGTTATGTCAACCGCGAGCTGTTAACACCGAAGTTTTGCTGAAGAATCCGAACTATTATAGAAAAACCATTTCCAGTGCGTGGGCAGTTGTGTTATTTAGATTTTTTTCAGTGTGTTTGTTTTTGCTCGCCCGTAAGACGTCCATGACGTCGTTGAGCAGCCATGCGTAAAGCAAATCTCACCAACACTCATGATTGCCGATGTACTTAATATACAAACAGACCGTAAGTATTACTACAAATTCGCAATAATATCAGCCGGTGAGAAATCTTTTCGACTGGTAATGCACATTATATCTAACATTAAAAGCACTTTTTGCCTTTGCTGTAAAACCCCCGAAACAGACTTCCCACAACTATGTGCATTTAAATGATCTTGTTTGAATTCCTTCTTGGAAACGATAAAATATATTTTGCACAAATAAATAAAAACAGTGGTAAGGTGTCGCGAGTCCATGACAAACAGATCACAGACACAATCAAAATCGACAAAGGCAAGTTTTACAAATGGACTCTGGAACCATGGATCACCACTCCGCCATTGTTTATCTGCTTACATTTGTTACTACAGAATTTAAGGTGTTTAGAATGACCTAGTAGAAAATCAACACCAGCTTGTGTAAGATCCACCCATTCCTCCATTTCAAACGACCTCAGCTTGTGTAATTTGAGTGAGATATCCCTGCAAGATTGGTCGTTGCAGTGAGGACATCCAACCATTACAAGTGTTTGTAAGTTCGGAAAGTTGGTTGTTATTACTTTCACAGCATCATGGTCAATTCTGTAGCAACCATAAAACTCCAGCCTGCAAAAATAAAACCATTCATAAAAAATGCCAAAAATTTATTATAATGACCAACACAACTATAAAATGGAAAGCCTCCAATCTATTTGGTAATTAGCTTGGTTTATTACCAAAAAAATACTTTGCTCAGAAAATGACCATAAGCAAGTTGGGTAACCTCCACTTAAATTAGCAGATGAAAAAGCAATGTTCAACTTGCCTTTCCAGTCTTTCAAGCTTTCCAAACTTCAACAGGTGTTTTTCAGTCAAACAAGGACATTTTCTAAAACTTAGGGATTTGAGTTGGTTGAATTTGTTAGAGCAGTCGTCCAAACTGGTGAGCGGAATTTCACATTTGGTGAAGGAAAGGTGTTGTACACTTGATGGAAGCAAATTTAAACTGACTTCCTTTAAATTTTCATATTCAATCTGCATTAAGTAAGTATTTCATTAAGTGGAATATTTATCAACTAAAAATTAATCACAAATATATCCAGTTTAAGTAATAATCTATTTTGTGCAAGTAAATATCACAATAATTAATAAATATGAGTTTAATCAAGTGAAATATACAACATTCTACCTTGAAAGTGACCAGGTTTGGGCTTTTCAGAGTAATTGCATCAAGAACACTGTTTGACAACGCATACGCCCCTGTTATGCATCTTTGGTTTCCACAAATATCCACTGACTGCGTGGATTGTGAAAAATATCGTCGCACTATTTTTCCTAGACACACTTTCCGAATTGGATCTGGTGAGAATTGTACGGTTTTCCATAACCACCGATCAGATATCAGTTGCTGCCAGTGCTTGCACACCCTTTAGAAAGATTAGGAGATAAATGTTAGTGGTCAAGAGATCACATTACATTTGAGATTTTAAATATATTTTTCTTTTAACAGGTGATTAGGACTACAGTTAAAGTAGCTCGGTCCCAAAACTACCACAAACAGTTTGAACTTTAAACAACATATTGCAAACACGTACGAACAAAACACGTTTCGCATACAATCACTAGTAAGGTTATTATAGTCACCTTGTCAAAACCAGGAGCTCACGAACGTGAAAGTGACTCAAAATGTCTACCATGATGTTGTCGGGCAAGTCGAAAACTCCAGTTTCGTGCATTTTCACGATGGTCAAAATTAAAATAAAGGCGAAAATTAAATAATCAACTAAAATCAAGAAGGAAAACCAAAGATGGATTGTCCGCAATGCTTATAAAGGTGCAATTACTCAAGCATGACGAATTAAGGACAAATATTTCGGAATTTAATTAATTACCGGGGATGTTCCGTGCGTTCAAGACCACATAAATAGTACATGTCTGAAAATATTTTCCAAAATTTGAACCATTGTTACTTAATTAATGTTTACTTGACAAATTTTGTCTCGTTACATGAACGTTACATAAATTTTTAAAAGAAAATCAATTTAACAAGTGACAATTTTTGGAAAAAAAGTAAGAGCTTTTGTATGGGAGCATGTGAGTTCTAATGAACAGTAGTGAGCTGCAGACCGGTAGTCTGTAGTTACAACCTAGTAAGACCTTATGGATCGAGGCCAGTACAAAATAATGAAAAAGCACACCAAAAAAGTGTTTTCGTGCGATTATGTTTAGGAGTGATTGTTGTCGTTTTGTCTCATCGCGTTTTGAAGCATTTTGTAACATATCAAAATATATCAATTCTGAATTGCATATATCTGCAGCCTAAATACTTTTAGGGGAAACCGCTGTTATGGCTTATAATAATAACGTGATCAGTTGTTAGCTTGTCACTGTCATCAGTTGAATAAAAAACGATGGTACATTCACCTTTACAAGCTGGTGTCCCTTCCTTGAAAATTACGTCACAAAGAAACCATTCAATTTTTGGGGGTCACCATACCGAAGGCAACATCGTGTCGTCCTAGAAACGAAGATTAAACTGTTTGTTAACATCGTGTACCGCGCGCGTTTTGTGGGGGTAGGATCTGTGTTGACGGAACACTGATAAAGACTTTATATCGAACGAGAAATTTCTTCAAAAGACATTCCGGCTGTTGCGTAGTTAAGATACCTGTGCAGGGTTTGGTACTACAGACAACTCTGTAAATGAAAATTGTTGTTTTAAGGGGGAATTTGCCGGTATATTTGTCAGGACCAAACGTCGTTAGACAATTAAACGCAGCATTTGAACGTAACACATTTCGGAGCACGCAAAGTACAAATCTAGTGGACTTAAATACTAACTTTTACATGCTTTGTAGTAAACCTTGTGTTATTAAATTCAAAGCGTAATTTTTTCGAATTTTGTTATAATACAACACACTATAATTTTATATGCGCAAAAGAGCCATAATAATCAATGAGAGCTGCAGACAGGGTGTATACACGCACTGTTTCGACCTGTAAGGTCTCATCAGTGCAGCTGTTGATGTGGCACTGTGCTAGCTTTCACACTAGCAGGCACACTAGTCTCCACTTTGTGGTACCTTTCGGTCAATCGTCGATATGTTGGTTACCAAACTAGGTAACAATCAACACAGATGCACTGATGAGACCTTACAGGTCGAAACAGTGCGTGTATACACCCTGTCTGCAGCTCTCATACACTATAAATTGATTTGCTGAAATGTTTGATTATATTGTTGAAAGAATTTTCCGAAAAACTTGAATTTACGTCATATATGTATTTATTTTTTAACCATTATTATTTTTGCCTCTTGTTCCATGTAGAGAATACATTGAAACCCTTGTTGTTATTTTTCCTGTCAACTTTTACCCATCCAGGACGCCGAAGTCGCAGTTACAGAACATGGAGTGTCTCAACTGCAAGCCGGTCATCTTGTTGCTGATATTTTTGTTCCACGAATCAATCTGTCAGGTGGATTCGAATCTGATTGTCGAGACGCCTCTAGGAACGATAAGAGGGCAGGTATGAAAAGTTAAATTTTTATGGAGTCGGTTTTGTGTCAGCAGTTTTCACCTTGGGGCGACCTTCAGGTATGTAACGAGTTTTTGCTCTTTGCTCCATATGCAGAGATCGGAGGAGAATTTCACTCCAGTCATTGGGAACACCGCGTTCGGTGATACTCCGGGTATGGAATCAATCCAGTTCCTCGGAGTTCCTTACGCTGAACCACCAACCGGTTTAAACCGGTTTAAACCACCCGTACCAGTTCAACCTTGGAACGAAACGTTGAACGCCACTGCATATGGTGCAGCATGCATGCAAGAACGACGTGATTTAGTTTTATTGCTAAGGGACGCTAGAGGGAGCACTACAAACGAAGGCAAGAGAGTTTTGTTTGGTAAAATCAGACATGGCGTCCGACCTATAGTAAAATTACCTGATCGGGATTGATGACCAGGATATCGCGGGTTCGAATCCCGGTGTTGCAAAGAAACTGAGAAATCCGTTGTTCTTCTTACAGGCAACATAAGTTTACCTGAAAAAAACAATGCAGATAAACTAAACGCAAACAAACTAATTTATGTTGATAAGTACAGCCAATAACGTAAAACTCAGAAGTTTCGCTTTGAAGTCAGTTGATTCATTTATGTCGAAAAACCGATTTTGCCTGCACGGGCATCCTCAGTTTCTTATTTCAATCGAGTGTGAAGACTGTGCGTTGTTAAACGTCTTGTATGTCGGCTTCTGCAAACTGTAATCTTAGAGCAGCTCGCAAACCGCACTGATAGCCGTTATCAAGCGGATACAAGGGTAACAAGGCCCAACCCAAATCCTGATCTACACATTTTCACTGCGATTTCCGAACCAATATCATTGATTTTTACAAAATCTTCTCATACACTATTTGCCTTCCTGCAGCAGTCCTAATGTTATAATTTAAACAGGGTTGCGAAGGGTCGTTTATTCTTTGTTAATAGGTCTGGCCTGTTTAAATTGTAGTAGGCCTGGCAGCAAAAGTATCCCCATGTTTTTTCGTTACACCTTCTGCATGTTTCCTCTTCAGCAACATGGGGTGTTTCCCCCTTGGTACGCCGTGCAACGTGCATTTTTCTTTTAATTTTTTTTGGAAACCAGTTAACAAACCCATGTATCCTTCAACAGGTCGACTCGATCAAGATGTTGAAATAAGCGAGGATTGTTTGTACCTGAATATTTACACCCCTACTGACAACTTCACAAACCTCCCTGTCATGTTATTTATTCATGGTGGAAATTTCATCACTGGGACAGGTAAATTGTCCAACTACCTACCTGAAATCCACGCAATAAACTATTTATAAACGTTAGACCAACTAACTTATAAAACGAATCAAGCAGATACCATGATAAGCGTTCAGTTCAGTGATTCTCAAAATTTCTGTCGCCACCGACTTCTTCCATCACTTCTGAGTGCCCCAAGCACATAAAAAGCTTGTGACAAACTAAAAACTCGATATATTTCTGTAAATTTAATTTCTACACATATATAAGTAAAATAAGGTAACAAGTGGGAAAGATTGAAAATAGTTTGTTCAAAAATTAACACAAACAACGAAGACAGTGAAAGCGGAATATTCACAAACAATTGTAAATTGTGATGAAATGCGTGCTCTTATCCTCACGGATCCCCCGTGGAACAAAATGTTATTTGCTGGTGGATAATAAGACGGGTTCAACGTCCACAGGGTCGATGTACAAGGGTGCAAATCTGGCAAATGCCACTGACGTCATCGTGGTTACGATGAATTACCGTTTGGGGGCTTTCGGTTTTCTCACTAACGGTACGGACGCTATGCCGGGGAACCTTGGCTTGCTTGACCAGAGGATGGCGCTAGAGTGGGTGCAAAATAATATCGGGGTGAGTTGGTGTCAATGGGGAAATTATCCAAAGTTGAATGTTAGTTTTGTTTTGCAAATAGTTTAAACAAAACCAAGCGGATATGAATACTGTTTTTGTTAGTATGAGTGTATTTTTACTGAAATATAATCACAGTATACGTGTTCATAAAAATATCAACACTCAGTTTGTACATATACCGTTTGAATTTAGTCATTTGGTGGCGACGTAGACCGCATTACCTTATTTGGCGAGGGCGCTGGCGGTTCAGCGGTGCACCTCCACACGTTGGCGACAGAGAGCAGCACCCTGTTCAGCAGGGCGATCATCCAGAGTGCGCAGTATAACGACCAAATGTGGGCAACTGACAGAGCTGTACAGCAATACGAAGGTGGGATGAAGTGAAAGTTGATAAACATGTTCTCATTCGCATCCACGAACCATTTTGATTAAAATTGATTTTTCAGTAAATTTGTGAACTCATAAAATTTAGCTGAGCGTATTATCTTAAAATTGACTTCCAAAGCTGAGAATCTGCTGATTCAAGCAAAAATAAGCTGAAAATTGTTTTTATAAGTAATTTGGTCAGCACTGTCTAGAATATAATTCACGTTCCGCATGACGGGCTATGCAAATACATCAGAGATTTGTACTCAATCGATGTGAACCAAATCCAAGGGATTAACCAGAAACCTGGTTGTAAGTTTGTGGGGCATTCCAACAATCGAGTTTATATTTTGTTTGCAGATTTTATGCAAGCTCTCGATCCTCTGGAGCCTGACACTGGTTTGGAAAATGCCACAGCCACAGATCTCCAAGCAATCTCGAACGATTTGGTGAGTTTAAAAACTCGAAATTATTGGAACAATGTTACCAATTAACGCCAATAATTTTGAATTTAAAATCTGTGACAAAAAATTCGGTTGCAAATTTAAACACAAATAATCGTTTTTAATATGAAACAACTTTAATTAAACTGTGTTTACGACAGGGTGCTTGGAGCCCACACAATTATTCCCAGTTCGGTGTTTTGTTTCCACATGACGTCATTGCACAAGAAAGCTTTTCCACAAGTAGGTGGCGCTGATGAGTTTACTTGCTGGTAAAAAAATATCCATGTTTTTGTCAAATTGCATTTTTAAACAGAAGCAATTTTACACATAGAAATTAAACAATGACGTAATCGACTACTTTTAGACATTGACGTCATGATCGGAAGTAATGACGCAGCTGGGTCGAATGCCGCGGCTGCAACAACCTCGTTCGAAAACATAACGGCAACAGTGATTGTAAACGTGTTTCCGGAATTGTTCGGACAAATAACCCAAGATCTTGTAGAACGGATGTCACGGGTGAGTAAACTCGGTCACGCTTGACTGCATTATATGCGGGAATTGTTGCCACCGGTAACATGGCACAAGCGGAAATCTTGATCGAAATTAACGTAATGTTGATAACTTTTCTACCCTGCCTTTTTTTCCCTTTAAGGCTTATCAACAGTTCTACGGAGGTCACGTGACCAATGTGTTTGGTTTGAGTGATGTTGAATACAACGCCGAAGTGACGTCATTTCTAACAGACCAACTTTACGCCACGTGGGCGACAGAGGTGTGGATTTATTCACAAAATGTGTTTGTGGTAAAATAAAATCCTGTCTTGAGTCAGTGCTTTTTGACCAGTTAATAATTCAGCCCAGAGTGAATGAAACGTTTGCAGGGTTGAATGATTTGCGAATGTTGCACTTCTTACGTCACAATTGTGTTCAGTTGGCAGCAAGCCAAACTGATGTCAGTGAAACCGCGTGTTTTGTTCTTATTTGGGCGCCAAGCATTAGGAATAATTCTTTGTGTTGCGTATAGCAATGCCCTAGCACACTAAAGCCCCGTAAGGTTGGGGCGCGAGGATTCAAAACATTTCTTACCTTCAGGTTTCGGTGGCAAACAGCAGAGGTTGCCATGAATGTTCGGTCTTTCAATACAAGTTCACTCAAACTTCTCAGTCACCCATAACTGGGGTGGTGACGGGGGCTTCCCTAGGCCAGGAAATGTCGTTCGTGTTCGGCTACAATGAATTTAACCCCGAGCTTAATGACGTCATGATGACGTATTGGACCAATTTCGCCAAATCAGGGTAAGTTGCAGTTGTTATAGAGGGAAAATTATTTATGTTGTGATGATAGTTTGGGTCAGTTAAAAAAACGGCTGACGACTGCAACAGGTTCAACAACTACGACACATTGGAATTTCGAAAATCCTTTTTTATTTTGTTGAATGATAGCGAACGTAAACTTTGGAGCGAACAGACAATAAAACTTTAGCTGTTAATTTCGCCTATTGTCTACGACCACCGAACTTTTCCTAAAGGTTTTCCTTAAATAAGTTTTAACATGCAGAGACCCCAATAGTCCCGGGAATGTTACGGCACAATGGCCCGCATATGACGCAACAAACTCGAACGCTTGCCCATTGCGTTTTGATTTGGGTTCGAACACCGTCACAGGGGACGCGATTGCAAACTCGTCATCGGATGACGTCATTACAAGAAGTTTCGATTTCTGGAACTTGTATTATGACGTGTTAGGTACAGTGACGACACAAACGTAAAAAACGAACACAAATAAACAAACATACATTCACCACAGGATTGGCTTGCCCGGTGCCAAGCAACGAGACAACAAACGCAGACGGCAGTGACGTCACCACTGATGAAGTGTGCGAAGCGAGTGTTGGTGAAACATTAGGTAGGAATAGAAGGGCGATAGAGGAGTATGTACACGCTATATACAGTGGTGGTACTTGTGTTGGAAGCAGGCTTGTGCAATGAGAGCAACACATAAACTTTGTACAGAACTTATGCGGAGGACGTGAATATTTACAAACATTTCGTGCCTGGTGGTGAAAACCTTATGGTGTTCCCTAATATGGCTTGCACTCCCCATGAAACCTGTGGTATATGTACAGTTTAGGCTCATCAAATAGTGCGGGATTCTTAAGATAAGAAAGTTGCCGGTTTAATTCACAATTAGTCGACCAGCGTGTTTCTACGGTGGTTGATAGACGCAAAGAGGTAGAATTATTTGCAATAGAAAAAAATGGTCGAAACACGCAGGTTTAATAAAACTTATTTAAAAAGTTGACATTTATTCAATAAAAATGTTGTGCAGGAATCGCAATATCCAATGAGCTGGCGGGAATTCTACTGATCGTGTTCATAGTGCTGACTGGCGTTTTCCTCATCGCCTTCATTGTCGCCATTGTCTGTTACTGCAAGACAAAGTGAGTGTGTGACGTCACAATCATTTTCGAAGTTAGCATTGTTTCAAATGGCGTAAAGAAGATAAGTTAATGTTGTACCCAAAAATCAATGCAGCCAGAACTGGATCAAAGCCACCTTTACCTGAAAAAACGTAGCGAGCAAAATATCGCGCTTCCTGTGAGATTTGAACTCATGATCGTGGGCATTGGAGGAGTGGCCTTGTTCCGGGAATGGCTGCATTGCAACCTTCGCCTATTAAAAAGCAAAAATTAACCTACGTTTTGTTACGTAATAAAATAAAGATTGCATGTGGAAGCAGGACATATTGACAATAAACGAGGCTCTAACTTTGCAGAAAAAAGTTAAAGAAAGAGAAGAAAAAGAACAAACACGAGGGTCACGACAACCCTGTTGCCGACGCTTACAAATTGTGAACGTTTTGACTCAAAACACTCACTATGTCCTCTAACATCTGTACATACTTGTTATATGTAACAAAAAACAAATTGAAGTGGTGATAAAAAGTATTGTACAGTTTTTCTGGTACTGCATATCGTCTCCATATGTGCCTGGATTGTATAAAGTTTGCGGTTGTGTTCTGTTGAAACGCATATTGGTTATGTGCGTTATGCAAGTTTCTGTTGAACTGCCTCCATGTGCACTCAAATCGCAAATCCATAACCAGGCAGAATGTCGCATGTTAATTGAAAGACATAGATCGGCTACTTGCGAATATGAATTTTTTTTTTCTGTTTTGAAAGTTTGGAAGTTTTTTATAAATTTGTTTTCACTGTTTTTCATTCTAGCGTTTTTCTGTCCAACGGGACTCTTCCTAAACAACTCCGTCGGACAATTTTTGCTTGGAAACTTACACGTAAAACGCATTTTTTTAACTGCCGATCTTTTGTACTAAACTTTTTCACCACCCTTAATTTTGCTTCGGATCGCTCCGAAAATTTACGCCAAACACAATTTACATGAAACCAATTTAATTTACACTTTCAAAATTTATGTTCGTTACGTTTAATGATTTGAAAAATGAAGAACGTTATCGAATATAAATTATTTAACTCAATAAAATACGAAGCAATTTTGTCAAAAAGACACTGTTGGCGAGTCGACGCGTTTTTAAATGCTATACTAAAGGTGGATTAACGGTTGGGATTTGTTTCATGCATACACGTTGTTCAATGTTAATTAAAAAACGTTATCAGTTTGCCGGTTTAAACTGTTGCGAAGGTGATCTGTAAGCGAGATTAATGTTATTGCCATGACCTTGTAACATGCATTTAACTTTTCACAAATTGGCAATGCACTGGAACTGCTAATTGTACAAGTCAAGAAAACCGAAATCATTTGGTAAACATTAAACAGTTACCATGCGTGTTTGTCACAATAAAACTGGATTACAACGGTGGTTTAAACCGGATCTTTTCGCACGAAGTCACTAGCAATAACACAGCAGCACGTGGCACTGTTATTGCGGGTGAATTCACAAGAACAAGCCCGGATTGTTGTCGTCATAATCACGCATTGTAAAGACAGTCATACATTATCTTGTAGGAAATTATTTTTTCATTTAATCACAAGTAATTTGATTTCCTAAACAGTTTGACGAGATTCGAATCAACAAAAACTTACCCTTGGTCGGGTGAAGGTCATTCCATGATGCTTGAGGCACTGCATCCGCTGTCGAAAGATGTAACTCCCTTAAGTTTCTAGCCTTTTTATGCAAAATTTTAGTTCCACCTGCATTAAGGCACCTGCCACTGCAGCTGTTTTCAAATAATCCTGCGTTAACATGCAGGTGTGTGATGCAACAAACCCCTTGTTACGTAAAATTGATCCGCACGTAACAATGCAACACAGCGGGGGTCATAGAATTGTTTGAAGAAATATGAGGTTTAAATGTGGATTTATTCAGCATCCTTTGTATGATAAAGATTAGGCGAACAGATGTCCACAAACACGTCGGGGGCTTTGTTCCTTCTTGTCTAATTCTGATCCTTCCAAGAGCCCGTGGTGCTGAATATCTTGATGGTTGGTTGGAAATGGTGGCAACAAAAAAATGCTAAAACAATCATTCCAACTAAATTGTTCGCTGTTTCTTTCCAAAAAAGCAGAACGCTTAAATTAACTTTGAAAAACGTGAATAAAATTTGAACACAGAAATCACACGATCTTACTCGCGAGTTTGGGAAAGAACCAGTTTCGAAAATGCGACGTCACATGATTACGTGGCGTGAAGTTTGAATTTCTATTGTGGATAATTTGGTGGTTGACGTTGAACTTTAGAACAATGGAACTCGCGATCAACGGGCGTTTGTCATTTAACACCGGCTTTAGTTTAGTTTAGATTATCATCAAACATGTCAGAGCTAAACTAAAAATTAATTTTTGAATAACAAAATGGATATTATTTGCACACAATGACTTTTGCACAGTAGGTCAGGTAAATTAAAATTGTGCATCATGGCCAAAAAGAACAAAAAGCCAGAATCGTCTGAAACCACTCCCACTGCTGCCCCACAAAGCAAGAACACAAAACCCAAGGTAACTTATAACTTAAACTGGAAGTACTGTAGGAAGTGTCAAACGAAAAATAACACTTTCATGTTATTGTTACTGTTTCAAATTTAATTAATATTTTAAACACAAACTTTTTAAACCATTGTTCTTTTATCATCATTTCATCGGACAAAAAGGTGCACTCAGAGTCAGGAGGTACTTCCACTTCTGTGTGGTTGATTCTGTTCCTGATCACAGCCGGAACTGGTGGTGGATTTTATTATTTGCTGGAAGAGGTGAATGCTTAATTTGCTGCATAATTTCATTCGTTGTTTATCCATGTTTTTGTGACAAATTTTAACTCCTCTTGGTAACATAAATGACTTGTAATTAAAAGACAGTATGTATTTTTTGCTGTCCAAGTTGAAAAATTTTACCTTCAAACTTTTAGACATAAACATTGACTCATGTTAAAACTAATTACTATTTTAATTGTCGGGTTGCTGCATTGCATTTTGTTCCAGATGAAAAATGCCAATGAAGCGCTCACAGTACAACTTGATCAAGTTACCAAGGAATTGAGTCAACTCTCAAGTTTCAACTCAGAATCTGCAAAAATGAAAGAAGAAATAAGTTCACTCAAATCTCTGCAAGGAACACTCAAAGATTTCGAACACAAAGTACTTTTTTACATTTTATTAAATTTAACATTAGGAATATACATTTAATTTCTCACTCTCATTATATTTTTAGTAAATGTTAAATATTTTAATCATTCTTTATGTACTTTAGGTATTTTCAGTTATTTTTAGGATGCTTTAGTTAAAGAGTAAAATGTTTAATAGCATGTTTGTTAATTTTTTAAGATGTTTATTGTATAAATTTGTGTATTTATCAGCAATTAGATGTTGTAAGTATTGTGGAAAATCTTTCTCAACAAGTTAATTCTGTGAAAAATGATTTGAGTGAAAATCAGAAAGGGATTGAAACAATTGTTGATCAACAAAAAGAGACAAAACAATTCATCACCTATACTGAAACTACAGTAATAATTATGTACATTTGTATTTGCTTGCGTTTGTGCATGTCTGTGTTTGGTAAAATAGACAACAAAACCTGTTTAATCATTTGTTCTACATGATCACTATTTAATTAGTGTAATGTTTGTTACATTATAATTCAGCTAACAACATCACACGTTTCCAATCATTTATTTTTTGTGCAATCCACAGCAACGTGACTTAGCTGCCAGAGTAAATCAATTAGTTGAAAACTTTGATAAACTTCAAACTGGAAATTCGCAACAAGATACAGCCATAGAAAACATAAACAAAATGCAAACAGAAACAGCAAAATCTGTACAGGGTCTGGAAATCCAAGTAATTCAATTGATCTTATCCAAGAAATTGTTGTATTTATTGCTTATGCAGTGAACTTGATATTTTGTCTTGAACTTTATTCGTTAAAATTTAAATTCAACTTCTGCAACTAGGTTGGGGAATTGAAAGAAAAAACTTCAAGTGAAATCCATGACTTTTTGGCTGTAGTTGACACAAATATAGAAGGAATAACTAACGATATTGCACGCCTGAGTGACTCCAGTGAGTCACAAGACAAACAGGTTATTCTATAAAAAAAACACTTTTTGGCATGATTGGTGAAACTCAACCAGCAAAGTAAAATTGTAGAGCACTAACACACAATCGACACATTCAAAAACTTACTTGGGTTATACTTTTTCCTGCACCTCTGGTTTTTGCTTGTCATGCATGTTTGCTTCAGTTAGGTTTGTATATGTTAAGAATGTCATGCATGAGTTTGATTCTCCTGTTGTTCATGAATGGAGTTTATACAAAATTGTTTCGTTTGTGAAGTTGACTTTTCAAGGATTGTTTTTGTAAGTTTGAGTTCACTATTTACAGTGTGCATTATTTTGATGGGAAATCAGTTTGAGTATAAACTTAAACAGAAATAATATTGTGCATGTTGGTGTCACAGCTTGGATGAAGAATTCATACAAAAATATCTCAATTAACTAAACCAGATAAAAACAAAACATCAATCCCTCGTTAAACTGATTTAGGCCAAACAGATTGAGGAGAACGCGAAACGTAGTGAAGCTCTGATGAAACAAATGAGTGATAAAGTTGCATCGGTCGAGGAAGGAGCTCAAAATAAACTTGACCAAGCGAGGGATTACATTGTGAAGCTGGAGGAAATGGTTTGTAAAATTTCTTGGCTTTTTTCTGTCAATTATAACCGATTTTTTTTTTTCTGTCAGAAAATCTTTTTGACTTGATTTAACCTTCACAATTTTAATTCTGCCACTGTTTGTTGCTTAAACGTTAGTTTTTTACCTTTGATGTAAAAAATCTTTAAAACTACTTCAAACAATTTCAATGAAATTTAAAACTAGATTTTTTCTTTTGGCTTTACGGTTTGGTCAAAATCAGACAAAGGCAAAGATCTTTTTGTGTAGGTATCGTCTGTACAAGAGAGCACAACGAAACAAATCAACGATCTTTCACTCAAAGTTGTGGTGAGAAGACGTTTAAATTGACTCCAAAAATGTGGTTGTTATAACACTGATATTGTGACATCACAATGCGTTTCTTTTGTGTCACTAACAAGTGTTTGGCAGACGTTTCAAATATAACCATGTGCGTAAACACATTTAATTAAAACATACTAAGTAAACCACAATAAAGCGTCTGCAAAATTGCACTAATTCATATTTAACATATCAGGAAGCAAAGCAATCGTCGGAGAACATCAAAAATTCTGGAGATGAAATAAAAACCAACGTGAAAAGCGAAGTGGCGGAAGCTGCAACAAGCCTACGTTCCGAGTTACAGAAGTTGCAGGTGGAGTTTGCGAACCATTCAATTGTTACGTAGTAGTTCACCGACCAGTTCCCAACCTTTCGGGCGTACACTTTTCGTAATTACACTTTACTGAATACGTCATTTATTTCTAGGGCAATATCGATATTTTGACGGGCAAGAATGCTGGATTGGAAGAAAGCGTGAGGACCATGAGTCTGAGTAAGCAATGTTTAAAATATCGCTCCATTCCGTAGCACCTGCCAGTACAGGTGCAAGTATTGGTCTTTCTCGCGTTGCCTGCGTGGTTGTGGCTGACAGCGCTGCATTCTCTTTGCCCCAAATATGTCAGCTGAAAAATCACTCAGTCAAGAGAGATTAAAATAATAAAAAACACCAGATATTGATTCTCGGCCCTTCGAAATAATTATTTGTTTGTGCTAAATTTTTTGTTACATTTCAGAAATAAGTGGACAGTTATATTTTACCAATATTTAGTCTTTCGTTAATATTTCAAATGATTTTGTCATCACTTAAAATCGTGATTATACTAATTCTGCCTGTCATGTGAAAAACTTACAGCTTTGACCCAAAGAAGTTTTGCAATTGTTTTAATCGAGAATGTGAGCGTTTCGCAATTTGCTGGCAAACACACACCTGCAATTACTTCACTTATTTTAATCTCATACCAATTAAGTCGGTCGTGTGTTAATAAGTTGACAAATCCAATCCTTGCACTAGTTTAACTGTGTGTTTTAATACAGAGTCACTCACAGACGAGGATATTAACAGTATGAAGGTTGAAATCACAACGTTGTCCGATCAAACTTCAAAATCAACAGAGGCTTTTCTCGGGGTTAAGAGTGCGGTTGATCAGGTTGGTCACTACAACTTATTCGGTTCTGCAAATATCTTAAAAACCCCGAACCAACAAAGAAAGCAACCACACTCATTTTCTTTCGTCAGGCAATTCGATGTTTGTCAAGTAGAGTATTAGTTCACGTTGTTCAAATTTAATGAAAGAGATCAAATTTAAAATGAATTTTGGTAAAAAGTGACGTAGAGTTTCGCTGTGACCCGTGGCTCAGAAAAACTTGCCGATCCCTGATGTATTTTGTCAACTAGTGCCGAAAACAAGTTTTTTTCTGATAACATTTAAATTTGTTCGTAACATTTTATGACAAAAGAGCACTCAAAGCATCGAGACTAAGATTTCTACCCTAACCGCCCACGTGAGAGCATCCAAGGATGACGTGGTAGCGATGCGTGACGAGGTGACATCAATGAGTGAAGCGGTGAACCGTATCAAAACCCAAGCCGACGTGGCCAAATCCACAGCAGGTATAAGTTGATCAGAACATTAGGTGAAACTATACCGGAACGAAATTGTCAAGTTTCAACCGATTTATATTCAGATGACGTCAATGAAAAGTTGGCCAACTTCAAGAATGACGTCATGAAACGTCTTGAACCAGCCGGGAAAAAATCTCCTTAAATTATTCTCATACAATGCAGTGTGTTTTCAACAAAAAATTAATTTGTAGTGTTTTTTGTAATTTGAATCCTTGCAGCCGCTGTATTTTGCTGGTTCCTCATTTAGATAATGCAGAAAACTTTGCGGAATCGTGAAATGAAACAAAAAACTTATGTATCCATGTTTAGTTTTGCATCGTTGAGATATGCGAGCAAATAATGCAGTCTTGTTCCGGGAAAAAAAGTGTTCCCTTTTTCTAAAAATATTTGTACTTGTTCCTTTTCCGACGTCATAGACGCATGTTTTTGATTTTTCTATTTGAATTAGTTTCGATTGTGACGACCTGTGGTACAAAGATAATGGAATGTGCTTTGTTGTTTGCAATGTGCGCTTACGTGACAGTGCCTGGAATAAAAGAGTAGCAAATCAATCAACTTCTTTGTTAATTATGTAAAACACTTCTTAACTGGAGGTTCTCAATAAAAAAAAACGAATATTTTTAATTTCTGTTTCGATAAAAACAAAGCGGCGAAAATGAACACTGTTCGAACAATTTGTTGGCAAGTTATTGGAAACATGCACCGAACGAAATTCCAAACCAATTTTTTTAAGACAGACATACCACCAGAATATCATGGGATATTTTGCTTCAAAACCACGTGGAAACGAACTAACTTTTATACAGCTGACTTCCAACAACACAGAGTTGAGCGATAGAATGCAACAAACTTACGTACACCTACTAGCGGTTGGAGGGTCCCGGTGTAACCATATACATTAACACAAGAATGTGCCTCCATTCATGAACAATGCTCATTATTTGTATAGTGGAGGGAAATTCTACCATTTCACAGTTCTCAAACCTAACATTGTGACGTCACAAAAAAGCAAGTTTAGACGACGCAGTTTTTCATCAAAACGTTTTCGGCAAGAACGACAACGATATGCTTGACTGAGCAGATAAAATGCAATTTTCTGTGCAAAAATCATCCGCTATTTTGATGGACCAATATGGCCGTAGCCCCAATAACATTCGTTCTCGAAACGAAAAATGCAAAGTTAAAACATAAACAGCGCCAACTTGCGGTAAAGCTACACCCAGAAGTATAAACACTTGGTGGTGCGATAAGGCTGAAAACGAAACGTGGAACAAGAAGTTAATCAATAATATCCATATCAGTATAGGGGAGGCCCCCAACGACAGACGATTCCAACGCACAAGTATCCGATGACGTAACCGGACAATTTGTGACATCATCCTCCACTTTTGAGCACGAGTTTTGATGCGCTGAAAAAAACACACAAAATATGAAACGAAGGACAACAAAATGTTTAAAATCGCACGATTTTGTTTTCAATGTCATCCAGTCTGACCTTTGTCGTCATCGTCGGGTGAAACTGTGACGTCAGTTACGACCCCCCTGTCTTGGTTCAAAGCTTCATCCCCACGCACGTTGCAATTTTCATCAAATATGTCCTGCAACAAGACACAATAAACAACTTCTCGATATGCTCTGCTCCTAATTCGTATCTATTCTTAAAAAAGTTCACAGTTGATTGCACTCACTTCGTATCGAATAAGGGGTTCCCCCGAAATTTCGTCAACGGATCCTGGTTCCACACTGCTGTCCTTGCCCGTATAAAGCGCAGCCATGTAGAAGAACTCTGCGTCGTCCTCTGGCGGATCTGGCTCACCTTCGTCTTCAACCACGGGCGGCGCTCGTGTGCCACTCTTTTCATCACTGCGATTCGTCTTTCCATCCGATGACGTCGGTCGCGTCGATTGGTCTGTGGACAGAATAGGTTTCACCACAATCTCGACCCCGCGAGTTCATTCAAGTCCAAAATGGGATTTTAAACAAAAAGGATGAACCTTCGTCTAAACTCCATATGAGGACGTTTTAGTGTCAAACAATTATTTCATCTTACCGAAATCTTTCGAATAAAAGCTGCACAAAATAAAAATGGAAGAATATGTTAAGTTGAAGCTCTAACGATCTTGCCGGAAAACCTTCACCTTAAATTATATTTTACCCTGAAACCCCTTTGCCACCAGGTGGCGCATGTTTTTGCTCAAAATAAACGTTGTAATCGCGATATTTATTACTTGTATCGCAATATTCGATTGTAGGTATCGCAAAGGTGATTTTCCAACCTGGGGCCATTTGTATTCAATTCACTGTTAATTATTCACCGTGCCGTTAACAAGTATTGTAAAAGCTATACACAAGAGGGCACAAATTTCTTGCCTGACGCTGTTCGGTTTTCGATTATTTCCGCCAACATAAAACACTCGGCAACATCGCAACCACATGTTCAACCTTGTTTCAGATAAGTAGATATAATGAGTATATTGTGTGGTTGTTTCCGTCAGACATATTGTACGTCAATTAATATCTTCTTCTGGCGTTTATTTTATTCACCAACGTTTCGCATCCAACACCATTACCCTGATAAACCCATGTTAAACTGGAGTCGAAACGTCGGTGAAGAAAAAAAATACGTTTAATTGTGCCAGAAGAAAAAGTTTAATTTGAATAAAGAAAACAGGCACGGGACAATTTCAAACCACCCCCAGTACCACAGTGGAGCCGGAGACCCGGCGAGCGTCCCCCCCCTCCCCTATGACCCCGCATGACCCTGTGTTCCCGTTTATGGAAAAGATAATTTCGGACAGTGGATCAAACTGATGTAAGAAATAACCGCCCCCCGTCCTCTCCGCCCATTAACAATATTAACCTGTGGCTTTTCCCTCGTTTTGGAATCTTTTCTCTCCAGTTGGCTGGGGTGGGAATGCGTCCTGTACGATAACGGGACACCATTATATGTAAGAAGTCCAACGTAGATATTGTAATAACCGACGTTCCATCCATATGATATTAAATTCCAAGCAAATATTGTAAATACAAATACTACATAATAATATCTAATAGCACCAGGGTCTGTATTACTAAGAAACAAAGTAAAGAATTTATCGAAAAACTTTCGACCACATGACACAAGGTGCAGTAGTGAAGGTAGACTTGCCACGTTGGTGAGGATTGGAGCCGATCTTTTCTTGTACATGACAACGTAGGCCGCCTTACTCACAACCTGGTTCGTATTGAGGAGACTTCGGACGTGGCTGTCGTCACACAATCTCCAATCTGTAATTGTGACCATAGGCGTCGATTTTTTAACGTTTTGTAAAATATCAAGGGTGACTTTTTTAGGTTTTAGAAACACGCAAAAAAAAGTTTGTCAGTCGTATCGCATTAAACATCGGTAAACGACGTTAATTCCGTTTCGTGTAACTTTGTTGCGTAACAATTCACGAGACACTTGTGTTTGTCCTGATTGTGACGGTAATAATACAGGTCTTTTGAAACTAGCTTAACGCATAGTATAATGTATGTGGTTTTTCTGACAATAATTTTTAATTTCAACGAAATCCAGGGGTGACAATACATGCGTTGTCACCCCTGTTTGTTTGTGAGGGGTGACCTGTCACCCCAGTCACCCCTAAATCGACGCCTATGATTGTGACGTAACAATTGATGGCAAGTAATTGGAATATATTTTGCTCATCATTTGGAGTACGTCGAACAGCAAAAAATACTACAGACGTAGACATAATAATTATGACGTCATTCTCACCAATTTCGCTTTGTGACGTGTCGGCTTCCGCCGGAAGTCGAACGTATGACGTATAATGACCCCCGAATATCCCACCATGATGATTTACCACCGCATAGAGATCGTATATGTGAGATGAACCTTTTTCGGCTGGGTCGGCGCAGAATTCGGACATGTCCAACCCACTATGGTAGAAAGTCACGATTTAAACATGAAGTGGTTTCTTCCTAACTTCCTGTTTGGTTTCCACTTTAGTGTATTTTGTATCAACTTTTGTAGCTGAACGGGATTTTGGATTTAATCCGAAATCCCAATTTAACCAAGTTGATTTTGCAGCGCAAATCCATTGCATGGTGCAAATATGGCACAATATTTACACGAACAAATACGACAACTTCACGAATGTTTCAAAAAGGGATTCACCTGACGGGGAAGTCTATGTAGGTGTCAATCTTGTCCCTCCACAGAAGATTTTTGAATGAGAATCGTTTGAGTTGAAGGATAAGGACGTCGGGGAGTTGCCAGATCGAAATTCGCTTCGTTGCCTCGCGATGCTTCTTACAGTTGGGACAGTACCTAAAGTGAAACCGGCCAACTTGTAATGGGGGAAATGGTAACGAACAGATTTGTGTTGGTTGCAGTTTGTGAATGGCCTAGAATAATTCGGTCCTCCGGTGTTTTTTATAAAAACCCTCCAGTATTTGGTAAACCTTCAGTACAACCCATAACCCGGAATACTTGATTTTCTCGAACGGTGACCAGTTCGATATTACGATTAACAAATTTAATAATATAGGGGTGGAAAAATAATTCCGTTTCCAGAGCTTTTGTGTCAAAAGCTGGTTTCCGGTTGTCTGGGCAACGAGGTATGACGTAATGTAAGCCAGGAAAGTATGGGAGGTTTTAAACGGTTATAAATATTTAATGGGAATCATTATTGTGACACTTAAGTTACGAAAGTGTTCACTTGAAACTAACGTTTCGTCCACCATCCGGCGAGATTTTCTCAGGGTTATGTCGCAACGAAAAAAATATATTGTGCCAGAAGAACAATTCCTATTAATTGCTATGCCTGGCAGCAAAAATACAACTGTGCTTATAAGTATTATCCGAGTTACTGAAAATGTCTTAAGGGAATCGCTCCCAGAATTCAGAACTCACCAAGCTTCATCCGATGACAGAACTTCAGGTTCGGTGAAAAGGTTTAGACATGATTGGATGTTCGCCTTATCTTCCTTCTGCTGGTGCAACGCAACCGTATCGTAATCCTGTTGGAAAAATAAGTTCACAAAACTATTTAGTTTTGTTTTTCAACGTGGGTTTTTTTTAACTTGAACAACTTTACCAAATTCGACATCTTACTTTAATATCTTTCAATACTTATTTTTTGTGACCTCGCTAAAATTTGTGACTTACAACAGTGACGAAACTCTACTGTCAGGTATTCAAATCACAAAAAAAAATCCTTTTAACGCAAGATAATTTAAAGATGAATCACGAACAACTGATCCCAACTTACAATTGGAGTACTTTCAACTTTAACGAACATGGATTGTTTGATGTCAGTTTGCCAATCAAGCGTGAGAAGCTTCTGGTCGCTAAGATCCAATAACTCGTCGCCTGAAAGAACAACAAAAAAATTTCTCACTAAACACTCCAACATTGCATAACGCAGCACCAGAACCATCCAGTGCCGACCCATTCCACCCCCCAACCACAATCCGACTTTGTAAAACCGGTACCTAGATTTACATTGACTTTTATGTCTTCATGCATGAAATATTTTATATACCTTGGTCGTCGACGCAATCTTGCGCAGAATAATTTGTGACAGAATTCCAATCTGTCCTGGAAACAGTGAAAGGATATTCTGCAAAGATATAAAAAATATTTTTTAAAGATTTCGTGAACAAAGGTACATCTTCCCTCTTTCACTTTGGAAGTTACAAAACATATCGACAAGAAATTTGACTGACGAGAAAGTAATAATATTGGTTGTAGGAACATTTTCATGTGGAAATAAAAAAAATTGAGAGTTTTGATCCCTGTTACCATACTGCGATGTTACAGCCGTACAGCCCTACGTATAGGTTTCGCAAATTCAATCTTGGTGTGTGGCAAAATTCCATACGGGATAAGCGCGTCACTGGTTTATTAAAGTTGAGGACCGTGACGTTTTCATGTTGGATAGAACGAGAACAACAAAAACATTGAGTAATAAAATAGAAAATGGTGTCCTTGTCCTATGCAATCCTTGTTTACAAAGTTAAAAGAAAAACCCCGGAACGAATTTCAAGCCATGGGGTTTATTCTCACCTTCGCTGGAAGTGATGGATTCGGTCTGAGATTCGTTTTGTTGGAAGAAAGTGACGTTGACAGAACGTCTGCGAAATATCAAAAACGAAAGTTAAAAATTCCTGTGAAGTAACAACTTTTTAAATGTCAGCCGGTTTATTTTATTTACTCCGGACATCGGTTTTGTTATCGCGACCGTCATCAGTTGCTGCTAAAAAGAAAACATAAAATCAGGAGAACCTTAACCATAACAGCGCACTCGCTTGGTAAATTGGAACAGAAACTTATATATATTTGGACACTTTGTTATTAAGCAAGTGTCGATATATAGAGAGCTGGAAAGCGCAACGAGATAAAACAGTTGCCAGTTACTCTCTGCCAAGAAGCTATATTTGAACCGATAGGTGGTGGCCATGGAAACTCAGGCATGGATATTTTTACACAAACCAACTTAAATATGAGTGGACAACCCTAGCAACCGACCTGGCGCCCGCCAACATGACGTTGCAGAGATTCTTGTACGTTGCTTCGTGTTTCGGAATACAGATGAAGAATGGAGAGCCGGTTAGTTCTAATTTGCGGGTACACGATTTCCGATGTATCGGCCAGTCGGCTCTCTGGCATTCTCTACACACGGAAAATATGGTTTAATATTTCTATGCAACAATGCATTATTTTAAAATTACTTCTACATAATGGAAAAGATTTTGCAAATTCGACCAAGACGAGAGAGGGGATCTTTTCTTTTCTTGGCTGGATTTCAACAAATGATTTTCACCGTATTAAAAACACATAAAATTTGTAAATGTTTTAATTTAAACCATAAAAAAAACATGTATTTTCAAAGTTAAAATCAGATCAGAATATATTTTCATAATAAGCATCGTCAGTTTCTTATTCTTATTCAGGTAATTTTATTTCAAAACAGCCAGTTTGCACTGTGACATTTGTTCGAAATTTGCGCGAATAATTCCAGAACTTACTGGTTGCAATATCCGACTCTCATGCAGTTGAGGCAACGTTTCAGTCTCGTGGATTGGGGGATGTTTTTGCAGTGTGAGCAGTAAAGAGTGAGTTCGGGCACCGTCTTCCTCTGCATCACAATCAGTTCGTACATCCCTCTCTCTCCAGTCGCATCCGCGCATTTCGTCTCCTGGCTTTAAACCGACGTTCGGTTAGTGTCTATCACGGGGAACCCTCCATTTTGCGCAGGTGAATTTGAGGAATTTATTTATGGAATTGCATTTTGGTCCCAATCCCTGGCACCGGCCCTGGGAGCCACTTATAACCGTACAGAAAGAACAAATTCTTGGCCCTAATTTAGAAATTCGTGATGCACACCGCTTTGGAAGCCTGTTGCGCCATAATCCAAGCTGCCAACTCCCTGTGTTAATTATGACAAATTCCTTCAAACCAGTCTTAAACCAAGGGGATATCTTGAACGTTAAAACACAAAAAAACTAAGATTTTAAAAACACTCACACGAAGATGACGTCATTGGAGTGAATTTCGTCGAGGGGTGAAGTTGGAAGAAAGAATTTATAAATTCTGTGTTTGTAAATCTCAAACATTTGCAGCTGAAATATAAGTAAGTGTGAAAACAAACACAGTAAGTTGCAAGTTACTACAGGCAAGGGACTGGAAATAGATATTTTCCACCACTGTCTGTTAGTGATAAAAACTCACCTTATTCGCTGGAACGTTCATCTTCGATCCTACCATCCTGAAAACATCCATAGCAGTTCCCCCAGAACTCGCCACACCAAGCAATATCTGCATAGTTTGGTAAATTAAACATGTTTATTTGACCGTACTTGGTCGGCCAAGTTGTCTGGAAGGAGTCACACCAAGCAGAACTAATGAGACCTTATAGGTCGAAACAGTGGCAATACGCATGCAGCTCACAGAAATGTTTATTTTATTTTGCAAAAACCTAACACAACACATTTTGTCGCATGGATTTAAACTCCTAGGTTTGTACCTTGCATGGTTTTAGACTGGTGTCAGCGTAATAGAAGTGGAAGGCCATGGATCTTTTATCCTTTGGGAGTGGAACTGGGAGGAATAGGAAAGGATCGAACTTCACCGAACACTGCAGACAACAAGACAATGTTAATAAATTGAATGAGTTCGTAAATACAAAATTCTTTAACTGAACCCCAATCTTCACTAAAATTTGAAATCATTTTTGCAAGATTCGTGGAAACAATTATTTAAGAAGTCATTTTACAAAAAGCACCCAAATACCTTTTTTTACCAATCACATTTAGAGAATATGCATTTCTTTTTCAGTTTAATAAAAAATTACCCCTTTTTGTTGAGAAGTTAATGAGACGTAAAGAGACACTCACGTGACCACAAGCTGGACAATCAAGCTTCGATTTATACATTCCATGGAACAAGTCAACAATGAAAGAGTCGTTACGGGATCTGTGAAGCTTCCAACTCTCTTCTGCCACCACGTGGTCGGGTCGGTCACTCTCATCGTTGGCCTATTTAAACGAAATCAGTCAAATCGATAAAGGACACCAAACCGACCCATCTCACAGTGTGAACACCAAACCTACCCACCTCAGAGTGTGAACACCAAACCTACCCATCTCACAGTATGAACACCAAACCTACCCACCTCAGAGTACGGTTTCACCACAATTCTATTGACATCTTCATGAATTGTGTCGAGTAGAAAGGACATGAACTCCTGTGCGTCGTGCTGCATGAAATCAGTGAAGCGTGGCTCTTTCAACCCGACTGTGGACTGGAAATAAACCTTGTTTAACGACGTCATAATCGAATCAAATCACGCCCAGGCAATACACAAAAAGTAATGTTATAAGTATCGAAGATGTGTCAACTCTATAACGCCCCAGAGGATTGTGGCGCCAGGTTTAATTGCATTACGCGTGTTGCCAATGCCAACAGTCAGCATCATACATGCAGAACATACAACAAGGTGCGAGATACCTTGAATTTCGCCGGTGAAAATGAACCTTGTCGACCCGACCAGACTTGTTGGAATAATCCGGCAACAGCTTTCACCATCTCACCTTTCATGCCAAGTGGGTTTGTTGTATTTATTTCCTTCTCATACATTCCCTCTGCACACAGACATATTTCGACGATGATTTCGGGTTTTTGTGAAATCGATGAATGAAAATAAAATTTAATGATGTCGGATTCAAATAAAACAAATTGTGACGCAAAACCGGCTTTGCCTTTTATTATATTGACTGTTTTCAACGAGATCAAATAATTTAAGTATGATCAAATTAAACTTGTTCAAACCCAGCAAGTAGTTCTTGAGTTCGGTGGTGTTGGCCAACGCTTGGAGGACGCTGTTCATGAAGCAAGTATTTCCAAGATTGTTGAGACCTGCATGGGCGATAAAATAGAGAAATTATCACTGGAGCAAACGTAATCAAGTTGGATTTTCTTTATCTCAGTGGTTCTTAACAAGTGGGAAATTATATGGTTGTAAGTGGAAAGTTAGTCGCCACCGAAGGATGTAAACGTGGTTACAGTAAACGCAGAAATAATGCCATGCTTTCGCATAGCAAGGCGGGATCGCCCCACTGCGCAGGAACTTTATATTTGGCGATCACAGCTCTAATATTTTGATCATAAGGTTCTCGCTCCGACTTGTCGGGAAAAGTGGCTGATCCAAGTTGGCTACAATGCCTGTGAACCTTAGTTACAGTAAATATATGATGTTTCGTATTTACTGTGTGTCGTATACGCATATTGCCGATTGTAAAGCGGTCAAAAAAATTGACGTAATAGTTGGAAAACCCTCATTGTAATTGTTTAACATCGTTATTTCATAATCAGTTCTCCACGTAATGCAAATACCGGAGGCATTCTCAGCGGATGTATTTTTTAATACTAGAACGTTTAATACTAAATCTTGTTACGGTAAAGACATTGTTGCTTTCAAAGAACAATCAAATAATCAATTCCGTTTAAACTGAAAGTAAGAAAAGGTTAAGAACCACTGCTTTATTACATCGTCACCAACTCCGGAATGGTGAATCCCCATTTAAATTGTCGGTCACCTTACCTGTTAACCCCAGCTTGCAAGTTGATTCCGATGAAACCTTTGTAGGAGCGGGAATTTCTTTTTTCTTGATCTCAATGTCAGTGATTCCGGTCTCCATTGATTTTTCCAATCCATTCTCTGCACATTCGTCTGCAAAAAACAAAACGTTTCAACGCAACATTTTTTTAAATGGTTTGGCAAGCAACATTAAGCCATTTTTTGAGATAAAATTTGGGTATTTTTGAATCATTTTTAAAAAATATAGTAAAAATTTACTACACAACTTTTTGGTATGTTTCATCACGCTTGAGTGATCGACCCTTACCTATTTTCTGCCAGTTTGAAGGTAAAGAGATTTTGTCATTTAAGGTGTTCTGTTGCATGGATGGTTTATCTGCAAATTAATACGAAAATAAGGTATTAAATTGACAAAAGGAGCATATACTGTATTTTTTGTACAATATTTCCAGCATGCTAGGTATTTTGACAATGAGACTATGTACTTCCACGAAAAATTAGATGTTATTAGGGGATAGTTTTCAGGCCATTGACACACACTTATCGCAAGCAGTTGAACCAAAATATTATGAAAAATATCAACATCTCTGCCAATATACATTGCATGCAAAAAAGTCAGCATAGTAAAACTAGTTTGTTACCGATTAAGTATTTCCACTTTCCGGGTATTTTCTTATGCAAATGAACTTCCATTGTTTTGCTTAAAATTCGGTGCGAGCATTTGTCAGGAATCACAAAATCACTGCAAGAAAATGTCGAGAAAATATGTTTGATGAAATTATGCCAACTTCTCAGCTAATACTCACAAGAGGGCAGCTGTCCACAGCAAGGACGTTTCCTCAGTCGTTCCATGTTTCTCATGAAATCTTTGATCACTGACAAAAAAAAGTTTGCAGAATAAAATCTGCATCCAAAATGGGCATTACCTATGAAGCTTACCAAGTTTTCATTGTAATGGTTAAGTTTTTTTCCTCATACACCACAGTGACACCTAGTGGATCAAGCTGAGCAATGTAGATCGTCAAAACAAGTTTTAGATCTCCCTGTTCCCGAAAACATAATAAGTAAAAAACTTATCCGCATTCTAACAAAATATTTATCTTCAGGTTTCTCACCACACAAAAATGGTATATAGTTAAGATTTCAAACTATTTTAAGTTTCTCTTATCAACCTGTCGATACCAAGAATTTGCAAAGAGGAATTTGCTGTTCAACTTACTGTGTCATACCAGTCATGCTTAACGGTTCGTAAGTGATACGTTTGCTGTCTCAACTCCTTCACGGCCTCAAGGTCCTTCTTAACCCTGCCCCTCTCTGCAGGTAAAACACAATATAATCTTACACCCAGGAAAACACGAGTTATATTAATATCTTTTTTCTCCTTGCCTAATTAGGAGACAAACATTCGATTAGGTGGAAGCTGGACAATGAAAAACAGAGACATGCAATAATAAGGGGAGCATGTTTAATGAGCAACCACGTCCACGATTTACAAAAATACATTCAAACACCCACATTGTTCAAATGTGTCAGTAAAGAAAAATCAGAATATTTTTTTGGAAAATAATTTTTTTTTTGTTATAAATTATTTATTGGTTACCTTCCTGACAATTTGAAGATACGGTTGGCCGATTTCCACCCTTTAAAATCCCATTCCTCAGTATCGTTCCATTTGATATTGTCACATTTTCTTTAATTGTTTTGACTTCCATCTATTTGTTATAAAGTAAAATGTAATATATCCGTTACAAGTAAAGAGATGAAGTTATAAACATGTGGATGTATTTTTTAGCATTTTTTCACATCTACTGTAGAAGAACAATAAAAATAGAGTTGACCTTTTCTGTTTCAAGTTTGCTGACATCGTTGATTTTGGAAAAGTCACCTTGATTACCAGGCATTCCGTTGCATTTGTTTGTGTCAGATTTCTAGCAACACAAATAAAGCTTTTGGTTTGTGAAACTTTGAGATATATTCCACACAACAAACAATGCAGACGGAAACAAAAAAATCACAAAGGGTTTCTGGTGGACATTTTAAATCAATACAATGTCATAAAATCCCACAGACAAACACAATTAAAAAGCACAAAGAAACATGGATGAGAAGAAAGATTTATGTGCATTGTCAGAACAAGAATGGGAGAGGGGAAAATTCACAATGTGGGATTTCTACAAACAAGGTACAGAATAAAATCAATAACAGATTCCAAAAGAAAATGTTGATTAGAAAGGATTGCATCAGTGCTCTACATGGAAAGCAATACAAATGCAACAGTGTGGGCTGTTTGTGTGTCAAGAAATATAAACATGTTTATTAAATTATATAATTAGAGCAGTACCTTGAGAAACTTCCAATGCATTCCTATTTTTCTTTTGTGGAGAATCAAGATCAGTTTTTCTTTGTCTTGGTTCCGTTGACTTGTGTGTGGATCAATTTCACCATACAAGTCCAGTTGGACTGACTGACCACCTAAACAATATTTTTTTTGCATGAAATTACAAAATTAACATAATAACCCTAATATCTTTATGATGTTGACAGTTTTTACTAAGATTAACTTTTGCATTTTGTATGGCCAACAAAAAACTTAATGAAGTAATCCACAATACCCAAGCAAAATTTGACAAAATACCCCAGTGCATTTTCCATACCTGAAATAGTTAGGGCACAAGAATTGTTGGTAACTTTAACTGAAACATCTTTAAAGTCCAAAGAAGCATCATTACCCTTAAACACAAGGTACACGTGGGACTGTGTCTGTGACCAACTTGTCTTGAAATGTGCTAAAAATAATGTGTAGGTTATGAAGTTGTATTTTAACAGCACATGCTAAAATATAACTGGAATAAATATATTTTATAATATCACCTTTACAAAGGGTTAGACCACATTTTCACTTTGCACACTTACACATTACAAGCAGCGTTGTCAATCCACCATTACAACAAAGTTTCACATTAATTTCCTGCATAAAAACATGAAAGTTTGTGAGCGAACATCAGAATAGAAAGTTTATGATTTGCGCGTACGATTTATTATCGGCGAACGTCGATTTTGTGCGGACAAACCGACGTTTTTCGTATGTTAATGCACAAGCTAAATTGTTTTTGCGCGAATTGCCGATAAAATTGCGAAAATTTGCACGTCGCCCTTTTTAATCAGAAGCTAACAGTTATTAATATTAGGTATAACAAACCATAATCGGTTACAGAATTTAGAAAAATATCGTAATAATATATCTTACTGTTTATTGACTGAAGGTTATTAACATTCAGTTAACAACATATTATTTGATACAATATATAAATAAAAGAATAAAAACGTTAAACAGTTTAGTTTATATTTTTTTACTCAACACAGAAATCTCAACATCCAACGTGACCAAATGAGCGTGACGCATCAAATAACTTCTATGTTGGAATGAATTCATGCGGAGAACAAATGAAAAATCTTAAAGTACTTTTGCTTTTTAAATCTCTGGTCAAATATTGCTAAAAATAACACTTGACCATAAAAACTTGAATAAATATTGGCACAATTTGGCGGAAACATACTTGTTTGTAATTTCATCAAAAATGTGCGGCTATGAACAACATTGAGGCAAAAGGTGATTTCAGAGCATATATATCCCCAATCAATTACTTGTTTGATTGCTAATAAAATACTTTGATATTTCCAAACACGACGCGTTTGTACAATGCGAGCCTACATAATGATTGACAACTGAGTGGAATACGATTTTTAACATGAGTCATCGGCTCGTTGTGTTAGTATTTTCAGTGGGCTGAAGCAAAAGTTTGCTTTGTACGGTGACTAAAAAAGATTTTTACCAGGTGAACGGAGGTTTGACATTTGCACTCAAACATACCCTTTCCTGGACACTCACTGGTGAGTTATGCGGTGGGAAATTGGAATGAAAATTCCACCTACCTCTTTCACGTAAACTTTTGTATTTTTAGACGTTTCCGTTCGGAACAACCAGGAGTCGGAAAAACAAAATGAAGGGGTGGCCATTGAACTTTTATAAACACGCCCACACGCACAAGACAGACAAGGTTCGACGACAAATATTCGCAGCCGGTGGTTTACAGTTGGGAGAAATGTCGGTTATGTCAATTCAACGTCTGAATCGACCCCGCTTCTCCCACGAGCCACGTCCACAAACTTACGCAGCAATAAAACCTGTTGATTCTCTGGTTGCGTCGGGAGGCGGAATTCTTTTCACCAAAACAACCCACCGGCGTGCGCAAAATTTACAAAATTAACCTGTACGAACAAACCGCCACCCTTTTTTTGAATGGAATCGCATTTCGATATAAAAACGTAGAACAAACCATATTACTTACATTCGTCGAAGTAAATCTAAAACGTGAAGAAGATTAGTTTATTGCGTTGAAGGTGAAAATTTGATTTATAAAAAATAGAATAGTTATAGAAGCAATTCTTTTCATTTGTTTTACAAGAATGTTGATTACAACATTTCGTATTAGTTTATTTTCTTCGACAAATCAGTAAACTTGAGATGAATGATGATGATACTTTTAGTGTAAACAACTAAATAGTTGGTTGGATTAGAGGAAAAGCTCCTGGTTACCTTTAAATTTAAACCGGAATTACATCGCAAAACGCACAAAGGAGTTAAAATTGAAACGTGGATTTAATTTGCAATGTTGGGACGAATAAGTGGAAATGTTACCTAAGATCAGTCAGCACCCTGAGCATTGGAAGCAATCAGTTGAGTTTATATACTGAGAAAATGCATTTTTTGTTGATAAGTTTTTTAATTTTTTCGAGCTTGATGACGATATCATGCTTCTCAATATATTTTATGTGTGTGTGACGTAAGTACAATTTTATACGATCTCCATGTGCGAAAAAGGGTGTTATTTCATGTGCAAATATTGCGCCCATCACAAGGGTGCCGTCGTCCATTTTGTTTCTGTGTATGTTGGGAAAAGGGAGCAAGAAATTAATTTTTGATTTTAATGAGCTTTAAAATTGTAAAAAGTGTCTCAGAGTTGTTTTGGTGGTGGTTGGTTGGTTTGACATTGGTTTCTTCAACGATGTGCAACATAAATTGTTACCGACGCTGCCAGGCATATTTTATTTCTGAATACTGTCCTTCTGGAAAACTTTATTGTAGACGTTCCTCAACTTTGTCCACATTGCTTAACTCACATTTCTTACCTCCTGATGAGGGCTGTTGCATAACAACCGAAACGTTGAGAAACGTAAATAAAATAAAGTTTGCCAGAAGGGAAGTATTCAGCAATAGATGTGCAAAATGATATCAGGAATTTGCGCTTTGAATTTGTCATTTCACTTCACGCAACAATTAATTTGCATTCAGTTTTTCATTCTCACTATTTTTGAAATGGTCGGAGGTTTTTACCTGCATGCGTGAAGGGAATGGTAGTGGAGACTCCAATATGTGTTTCCAAAACCTACGTTATCTTCTGAACTATAAAGTCAAGGTTGATAGAATAAGTTTAAACAGTGCAGGTCAGCTACCGTAAAGACGATCGACTCAATAATATTTTACTTCCCACGTGGCTTTTTTACCTGAGAAAGAAAATGGCGGGCACCTTTTTTAATTGGCCGCAGCAGTTCCGGGTTGAGATATTGTTTTTAATCCTGCTAACGATCCATAGAGGGTAAAATAGATTATAACATATTTATTGTATCAGATAAAATTGGGAAAATTGATTGTATGTTTGTTGTGGTGATTAGGTTCGTTGACTAATTATTTGGAACTGAGCACACCTGTATGATCACGCATATCTAACTCTGTGATTCTTTACCCTTTTCATTCACCCCTAATGAAGTTTGCTTATTTCACCTCAAATGTGCAACCAATTTTATAGAGTTGATGTCAAAACTTGCAAAAATGTATCAAAAATAAACAAAGTTCGGAGAGTATATGACGTCAGTCTGATGAAAACCAATGGTGGTTCTCTTGTAATCGAATAGACATGAGGTCACAATAGATACACTGCGAAAGTAACCTTCAAAAATTCACAAATACTTTTCTGATAAAAAAGGTTGCTGATAATTTGTGCATCACATAACTTTTTTAATTGTTCCCCACTATAGACTTTATGAATGTCGAGTACAATGGCACCAGGAGTGCTGTCGACGTTTGCAAAGAACATAGGCGGTTGTATGCTTCGTATTATGAACCAAAGTTGTCGTGTAACAAAGTGGTTCTCGAATTTGTTAGGGTCACGGCACATTAGGATCCTCCGAATTCGTTTACGGTACACCAATTTTTTAAGTCAATTTACGTTTTAAATAAAACTAAATATTGAAGCAATAACAGCATTTTAAGGTAGTATTAGCTTGGTTAGTTGAACAAACAGCTCTATCCATAGCTACTCATGTATTGTATTGCTTTTCGTTACTAACGTTGATTGTTCTTAAAGTGTTTTGGAAGAAACCGTTCCACAATTTTACACAACTCATGCCACAACTTTGTCATCAATTATTGTTAAAAAAATTCGCGGCACATTGGTTTGCGGTGAAACAGGTCATTGGCGTCGATTTAGGGGTGACTGGGGTGACATGTCACCCCTCACAAACAAACAGGGGTGACAACGCATGTATTGTCACCCCTGGATTTCGTTTAAATTAAAAATTATTGTCAGAAAAACCACATACATTATACTATGCGTTAAGCTAGTTTCAAAAGACCTGTATTATCCCCGTCACAATCAGGACAAACACAAGTGTCTCGTGGATTGTTACGCAACAAAGTTACACGAAACGGAATTTGCGTCGTTTGCCTATGTTTAAGGCGATACGACTGACGAAATGTTTTTTTGCGTCTTTCTGAATATGGAAAAGTCCAATGTGATTAGTAAATAAAAACTGGATCAAAAAACCGAAGGCCCCTGGCAGGCTGTCGATCGCTCACCGTATCAATAATAATGTATTAAAAAAAGTCACCCTTAATAAACCTGGAAAAGTCACCCTTAATATTTTACAAAACGTTAAAAAATCGACGCCTATGAAACAGGTTGAGGTGTGACGTCACACAGTTTGAGAAACTCTGAACTGGTTGTTCCGGCGCAAGCAACGCATAACGCACGTGTGTATTGAGAACTTGCAGCAAGGCAGATCTGCACTTGGTACCTTGTTTTATGATCAGTGTTTTGATCAAATTTTAAATAAGGTTGCTGTTTATTTCGTGTTGCAGTTTATAACAGATTGAGTTATTAGGGTAGTCGAGGGTTAAGGTACACAGCAGCATGCTGAGACGCAACGGGAAACTGCATTTAGTTGATTTTGCGTTTATGTACGTAGTTTTCATTCTTACATGTATTTTTGTTGTCTGGTTTTCACATTTCACACCCACGTAGAGTTGCAACATCCTTCGACATCCTACACCCACAAACCAATTATTCCACATAATTACACACAGCAGACAATTTTGTTATCGTGTTACCGCTGCACCCTTCTGCCACTGAAACAGCTCGAAGCATTTCCATTATATCCACACCGAAATCGTCCCGGATAATGCAGTTTTGAAGTGATTAAGATTAAACGAATTAAAAGTTAAGTTTTGTTGCCGAATGTTAAAAACATGTGCAAAATGTACGATGGTATAGTTGTATTGTGTAAAGTACAATGCCAAAGATCATGTACCTGATAAACAGCTATTTGTTGCAATAATTAAGAAAGTTGCTTTTTGCTTGTAATCTATTCTACAAAGTTTGCTGAACAAAAATATGGTTTAATTTTGAAATAATGTGCACATGGCGAGTTGTACAGCAACATATATGTGTCACACTAGTGGCATGTGCAGACAAGTCTGACCCCAGCTATTCGAGTTGTCTGTTTGACGAATTTTAGCAAACTTTTGTGTGGTTTGGGTGGTTACACAGCGAAAGGCACGACTGAATTGTCATTAGAAAGTTGACATAGAAGTTTATTATGGCCCACACAAAAGACTAGACAGTTATTTACTAAATTCTGTATTCAACTAACCGTATCAAACCGAAAAGGATTATTAGACATTGGAAAATGCGAAAACTATATGGCGATTATTTGGTCATAATGCTTGTATTACAGTGGTTATAATTGTATATTCGAAGTGATAGAAGGTGGCACTGTTTCCTTTGTTGTTGCTCTGTTGTTTGTGTGTTACAAAGCACCAACAACAGAAATGTTTTTTTACAAGCTGGAGACATTGGTGACTCAGATATTTTGGAGCTGGTAGCTTGAATCGTGTGACTTCTTGTGGCTGTTGATTCCTGCTGCAATGCGGTCTGCAGTCACTTTCTCAAATGTTGTTTGTCAACAAACTCACCGATGCGTCATCAAGTTCTCCCTTGTGGTTGAAACAATATACGCGGTCTTGACAGTGGAGCTTCGGTTGTGGTCTGAACGCACTGACTAACAGATTAAAAGGATTTTATAGGGTTTAAAAAAGCACGTCATTAAATACATATTTTTGCTGCACTTACCGCTATTTTGTAACTTAACGATCATAAAATATCGGTAACAAGAGATTAAAATATTCGATTTTTCCTCTGCTATTTGTGAAACTCAGCACACCAATCTGTACAAGCAAACTTTCTCACAAGAAAAACTGTTACATTAACGACATTTTCGAATGTAAGTTTTTTTATCTTAACCTATATTTATAGGAGACGTTGATAACTGGTCAGAAATAGACGTGTTTATTGTAAGAATCTGACGAGATCCGCGACCTGCCCCCAGGGTCTTCACACACATAACTGGCAACAATTAATGTCATCTATTAATAAGTCTGGTAATTTTCTGTTGCTTTAATAACGTTTAACTTTTGCGAGATCACTTCATATTCTCGTGGAGAAAGTGTCTGCTACTCACGTGAGTCCTGGATGGGAACGGATATTGTACTGCCCCGGTTGGAAGCAAGGATAAGTTTGGTAAATATATGACATATCCGCTTGCCAAGTATATACTGGAGCTTAGATATGCTCCATGTTAGTTGGAAATCGTAGAGAAGTTGACAATAAGGGCGTCACCGACTAAAATCGTGATGCCCTTGCATGAATTCGGGTCTAAAGCAGTTGTAGTTGTCGTATTTTTGCGAAGTTACATTTGTTAGTTTATGGGCCAGTATGAAAACCAGTTGTTGAATAAAACCTGAAACTTTTCAGGCAGTTTAAAAAAATTGAAAGCGGTCTGTTTTAAGTAACGTTGTGCAACACTTTTTGCAAGAAAGACAAAAAACTATGGCGAAAATCTGAGGTTTTCAGAGGTCAGCGTTTCGACGAAAATTACAAGCGAGCGAAAATATTGATCGCCACAAAATTACCCAAAATACTTCGGGAAGGTCAATCAGGCGCATGGGGAAGTTGTTGGGTGTCGTTGACACGTAATATGGGGACGAAGCGTTCGACCGTTTTAAACCAATGCAAACGGGCCAAACCTTCCACATTTCAGGTAATTTTAGTCATGTTGCGGTCAATTGAGGATCTTCCGGCAATGTTGTTCTTTATTTCTCAGAAACAGTCGTGTTGTTGTTGGCACGTTGTTCATATTTTATTGTTTTTTTGTCTTTAAACGTAATTTAAAACCCAGTTCAAGGTGATTAGAAAGACTAAATTGCTGTGGTTGATTTGCCACTTAAGGTTCCACCGCACTCTAATTTCGCTTTGTAACAAAATAGGATGCACCAATTTTTGTAATTTTTCAAAAGTTTTGAATTTCAACCGCCGACCCCTGTATAGCAATCCTTGTGTTTCGTCCATACCGGCAAGAGATGCAGCGGACCGTGACCGTTGTTACACCTTTAACCACGTAATATCGAGTTATCGCTTCACTGCACACGACCCAACACTTTCGTTGTTTTGTGAATCAACGGTGTTATGAGAATACAACATAAACGGAAGCATTACAGGCACGGTCGCCGATAAAGATGATTGGGTTTGTAGGAATTTTTGTTGTTGTGTTTATGAGGTTCGGCTTCCAATTATCTAAACCTGGATTCTGTGGTCGATAAGTTGGTTCCTTTGGAACAACGGTCGGGGTATGTCGCGGAAAAGTTTGCCTAAAATCACAGCTTTCTCCACTTGAAACACAAACTATTGTTGAATGAGCCGCTATTTTCGGCGTGATTAAGTGTTTTCTAGTCAAGGGCATCCCTGGGTAATTTCCGGGCGACAAATTTTTAGTTCTACCCGCCCATAATGCGGAATCACTTTCCTATGTTGCCATGTCAGAAAACTGTGATGCCTTTCCACTTCTACATCAGGGCGTGAAATTGCTCTTGTACGGTTGTTCAGTATTCAAGCACGCTAAGGAATGCTAAGGTTTTACTGGAGGGTGTTTTTTTTCATGTGTAGCTTTGATAACTTGTCAGGTTAAAGTGGCTTGACGGCCACCATGACCGCGCGATCGATACAGCAGCTGATGAGATTGCCAAAAATGCCTTCAGCGATCACCTCATTTTGCGTAGGAAGCTTTACATTAAGTTTGCTGCTTTTTACACAAGCGCGGGTTGCAGTTATCTTATGGTGGGCGGCATAAGCTGACGTTCCATCGACCTTGACTTGACGCATGGTCGAGAAAAAGGGAAAATGGCAATAAAACATCGAGCGTGCAGATGTACCTGAGTACTGAGGGTCGAGTCGGGTTGTGATGTGTATTGGGAAGGTTGGGGAGAGATAGAGAGTGAGATAGAGAGGACGGGTGGTCGTTGTTACATAATATCTAGCTGTTTATATAACAACTTATTCGTGAAGCTGTTTTTATGTTTTCTGTCAAACGTTGTGTGTTCAGGTTAACGAAGATTCACGGTTTAATTCCTTTGGCAGATTTCCATAGTTGCAGAATGTGCTGCTACATGCCAAAGGTTTTATTGTGTAACGAAAAATTTGATAAAAACAAACTAATTTAAAACGGTTCTCTGAACAAAGCAACAGTAATTTCAGGCGGTTAACTGATGGTTAATTTTAGGTTATAAATTATTGCACGGATTAATGTTTCGTTATAATTTTGCACAGGAAAGTTTACTTGCAATATTTCTCTGACACTTTGACCTTGCGACTTGGTTGGATGCAAAGATATGCGGCATGTCAAACGGTGACGTCACTATTTGTTCTGTGGGAAAAGAAGAAGAGGAAAAACTACGGGAGGATGAAAAGGAGAATGATGAGGAGGATGTTGGAGAGATGAACGACGTACCGAGATACGTAGCCATGGCAACACTGGCTGCAGCATTCTTCACGATGGTAAGATGGTTTCCGGTTGCACGAAATTGACATTTTAAGCACTTTATGTTTGTTTGTCCTTTAACCTTTGCTGACAGACATTTTATAGAGCACAGCGTATAATGTGAAATGCGTGTCGTTATTCACCTGTGTGTAGGTAGTTCTTCCCGGCAAGTACCGGACATTCATCCTAGTTTGTATCTTTCTTGACTGACATTTTTATACAATCACAACTGGTTTCAAACCCGCCAACCTTCTCACCAAACTTTGCAACACTGTAAGTTGATGACATCACATCAACTGACGCCATACACTAGTACGAGATCTCGACGTCCATCAGGCCTTTTTGCCCGGGGCCGCCTAAAAATCACCAGCGGAGATATTATATTTATTCCGATTACACGACATTAAAGAATCTGCGTTAATTCCAATCTGTGTGCGACTCGTGATGAGAAATTTCTAAACCCAAAAGCAGAAGCAAAAATTGCGAGGTAAAAGAAGTCGCGCTAAGCTTTATACGTACGTCGTGCGCGTCGTTCACAATGAAAAGGAGAATGTCCTAAATCACCCGTGACTGCTGGGAGCAAATATTCGCAAACCAAAATTCAAAACGAACATCCAACTGAAAATACATTCCTTGGCGGTTATTAATGGTAATTAGTGGCAAACCTAACTGTTTGAGGAGATTTTTATAAATCAGGGGACCGTAAATGTTTAAACATTGGATGTTTCCGGTTTTATACTGAAAATGTTTGTTGTTCGCAGCGCAGTCGCGTTTAAAAGTAAAACTATTTCGCTCCCTATGGCTTACTTGAGCCGCTACGTATCATCTTATCATATAATCTATCAGACTATTATATGAGTTCCAGGCCCTCTTTATTTCTTTCAATTATTAGAGCCTGCGAGATTTACTGAGATATGGTAAATTCACACGGCAGACGATTGTCGAACTGTGTTCATTGTTACTCGCGCGTGCGCCAAACAATGACAGGGAGGTTGATCAATGCTGAAGGATAAGTCTTCAAAGAAAAATCCGACAAAAAATCTCGCCTTCATGAAACCTATGATATTTGAATGACTGAAACGCAATTTAAACTTGGAACTGAGTGAAAAGTTAAACACTTATTTTTGAATTGTTTTTGAGGCGTGGTCGCAGCTGTGGGCCACCGTATGAATACTTACAAGTAGACGTTCAAGTTTAAAAGGATATTATTGTGGTATATGGACGTTGTCATGGTGTCACATGCGACATATGTTCATTTCAACCACAAACAAGTTCTTTAAACTTTCCACGCACAGTGAGATACACTCAATACACCTTTGTAACCGAAATAACTTGTCGGCTGCGTAATGCCCGCTTTTAGACCCCCAAACTTTAATCTTTACAATACCGACATTGAGTAAAGCGCAGTGCATTAGCAAACATACGTTCCTTTTATTGGATTTGAACGGACTTGGATTTTACACCAATATACAACCTTGTTGCATGGTCAACAAGTCTGACAATTTAATTTGAGCGATGCCGACATTCCACAAAATGAGATGAGAACTCTGTGCATTCCATGCAGGTTTATCACACTGCCTAAAGTGGGTGCGTCATAACCATATAGTGTTCACCCACAACTTACCTGTCAACCTCTACATCAATCAAAAGCAGTAGAGCCAAGACAATTCGTACCTGAGCCGCAGACTAGGCAACTATTTCGACCTGCTTTTGTCCTAAATGTCTCATCAGTGCAACTTGACTAGTGACGATTTTTACAGCTAAATAGTCAAGTACAGACACATACAGAGAGATTTCTGAATGATTATTGATAAATGCAGGTCTCAGGCAAAGCGATTTGACCAAATTGAGTCCAAATTTCTCAAAAATCCAAAAAGGGGATTTATGTAAGAGCAGAAGGTCAAAGCGAATTGAGATCGTTTTAGTTGAAATACAGGCCCTTCATTTTTTTTCTACTCGGAGAACCGGTCGTGTTAATGTGACAAGTTCCACTCAACCTATAGCAACCTTTCTATTGCAGGGGGTGAACTTGACTCTCTACGGTTTGACTCTGCCTTCCATTGCTGAGAACATGAACGAAACGTTGGAAAGTCTCTCACCCAGTTTGTCGATAAAAGGAGCCGGATATCTTATCGGTTCCGCTCTTGCTGGGAGCACAGAAGGGTGAGTTGGGACTTTGGATCTAAATCTGAGTTAGGAAATTGTCATTGGAGTTATTGGAGACATATTGCAACACGTGGCTATTGGTGGATATCTTGCTGCCCAGTCACTAAACTCATACAACAGTTTGAGGTTGTTTATTAAACCCTAGCTTACTTTCATTGCTGATGGTGACATTTTTTTTGTGTCTATAAATGTCTGAAGTGACGATTCTACTAAAGCGAAATTTATCTTCCGTTTTAGCAAACTAGACTGATTCTACTGCTATTTACTGCTATTTTTGTTGCCAGGCATACTAATTAATCGGAATTGCTCTTCTGGCACTTAGTAGACTGATTCTGTTTTCAAAGCCAGTGCACTTTTTGAACATTATTCACATTTTCTTAGCAAACATTGCGCAGATACGCTTAAAGTTCGTAACTAAACACATCTAATGTCCAACAACAACACTATATGAAAGAGGACTCTCTGGCAGCGTTAACAATTATCATTCGTTTTGTTCAGGAAGGTTGACATATACGCAATAGTCGTGACATCATTGCTGTTCACCGGGGTCGGACAAGGATTCACTCCTGTGCTTTTAAACAAGGTTGGATTTTTCGCTTTCCAAGCTCTCACCTCGGTCGGCCTCGGGATTCTTGAGACGAGTAAGTGGACGAATATTATCGTTTGCAAACCTTCCAAGATAAAAAACGAGCTTTAGGAAACTGCAAGAAACACTTGAATTCTGAGAAATCTTTGACATTCGAATAAAACTGTGGGTAAACTGTAGGTCTTAAGTCTTAACGAATAAAATTGCCCAATTGTGTTCAGAACATACAGTTAAGTATGAAAACGAGTAAGTTCAAAGCCGCAAATCAATTCTTTTTATTGCATTTTGTCATAACTTAAAACATCCACAGGATTTATTTGAGCAAATAAATGAAAGCAATATATATACCCCTTGAAACATCCTGTAGCTCATTTGGTAGAGCGTTGGGCTTGGTTAGCCCACAGACTCACCGGGAGCTTGATTTTTCAAATCTTGTTCCGACTTGTCGGGAAAAACTGGATGATCCAGCTAGGCTGCAATGCCTGGGCCGCCAAGTCTGAAAACCTCATGAAAGCAATATAGTGGACAATAAACGTGGATTCCGCTCAGTATTACATCGAAGTTTTGGTCGATTATTCCATGAATAATCGTATTTGTCTTTCAGTTGGCAACGTGTTGTGTTTGCAACTGTGGGGAAAACGTGTTGAGCCCCATCTCCAGTTTCTCCATTTCACTTTGTGCTTGGGTTGCGCTGTTACTCCACTCCTGGCCAAACCCTTCCTCAATGAGAATCACCTCCTCAATCACACACAGAATATGACGGAGTCACTAAACATGAACTCGACGAACTTTAGCGGTGAGTTGTTGTTGGTGCACATATAAGGGATCTGCATTAGGTCTGTTGCGCAAATTTAAAAGTCTGTCTATCATGTTCGTGATTTTTTCTTAAATTAACAACAGCATGTTGGCAATCAGTTCATTTTTTTCGTTTTAATGAGATTTTTTCATTTTGGGGGCAATGTACATTTATGATCTGTGAACAAAAGAAAAGTCTTTAATAAGTAAAAGATGTATCACTGTTTTCTGCACTGTCAGCTTTTTGTTCTCAGAATTATGAGTAAATCCGTGAGTAGCGTTTCTATGGTTCATCGACTTTTTAAATAATGCTGAAGTGTCACATGCGTTACATGCTGTCGCATGGCAAGACAGAATCGCCCCGCACTGTACATGTCCTGTATACTTAGCCATGGCGATCTCAGCATTTCTATCATAAGGTTTACTACAATGTATTGGCTGATGCCAGAGTGAACTTTTCAAATACTATTTATTTCCATGACGGATGTGGGAATAACTTCACACTTAAAGGTGGTCATTAGCCTGGATCTTATAAATATTTAACATTCCGTGACAAACTTACCCTGAGGGCACGAGGACGTTCGGACTTTGGACACGCTTAATTCTCTGTTTGTTTGCGAATTCCGATCGATAAGACCAGGATTTAGCGTTCCGCGCGAGCGGCTTTTGCTTATTTTGGAGAATGGGTAAAACCAACAAAACCATGGTTGCAACATAACAATAAAGCAATATTTTGAAACAACAATTTACAGTCACGTCATAATTGAACTACTTATCCCAAGTAAATTTTCGAATATATTTGAACAAAGACAATCCTAACGAAGGATAACAACGTCATCCGATACCAATTCCTCACTTATCGAAAACCAACATTTGTGATTGACCCACTTCAAACTTTTACAGGAACCGCAGCGGAATACGAGCGTCACATGATCGGCAACACCTCCACCCCCTACGTCAGCATCGTGTTCTTCCTCGCCGTCGCCATGACGACGATGGTGGCGGTGTCCTTCCTCCTGGTGAGGTTGCTCACCAAGGTCCGATATTCTCATTCCGAGCAGGCGGACACGATATCCCAGGAGGGGAAATCGTTCAGGTGATTTTGAACAAGTAGATTTTTAAGACTTGTTGCAAAAAAATCTTCTCGGAAACAGCGTAATTTATTTTATTTTTAACGTAGAATTATTAAACATTGCCGGAGACTCCTTAATATTTAAAATAACGTTTTTGAAAGATTTCCACTTCCAAAGAGTTTCTGTGTTCTTAGGTTCGGTCTAATCGCCTTCATCTTCGTATTCTACCTCGTCTACTCCGGAGTGGAAGCCACTTTCCTCACATTCCTCTTCGCATTCCTGGTCAGTGACGTGGAAGGAATGCGCTACAATAAAGACGACGCCTCAAATCTCACTGCTCTATTCTACTCCGCCGTCACGCTTGGACAGTTCTGCGCTGTTTTCCTGTCCAAAAAGTTTTCCCCAACAGGTAAATCCCCTTGGGAGAAACTGCTTTCCCTGTGTGTGTCTGGAAGTCCTGTAGAATCTTGCAGTTTTACGTTAACTGACTTTTGTATTCTAAAGTACACTGGTTTTCGCGAGTAAATCTCGCTTCGTGTAAATAATATTAAGAAAGTTAGTGTATTTCAAAATACAAAAGTCAGTCTTCTTCGAAGAGTGCCAAACCAAGAGGATTCACTTCGTGGACATAAGACTGATACGACACATTTAATATTTTACGTTAATCATGTGATAGTTTCGCTCTAACTAAATTAGAATCATATTATTCGGGTAAAACTGATGTTCACTCATGCATATTATCACAATTAGTCTCGAATCAAGTAAATTTTCCGACAACTTTAATACAAAAAAGTATCAAAACAATGTTGAGATCAAAACCTATTGAACTTTCCGCAGTGATCCTGGCAGGCGATCTCATTGCCATGATAGGGTCGGCGATACTTCTCTGCTGCCTCCCTTTCTACGCAACATCAGCCCCCCGAATTTTCTGGGTTGGACTTATCATATCCGGATTCTCTGGGTCCAGTATTTACGGCTCGATGTTTCTCTGGGCCGAACGTTACATCACTGTGAACGGGAGGTAACACTGATCTATAGGAATCTGTTCAGGAAATATCTTTGCAAACGTTAATGCTATAATTTAGTGTAGTATTCCAATTCAAATATACAATAAAAAAGTAACATGTGGTTGTCATGTTCACACATAAACAAAAACATCCGTGCAGATTTTTATATTACACAGACTTTAAGTTTGCCGAAAACTTTAAGTGGAATTTTCAAGAACTTGCGTTCTGGCACAGAAAATAAACGTGGATTTTGTCACATGAACAATATTGAACAATATCTTCTCAGTTTTTTTTGTGACAGAAGATCAGTATCTCATATTTCTGATTTTGTTTCATTACAAAAACATCAATTGCCACAAAGCAAATGTGTGAAGTGAGAACATTAGGTTTGCAGGTTTGACAGCCTAACTGCTAGGCTGCAATGCCTGGGTTGCCAAGCCTGCAAACCTAATGATCGCGATACGATAGCTGTGATCGCCAAGCAAGGACCTGCGCAGTGGGGTGATCCTGCCAATCATGCCATTGCATGAAATATTACTGGGAAGTGAGGATTTACGTTTACCTGTTCACTTTTTTACAGGGCCGCTAGCGCATTTATTGTTGGTGCTTCTTTGGGAGAAATGCTTCTCCCGCTTCCCGTGGGTCAACTGATCGACAACCAACCTTCCTACTTTCTATTTTTCGTCCTGATTTACGCCTCGATTCTGGGACTCATGTTTCTGGTCATGATTCGAGTCGCTTCGTGGAACGGGAAACGACTGAACCGGTAAAAACTTATTGGAAATTAGTGAAATGGAAATCAACCCAAACCCGCGGGTTTTTGGGCATCAGTTAACCAGGGGTGGCCTCAAACTTTGGAGCGCGGCCCATTTGGGTTCTCCCAGATATAATTTTTGTGTCGCGAAATAGAAAGATTTATGGTTGGACGTTTTTATGGTTTTATGATAATTAACGTGTGTGCTGAAGTTGTCGCATAAAAGGTTCTTTCTTGAAATAAGGTAGAGCTACACAGGTAAAGCTTGTTTCCTAACATCACATACACCTCTATAAAATATACACACTTTATGATCTCTATGTCTCAAGACAAAAGCCAAACTTTCGTCGATTTTCCGCCAAAAATTATTTTCCGGGGTTGTTGTTTTTTAGTTTCAAATTTTCTTTTATTTTGCAGAGAAAATCTAAATGTGAGTGGGGCTGCTCTCATCCGTTCTGAAACACAGAAATCTTATCAATCTGAAGAAGACGAGCAATGATTTTCAAAAACATATTAAATGCGTGTGAGTCCAGGTTTTCACCGCTGTACTCCTCTGTGCAGACTAACCAGCTTTAATTTAAATAAGAAACGACTTTTCTGACAACTTCAAATCTCTTCAACAAGTAATACGGAAATTACTACTACACCTGGTCACAAAGTTTTTTCCAAACTTGACCCACATATAAATATGTGTAAAACAGAAATCTGTGCGAATTTAGATGATTATGTGTGAACAGGGCAATCACCTGTTATTTTTGTTTATAAATTTGAGTTGAAATACTACACGAAATCGCATCGTTAATATTCGCACCGATTTCTATGTTACATAGGCTTATATGTGGATCAAGTTTGAAAAAAACTTTGTGACCCGGTGTAAAAGTATCTTCCAAGTAATGCTGACTAGTCGTAGGCGCTCATGCGCAATGAAGTACGACCTTTGACCCTGGACTCACATGCATGTGTGCGTAATATTGCGATGAATTTTGCAAAGTGTTCCAAAACCTCAATTCTTCATTCATTGTATTTGTTTTTAATAAATTGTTCATCGCATTGAGCCTAAAATAGTTGAAATGACGTCGAAAAATTATCAAATATGACCTCACGGGGTGTATTTACCAAACACACATCCAATCATAGAAGGCAACAGACTCAGAAAAACTTGGCGTAAAAAGTGTAAACTTATTAAGGGGCATCTTTTTGCAGCACGTAATTGAGTTGTTTCTTATCTAAAACAGATAATCGTCAATTATTACAAATTATATAAAGTTAGTGGCAATGACGCAAACAGTTACATTGTAAATTCTCTGCGACCCCATAGAAAACTTTTGGCATAAGAATCTCCCAACAGTCTTCCGGGTTTATGATTTTTCAGCAAAAGTTATACAAGAGAAAACCAAGTCAATTGTCGTCATGCTGCATTTCCATTTGGATAAATAGTACTGACGATGCCGAATTATAGGCGAAATAAATGTAAAACAAAACGACAAATGACTTGGGTTTTTTTCTTACATGACATGCTGACCTCCTACAGATTGAAGCTTCAAAAACAATCAGTCGTGCACTTAACCGCAGCTTATAAAAGCCCGAATTGTTCAAGTAGCGAAGCCGTTTGAATTTATACAACGACAGATTTAGTAGATTTTTGACAGAACACACTTGATGCACTAAGCACATACTTTATTGGTTTACAGCTTCACGAACTTTCATTAACAAACAAAGAGTTTGGCCAAAAAACTGGCCAATATTGTTTCCACGTACACCTTTTTTTACGTCAAAATATTACGTAAAACCAACGGCTCCAAAACAAGTCGAGAAACTTTGAGATCAGCCAAAGCTCAACTTCAATAGGTCCTTGTATTAGTGATGAACTTTAACTTGCCAAACAATTTAAAAGTCAATATTAACTACATTTTCTATTATTCGTAGAACCACAGAAAGTGTTTCATTTTCATCCAATTACTTGAATCGATATTGCAACAACAAAACTCAGCCAACCGTAACAATTATATAGGATTTTTCGAAACAATTTTCAGCCAATAATAAAAGTAGAATAGTAGCAGATTTTACGCTGCTCGTAATAATATCGTTAATATCCGACTACATGCATAACTTGGATATTTTAAAGCGGCAAAATACATGTAATGCGATGATGATTGGTTACTCGGTACAGATCAACCCACAAATCATTTAAATTCGATCAAGATTAGAGAGAATACGAATAAAAACAAACTCGCTGTAGCGAAGAGACAAGAAAGCGGGAAAAATGTCAAACTTGTGCCGCAAGAGAGCGCGGTCCAATGGGCAGCGAACCGTGACAATCTGTCATTGGTCGGTCAATAGGGCGGCGCATCAAAACGTCACGCTCCACTGGCGGACGGCGCAATCCTCGCCCACTGAGACGACCGTGTTGTCATCCAACCACGCAACGCCGTTCACAACTTTCTTCGGATGAGCTCCTGCCACAAACAACAAATTTATCGTTTGTTCACTGAAATTTCGCAACAAATTATTTGTCTGAGATGCTCCAGGTTCGAAACCCATAAGGGGTTCCATGAATGCGCAAAAGAGAAAAAAACATCTTTTGTTACTTTAACGTAGTGTTTGTTGTTTATTTGCACAGTTTACACTTCGTACTTTAAGGTAAATTATACAAGAACTACAGGTTAGTTTTATGAAGGGGGTCCACATATTACATTATTTTATAAATAGAACCGCAAAAAAATTTTCGCAACCGCAGTTTGAAATTGGGAAATTTATTCAGTGGAAATGAAAACATGCGACTTTTAACTGTCATGAATAGTAAAAGTGATAATGTGGCAGTCAGTAAGTCCCGTTAAACATGGGATGACGTTTGGTTTAACAATTTCAGTTTTGTTTATTTACAACTACTTAGAGATTGAGATTGAGATATGATGTACGAGGTAACCGGTCTTACCGTAGTACTTAGCGCTTGTTCCTTTTGTTGGGTCCCAGATGAACACAGAGGAATCGGTTCCACCCGAAGCAAGATTTTCACCGTTTGGTGACCAGGCCAGCGTCATAATTGAGTTACTGTGGCCGCTCAGAGTTTTCGGATTCTGCGAATGAATTTTGGATCATATTTGTTTAGCTTTGGAAATCCTTAGCGCACTACATTCAAACCCGACTCTATGGAATTGTACCAACCACTTACACGTTACGCAATCGTAATCTGTTAACTGTGGCGTACTATAGGCGTATCATAACACTGGGTGATATAACCTGATACGCTGGTCATGAAATAAAACCAGAAATTTGGAAGCGCAGAACCTTACCTCCAGTCCGTCAGCCATTTCGTAAACCAGAATATCTTTTCCATCGGCCAGAGCTAATCGGGATCCATCCGGGGAGGTAGCAGCAGCCATCAACGATTTATCCATTGGAATTTTCTTGTCACATTTAGTTACTGAGCAACCATCGATATTGTAAGTATCGCATGTGTTTGTCACGTTGTGAGCAGTCCCTTCTTTCTGTGGAACAAGTTTAAACGTAGTAGGTTGGACGGCGGCATAACTTTTTGTATAGTGTAACAATTTTTATTGCCAGACACACTAAACGGCTTCAATAACGAATAAAACTCACTGTTTTTAACAGCGTTTAGATGCAAAATACTTGAATCGTTAAACCCTTAAAGAAAGTTAACAGCTGTCTCAAAGCTCTGGATCATATTAAGAATTAACCATTTTTTTTCTTGGTTACCACGGCAACTCAGCCGACATCAACTTCACACAAGATTAAATATACAAGGACTTCTCGCCGCTCATATACTGCCTGCACTACAACACGTTTTCATGAAACTACTAATCTGCCACATGCAAACAACAATTGTGACATCATTATTGTTTAGAGTTTCGGAAAAGGTGATTAACCCTCCGGGGAATTCCATCAGCATTCCCACGTTCATTCTCTCACCTTCCCGCTCGCCAGCAGAGTTGAACCACACACTGTGATCTTGGCTGGGTAATCAGCGCTCCAGGGTTGGGAGGTAACTTTGCTTCCTCCTTTTATTATCACGAGCTGCGTTAGAAGATTTAAAATTGTGAATTCATTCGCTTGGGTGTGGGGTGTTTATGCACGCCAAATACTTTGAAAGCGGCATATTTTAAATTTAAACAAAACATGTGCTGCATTGGATCTAATCCTATCATACAGCCCTTTGTTGGCACTTAAAAAACAACCTCGACTGCTGTACCAGCTGCTTAAAGTTGATTTTCATCATTTCGGTTAAAATAAACAAATAAAAAGAACACATGGGTGCAGTTTGAACAATGATTCTAATCGTTACATGTAGTAAAAAAGTTTTGGTTTCGGCCGAAACCGAATAATTATAAAAACCTTAGTTTCGGCCAAATAAATTCGGCAAACCGAACTTTCGGTGCATTCCGTAATAAATTTCCACCTGTGCACGAGAAATGTGAAACGAGTCGTTCCAAAACGTCTGTTTTGAGGCCACAACACGTCACGCATGATGTGTTACAAAATTAGCGTGTTGAGTGTTCTTCAACTCACGCAAACCAACATTGAAATACCCTCACCTCCTTCTCACACGCAACTACAACAGCGCCATCGCTGGTGAAACAACAGCTTGTCGGTTGTGACTCGAGGGTGACGACGGAGCTGGAATCGAAATCACAGGAGTCGGCATCTGTGAATCGGACAGCGTTGTCCATCCCACACGATATTATCTTGTTATTCTCATCGTCGAACAACATACACATGATCTGGAAACAAGAAAACACTCTGATTACCAGTGTTTTATCCAGCTAACATTAACAGTGACGTAGAAGTTACGTAAGATTACCGGATGGATAGGGTGTTAAAGAATGAATAAGGTCATAAATTGTGCCACTTTTTACAGTAAAACAATTTACTTTCATGGTTTCCTACAATGTAAAGTTGGTGTATTTCTATGTTTGATTTCATATACGGAGAATTGTTAAATACTTAAAGTTGGGAAATTAGAGTTCACATGAATTCTACAAACTTGCTGCATATGGAAACCTTTACCTTTGATCCATGACCCTTTCCTGTGAAACGTGTTCCCTCTCCAGTCGTCGTATTCCACTTCACGATACGACCTTCGAAACTTGCTGTAAAAAATGATTCTTTCATGAATTTGTTTTTAAAAGTACGATAATAAAGTGATATATTCTGGTTTAAATGTGATCAAATGGAAAGCAGATCTTGATCAAGCTGATTATAAATGATAAATTTTTTTAAAGAAATTTATTGTATTCATAATGTTGTTATGATTAAAAATACAATGCATTTGTGTTCACGCTACAGATGCAGAAAGCCTAACAATTTCTTTTACATACTTTTACACAAAAATACAACAATTACTTGCTAAAAGTTTAAAGAAAAACTTCAATCAATGTAATCAACATAAATTTACTTTTCTTTACACATGACACCTCTCAATCCATGGTAAGAGGCAGACATGGGTTAGCTTACACCAAAAACTTATCAAGTAACAAAAATTATCATTGACTGGAAACTGTTTACGGCCAAATAAAACCTACCTGAGTAGATGGCATCTTTTTTGTTTGTTACGCAACAAACAATAGTTTTGTTGTGGCCGGTCACGACTCTCAAAGGCTTCGACGGATTGTTTCGATCCAAATAATTGATTTCACCTGAGGAAGGTTTCAACATTAAAACTCTGCACAAGTCAACAACACAAAATGTGCAAGAGGAATAAATAAAACATGTTGCTTTTACCTGACAGAGATACACTAATTAGGTGGTCACCCTGCCAGAGACATGCAAGCTGCTGATCCTCCATATCCTTTCCCATCACAAAGTGACTTTAACAAAAACAAACAAATATCTGTAATTTTATGGCAACAAATCAAATACAAGCCATGAGCCAATAATGATCAGACAAACCAAAAGTTTACAAAAAATGTGATAAACTAAATGAATCTTTTTCTTTGTCAGAAAATACTACAAATAATCCTCTATTTGAATAAGTGATACCGATGATGCCTGCAAACACAGGTGAAATATATGTATATAGAAAAAATATTAAAAAACACACGACTTAGGAAGGCAGGATTATTAATAATATTTTCTGCTAAATCTGTTACTGAGTCTCTGTTAGCGATAGAGACAACAGGCGATTTACAAACTTTTATTTTTCTTTGTCAGTTAGACTTTCAATTATATACCAAAAAACATGTTGCTGTTTGAACACGTCCTATTGTGACAGTTTGCATGAGACACCATAAAGACCATGTTATGTTTAATCATATTCGGCAGATAATATTTTGATACATACTTAGTTTGTTGTCGGGTTTCGATGTCCCAAATCTTAACACTTTTGTCAGCAGATGCAGACATTAATTCTTCACTGAACGGACTGAAACACAAACTGTAAACCCCACCGTCATGAGCTCTATCACCGCATTTATCAATCTAAACAATGGAAATACATTAAAACCAACACTGGATCAAATAAAATTCATGACCTCGCACAAACACTTTGACATAAATAGCATGACTCATACACTTGGTTCTTTAACAGTTACCAGTAAGCAGTATATATGTACTATTTGCATCCATTATACCAAGGTACCGTCTTGCCAACACAAGAATGGCAGCATGGCTGCACAGAACTTCCTGGTCAAGTATTACTCACATATTCAGAAGTTTTGCCATCCAAGATATAGATATGTCCGTCAGCATTGGACACAGCAAGGTATTTGCCATCAGATGAATAGCGGACACAGGTGCAAAAACGTTCACCTATCTACACAACAAAGTTCAATGTTTAATGTTAATTAAACCTTGCTAGGATGACTTTTTCAGTGCTTATTGCACTTATACTACAAACAAAATTTTATGAGCACAATAACATATATATCAACATATAACCACATTTTTACAAGCAACAAAGTTTGACTAGTAGTAGTAGGGCCAGCAAGGTTAAACCCCAAAATTACTGTGAATTATTACAGACTGTGAATGAAACATTGACATGTAACTTAATGCCACTAACTAACGAAGCACAAACATGTGTACATTGGCAGTGAGTTGAATGGTATGTGTATAATATCCTGTCTGGCACAGAAGCTCTCGAGGGAATTCCCAATCAACCCACAATGTACAGATGTTGCCATAACCCATACATTGAAACAAGCTTGTACTGCATACAGTAAACTATATGGTCACAGTTATATTCAATTGCTGATAAGATACTTAGATTCCACAAATAACACAACTGCATGAAGTATATACTAAAGTTGTTCCATTTTAAAATGTGTTTGTAAACAGCCATCAGTGTTCTACATTTCCACAAACAAACTGCTTATCCTGTTCCAATATTATTGGCCTAGTATATGCTTGTGGAATGTTAAAGCAAGAGGATTGTTTAAACAGCAACTTACATCAAATGTGGTTGTGTATTTAAAAGGTGGCCCCTCAAAGACGTAAGCCTTGAAATCCTCAGAGCCAATTGCCAAGCGGTACGGACGCGTTCTCTTTATATCCACCGAGTTAGCATTTTTTTGAATGTTGGTGATTTTTCCAACAGACGACCCAGTGTCCCAAAGAAATGCAGCTCCAAATCTGTTGAAATAACACATGTGTTGTACACATATCCGGTCTTAACTTACAACAATTTAAGGGCAACTGTTACTTACGCTTCTTTTCCTTCTCCACAAACAGCAATCCTCTTACTATCTACATCCCATGCCAGGTCAACTATCTTGCCTCCCATTATATGGAATTCGTTCTGAAAGTTTTTTTAAAAAAAAAATGCCAGGGTTGGTTTCAGTTGAGTTGTATTCAAATATATATTTGGGAATAATAAAGACAGAATGTATTTGGACTTGGCAGTGAATCACACATGCACTGTCATTTACTCAAATTTAATCAATTTGGATCGCGATCAGGATTCTGCAACCTGCTGTAGTAGTACTGGTGATGAACCAAGTATAGGTTGGAAACGTTTACTTGAAATGAATTACAGCATCTTAGCTTTGGTTTTTTTATTCAACGTGATCAGGACAAATATAGGATTGCAAAAACAATTGCCAGTGACTGAGTTTACAAATAACAGCATTTAATAAAGTTCTGTTGATACATCAAAAATAAAACGTGCTTTATGGCTGGTATGAAAATTAATTAAAATAACCTAATGCAAAAACTGCAGACAGGGTGTGTACACGCACTGTTTCGACCTGTAAGGTCTCATCAGTGCAGCTGTTGTGTGGCACTGATGAGACCTTACAGGTCGAAACAGTGCGTGTACACACCCTGTCTGCAGCTTTGCAATATTATGGCTTTTTTTGCACATCTAATGCAAAAAGTTTTAAAATTTAACAAAATCTGAGTTACATTTGAGGGAAGAATGGTGTGACAACAAACACAATACCAGAAACTTGTTAAGCACTCGATAAATTTTGCCAAACATGTGGAACCAGAGTAAAATTCTACCTTCAAAATGTGATCCTCCTGGTCAGTTGCCCAGATTCTCACTATGCCGCTGGCGTCCCCCGAACAAATATAATTGCCACTTGCAGAATACTTCGCGCAGCTTGGTGTTTTTTTGTGTTGCACATAACTTTCGTGATATTGAGGATTCTACACCCAAAAAAAAACAGTTGAAGAACATGTTCCATGCTAGGCTGAAAAACTTATTTCTTAATTCATGATTGTTTGCCAAGCACTTTAAAACGTAAAAGGTGTTTTAAGCACTAGATTATCATATATATACATATATATATACATTTACCTCAATATCCCTCATAATAACAGCATTTGCGCTGCAGTAAACAAAGTTTTTTCCCTTCGGATCTCCTCCGAGTACGAATGATGTCGCTCTTTGCGTTGGGGGGAGTCCAGCAAAACCAGCCTCTACCAAAAGATAATTCCGAATTACAATTGGTTAGTCTTGCTCACTTAAAGTGTTCAGTCTGATGCAGATAGTTTGTGTTATGTCAAAAGCAAGTGAATCAAACGTACAACAAGGGATTAATCGACACATATCTCAACAGTTTTTATGTTACAACAGAAAGGAACAGTTTTCGACCGAAAGTATTTTTTTATTGTACTGTATTGGTAACATGGTTTTACACAACATACTAAAACTTATTGATTATTGAAACCACTACAAGATACTTACTTTTTGCAATTTTGACCATCCTGACTTTTTACAGTTCAATATTAATTTAAGTTTTTCTGAAATGAAGAACAACAAACAATAAAGCTTCAATATGTGACAATTTAGTTCACACATCAATCAATAATCATACTCAGACAAACACAGTAAAAGCAGTGCAAAAAGAAAATGCTTAAATTCAACAGTCAGGCTCTTGGATAATACATGATTGTTAAGCCGAATATAACGACAATAACGAAAAAGTTAATCTGATGATAAAAGAAACATTGCACAAAAATCTTGTTTTGTATGCATACATAGCTATGCAAGAGCACAAGGCACATTTAAGCAGGAATTGTGTAATTTAAGCATGTCTCATTGGGTTAACTTAGGCAATACCAACAATTTAACAATGGAAAAATAATAATAGCTTTATGGAAATACACACAGTTTAGAATATGGGACTTAAAGCTTTTACCTATAAATGACAAAAAGCATAATTTTGAAGATGTTTTAGCAATCATGTGGAATGGAACTGCTGTTAAGTATAAAGGAACTGCCAAAAAGTGTTGTACAAAATCACACAGGGTATTACAAGGTTTAAATGTCAAAGGACTTCCATTTGAGGTCTGGTAAAAAATATTCACAATTTGCCAAACTTGGAACACAGTTTTCTTATGTAGACTTTCAAATAAAAAAAAAAGATTTTTAGCTCACACAGTTAGGGCTATTTAAATACTTTAAAAACACCCCAACAAGTAACTTTAGCCATATTTTCACCTGTAGACAACACATTAAATGCAGATTATTTTCAGCTTTGATTGCCTTGGTTAGGCCTTGCGGGTGAAGAAGGGGCAATTTTAACAGTAGGTGAAGAGAAGACGGCATCCGAGTGCTTGGAACTGAGTTTTAGTAGTTCATTTACTGTGTCAGATAACCTTGAGATACCCCTTTCATGCAAAATGTCTGCTGCATTTGGCAACCGTGACGCTTCCACACCAAGCTTTATACAAGCCTCAAGAAAATTATCAACATTTCTGCGACACTTCGCCATGGAGAGCTTGGGAACTGCAGGCGAGGGCACATGAATGGTTGGGATTGATCTCGCTTTCACATGGTTGGCTAAATGACATAAAACTACTCCATCTGTTAAAGCAGGAAGAAGGTCTTGGGGAAGAGGCATTTTTAATGTTGCTTCGATGGACTGACGAAGTTTTTCCAGTTTTTCCATTTCTTCATACACTTTCTCCGCTCTCCTTCGCATTGTAAATGTCAGGTGATCGTCCTTCTCAGACCTTTTGCGATTAATATAAGCTTTCCGCGGCTTAATGACATTCAAAAACTGTGCGTCAGGAGCAACATCAGTTCTTTGAACAGGACCTATGGATTTTATTGGGCCTGGTGCTGGAGTGTAACCTGGGAAACTTGAAGTCAAATTCACTTTGGCTTCTTTCGAACTCCTTCGGTTGTGATTCAAATTCCTCGGAACGTTTTCACTCGTCTCCTTGAAAACTTTAATCTCTCGATCCAGCTTTTTTACTGGGCTTGTCTTGGGTGAAGTGGGACGTTTGGTGGGGCTACCCTTGGGCGATGCAACAGTTTTGGGAGCAACAGGTGGTTTTTTCGGCTTTTCCGCAATGCCGTTTTGATTTGCCACTGGGGGAATTGGCTCAACACCAAGTTTCTCTTCGGAAATCTGGGATTGTAAAACATTGGTGTTGCAGGCCCTCTTCCTCGGAGATGAAACCGAAGAAGAAACAGAATCTGCTTTTCCTTCACTTTGAGAACTTCCTGTTACATCATCCAGGCTTGAATTTGTCAACTTATCGACGACATCTGCAAGTAGGTTTAAATTTGGATGAGAGCTTAAATCACTGTCTCTCGAGTTAGTTACTGATTCCGAGGTAATTGATGATTTTGAGGACTCAATTTGGAGATACTTGAAAAGATGGACCCGCCCTTTCTTGAGTACTTTTATTGGAGGATTTGTCAACGGATTTTGGTCCAGAATCAGTCGCTGTATAGATTCCATGTTTTGGAAGCAGAGTGGAATCTTTGAGATGCGATTTTCACTTGCATTAAAATACACCACAGAAAGGTGACAAAGTTCATGAGGCAATTCTATCAGGTTATTCCTGGAAACATCCAAATGTAAGAGGCTGTCCATTTTGCCAATAGTGGAAGGTAGGACACCCAATGCATTTCCGCTAACGTCGAACTCTTGACACTTTTTAAGTCTTCCAATTTCACCAGGAATGGAAATGAGGTTGTTATTGTTCAGTCGAAGAACTAGAAGTTCATTTAATTCACATATAGTGGAGGGTACATGTGTCAGCAAGTTATTACTGAGGTCCAAAACTTGAACTAACCTCAGTCTCATCAGAAAGTCTGGTATCACCTTGATAAAATTATACGAAAGAACAACATTCTTTAGGCAGTACCACTCGCACAAATCCAACGGCACTTCACTAAGTCCGTTCTTAGAAAAGTCGACCAATGTGAGGTCTGATAAGTCATGGTTTCCACTGCACAAAATTACATCCTTCAGCTTTCTATTGTTCAGTACAAGTTTCCCTGAATACTGAGCCTCGTCCAGTAGTTTTTCCGAATGTCGCGTGCTGGAGTGTAGGACCGAGATCATTCCGAGGGCTTATGTATAGGACTGCTCTGTGGTAAACACAATTCTCCCTTTGTAAACAAAACAGCATGAACAAAATTGGCCCGACGCCCGGAAAGTGCAAACTCCCTCCAAACTAGGTAATTTCAACACTTACCAGGGGAAAAAACCTGGCAAACAAGAGAACACTTCAATCTTTTATAGATATATCACATGACCTAGTGAACGTTGCGTCGAAACGCTACAATATTTTGTTTGCTGTAGGCCTCGAGTCCTCTCTGAACGGCGGTGGTTTTCCGGAAATGGCCAAATAAGGAGCGCCGACTGTGACGACAAAACCAATGAAGCGTTCAAATTTATTGCGTCATTTTATTGGCTCACGACATCCAGCGGAAATATTTACATTTTTTAGCAAACACATTTGGCGCTCATGAGTTAAGCTTTGTTTGCTGGCGATAGTGGCGAGTGCGTTGTCCGCGTAGGTCTAGGTCGCCTGAAGGTCTTTGACAGTACAATTTAGTTGCTTTCGTGTTTTTTTGGTTATTCATATAAGTGGAAAAATGGCAGCAAGTGGGCGAAATTTGTTCAGAATTGTTACCAAGGTACCATCCGTTCTTTTTTTCTGGTTAATTTTTGTTGTTTAAATTTCACGATTCCTTGTAGTCAAAAGTGCAATATGTGTTTATTTGCCTCCAGGTCGCACATACCCAGAATGCATGTATATCAATCGCACCCCAAAGAATGTATCATCTCGGAAAATCATTGGTAAACCAACTCCATTTTTATTTTTGTTCCTTACTCTATTTACCTGTTCAAAATCCACCAAGAAATTAAAAAAGGCGTTTAATTTCCCTTTGATTGCTTCTAGAGAGTTATTAGCTTTAAATTTTTGGCAAAACTAGTTTTCAGAATGTATTTTTTTTTGCCAAAGGCAGTATATGTAAACTTGGCATGTTATTATCCTTAACTTTGCAGCTCGCCGAGACAAAGTCCTCCGAAAATCTGAGAGTGACTATGGTGCCGGGTGATGGAATTGGTCCAGAACTTATGCATTCTGTTAAGGTGCATTTCTGATTAGTCTCCTATTTTTTTTAACACTGATTTACATCGATAATTCCTAATTTGTTTAAATCTGTCCTTGAAGAGTCTTATATGCTAAATTAATTTTAAATGACAGGAAGTTTTCAAGGCTGCAGATGCCCCAGTGAGATTTGAGGAATTCTGGGTTAGCGAAGTGCAAGATAGATGTACACAGGAACAAATGGATGAAGTTGTCGACTCCATTAACCGCAACAAAGTAGCAATCAAAGGTAAGAAGATATACACAAATATTTGTTCCCTTTACCTTGCTCAAAAAAATTAAAAATTTGTAATGCTCGGATGTGCTTGCAGGAATTCTTGCTACACCAGCATGGTATGATATAGGAGAACTTCAATCAGTTAACATGCAAATCAGGTAGAACATCACAAATTTTGTTTGAAATGTACCTTTCTGACAGATTAAATTCTATTTAGGAAAAAACTGGATCTGTTTGCTAACGTTGTACGTGTAAAGAGCCTGCCTGGTGTGAAAACCAGACATGGTGAACTGGATTTTGTCGTTATCCGAGAGCAAACTGAGGGAGAATATAGTGCCCTTGAACATGAGGTGGGTAATCTGTGCAACTCTTTGTTAAGAAATGTGAAAGCATTTTTACAGGCTGACAGTATTCTTTTGATCCCTGGTTTGTTGCAGAGTGTTCCTGGTGTAGTTGAATCCTTGAAAATAATCACAAGAAAAAAATCTGAAAGAATTGCAAAGTTTGCTTTTGATTATGCAACAAAACATGGAAGAAACAAAGTTACTGCAATCCATAAGGCCAACATTATGTGAGTACATTGTTATTTGTGTTTGCAATTTCATGTTGTTTATTATTTCTGTGAAACTACTCCAGGAAACTAGCAGATGGGATGTTTCTTGACTCTTGTCGCAACATCGCAAAGCTTTACCCCAAGATTCAGTTTGAATCAATGATCGTTGACAACACCTGTATGCAGGTGGGTAAGGCTTGTTGAGGTTATATCTATCAACATCTGGTATACATCATATTGGTATACAGCTTTACTCACTAAGTTAATGTTGTGTGCATAAAGGTAGTTGCATTAAATCATGACGTTTGGTCATGACTGTTAAGGTTTGATGAAACTTATATAATTTATGGAAAATATGATTTTCAGCTTGCGTCGAACCCTGGTCAGTTTGATGTGTTGGTAACTCCCAACCTTTATGGAAACATCATCGACAACTTAGCGGCTGGTCTGGTTGGTGGGGCTGGTGTGGTGCCCGGAGAAAGCTACAGTCCAGATTGTGTTGTGTTTGAAAGTGTAAGTGGCATTGGTATATTTTATACTGTTGTGTATAGGCAATTACTACTGCTTTCTTAAACTTTGCATATTAATTTCGGGAGTATCTATGAATGAATGAAATACTTATCAGTGCATTTGGGTTTTAAAATGTGATAACTATTCAGAATATCTTTTGACAGGGGGCACGTCATCCTTTTGCTCAAGCTGTCGGCCGAAACATTGCCAACCCAACTGCAATACTATTATGTGCTGCCAACATGCTTGCACATCTTAAGTAAGTGAATTTTACTTTACCACAAGGTGGCACTGCAGAGCAAAAACGACATCTTAGCAACTGCTTTCTGTGCTATGTTGATAATATCATACACTGTTAGTGGAAACAGAAATTCTAAATAAAGTAATGTTGTGTGTTTCCTTGCAGTCTTAGTTCTCATGCGAATCTAATAAAGGGGTCACTGATGAAAGTCTTGCGAGAGGAAAAGGTAAGAGTTTGCTTCTGTTAAAATCGTTTAAATTTCTATTAGTGCACCCAATATCTGTGTTCTTAGTTGACTATATAAGAATAGTTGGATTCGTTGTCCATATTTTACAGATCCGCACAACAGATTTGAAAGGATATGCAACCACTACCGAATTCACAAACGCTGTCATCGCAAATCTTGGTCGCGCTTAACCACTATCTGCCACAAACTACCACAACCTTGCGTCTAACGTTTTGTTTTGTTGAGTTTCAAGTTATTTATTTATTTCTTCTACCAGGCTGCTTGCATTACTTTATGCTATAAACGTTCACATGCTTTCTGTTTGCACAACCCTGTAGTTTAGTGGCGACATTGCTGCTATACTAGGCTTGCAGTACGAACTGTTCTTGTGTTTTCGTTGCCTTTTCTCTCTTTTGTTTTAAAGTTCAATGTCGCAAAATTACGAAACAAGTTGATCGTATTTGGGTAAAAGGCATTTTTCTTTAAATGAAAGAAGGGCGTGAGAAAGGCCATCAACTGGTGTTGAAACAGCATATTTCAAAGTTGAGGCAAAATCTTCAGGCCAAGACAAATCAGAAGGTCCAACGAAAATATTGACGTATTTGACTGGAGGCAGCTGCAGGGTTTCTTCGCAAGATGTCCGTGAACCGAATTCAGTCATATCATCCATTGGTTTTCATCTGCACATTTGAACTGTTATTCAGCCAAATTGCGTCCTCGGTGACCAAGCATTTGTAGCTCACTGGTTTCAGATTGTTTCAAAGATTGGTAAAATTCCATGAAAAGATTGTTAAAATTTGAAACGCAGTCATGTTATCCATTTCTCGCCCTGGCAGTATATAGAAGAGGGGTGGCTAACTTCTTGAATCGTCAGGAATGATCGAAAATTGCACCGGCAGGCCAATAGCTCACGTGGGTAAAAGTGTACAAAGTTGTGTCCATTCTTAAGTTAATGACAAAAATGTTGATACTTTACCAAAAAAATATATTTGGTATGAAACAACATTAACAGTGTTGTTTCATAAATATCAGTGGATGCGGATATACGGCAAAATTAAAACATTGCCACTCAATTACAGACATAAACTCCACAAAGTTAATAAAACCTTTCAGAGAAAAACAACAGTTACAACAAATTTAAATATATTTCAACAAAATTAAACATTGATCAAATTCTCCCTTCTGAAGCGTAGGCTTGCAAACTTCAAGCGTAAATTGCTGAGATTACAAACGCGCAATTAACTCCGTCCCTTAATCACGACACGTTTTATTACGAAGTCCGATAAGTGGCCACAGTTCATAAACTTTTGAACAATATCAAAGTTTTTTTCCCAATTAAAGAAGCTCATTAACAAACGCTATTGTTGCCACCATTATGTGGGCATAATGGACTTGCGTCATTGTTCGTTATGTGTGTGGGAGAATACATCACGTTTTTTGCACCATAACTTAGCTTGTTTATTTTTATTTCATCATTTTTTTTGCTCAGTCATTCGAGTTTAAAAGGCCTGAATGTTGAGCAAGATCTGTTAGTTACTTCAATCAGTGATTATGCGCTACGAAAATCCGAAACATTAATCATCAGATTATTGATCTTAAACCCAAAGGTATTTTGTTGTGAAATCGTAAAGGGGAACGCATCGACGCTAGAATTTTGACGCATTTCTTTTATCATGGTTATTTGTAGTCAGTCAGACGGGAGGCACAATTCGACAGGATCTTTGATACGGCAACAAAACCGCAGGAATTTACGTTCAAAAGTGTGGAATAACTTTTGACATCATAGCAAGATTTAAAAATGGAGAGGTTTCTTGAACTGTGCCCAGGCGTGGCTCCAGTTACGTTCCAGAATAACCGATTTTGACGTCAATGTAACATTAAACCGATGATCGATTAATCTGCCAAAACACACAATTACAGTGCTTTCATGTCGTTTCAAGGAACACTTAAAAAAAACGATATTTCGGACACACTTGAGCGGTTTCACGCATTGTTTGTTTGCACTTGCAACAGTGACGTCACAGCACGAGACTTGAAAATGAGTCAGATAAGTCTGCAGGCAATATTGGCGAATTGGCAGCTAATTTTGCCCACTCAAATGCCCCCGGGCCACAAGCGTGAGTCTAAATGCCCTGGTCCCACTGAATACTACGCACTGTTATCAGCACGGCACGACGGGAAAGCTGTTGTGTGCTGTGGGACAATCAGTAGGGTGGATTCCCGAAAAACTATTAATACAAAATATTTTCTGTCTGCTAGGTCAACTGAAATTTGTAGTTAATGAACTGAAAGTGATTATGGAACGCATTTATCTTATTTTGTGTCTGGTTGTCCTGTTAGTGTTGAAGGCAACAGCTGAAGTTTTCAACATCGAAAACGGTAAGTTTATAATGAACATAAACCCCTACGAATACCTATAAAACAAGCTGGTATAAAGTTGTGTAGCAAAGGTGAGTGTGAGATTCAGATGCTTCTTAGTCGCAACTAAATTATAACATTGGTGGTGTTTATAAGTGGTTGTACGAAAAGGGGCAAAAATCAACAAGGATCTGATAGATTTCATTTGACTCGTGGTTGTAATGTTGGTCTTAACTTGATTTGTAATTCAGTTCCAAGCCAGGCGCCTGCTTTCTGCAACCAGGAGACTTCGAAAGGAGCTTGCCGCGCCATATTCACGAGATACCAGTACAATGCAACAGCTGGGAAGTGCGTAATGTTTACTTACGGCGGATGTGGAGCGTCGAAAAACCTCTTTCTCAACGAAGAGGACTGCACGAAAGTTTGTGTGAGAGCACCTGAACACCAGAGGGCGTTTGGGAGTAAGTATAATGTCAGTCTTATTCTGTCCTTTATTATATATTACATGGAATAATTGAAGTAATTAAAATTGAACAGCATGATAACCAGGGTTGGATTGGTAAAATTCCAAAAGTTTAATTTACTTTGTTTGTTCGGATTAAGAAATATTGAGAAAAAACTTGTCATACGAAAAAATTAACAAAATACATTTTGTGCAGGTAGCGACCAGGACTGCAGCTTTGAGATCAATCGTAAGTTTAAACCTTTAGTTTTGATTGATTCGTCTCTTTGGGCACCATTTGTGAACGAATGTAGTATCTTTTTTAGTTATCCAATTTATTCAGTAACCCAATTTAATAGCACGTATTTTCTTTTCTTTTCAATCGTCAATTAATGTAAATAGGTTTGTTTGTAAACACTCCATTTTGCACCCGCATGATTTCTGACATGAGTGAAACGAAAGGTTTGCCCGCCCCCTGTTGCAAAATCTACTTATTTACACTAGCGATAGTTGCAAATATATGATGTTCGGTTGTAAAAGGTCGGGGTCTTATGTTGCTTAAACTTTTCTACAGCTGCAAGACAATGTGGCTTGGGATCAGTAATTTACGACGTGACAAAATGTGTTGGGTTGACCTTTGTTGGACAAACAGAGGAAGAATGTATATCGCGCGGGTGCTGTTTTATTCCTGGAGACGGATTCTGCTATCAAAAGAAAAGTTAGTTACGATTTGTAAATTTCTTAGCTAACATTCTGTACATGCTATACTAACATCCAATCAAAAACAAAGAGATTAGGTTTATTTGCTGTTAGGATTCAACGCCTGTTTGTTATCTACGCCAAAATCTTTTAATTAAAAAGTACAATTTGTTCAGGCGCGCTTGCACCGACCACCTGCAAAGTCCACTACGCGTCCGAATCTGGTTTCCAGGGCAGAGTTTTACTGCAAGCTTACAAATCCTATCCAGCAGGATGGACAGGTTATCTCTCCTTCCGTAAATCAGTCACCGGTGCATTTTGCGTAAGTAACATTCCAGCGTATATCAAAAGCGTCCAGGGCAAAAATGTCGGATCGTTGTAATATTCTTAACATTTTCACAAGCCCTTGACGCTTCTTGGTGCACTAAAACCCAAACCTTATTTACATATTTATTTGTTATAAAACTCTACGATTATGTTCCATTTCAATAAACATCACAGAGAAGATAATTGCGTCACAATGACCGTGTAACAAAGACAGTTAACTTGCGGTTCAGCGCAAATGTAATTTATGATACCGTCATTATAGTACACGTTATATAAAAGGTAGGACTAAATTTGTCCACTTGCTAACTGCGCACACTTCTGTAGATACTGAATTACGCTTATTCGCCACGGGTGGAAGTCACAGAAGTTCTGCAGGGACGGAAAGGTTTCATTATCAGAGGCCAGGATGCGGTTTCAGCAGGCCAAACTCTCACTATCTTCTACTCAGGAAGTTTCGGAAACTCGAATTTCACTTCATCTCAATGCCAAGTCCTCAACCACTTCTGAACAAACTTAAACAAAACTGTTCTCAATTGTGTAGTAACTTATTTCTTCGAGAAATGGCAGATTGTTCGTTGTTATTGTTTCTTTGCAGAGAAAAGTTTTACTTTTAATAAATGTTGCAATAAAGAAAATAAAGTATTTGGTTTCGTGGAAGTTTGTAGACATACAGCAATGAAAACAATACATTGTAGCAACACGCATGTTTCCCTACTTAATTCATTTGGAACACATACGGACCGAAGACTGCAGACGGTGTTATAACCAGTGCAGCGTACAAGTAGGATTCCCCAATCGCTGCTTTGCTGAAGCTAAAGTCTGTTTGCGTGTTCTTGCTGATATAGACTACTGAATTAAAAGCTCCGTGAACAGACTTCTTTATTAATGGAAACACACGTTTGCAATTACCAGGTGGCTTAAGTTTAACTTGTTTCAAGCGCGTTTAACACGTGACTGAATTGCAGAATTTAACTATTAAAAGAACATGCGAACGTTTACAGCGCGATGGCAAGAATAACGACAGGGCCGAGAGAATACGAGCGACTGAGAGTAGGCAAGACTTTCCTAGACTGGGCTGTCGAAGGATTACGAAATAGGCGTTTTATAACAAAGTGTGAGAAAAAATGTGTTGTCCAGCAGGATGCCAGTGGGTGCTCCGGCAGGAAAGCTTAACACCGTCTGCAGTCTTCGGTCCGTATGTGTTCCAAATGAATTAAGTAGGGAAACATGCGTGTTGCTACAACATCAACAATTGTTTTCAACTAATCGAATCAGTTTCTACCTTCCAGTAACAGTTGTTTGCTATACGGTCGCATGGAAATTTTATTTCTGGTGTGGCAGAACAAGATTAATAGCCATGGTGAATTGCATTCAGGTAAGTTTCGCCAGAGACATGTTCGTCCCAATCAAACACATGTTTTCATGCCCTGTAGCCAAGTGCATAAAACTCTCACTTTAACTTACATGTGGACTAAAATAGCGTTCTGTTCTGCTTTTAGCAGGAGGTAAGCGTGTAAAGTGCTTTATTTAACTTTTTTTCCGGTTTCAACATCATGGTAATTCACAACTGCGATACCGGTGACGATCAGCGAAGCTCCACACCACCACATAACGGACACACTTTCGCCGAAAAACAGCCAACCGAGGGCACCAGAGAGCAATATGTTACTGCCGACGTTCAATACAGAAGCTTCGGAGGAGGTTAGGGATTGCATGGATTCCACGAACATCGTCCACATTACACTGTTTAGTGCCAGGGTGAATCCCACAAATACTATTCGCAGTATCAGCGTCAAAATCCACAATTGATGGTCTGTAATGTCCAATGACACCCAAGACATGTCACCGGTGGCAAGCTTGCCAGTTACAGATGCCAATGCCCCACATCCGCCAGCACAACTCGCCACAACTCGTCCTCGCATGTCACTAACAACTAATACATGTTAACGGCTCTCTAAATTTGTGTGACCTAAGTTGAATACAGCAAATGTTTGGGTTTATGTAAAGCAAAACTTGTGCAAGGGATTAGAAATTGTATTCACCCTTCTAGCGTCAGAGAATGACGCAATTTAAACAAATCAGCATTTTTTAAGGGAATGCACAAGTTGTTGTAAAAAAAGCTGTTCCAACAATTTTCAATCAGTTACAATAAAAAACAAATGTACTCGGGGAATATGAATTTAACCATGCCATTGAAAAGGTATCTAGTAAACTGCTTGTGTTAAAAGTTGGAAAGCATAACAAAAATTTCCTAATACAATTGCAACTGCAGAGAAAAAAATTAGAATTTTCTTTGAAATTATGAACACGCAAAAAAGGAGTTGGCAGTAAATATAACAGGTGTTCACATTGTACAAGGAACTCCGTGTTCAACTTCCTTCGTAATGAATGTGTTTCCATTCATGATGAGGTAGGGCTTGCAAGTCCGCCCAGTCGGTTTCAACACACATAATGACACTATTTTAAAAAGGTTAGGCACTTTTAATAGGATGGACACTAATTTACACCCTAGGTTTTTTAATTGTCCCCACGGCCGATATTACTGTGGGTTTTGTGGAGTTTAACGGTTTGTCATCCCATTTTGTCCTTTTACGTTCCCCACTCCCTGAACCTGAAGTTGTTTTTTTGGCAGTGCCAGTGATGAATTCGACTTTGGTTTTCTTTTCTTTCTCCTTCTTGGCAAGTTCCTCACGCTGGGTTCGAGCGAGGTCCTCATAAGATGGACATTTCCTCCAAAAGTCAGGATCGAATTCAGACTTTGGAAAGTTCGTTCCCCGTTCCTCGATTCCAACAAAGAGGATGAGTTTATCGTAAATACTCGGATTCCTGAAGTCTTTGCGTTCTTGGATGATTTGGTTCAAGTTCTCGCCCTCGCGTGTTTTCTTCTCATAAAGACGGCGGATCTTATCTTGCAACTTCTGAGAACATGGAGCCTCCGGTTCCGAAGGGAGGTGGAGCTCTTCTTCGGTCAAAGTCCTTAACTTGGCAGCAAATGCTGTGGCATTTTCACAGCTGTAACGCTTGTTTTTGCGTTTTGCTGGTTTGTCCTCCAAGCCATTTACTTTGTCTGTGTGTAATTCCTGCTTCTCCCCGTCATCAGATACAACCATTGCTTCTTCCAATTCCTTATCTTCATCTTTCACTTTATCTTCTCCCCTCTCCACATCCGGATCTTTGATTTCATCCATGTTAAATGAGCCCTCCATATCATCCATGATATCGCTGGATGCGGGAGATGCTTTTCTCGTCCCATTTGCAACTTTTGTGTCTGTTGGAGGAGGGAGTTTGTTGACGATGACTCCGACATGGCCTTCATGATCTGCATCTTCATGGTCGTGCTCCTCGTCAGACTCAACATAGGCAGATAGTGCAGATAAAGCTGCCATTGCTTACCACCACCTACGCCAATACCTGTTGATACAGGAACAGAAGCATGCAGCCTTCGGTCAAATGTATTTAACAAATAGTGAAGTCAAAATTGCTTGCCCTGTCGACTTCATGAAAACAATGTTTTGGGGTTTTTGTAAACAAATGCACGCAAGTACCAGTAACCAAGTTGTACCACCTGACATCATGCAAAAAGTGCATTGGTCAGGTGCCAATAACACTGAACCACTACCATGATAGAGTAGATCAACAAATCAGGTGTCTTGAAACCCAATATTGGCATCATGACGATGTTACTTCACCCCAAAAAAATGCATTGTTTGCATGACATCAGAAGGCTTTTGATTTTCCCTGTGCCAGCTGAGGGGGGTAGTTGCATGCATTTTCACCAAAACTTTCTATTTTTATTCTGAATGAACTCACAAGTGTCGCAATGTGTTTTTGGGGTTTATTGATAAAATAAATTGTTTGACAAACTGGATCTAATGTGTCGAGACAGTCATTTATTATCAACGGCATCACGATGGGCAAGCACCACCACCACTACCGTTTAAAGTTTGTCCACAAAATAGTGCCCAGTATTACGATGATTTTTGCAGCATATACACGCAGTAACATGTCCGGTTGGTACCTGTCTCTTGTCGTAGATCTTCTTAACATCAGTTCCTGCAAAACATAATGCACACAATTTTTATACTGCCAAACATTGAAAGTATATGAATCGATGATTAAAACATCCAACATAAATTAGCACATAATCTCACAAACACCATTTCGCCAGTTTCTTTGCAATGGCTACCACATTTACTATATTGTTAGCATTAGAACTGATTGCCTGTCAATATGCCAAGCTGCTCTAATCCCTCTACTCCTGCATATGTTTTACACCACCAACAGTAGGTGCCGCACCCTTTTTCCACCAAAAAAGCATCTCAACAACTGGTGTGCACAGCTCCACAACACATATTCTACTTCTGTCACATTGCCTATAACTGTTACCAAGCCCTTGGGAGATTTGACAAAAAACTTTAAAATTATTAGTTTAAAAACCAGCAACTTTTACACCTTCCCTGTGTGACATTGGTGGCCTGGACAATGACTCAAAATCAAAAACTATAATAATAGAATTGATTCAATAATATCAAACACCAACAACTAACTGACAAAATGTCTCAACACACTCCAATGGCAACAGCAAACATGCTGTACAAAATTATTGAGCAAACAAGAATTATACCTTATTTACAATCAATTATGAAATTTTGTCAAAACAAACCAACTACATGTGTTGGGGATTATGCAGCCTTAACTAATAGGTTCTAAACAAATTCTAAACATGAGACTTTTGATGGTAAATTTTTCAAACAGCAAAATTTTATTACTGTCAATATCAACTACATATAAAGACACAATGGCCGCGTAACATAAATTACAAATAGACAATATATTAAATCTGGATGCTATTGTACAAACAATTGTTATCAAAATGCACCAGGAAACAAATATATACAACTTTGAAGCCGGTGACCAGTTATTGATATTCAGAGAAAATCCTAATTGGACAAAAATGTTTTGCTTACTTTAATGGCAGGCAAACCTTGATGGATTTTGGTTGGTAAATATTCTTTACAGAAACTGGGAAACATTCATTTATGTGTTTGAGGTGTTCAACTACATTTTCAAGCGATGCTGTAAATTTACAATCAAAGGCACTTTGCTTGAGCACTAAGGGGCTAATTTTTGTGATGTTGCATTTAACTTGAACCATCCCACCATTAACCACCATCAGTGAACTAGCCTTATTTGCTTATGTATGTAAACTTCTAGCTGCTACTGCCATGGCATTTTAACAAGTTTGGCATGGTTCTACAAAATTAAAAACTGTAAAACACAAATGGTTTTCCTATGATGCTGCAGTGTTATGATTCTGCAAGAATTTGAACACGATAACAATGTATGTTCACTTCAGCCAAGCTGGATCGACTACTTTTTACCGGCAAGTCTCAGCGAGATCTGAAAAATTAAACTCCCAGTGCTGTTTGAACCCGCGAACCTGGGCTTACCAGTACCTGCACTATACTGACTGAACCACATGAGCTATCTTATGAATAGGTGAAGGTTAACTGCCAAGTTGTGTGCTTCGTTTACTTTGAACACAATATACTCCTGTTCAACCAGTTGACAGAGTGTTGGGCCAGGTCGGGGGAGGGTCGTGAGTTCAAACCTTACCAAGAGCTTAATTTTGCAGATCTTACTGAGACTTGTCGGAAAAATGTAGCTGATCCAGCGTAATAATTTAGATATGATAGGTGTGCCAAGAAATATAAATTTAATGTTTTTTCACTAAACATTTTGAGCTAAAACAACTTAAAAGTAAAGGGCTAAGTAACAAAGGATCCTTTTTAGAAAAGACAACAAAATTTTCTACAATGTTGACTTTATATTATGCAATATTTGTTTACAAAAAAGGCAATGAACATGATGTGCTTCCTGTTCACTTTTAAGGCATTATATGTGCCTTTTTAGATCAGGAATTTCAATACCAAACCATAGTTTAATGGTAAAAAAGGACACAGCATGGTATTGTTAAAGTTATTAGTTGTTCAAAGTTTATAATCTCCACAAACTGAAAATATATTTGTCTGACTGTGTACCCAGCTCACTACTACCTGCAGCTTACTGGTTATTATTGATCATTTTCTTCTACTTGGTTTGGTGCACAATATTTTCTTGAAAAAATACTAATATTATGTGGCATGTTGGAAAAAGCAGCTGTCAACAAGGGCTTAAAAACCAGGAGATTGGAAAATCAATATAAATGCTTGTTTATAAGCAGGTTTACAGTAACCTTGCCATTTGATTTACAAAATTGTTAAAAAGACATGGTGTCCATAAAATTTTCATGGTCTGAAACACATGTAATTTAATGAATATAATTCGAAAACATTGAACCAGTGATTTCCAGACTGTGGCACAAAGTTATCCAGGACCAACTTCACAAATTGACAAGAGTTACTTGTTGGGACATAAAATAGATTTTGGGAGAACTATAGTGGTGAGCAATGTGCGTTATTGTGTCATAATTATTATTTTACATGCTAATGATCAGAGTTATCACCTGCCTACACCAGAGGTTCACAAATCATGGTGCATCCTTTCAATGTTGTTGGGAAAGTGCAGTTTGTGCAATGGTTTGATAGCTATTTTGTGCAAAGTATATAAAAGCCTTGCCCACTTATGCGATTTGTGTCAGTTTAGTCAGTAAACTTGTTGACCATCATTAATGTTTGTGTAAGTTTAAAAGTTATAACTTTATGGAATTAAACGTTGATGAAGATTTGGTTGTGGCCGAATAATTTGTTTCAATTTGCCCAAAACAGCTTCTTTATGCTTCTGGAATATCAACAATCGCAGAAGGATTCAAACATGTCATTTCTGCTTAATTGTGTGTTACACAGTTTTGCAAACTGCACTTAAACTAATGTGGAATCAACAACGCCCTATAATTGTTCAGTGACAATAAAACTATTACAAAGAAAAAACTTTTTTTTTTTTTTTTTCTAGGATGTGCCGCAGTGTGTGATTTAGGTCTTAGCATTTACTGGTTTTTATGACATAACTTTTTAAAAACAGGAGCTTAACAGTCAACTAGTATTTATTGAAGCCCTTGTCCACACCTGGTAACTTTATCGAAAATTTGTTTGTTGTTGAATTTAATATGCCTAACCCTGGGCTGGAATTCACTTATTGCTTTTTGTATCAACCCACTGCACCTTGTGTTCTGGGGGTGTTTGGTGATAAAAAAATAATTTATGAAGCTTCTTACAAATTTTACAAATGCCATTTTTCCAATTTCATCATTTTATAAGTTTAATGGGGTCATGTGTCCAATTTGTTCAGGTCAAGCTCTGATTCTGACTTGCAAAAACATTTGACCTGTCTGAAAAAAAGCAAAGAGAGGAAATAGAGACAGAACAATTTCACTTCATAAGAATGTTTCTGTATGCAAACTCTAACACTCACAAACGCTTCATGTACAAACTCTTGCCATCAAAGAACATTTGGATACGGTATTTATAAATTTATATCCTAAATATTTTGGCAAGCTTTGAAAAAGCATTATACACTAAATATTCCACACTGTCAGTGGCGGATCTAGGGGGGGGGGGGGGGTGTTTAGGTGTAAGAACACCCCCCTCAGCATTTTAGCACATTGTTTTGTGGGGTGTGAAAGTGCGATTAATTTCCCGCTACGCAGGAACGAACACTACGGTCAAGAGTTCGTCTCCGCTGTTTCTTTGTTTCTCGGTCGCGCGCACTGCATTCACACGGCGATGACTCTTATGAAACAATCTTTGTTGTGCCGTTGGTCAATAATCCTTTAACAATACTGTTTTTGAAAGCACAACCTTAAAAGTTTATTCATTTCTGCTACAATTTCTATACAGAAGCCGCACTCTGTAAGAGTTGTAATTATTTGACAAAATTGCACCAAAATAAATGTAGCTAAATGAGTATTTTGTATTTCGTCTTTTTTTTATATATATTTCGCAAATTATCTACTGCTAAAACATCGATGTGTATTTGGTGGTGCAAGACCATTACAGATTTGTTTTTAGAGCATAGAGGGGGCGGAATTTTTTTGGGAATTCCCTAATTTTCCGCTGTAAACTAAGGTTAATTGTGGTCGAGCATTGCAAAATTTGAACGCCAGTGTTGGCGCGCATCGTCACATAAACAGTGCCTTCCTGGCTTACGCAATAGCGTAACACTGTGGAACACTCGATGCGAGTTTTTGCGGTAGTGCTTGCGCCGTACTTTCATTACCACGACTTTGAAAGAAAGGTTTAAATATTGGTGTTATCTAAAAGGAATTAAATGTGGGCTTACGTTATCAAGAAAACATACAAATAAAAACTATGTTGCATGCGGTAGACTTATATTCCTCTTTGCACATTTGCGAGCGCTAACAGTTGTTTTCAACATGCGTAATATTGGCAACGTGTTTAACAACTAAACTGGTTTCCACCGAGATTTGGACAAAAAATTACAGCATGATAAATGTCCGAAAAAAATTGCAACCGCATCTAACGGCTTCATTAATTAGGTACCGAAACCGAACACCCCCCTCATATTTTTTCTAGATCCGCCACTGCACACTGTTATAAATACTGCACAGACAAGATGAAAAATTATCTGTATGTGGCACCCTTTAACAAACCTTGTTGTTACACAAGTAACCGACTCCACATTTCCAAACTTTAAAAAAACTTTTTCTAGCTGCAATGCCCAGATACACCAAAACCATATTACTTATATATAAAATGAATACAAAAATTTTCTTGCCATTCAACCTGAAGAAAATGAATTCTCTACCAAACTTCCACAACTGACACACAAGTACCAATCACCAACAAGTCTTAACACAATATATAAAATTGTTAGTACACATACCTCCATGCCCGTTGTTAGAAAGGTAACCTCCTGTTTTTTTGTCTGGGATTCAAAAATTTCCCGACCAAATGCAAGAGAGAGAAAAGTTACATGTTTAGGGGAGGTTGTGTTCCATGAGACGACCGCCTGATTTCCGGCGAAAAGGAACACATTGTCTTGGATGATCTGATTCAACCAAGACAAAGGTACCAAGTTAGACGATCAAATTCCAATGCAGAAATTTATGGCAAATAGTTGCAGATTGCATGGAAACTTACCATGTAACTTTTCTGTTTATTTCTCGCATTTCTGCCAAGAAGGTCGATTCCGAGAATGAGACCATACTATGTGGCAGGGTTTGCTGAGAATTGGAATCTTAAAATGATGATCACAATTAAAGCCATTGTTAATTTAATATTTAACAAAATCAGTTTGTGCTTTTTAACTCTTTTTAGATTCATGGTTACCTAAACTTTATTTGCATTTAGGACCAAAATCATCACTATTTGCAAGGTATGGTAAATTCTTAGGTAAATGAATCTATGCTTACTTCGTTTTACGATGATCTCTGAACGAAAGGAAAAAGGTTTTGAGCTGTTTGGCCCAATAAAAGTTAGTCTGGAAGGTAAAATCTAAATTCCAAGTCTTGCATGAAGAACTTCCGAAATTCTGCGATGTGGCTACTTTGAAAATAAAGGGATTACCTGTCTATAATTATCTGCTTATTAATATATTAAATATAATCACCGCTATACAGCAACACTTTATTATAACACGCCGTCTCTAAAGCAACACTTTTTATGAAAACATTCTACCAAACTTGACGAGTTCAAGGATAGCAAGCGAGTTTTCAACCAAAATCAAATTATACGAAAGTTCCTGGCTTACATTTTATCGAAGATGTAACAATGCCTTCCGTTCCGAAACGTTTCCTTTACGTTGATGAGAAATGGACGAAGGAACGTGAACTGACGCGAACGCGACAAACAAAAAGTCTCGAAGCAGCCTCCACGCGAGCATTTTTTTTCCAACTCGGGGAATTCAGAAATCATTAAATTGTTATTTTTTATTCAGCTATTTCGCGTTGAATCTAGCTTCTTTTCTAGGGCCAGTTACGCTTGTTGCTTCTGTCAATACAACGAGTGCTCTCCGTTTATTCTACGGACACAAACTGACCACTGATCAGAAAATCACATTAGGGAACTAATTTTATTCACACGATGATAAAAATATGTTTTGAAAGTGATTACGACAACTACGACAAAATATTGATCTAGCAAAAAAGGAGAATAACAAAATCAGAGGTATAACAATGGCAATGTACAAATTCATATCGGCATTATAACGATCTTAGACAATCACTTCTAAAAATCACTGCCGCACGGTGGAGCCAAAGAGAACGCCAACAACTTGGCGCACAATTTGTTCGTTGTAAGGAATGCTGTGAAGTCAAAAGTGATCGAAAACGGGAAGGCAAGAAAGCACCAGACATAAAAAATGCACCGTGTTGTGTTGATTTGCTACAATTTGAGGCTATCGCTTGCTAGAGTTATGAAACATAAATCTTCCCACTTGAATGAACGTCGGTAGAGCATTATACACATGATTTACAGTAAAATGAGAAACCGGAACAGTGGCATCGGCAAGTATATATGATATGCGTAGAAAAATAAGGGCTCGCTTTAATGCGATGTTTGTGACACCTTGGAAATAAACAAGAAAATATGAGAACGCATGCAATTATTGGAATGTGTGTTTGGTCAATTTCCAAGAGGTACCTTTTCTCGGCGGTAAAGCAGACCAGTTAACTGATGAAATGCAAGGCAATGTGGAAGTGTATATAACGGGTATGTGTGAGCTAGTCCGCTACGTGTGTGGAAACCTTGCATTAAACTCATGACAAAAATATTAATTTTTAAACCAATGAACCCGTACAGGCACTGTGATCTTCTGAACAAAACGTCTGACAATTCCGGACCATGCAGACTTTTTCCACATCCGTGATATTCGGGTGACGACAGAACGTTAAAAGTGCAACCGAGAAAAAGTCCCTCAAACGATACTGGCAGCATACGGGTTACCAACCGCCGGGGCGCCAGGCTCGTTGCCCAGCAACGGCGAATCGTCGTTCCCGTGGCGACGAGCGGAAGAAGAACGCGGTTTCGCAAGAAGCGAGTCGAACGTTCTTGAGTAATCGAACACGTCATTTTGCTCGTTGACGTCATCCACGTCATCAGACACCTCCTGACAAGTTGCGTAATTATGACGTGACTGGCCCTCGGTGAGGGTGGGTACAGGGGGGGCGGGGGAGGGGGGCGATGAGTCTGTGAAGAACGCGTCGTCGGCCCTGGAATGGTAAAATAATATGAAACCGCGTGTTGGGGGATTACCCATAATTATTAGGCACGTTGTCGCATAAACATTTTGGCAAGGTAGTGAACAATCAAGCGACAAACCTTTTCATTTGTAACGTAACCTCTAAATTGCTTTTCACACGAATGCGGTCACAACGGTTCAACCGCATCTTTGATCAGCGGTATTATATGCCAGTAACTTGTTGCCGTTTCAAGCTACTTTTTCGCCAAACTTTTTTAAAAAATTAACCTTAACTTTTTTCTGTTTAAATTTCGGTGCAGTGCACTTTGAACAAGATTTTACACTTGAAAAAAAACCACAGTGCGTATGAGAATTTCGACAATTTCTTTCATACAACTCACCCAGTGCTTGCCGGGCTTGCCAGTATTAGGAGAGATTCAGGATCGTCCAACATTGAATCGAGTTTGTCGCCAACTTCAACAAAAGTAGGTCGAGCGTGACGATCTCTTTGCCAACACGATAACATCATCTGATGCAAAATCGACGGACAATCCTGAAAGGAATAAAATATGCTGAAAGTGTTTACTGTTGGCAGCCCTATTTATGTTTGTGTTTGTCAATTTATTGTTAATTTTAATAGATACGTGACTATGGTGCACTATGTTGAAGATCTAGGTACCACACGATTGTCACCATGGACAAAACGTTGCGGGCATCTTGTACAGATAACTCATACCTCTGGTGCGGGAAGGCGGAAACCCTCGTTAACGGCTTGTAGGACTTGTTGGTTTGTGAGATCCCAGTAAGGTTTATCCCCGTACGTCGCCACTTCCCAAGCGAATACTCCGAAACTCCACACATCCGATGCCTGTTAACAATGGGTGGAGAATGTGTAAGATCGAGGCAATCACATTAACAGTTTGTTGATTTCTAAAACTTTTAACGCTGATCCAGGTCCAACTCTGGGGTTCTTGACCCATAAAGGCCCACAGAGATCCATCATGGGAGCCCATTGACCTATCGAGGGAGTCAACATGGCTTTGCACAATTAATACTTTCCGCATACATTCACCGCCACCGGGTTTACAGAGTTTAAATAAATTGCCGGGCGATCCGCAGACCCATATAAGTTAAGAAACCCTGCATTAACTTATGCAGAAAGCATTGGATTATTGGGAGCACGTGCAAAGGATTCTTAAGAATTTTTTAATGTAGTTCGTTCCCAAACCTGTGAATAAGCTCGGAACGCCACAGCTTCCGGGGACGTCCACCTGATCGCAATCTTCCCACCCTGGGTTGTGTAAGTTGGACAAGAACAATCCGAGTCGCTCTCTCGCTCCGTCATGTGGCGAGTCAATCCAAAGTCTGACACCTTACACACGAGGTCGCTGTTCACTAGAACGTTACGAGCTGCCAAGTCTCTGTAAAAAAGTTAATGTTCTTTAAATTACTGGAAAATGGTCCTAAATGTTTTTTTCTTTTGCAGTTACACAAAAACTTGCTATGTGTGTTTTATAGACATCAAATATTCGTTGTTGCTTCGATGACATCTGGATTAAATTGTATTTAAACTTTAGGATTCCAAAAGGATTCGCAAAAATCAACACTAGAAAAAGACATCACTTACTGCACAAATTCACTAAAGGTAGATTTTCAATCAGCAAAACAATCCCACCTGTGAACATATTGCAAACTGCTCAAATATTCCATTCCCCGGGCCACCCCCCTCAACATACGAACAAGAACTGTCGATGGAAACGCTTTGTGAGCCTGTCGATGAGCGCGAAGGAAAGCCTCCAAGCAGCCGTGATCCATGAGCTCTGTTACTATCATGAAGGGACGAGATTTCATGACGACCGCCTCCAACTTCACGATGTTCGGATGTTGGAATCGCTCCAGAGCCATCGCCTCACGCAGGAAATCAAGCTGCAAAGTTGATGAAATATTCAGATTTTCTACTTCGTTTTGATCAAAAAAAACATCTTTTTTCATTGTGTGACAAAAGCCATTGTATAAATTCCAAACCACATACAGACTATGACCTTATTTATTCGTGAAATTCTCCTGTTTACCGAAAGTGCAAAACACGTGAGTCATGATATTAACCCAAGTGACTTTTCAATAAGTTATTGTGTGACGTCACATGGTATAGAAATCTTACCTGTTCGTGTGGTTCGCACTGAGCGTGGAGTTGCTTCACAGCGACATCCAGTGTATGATTCGTACCGCTGCTGCCACCTGGAAAGTTAATTAAATTTGTACATGAAGTTACAACGAGCATTCGGAAAGAAGTTTCATGATAGTTCATATGTGCAGCCACCTGAAAGACACACAACTAAGTTGTATTTTGGTGATTTTGTCTGGTTCTGATTACATAAGATGAGCGAAGGTAAAATTGTAACTCCACAATAGCCCGTCTTAGCTGTTATAGCTTCTAATAAACTTCTTGTGACAGTTTGATAAAAATATCGTTTAAAAAACAGGAACTTGGGGCCCTGGTTGGTATAATTTGTGTGACAATATTTGGCCGGAAATTCTCGTCCATTATTTTAACGTCGGGGCCGTAAAAGTGCAGTGAAGCGGAACATTATTCGGTCACGTAACCTCGCATACCACATGCGTAGAATGTTACGGGAATAATTACACGGTTTGTCGAGAAGTGATTAACTCCCTATGACTCACGTCCGGTTGGCGATAATGGCAGGAGAGTTCTGAGACACGCGTGGGTGAAGTTGTAATGAACGCTTAACGCGATTAAAGACACGATACTAGTGGAATTTCCAACGCTTTCCGCTGACGTTTTGCGGTTGCGTCGGGACTCCGGGCTCGGTGAGAACGGCGGAAAATTGCGAAAATGATCTTCAACACCCATCTCACTTGTCAGGTTCCGACAGTTTCAAGGTCATTTGTGGGTTTCGTGTGAGCGCATGTTTACCACTTTACCCCGAATTCATCGTTCACTTATTTTTGCTTTTAGAACTTACTTACTGTAAACCATAAACTACTGTTTGAAACATGCCAAAATATACATTTGCACTTGCCTTACATTTTAACCACTTAAAGTTACTAAAAATGTTCTAATTCTGGATATTTGGCAAACAAACGCCCATTAAAAAGCAACATATCAGAAAGGTAAGAATTTTTAGGGACAACATTATAGAGTGAACTCAACATGTGAGTACTCACCACTTTTAAGGAGCTTCCCCTGGAACACCTCCCCAAACTCTCCACATCCGATCACCTCCTCGATTGTGATGAGCGATGGCAGTGTTTCACATAAAAAATTGTGGGGAAGCATTGGGCCGAGAGAAAACGGGTCAATATAAGTTCGCTGGTCTGTTACAGAACAAATGTTTGTCTTTTGTTGTTCAACATTTTCTGATGGTGAAAAGATCAGAATAAAATTGTTTAAATAAACCTATTCAGGAATTTAATAAGGCGCAGTAAATATATATCTCTTACACAAATTGTTAACATCAACATTAGGTCAACATATTGGTTTGTGAAACTTTTGTATAAACACTGTTGGACTCTTGACAAATTGCTTTCCATCTACCCCCAAGAATACAAAAACCTTAGCTTAAAAACCAAGTAATATACTTTTCCCACAAAACACTATGATCATTTGCAAATATTCATAAATTAAAGAACGTGTTGCTGATATTTTACAATCAATATTAACACAATAATTACCTTGGACTTCTGTGTAACCAGTTGTTCCGTCGACAACATCACCATTTTGTGGTGCGTGGTATTGTCCATTCTGTGACTTTTTGCTGCGTCGTTTGGGTGAACATTTAAACCAGAGAATGGCAAATGTTCCAAACTACAAATTAAAATGATTGTTTTATAATTGAAATTAAAACCAACAATAAGCAAGCAAATCAATCCATGAATGAAAAACATATTGTTTGAAAAAAGCTTGAATTGTGTTTGTATAAAATAAAATAATGTTCTTTTTCATTAACATGTGGCAATTATTTCAATTATTTTATTAGTGCGACACCTACGTGTATGCAAGGATCAATGCCGACTTAATTTCAAAAATCAAAGTTGTCAAATTAAATAAAATATAAGCTGCAGACAATGCACACTGTTTCAACCTATCATGTCTTATTAGTCCACACGTTTGATACCCAACCGATCGATGTGCATTGCAAAAGTAACCAAGCCTATGGTTAGTTAGCCTGTAAGACTGTTGACAGCAACCTGCTGCACTAATGAGACTTGATGGGACAAAACACTGTGCACAACTGTCTGCAACTCACGGACCATAATGGATCATCGCAGAAATATAATTAAATGCAATACTTTTGTCATGTTTTTGGCAAACATACCAATATTAAAACAACTGCAGCAGCGGCGATAAGATAAATATAGCTCGATAAAGTTGATGGTTGAGTTGTAGGGTCAGGTGTGTCCACTGTAGTCTGTGAATCAGGCAATGTCACAAACTTTAACAGAGCGCTGAAATTGCTGAATCCTGCAAGAGAATAATTATGTCACAAATGATACCATGGTTCTCAAAGGTGGAGTGCCAAGAAAAAATTAAATAACATAACTTTCGAATGCCAAGAAAATTTTTTTTCGAATAAGAACACAGAATATTCGGCATGAGCTGAACAAAACTAAGGAAATAATTAAACCAACCTGCTATGTTTTTTGCCCGAACACACAGGGAATATTCAGTACCACGATCAAGAGGTTTGAGATAAACTGAATTTTTCGATGTTGTAACATTCGCTGTGTTCATACTTCGTAAATTTGAAACTGACAAGGCAATATTTTCCATGTCAGAACTTACAAAATACCATACCTGCAAAATAACAAAAAAGTTTTGTTGGAAAGAAGCAAAAGAGCCATTATGTTCATTGAGACAAGGTTTCGAACAATAGGGTGTCATGAGTGCAGCTACTGATTGCTGCACAGAACTAGCTGCTAAACTTTGAAAAACACTTATTTAGCAACAAGTGAACTTTTTAAACTTTGTAAAAAACTGACCTCATAGGAGAGAATTTTGCCGTTGGGGAATCTTGGAGATTCCCACTGGATGGATGCAGTTGTTTGGTTGATGTTCAACAGATGGATCCCAAACACTTGAGATGGGAGAGTTTCTTGTGTTGTGACAAAAACAGTGACTGCACTCGTCTCAAGAACCAAACTCAACTGGAATATACACCAATATCAGTACAACAGAAAAATATTTTTTTTCGTGTACACCTAATGTTGTAGCATGCATCTTAAATCCGCAAATCCCAACTTTTTAACTATTTTTTTTTACTAAATTTCCGCAACAATCCTCACATACCGCTATTTTTTTCTCAACCAAACTGAATTCCCTGTCTCTGGGATAAACAGGAAGAGTTTGTGGAAATCTTTTCTCAGTTACTCCATTGACGGCCACAACACTGAAAGCATAGCGTGTGTGACCACGCAGGTTGCCGACTTGTATTTGAAGGTTTTCGGTGAGGCAGGGCTTGCTGCTGTATGTAAGTTGTTCACAGTAACTTGTATGTGTAGCTTGCATGGATGAGTTCGAGCTAGCGTCAGGTACGCTGCAGCTGTTGTTCGAACTTGATGAGGTAGAAGACAACGGTGAGGCTAAAATAATAACTTGATTCAACTTTGCTTCATTGAGTTTGATTAACAGAAGGTTGCAAAAGTTTAGTGTTTTTGTTGGCAACTGCTGTCAATTGCAAAACTACTGTATGTAATAGAAATATTTCAAAACAATATATATTAACTGAATGCTAATATTGCGTCTGGTAAAAATAAAAATGAATTGTTTCTATTCAAAATCAGAGGCCGACAATACTTTAGTTTAAAATAAAACATGCTTATACCTGATTGAACATGGGCATCTTCCACAGAAGGGCAAGCATGGCATAAAATACAATAAACTACTTTTCTGCATCGACCAAAGTAATCAGGCGGCTTCCAAGTGATTTCAACTTTGCCTGAAAGACAACAATATGAAATAGAATCGTGCCACGGAACATCAATAAACAGTACACAAAGACCTTTGAGTAAATTATAATTTTGCATTATATAATTTTGAGGAAGTACATCCACAACCCCATGGCAATGCATCATTAAAACTATTTTCAAGACCCTCGATATGTATCAGTAAACCACGCATGAAATGCCTTTCAAGTCCTGACCATTTATGTAAAGAGAACAGGAATTTTTGTGAAACCTACCTTGAGATATAGCTTCAGTATTCACAACAGGGAGGGTTGGTTTGCTTGGAAGTTTGGAACAAATCTCACAGTTATATTTGTGTCGGATTGAATCAGAGGACGAGCTTATTTCAAATGGGGGCTGCTGTCCATGGTGGTCCAATGTACACTGACACTTGGTGGCGCCAAGGTGGGTTGTAAATGAGTACGGGGGACAACGTAGGCATTGTGTGTTGCCATCAAGAGGTCTAAAAATAAAAACAGTAAACATTTAGGAACATAACTGACGGCTTTATATACCTTTAAAAAACATGTAACTTTGACCAGTGTAGGGTTTTCAAAACTGGACCATTATGATATAATAAAGAAAAGGAAACTTGTTTTTATAAGATTTTGTGATCATAAATCTTGGTTGTTACTTTAGTTATTTTGTGTTTTGTTTTGAAATATATACACAAAAGGGGTTCAAAAACAGACAAATGATTCACATGTTGGTGTTACAAAAAATTTGGAAACCCTGGTGTGAGGCTGAAATATTAGGCTTTATTAACACAAACCTAACGACCCTTCATAAACCAACCAGTATTAACAATGTACTGACTATTATATATATTATGTACATAACAGTTTGAAAAACTTGTTTAATAATGTTACATGAAAATTTGGCAAAAGAGTGAAAAAAAATCAAAAAAAATCCACAATTTACTTGTAATAAGCACTTGGGCAGGGTGAACACTTTTGCATTGCGGCATCTGGTTGGAATCCTGCCCTGCACTGACATGAACCTGTGGCAACATTCCACTCTCCGGAGCTTGTACATCGATACTGTGGAGTGACGGTGGCGTTGGAGTTCTTTGAAATCGGCATTTTAATTGCATTATCCACGCACCATCCATCAACCTGTGTGGTTGAAATTCATTAATATTTAAAGTTGCTTGGAGAATTATACCTTGTACTAAAATCTATCACTCTAAGTTGTATTTTATTGTAGGAGTACACAATGAACGCGGTCATCGCAGGAACTCTAAAGAAAAAGGTTTTTAAAATTTTTTTTAATATCTGTTTCTTGTAATGAAAAGAAAACAATTGCACATTTTGTGCTAAATGTTTTTGCATTATTAGGAGTTTGATATTTGAGTTAAAGAAGAACAGGCAGGGTCCTTAATTAATTTTATTGAAAAGGTCCTTAATTAATGGCAATGCACCAGATGAAAACAATAAATCAGATTGTAGATGGAGTTTATACCAAAAACACTTGATATAATTTGCACTCATTAGTTTCCATGAGCAAAGCATTGTCATAACAACTGACACATGTAATTATTTCAGCATTAAACTCCCTACAGAGAAAAATTACGTAAATCTTCCACACAAACTTTATTGCAGTCAAAGTGGGAGCAAGTCTAATCCAACTTAAACCATGGTTAAACTCTTGATACTACATTTTACAACAAGTGGACTAGTTCAACTTTTGTGCGATTGTGGATTTACTGAAAAAACACAATGGAAGTTGGCAAACAAGTTGTGAGCATTGAAAGTAGGTCAAGGAGTTGAGTTTTGACTTAAAACATTAACCAAATTCATTTAAAACAACAGAGATAATATCAAAGTCAATCCTTTACTTTACATATTTACTCCAATTTTAAAATGATGTTATATACCACGATCAATTTCACAATGCCAACATGAAAAAAGTTGTTTTTTACAAATACATTCTGCTTATGCTTCAGCTAAGTCCACCAGAACTACATTACAGAGAATAAAACATGCATGGTAGTTTAAGACCATACAGCTCACCTTGACCAAGGATGTGTCCGATTGTCCAGTATGCGTCTCCGGAAACACAGCAAGGTTGTTAATAACGGTGCCGCATACAATGTAATATATCCGCAAAGATGTGACAGAAATGCATGCGCCCTCATCCATGATGGCAACATACACAGCCGCTTGGTTGGAAGGAATCGTGATTTTCACCATTTCTTGGTTGATTTTGTAATTCACAGGCTTTTGGTTTGGTTGGAAACGGACCTGAAGACATAAAAGAACTCATGTGTATCTTTTTTAAATACTCATCTATCTTGGCAACACAAACATTTATTATGACTATAAAATTTTATGATTCTAAATTATCAAAATGGCATTGATAACTATGCTTTAAGACAGTGGATGACAAATATAGATTGAATAAAATATGGATACCTACGATAGGATATGTGATGGGATTATACTTTTAACTCAACTAACCTCTGCAGCGACAGTGTCTACTTTGTTATAATGCTCTTTACTCAAAGGAACTTCATCATTAATTCCTTCATTTTCATCAATAAGTCGATAAAATACTTTAAACGTTTCACGACAAATTGTGTCCTTCAAGTCATGACATTCCCGCATCCAGAATTGCAAAGATACATAAATTCTTGAGACTCCTGAAAATGTTTTTTATGATAGTATAGCGTTTTTCTATGAAATATTTAACATTTTTAAAAATATTGTTCAATAGCAAGATACAATTACAATAAGTAATGACCATTCCAGAGACATTTACCAGATATAACTTATCTAAAATTGTCTGGAATTCCTAAATGTTTCATGGTAACACAAGTTGGAGTCAAGTTTAAAAAGGAAAGCCAAAGCTAGTGATAAACTAGTGATAGAGTAGTATTTGAAACATCTGTTTCAGCATGAGAAGCATACTGACTTTGGCTTTCCTTTCAATTCATGCATATTTTGGCATAGAAATATGTAGATGAACAATACACAAAAGAAATATTATGGCATGTTTACCTGTGATGTTGAGATACGGTGAACGGAGCCAGCTTTGTGTTACACTTCCTAAGTAAGGCTGCGTGTCAGGACAGACTTCAAACCCTCGGACCGATTCATTTCCATTGAAAACACTCACCTCTCCCCACTACACATAAATAGAGAAAATGTCAAAAAGTGACTACAATATTCAGCCTGTGCAGGTCGGTGACCAACGGATCTGTCTTTACAAATAAATACTACACTGGCTCTGATCATATTTTACTCCTTTTGGAGTCCTACGAATATACTGACACATGAATATTCACATTTTACAGCACAAAATACCGGCAACCAATCTTTAACTAGAGTATGCTGTCGTGACTTACACCATCAACCATGTTGCTATAGGATACAACGCCGTCCACATAATTTTCAATCCTCCAACCAACTAAACTCGATGTTTCTTTGGATGTACTCAGAATTTCAACTGAAACAAGAAGTAATACGTAAGTATTTTATTACATAAATGAGGCCGAGCATGCAAGTAAACTTCAGAAAGATTCACTTGAAAAGCATATCAATAAAGGACACAACATAACAATCGTGCTATAGTAAAACTTTGGGATAGTGAAATCGATATTTGCTTGTTAGAGAAAGAGCCTACATATTTACGTATTGTCATTGACAACCAACGGTCCAGTAAAGTCATCGTTGCACAACCTTACCTTCACGTGCTTTAACACAAACATGACAAAGCAGGGAGATAAGCCAAGTACGAAACATTTGTTGAATGAGCATCTATTCTTGGAGAAATCAATGGGCGCGAATCCTCGCCCATGCTACATCTAAATACACGCTTGTGTTGTTTTATGTTGCAAGCTAGTTATCCTCTGTGAACTAAAGTTGTTGTCCACGATCCACGGACACACAAGATCCACAATAACAAACAAACACTGAAATCAAAAAACTTTAATTCAATCACATTCCTTTTTAGCTTTGATTTCTATTGGTCCGGGTATGATTTCTATGAAACCAACAATTTTTGCATTTTCGCAAGTTTTGAAAAGTTAACAAAATGTCGACGTACATTTGTAATTTGTATTTTTCCGATAAGAATTCCCGATGTGTCAAAAACTCTTCATTTTTTCAGATTTTGAGTGAAAAAAGTTGAAACGTGTTCACGACAAAAAATCTGTAACTAAAAATTGTGCAGTTCTTTGTACACCTATTTTTTTTTGTTCTTGATAAAGTTAGACAACAATTTCGCATCGATAAATCTATCCTCATCCTTAACAGTGGAAGCCAGTTACGATCACAACTACACCTCTCCAAAGCGCACAAGCTAAGTAAAAAGCAGGAGTGCGGTCAAAATTAGGTCCCCACAGCAAACCAAGCAGCTTTTTTCAACCTTAACTCAATACGAATCACATCTGCAACATCACGTCACACATTCAAACGCATAAGAATTTTCTTGTATTTGCGAAAAAACACAAACAGGCTTAGAAGACCAATTTGTGAGGGTATTCCCCGGTAGAGAGACCGAACTTGGATGCCAGGTAACCTTCCATGTAAGGTGCAGATTTTATCGCCTTCAGGATTTGGTTGTCGACGACCTTCTGGTCTTCGATGCGCTCTTCAGAAACTGTGTATTTCTAATGGATAAAAAATACTGGGTGAGGAACAGGAAACCTCAAGAAATAAACTTGGCAAATCACTGTGGCATGTTAAGGCTATCCAGCCTAACCTCTACAATGAAAGGACAAATATTAATCTTTGCATAATTTGTAAAATTGTGACTGGCGTTTTACAAGCTTTTTCTAAAAGGAGACTTAGGCTTCTCATTATTATAGCTACAAACAAGCTAATGATACAAAACAATTTAATGTTTTATTGACAATAAAGTCTTTAAAAAGCTTTGTCTGTGCATAATTAGTTTAGAATAAAGCCAATATGGACCATTGTCAAGCCTCAGTAGTAAGAGTCATACTTCATTTGAAATCAGACAAAGCTGAAACAATTGTTCACATCATTGGCAACAAGGTAATACATTGGTTTCTATTTATGGCTTCTTGTTTAGCAATAGGGACATGGACAGTAGTCCCAAATATATGCTTTGAATCTAATTTAAGTTTTGGGGTAACAAGTAACTTGAAATAATCTTTAGTACACGAATAAAGCCATGTCTGCACTTTTGCAATGTCACTTTTTCCCGTATCAGTTAAAAGAATACTCTTAAATTATTTTGAACCTGGTGATGTAAAACTAGTATGTCGCCTTTGCAGTTTAATGCCTTAATGTTAGATATATACCTCCTGTCCAGTTTCAAAAATTTCTCCCTCTCCGTGCTTTGGTTTGGAAAGCTTTTTCCTACGGAAGTAGGCATCGTTCACCCTCTCCGGGATGTTCAAGCCCGAAATGTCAACTTTTGTTTTTGTGGCAATAACGTAGACCTGGTTGATTCGTCGAAGTGGGACACCGTTGATTTTAAAAGGCCCTGCAAGAATACATATATTTTGAGGATAATACTGGTCATTAGTTATCATGGCATATTAAAAGCAAACGAAGTCTAACATATTTGTAGTGGTAAAAAGATAGTTTTTGTAAGAAAAAAAGTAGCCGGTAACTTTTACAAATTTGTACAGAAATTACTGCTTTGTTCATGTCAGAAGTGGATACGACGTCATGTTAATAGGATAGAAATATATAAATATTTTCAGACGGCACTTCCAGACTCATCATTCATGAACATACAGCAAAAAAAAATTGGCCAAAATACTTTGGGGCTAGAACGAGCAAAATGGGAATGAATTATCTATAAACGCAATGGGAACATGTCTTCATTCATAACAGTTATTTTGTAACATGTTAAAAAGTTTTTTCGTATGTTAATGTATCGGCTAATGTCTTTTCAATGCGGCTTCCACATAAAATTCTTGAAATGTAACAGAACTAGAATCCAAAAAAAGATAGCAACCAACCTGTAACGAGGAGCAAACCAGTGTCGAGCTGTTTAAGGAAAACAACCCTTCTTCCTCTGTAAGGTCCAGCCAACATTATAAGGACAGTTCCTGGGGTAATAGACGATCGGAGCTTGCGCTTATGTTGGCTGAATGGTTTCTTGCCATGTGATCTGAATTTTCTGGGAAGATCTTCAGTCGGGTAATAACGTGGCTGCAAAAATATACATCATTTGCAAAAGCAGTGACAGACTCTCCACAGGTAGGTAAAGTCAAGTATTTATACATATTCACAATAATGGCACATGGTTTAGAGCCTTGGAAATGCATTTCCACTACCCCAATACAAAAAAAGACCAAACTAAGTCATAATTTTGCACGAAACCATGCATTTCTTTATCCAGTCAAATCACCATCTTCTTGACTCGAACCAAACGAGTTCCGCCGTTTTTGTCTCCTCCTATCGGTTTCTCCTTCATTCGTTCCTCTCGTTTCTTCTCGATTTTGGTGACATTCTTACGCTTTTTGAACGCGTAGCGCTTTGCGTACATCACAGACCGCGAATAGCGATTAATTCCTCCGCCGAGGGGTTTGTTCCTCGAGGAATGCGGCTTCGGGTTCTTCGCCATGGCCGCTTAGTTATCTGGGACAACATACCATTTACTAATTACCCTTCACACATTCTGAAAGCCTGGCGAGTCACAATGAACGCATATTATCAGCTAATGAATCTTCACGAAAACACTTGATGCTAAGAAACTGTATAACACGTAGGTTTTTAAGTGATTTTTCCAGATTCGCGCATGCTTTTCGTGAACGTTGACTTACCGGCCTGATAGGCACAAGGAAAAGGCATCCGGGTGATTACGTTTCTCACTCGTGTGTTTATTGCCACCTAACGGAAGGTGTAAGATTTCTGTAAAGTTTGAATTTTTTATTTCAGCCAACATGTCCAGAAAAATGTTAAGTTGAAACTGTGTCATTGGGTCTGTAATTGTTACCATTTTATTCCTGAAATATTATAAATGAAACAAAAATACAGTATTATGCATTTAGGCAAAGTATCACTTTCAAATTTGGTTATTATTTCAAAAAATTATTGCATAAATATTTTGAACTTATGTTCAATCATAATCATAAATATAAACAAAACTGCCCAAAACACTTATTTCTGTGCCATAACAATTTGGTGTACAAAAGTTTTTTTGTAAACATAAAAAACATATAAAGAAAATTGTTATTTTGTTCACGCTTGAGTAGAGAACTCGCGGCATAACCTGCCAAACACGTCATGAAGTGATTATTTTAAAAACTGGGCGTGGAAATTTGAGTTGCCAGGAAGTGACCAGTCACCAGACGAGTTTTGCTTGCGATTGTTGTGCTTATTTATAAGTCTTGGAAATTGGTGGCTTACTGCAATAAATTGATGATAATTAAGTTGCTGTTGTTGTTTGTACTTTTTGTACTCATTCTTTTAATTTTGCCTGATATTTCGATGAAAAACATGTTGTTGCAATGTATGTTAAATATTTTACAGTCAACGATTTTCTCCAAAATCGTTTTGTTTCTAGGAGTTATTATTTGGTTTTTACTTTGCCAACTGTTTTTGAAATACTTGCTTTCTAAAGAAAGAATACAAAAGCAAAAAAATGCCATTCATGTAAGTTTCATTGTTGCACATAAAATATTGCAATGGTTATTGTTTGCCATCACATAAAACTGTGTAGTAGTGTTTATTGATAAATTGTTTTGTTTAAAACTAAGATATATTTTGTTGCAGGTCAAAAGATGCGGATTTTGTGATTTTTCAGTTTCCGAGTTCTGTTATGTGTCCTACCACTTCAGCATTCTGCCTCAAGTTGGAAACCTACTTTCGAATTGCAAACGTTGTCTACAGGGTAATACAACAAGTATTACTATTTAAAGTACTTTTTAAGCTATGATGCTGTTAAATTGCAGGTGGTAAAGATTTATCTGTCATAAATTCTTTTCTGGGATTTCTCCCACTCTATTTCAAAGTATATTTTTGTAAATAAGGCAACTGGCCGATTTTTTAACACTTGCATGCTCGTGATATAAAATACTTTTTAATAATATTAAGTGTTTTTTGTGCATTTTTATGACCATAAGTTGACTCCAAATTCTCAAATTTTTGCAGAATCAAAGAACAATGTCTGGCTCTTCCAAAGGGAAACTGCCGTACATTCAACACAAAGGCAAACAAGTTGAGGATTCAGCGTTTATAATAAAATACATGAAGTCCGAACTTGGCATTGATCTTTCAGCAAAACTAACACCATCAGAAAGAGGCATAGCCCAGGCGTTCCAAAGATTGTGTGAAGAAAATTTATATTGGTATGCGAATGATGCTGTGTTTGTTGGTGACTGTTTTTATAACATTTTAGTGGAAGAAAGAACATAACAATAAACCTTTAGTTTAATTTTACTTCATTGTTTTGCAAATGTTGTTGTTGTTGCTTTTTAATTTATGGCATTATTAAAAGACAAAGTTCTTTTAGCCTAGTTTTTTAATTTGCAAACTAATTTAGCTAAAGTGTTTTATTATGATGCATTCGATGAATACAGGAAAATATTTCTACTCAGTTTGTGTTGAGGCTACAACTTCAAGTTATTTTGTTTTTTATAGGGTGACAGTTTACCAACGTTGGCTTGTTGAAAACGGTGCTTTCCTGAAGCGAATGCCCATGAGTGGAATGAAACAAAAACTCCTGCCGGTGATTTTGAACTTGAAAGTGAAGCCAGGAGTTCGGGCAAATTTGAATGTAAGTAAGCAAGTTGAGTTGAATTTGTGATGTCATAAGATGATTACCTTATTTGCAGGGTCATGGGATAGGTCGTCACTCACAGAAGGAAATATACCAAATTGGTGAAGACGATATTAGAGCTGTATCGGACTTTCTTGGTAAGCTTGTAACGGCAAAGGTCATTGTTGCTTGTATAATGTTTGTCATAGAACAAGGTAATGCAATACCAGTAAATAAAATCCACCCAAGACTATTGTAGTCATAGATTTTATTCTAACAAGTAAACTTTACGGTTATGGGTTACAGTGAAATGATTTTAGTATAGAGATTTTTGCTGCTTTATTCGAGAGAAAGACGCTTTACGTCACATTAAATAACTTATTTTGTGTCTAAATGTTATCAAACCTCGCACAGTAATGAAGGCAGCATTGTGAAATGAACATTTACAACAGGTGAAAAGACGTTTTTCATGGGGGACGATGCAATGGAGGTTGACGCTTCAGTGTTTGGAGTGGTGGCACAGATGGTTTATGCTTGTCCTGGTTCACCACAAGAAAAATTCATACAGGAAAACGCACAGAACTTGATCGGTTACTGCGACAGGATGAGGGAAAAATACTGGCCTGATTGGGACGAGTGCTGTTACCAAGTGGATAAGAAATCTGACCCACAGACTGGTGAGTATCTGCTTCATTTTGTGGATTTTTGCATTTAGGAATCAACCAACATTCTCAAGTTATTCGATTTTTTGTTGCTCACCCAGATTGGTTGCATTTCCACCTAATGATATGATAGCTGTGAAGAATCTGTTCAGTAGGGCAGTCCTGTCTTGTCATCATTCGATTGAATGAAACACTACTGCCTTGTCTAACTTTTTTCGTAAATTCAAATTTAGCTGCAGCCAAAGAACCAGCAGCTGCTAATGGGGAGGGTGAAGCAAAACCGGATGAGCCGGCTGTAAATGGTGAGCAGGAGAAGCCAGCAGAGGAAGAACAGAAAGCTGCAGGTGGGACTAAAACCATAACAAGCACCACATGGTGGGACCCACACTTCCAAATATAACATAATTCCTCACTGAATCAAGGTTATATTTAAATTATGGGTCTGTGTGTTTCAAAGACTACCTTTCCAAAAGCAGAGTTCCCAAAAAGTAGGTCTTGTTGTAAGCTTGTCTGTTTATGATCCAAGCTCAACCTCTCATAACAAAAACAAGGCTTTCAAAATTTCGATATTAAGGTAAGTCACGGCTACAGTGCCAACGTTGACAACTGAAGTCGGAATATGTCCCTGCAAAGTATTGGCAATATAATATGAGCAAAAAATATGTTATTTTTCACCAAACGAATTTTGAATGAAAATGTTTGGTTCATTCTTTTCGAGTAGTTGACGGTTTCTTCACCAGAAAGTTAGAACAGGGTATATATTTACATACCTTGGGCCTTGGGATGAAATCAGATTAAGGCATTTTGATCAAATATCACAAACTATTTTGCCCGTTTATTGTTGAATCTTTGGTCATTTCCTCTTAAATAAGTATTAGGCCGCCAGCAGATTGTCTTGGTTGTATTGCAGTCATACCTTTCGGACACATAATGCGACCTTTGAACCCCAGTATATTTACCCCCTCCCCGGCTATGTTTCCTTGTTTGGTCAAATCGCAAACACTCACCATATTTCGACATTTGCAAGAGAAACGATTTGCAATGAAACGATCCAGGAAGCGTTTGCAAAACCCGGAAAGTTGAATGAAAAAGTCACTTTTCTATCCTTGATAAACGTTTTCAACATTGTAAAAAGGCAAAGGAATGAATTTTTTTCCTGCCTTACTTCAAAGTAAAGTTGGTGTTTCGCTTGATTTTTACAAGTTAGCTGAACTTGTTTTCTAAACCCAACGTGCCGACAAAAGTTTGGCAACAGTTAAAGTTGAACTATTAATGCATAAAATATTCATGCGTGCCAAGTTGCGGGGAGGCATTTGCTTAACGGCCGTGATCTTATTCTTATATCTTGGTGTTGACCAACGACTTTGAATTTCGTTTCGACAACGTTTAAAGCTCTTGGCTCGTTTTGCCAAGTGGTTGGAAACTTTTCGTCTCCTGTACATCGCAGACGGACTCGTTTCACATTAACCATGGGTTGCTCCGCATCAGGGAAGTGATGGAAGCAGTTGCGTTGCACACTTCCTGTTAATTCACCACTTGAATAAGTTATGTAGATATATTTGCAAGGTGCCATACTGATCTCTTGCAGGTCACGTTTAATAATTACCCTGACTTTTTGATGTTTGCTCATGCAAGGCAGTTTTAAAAAACCCTTAGTTAATCCCGAAACCTTTGAGACTTATGCCTGCTTTTTCCAGTCAATTACTTGTGTTTCCACGTGTCTCCACGAATTTAGGTTGAAAAGAAAATATGATCTTTATGTATTTACCAACAGCATCAAATGATGTCGACTTATTCCTGAAGCAACAATATGCGAACCAACGCCATTATCAAATAGTTTTATTTACACAAGAAAGTGATGATTCCTGTGAAGGCAAAATCTATACTTTATAGGAAGTAAAAGCCAACGATAGACTGCCGGCCATTGTCTCACAGTTTTCAGCATTGTTTGTCACAATAGATCAAAGTCGTTTTTCAACTGATAAATAATATAGCTAGTCATTAGCTGGACGCTTGCCATGGGATATTCGTAATCATCCATAGTTTCATGTGTAAACTTTTGACATGGTGGTCGTTGTTTCCTCATAGCTGGAGATGCAGGAGCCGAACAGACGAACGGTGAGAAGGAAACTACTCCGGAAGCTCAGGACAAGGATGAAGCGAAGGTAACGTTATATGGTTAATTATACACCTTGGAACGGTGCTGTTTCCTTGTAATCGCTCGTTTCCACGTCACATGTAACCAGGGGTCGTGTGGTGTTTGGGTTCACAAGCTTACAATAGGAAACGTTTCACTACGAACCATGCAACGCTCCACAACCCATTGAAACTAATCTCGACGTCCGGGTTCGCTTCGGCAGTGCATTAAACTCCGTCCTACAAACCATATGTCTGTTTCACTCTGTATGCTTCCAACATATTTAGTCTTCCTTATACAAAGCATGTTTTACCCCTCCTCGCCTATACAACTGCATGTAAACTGCACAGTGATCCCGCTACCACATACGTACCCCTTGCCCTTTTAAAACACAGCGTCAAAGTATACGCGTTGTTAAAGGGTTGAAATTTATGTGTTTTATTAGGCCGAGCAAACTGAGGAAGTTCCCGCTGAACAAACGGCCAAGGAATAGAATATGACTAACTCACCGTCAACATAACAAAATATGTTATTAAGTTGGTGTTCCTCAACAAATCTACGGATATATCAACTTATACTACCTGTGTTACGTTCGTTGTTATCTTCTGTTCGTTTCATTGTTTGAATACCGCCCGTTCTTTACTGATGTTTCTTGAAGGGATTGTGCATAAGCTTGGATGACTGCAGTAGTTGGTTTGTCACAGATTATTATGTAAAGTGTTATAGATCCTGTGGACGTAGTGCAAATACCAACTAGTTCCATGATATCGACCGGTGTGTAAATGTTTCTGTGTTGTATCTCACTACCAACTAACAAGGGGTTTCTTACTAACAATTGAAAAAAGATGCCAGAAGCAGTAAAAGTCCCTGTTGCTGTTAAATGTATTGGAAATAACGTACGATGAAGCCATTGTTGCAACCTCCCGCCTTACATTATCCGAAAGTTCACGAAAGCGCTCACTGACTTGTACTATATCACACCCCACACCCATTGTTCTGACATATTTTCTCTATTAGTGTAAATATGACGCCATTTGAACGTGTTCGTTGTCAAGAAGTGTTAAAAAAGTAACAGCGGCTCCTATGGGTATTAGTTGACAAATAATAATTTATTTCAATCATGCCAAAAGAACAATTCAAATTGTACCTAGTGAGATTACGTGTGTTTGTGTTTTCCATTTTGTGTCGCCGAAGAAGTTATTTGCGTACTGACAGCTATGCGGAACCATCTCCATTCTAAACTTCCACCTCATTGCCCGCGTACACATTATACAGCTTGATTATTCTTCCTGATATTACTGTAATACACCATAACCCCACACCGGGCGCATTGCATGTGCTGTATCTTGTATAGTGGTTACCAGACTGCCAGGGATTAAGAACTGCTGTGAAATAATCAATGCAACTTTCTTTCCATGTGTATACCATTGTTTTGTTACGTCATCGATGATGTAGTTGTGTTGGTACTTTTTGTTCGTTGCATATATTGGATAATACATTGTCTAACCAACGTGGTCGAGATGCGTGAGGGCGCCACCTATGGCAAAAGGAGCAGTTTCCAGTTTTAACTTAATTTGGATTTATTTGCCGCAGTCTATTTGCGCCCATAGATTGACAGTCGATACACAAACACGTTGTTTATTTCGAATGTTTTTATGGCGAGTCACAAGCAGGGTGTCGATTTTTTATTGTGTGTCGAACATCTTGAGAAAAATTGTCGTGCGTATCGAACAGCAAAAATGTCATATCTGGTAACTAACGCATGAGAACGACCAAGCTTATTTCAATTACATGATTCTTGTACTTTAATGTTGTAGGCCGCTATGTCTCTTTGAAGGTCCGATTGAACGAAAAATGGTACTTGTTTCATAACAATGCAACATGGTTGGTAACAATGCTACGGGTTCGGTAACAATGCTCACAAGTACAACTTTGTTCAGCAACAGTACACAACAGCAAAAGCGAATGAATATCAAGAGTTTTCAACGAATATTCACGAAGTCAACAACCTTGTTTGAGGGGTAGAGCCCAATTTTTCTGCTTCTTTCACTTAAACCTTTCCAGTAACCACTTCTCCATTCTTGCGTCATCGGTTTGATCTTGTCTCCAATCTCAAGCATTAGTTCGTTGTCACGTGATGGTAAATGCTGCATGACTGCCACATGCCAGCTCGGCAGCGCCGCCTTGTGGTAGTTGTACCGCCAGTCGATGGACTTCACACTGCTCTGGTCGTCACCGTTTTTAACTTGCATCAGTTCGTACACGAGACGGCAAATCTACAGACATCAAAAATGTCGTGCTTGTCCAAAGGAGTTTGACAAGTTTAGGGTGAAACTGTGGCAAACCGAACATAATTGCTTGTTAACGCATAAATCATTTAAATGGTGTTTGTAATTAAACTATAATTCAACAAACACATGCACATAAAAAAAAACACTTCAAAACCTCGACACAGCAGATTGTATTACGGAAAACAATGTACAAATGTAAGTTATCAAAGCATTAACCATGTGTGAAGAATTGTTTCCTTACGTTAGAGGTCATTGTACAGACGATGTGAGAACATTTAGTCAAACGGAAGACGTCCAAAGCAACATGTTGTATACCAATATCTGTGTAGCGGGCTTTCTTGTTGTAAGCATTCTGGATACTTTCCATGTCATATTCCACGTCATAATCGGGATATCTGTGAATGTAAATAAACACATAAAGATTGAAGTCAGACCTGGGTGATCCGGACTAGTCGGTTTCGTCACATAAATTCGGTACAAAGTGAAATGTATGAAAATAAGTTTGTTTCTAGAAGTGTTGTGAAACATAGGGTTTCCGGTTGTTGGTGGTTGGTGGTTGGGATTAACGAGATGTCACTCGTTCTAGGCCAGGGGCTTTAGAGAATTTCCCACAATTTTACAAATATTTTATACTCCCGGAAGTTTTTCTTAATTTCTTTTTTTTTGGATCAAGAATTTCTTACTTTTCGATAATTTCATCCAAAGCGGTAGGGTCATCAGTTACAACAAAGATTCTCTTTTTTAAGGATTCCATTTTCCCAAAGAGTCGACGTTCGACTTCCCTTCTAGTAAACCAATCCTCGACAGGTGCCATATATTCTTCCGCCGTGTGATATTCACTCTCGTGTTTTAGTTTGTCGGTTCGTCGAATGTGAATTCTGTACAAACAGATTAACACAACGGATCAAGTTTTCTGCCTACAATACATTCATGGTCCGATCCAGGTGAGGTTCGAACTCTCAACCTTGGGCTTACCAGGCCCAACGGTCAACCAACTGATAAGGACCCCAGCAGTTGAATGGAATATAATTTTCAAACGCTTGTATGGAATCTCCTACCTTGGACAAAAACAAACAAATATTTAAGTCTTTTCATACCCGACTGTTTCCTGATTAAAGTCAAATCCTTCAACAATCTTTTTCTCCACTTCAGGGCGAAATTTGAGGAGGTAACTGGCAGCCTGACCCATCCACCACGCTGTCGGGTTGCTATGCAACGAGCGCACACTACGTATGACATCAGAAGGTATTGACGTCAGATCGAATTCGAACGGAGTGTTGTTACCTGTGTGGTCCAAGCTTACGTGACTCACAATAGCGTTTAACTTACGGGAAAACGACTCAACCAAGTGTCGGAATCTGCTGGTGAAATGGTTTGTGAGGATACGGACGCGTTATTTTATGCTGAGGTGTTATTGTTTTAAACCAACAATGTCGTTTTTAATGTGCATACGCCATTTCTATTGCATGTACTGATTGTCAAAACGTCAAACCTTTTATCTTCGTCATTGGAATTGGTGTATTTGTGACGTCACAGGGCCGGTCTACAGGCAAAAAAGAATATTCGAATGTGTCTCTTTTTAAATCGATGAAGTCCACTCTAGTATCCGTTCTGTTTCGGAAGGCGACGACGAAGGGTTTGTGTGATTGCAGGGAAAGCAGAATGCAGGGTATCAGAAAGTGAACACTGCAGGTAAAGCCACAAGTTGGAAGGGCACATTCGAAGTACTGGCCGTCCTCACAATGTCCTTTCCCGCCCTGCATTAAGTACATAGGTTTGGTGAATTCATTGAACGCAGTTTTAAGCTGATTTTCGTAATGCAAATATGTGTAAAAGACATATTTTTGTCGCCTCTAACTTAACCCGATGTGGGCGATTAAACTGTGCAGCTCTGGTTGATTGTACATAGGGTAAACTAAGGTATGTAAGTAAAATTGTCCTTTGCAACGTTACAGTAAGACAACAAATTGGCGAGTAAATGTGACTTTGCAACCTGGATATCTTCCATCCTGGATTGAACATATTTTCCAAGTTGTTTTAATTTGTAATTTTTCAAGGATTGTAAAGCTGAGACATCCGACACGACAACTGATGAATTTAGAACAAAATTTGCGTCTTCAACATAAAGTGGTAAGATTTCTGAACAATAGTCGTACAGAAAAACATAATTCCATGATAACTTACCGTATGTTAAAAAATCCGAGGACTCAAGGCAAGTGGATTTTGGCGCCAATCTAAAAAAACACCATGTGTTCATTTTCACATTATGGAACTTCCATCGAAACAATAATGCGGTTGGAGTCGAAAAAAGTTTAAATCTCCTGGTTTTTATCAATTACTCAGGCCCCACAGGAGAGGGGCGCAATGGACAACAATGTATGCATTAAAACTAAGGAGACCCAGCCTTAAACTGTCGGAAGATAAACCCATCATTATCACATCTGTACAATCTCAAATGTTTCGCACTCGTACATTTTCCCTTACGAAAGCCTTCAACTTACCTTACACACATGAAATGGATGAGGCTAACTTGCAACAGCACCGTTGCAGTGGCAAGTCTAATGCATATCTGCCTGCTCATCACGATGCTGTCAACTAACGCTTACAAATTCCAAGGCTAGGAAGAGTAAAACCTCCTCATTCCGTCTACTATTTGTCCACAATCAAAGAACAAACTTATTCCAGTTTTATTGCAGGCAAATTGGCACGGATATATTTCACAGTGAAAACATTTAAGCGATACAGATTGAAGTCAGTATGAACCCCACGGTAAGGTGATGATGATACACAGGATTGTGGCTTTGATAATTGTTTATACAGTTTTTCAAATGCGTGTGAAAATCAACCACTTCCGTTCACACACTCATTTCGTTCGTTCGATAAACGGTTAAAACGAAATATTTGCTGCTGAAAGCGTTTGATACGGCCATGAGAGGGATCAAGAACGTAAAATCTACAGACGATTTCGTGCTTTCCAAGCCTCGATCGATGCCGAGAGACAAAACAATAAAACTCCCACTAAAAGTTCATTCAATCACTAGAAAAAATTTATGTACACTCTTGGCCGTTTTTGCGATTGAAATAGTTTAGTACTGACAACAGCATGACATGGAAAAAGCTCATTTTCCTATCACTGTGATAATTAACTAGATTAAACCCAGTAATTGCCAAAAACGAAAACTTATAAACAAGAAAGCAAATCCTTCAGGAACTTTTCTACATTCTGAATTCGATATGTTGTCTTCACCACCAGGTGGCGCACTTGACTCGTATATTCTCGCACTGCCACTTTTGTCGTCGTTCAACATTTTCAATTATGACATCACAGGGTTGGTAAGAATCTTGTGAAGGACAGAGCAATGGCAAATGCAGTCTGTCCAGCCCCCCATATGAGAGCCACCTTGGCTGGCATGTCCCATGCAAGGGTGTCGTAAACACCAGCAATCACTGCACCTGGAAATCACATTGTTATCTGAGGTAAAGGAAAACATGAAACTGTTGGGTTTGAGTCGATGTAATTGAAAGTAAGCAAAAATAGGTGGTTAACTGAAGTCACCCTAGAACTTTAATAAAGAGGTCAACAGTGTTATTTAATACTCCACTTGAATTGGTTTTAGGAATTGCTCTTTTCACATAGTAAGTAGAGAAATTGATTGCCATAGTGTGCAACATTATGTAGGTTATGTTGAAGCAACTAATACACATTGCACAATGTTAAGAACATTTGCTAGGTGGGTGGATCAATAAATTTTAATCAGCATTTATCCTAAATGTCTTCAATGGGCTGCAACATTACAGTCAAAAAGGTTATTTGTTGAGTTCAACTTGGACCACTTACTTGTGATACTGCCACCAATCAGAGGGAACAAAACACCAATGATTGCCACGAAGAAACCATACCACCTTCCCTGCCTGTGTTTATGCAACGTGCAGAAACTGATGAGTGCGGCAAGACCGTACACAAATACAGATGAGAATAACACACACAGAAACATTCCCCTCCACATGTCTGAAAAAAACAACAATATTTATTTAAGTTTGAAAAAGCTCAAAAGATTGTATTCTGGTTTATCAACCAGCTTTTACCCATATAATTTCATAAACATTCAATGTGTAGCCCAAAAAGTACACTTTAAACCATGCACTATATATGAAAATAAGCGAGAATGTGCATAAATTTCACTCAGCATTTACAATCAACATGCTGGTCTGGGCAATGTTAAGGTTAATTATATAATAACCCTGTAAAAGTTAAACACATCTCTGGAAAGTCTCAATACCAGTATTATGCCAATGGTCAACAGGAAAATATAAAATTATATTATAAGCACGTAAGGGTTTAAGCAATGCAAATACAACAAAGTGAATATTGTGTTTACTCACCTCCAAACTCCTCCAAATCGGCGGTGATGACAAACCATGCACTTAATCCACCTTTGGACATTTTTACATAAACCTACACAACTAACTCCTGTTGCAAAAAAATTTGTTAAATCAAAGTCTTTGTGAATCACAGAGCTAGAAAAATAAAAAGTGATCATTTCAGTTCAAAACAATCCAATTCCCTGCAGTGTTCGACCCAGTCATGTAAAATTTCTTTCTTAACATTTTCCCATGTTCTTTGGTAGTTTGGTGCAAAGGACTTTAGTTTTGCATAGCTGCAATGCATTGAAAGGTTCTTGTGTACCTCAGGAAGCAGAGACAGACTTTTGAACAGACTACAAGCAACATCCTTGCACTGTTCGAACATTGAATACCGACTGATTTTGCAAACAGACTGTGGCAGACCTTCAGTCCTTTTAATTGTGCCAAGACGATATCCATTCTTTGCTACAACCTCCAATGGACAACTTATAACATCACACCACACCACAGAACTGCCGCATGCCATTACTAAACTGTCCCCGGCAACTGGTTTACTGAATGCAAACTGCTTTTCCGACAGGAAAACTTTTGGTGGCTGGAGAATATAAGGCGTGTCACTCAGTACATTTTCAGTGCAGTTGGCATCCAGTCTCTCACTGACAGCCCGACTTATGGCGGTTATGTCACATGCACATTTACCAACAATAAAGGACTGAAGATAAATGGGCTTATTCAGAAATATGCTTATCAGGGAACCATGGCAACCAAGCAAGTTCCACTTTAGTATTTTGTCACTGCATGACATAGAATTCGTGGGGATTCCCCTGCCAGGTTTTATACGCAAGACGCCAACTTCATGGTAATCCAGTCCATGAGTTAGTTTGTCAACTCCATTGACAGCTTTTGCACCGGTCCTGTAACAACACAGAGCAATAATGTATAAAAAAACAAAGACATTTTTGATTTATTTGAGATGATTCCCAACAACTCTTGTTATTAGCAATAAATTTCACTGAAATGATTATTAACATTGCCATAAACATATTAGTAGTACAATATATTTCAATACATTATTGTGGAATATGTTTGTTGGCAACTAACGTTGGTTTCATAAATGGAAATTAGCAGCAAGTTTACCTGTTTAAGTCGAGTTTACAATTGGTGCATGAAACCCCATCGACTTTAATCCGCTTTGGGTTAGGTGGACAATTTCCACTGTTATCTTGGTTTGAATTGTCTGGTTTCTTGTATGTTTTAATTGTTTGAAATATTGTGGCATCGCCACAGGGTGTATGTGATGTGTAGAAATGAAAGGAAATATTTTCTTTTAGCAGAATAAGCTTTTGTTTTTGACAGAACAAGAATACTGAATTCCTTTCATCATTGGGAAGTTTCAACAATTCTTGAAACAGATATCTAAAAAACAAATCCAAGATTATTAAAAAAAATCTTGGTAACTATCAAAATAAAAAAAAATAAGTTCATTAATAAGAAATGCTATCAGAGCATATAAGTTTGAACATAATTAAAGTTAACATGAGCTATCTGACCTTGTAAATGCACGCCTGGCCAACACCTCAGCATGGGAATCATGTACAACTTTCCCACTAGAATTCATCTGACTTGAACCCAAGCAAGTTGTACCAGTAGCAAGGGACACAACTTTCAATGACGATTCTTCTTCTATAATTTTAGTAACTATGATTACATGGCACAATTTAAACGACAAAAAAATAGTTATGTAAATTCAGAGGAGGCTCTCACCATTTTGCCACAAGCTATGCAAACAAAATCAACCAGTTTGTTTGGCATTCATAATGTTACACTTTTCAAACATTATATCATAAATAAGTTTAAATGGACTAGCTGAAGATGTGAGTAAATTTAGGAATCATTGTCTGTGGTTAGACATTTTTATTAAACATAACATAGCGCACCTCCAAATGTTGTTTCTTGTACGAAGCCAGCAAGTGTTGTCCACTGACGACCTTTTTCGGGTTTTCCGTTTTTAGGAAGACTCTCAAACTTCTTGATACATTTCTCGGCAATCAGGTTTGCCTTTTCAGATGACATCTCTGACCAACCATAACCCGCAAACCTCAGTAAAACAAGTTCCCAAGTTCTGTTTTTTCTTCAAAAGAAAACAAACAACGATAGGCAACTATAAAGATCATATACCGCTTTGTTTTTTTTGCAAATGTTTTTGCAAAGACTATCCATAGCAAAAATCACATAACGTACAACCTGACAAAGTATTATCTTCAAACTCACATAAAAATTTCAAGCATATCTATTTTCGATTTTTCATGCAAATAAAACAGCAATTTGGTTTTTGGTGTAAGCTGGTGAATATCTGAGTCATGACAGTTTAGTTGACTCATTGTTTGATCCGCTTGAGTGCGCATCGCTTTATATATAAACGACCACCCTCATTCTGGCAGAATTCTGGCAGAATAATTTTTCAAATTTGCCACATTTTGCAAGGCACAACAGGCATTTACTCAAAAATTGGTTTCTTTTGGATTAGAATCAAATTACAGAGATGAGCAAGCAGTTCAAACCTCAAAAAACATTTAAACAAATTTTTTCGCAGCTGTATCAATCAAAAAAATCGCGAATTAAAAAAATGGCCTGGTTTTGCGATTCAGCATAATGGCGGCATGCAAAAAACTTCCCTAACACTAAGAATTCTGCTCGGCGTTCTTGCAATAGGTGCCAATATTGACCAATATCACGAGAACGGAAATTTAATGCTCTACCACATGCAATTAACAAATTTGAAATTAAGGTGCCGGATGACCTTCAAATCGCCCATCGAATAAGACCCGCTTTTTGCGAATCAGCAGCATAATGGCGTAATGTCGGCATGCGAAAAACTTCCCTATTAAAACAATTCTGCTCGGCGTTCTTGCAATAGGTGCCCATATTGACCAATATCACGAGAACGGAAATTTAATGCTCTACAACATGCAATTAACAAATTTGAAATTAAGGTGCCGGATGACCTTCAAATCGCCCATCGAATAAGACCCGCTTTTTGCGAATCAGCAGCATAATGGCGTAATGTCGGCATGCGAAAAACTTCCCTATTTAAACAATTCTGCTCGGCGTTCTTGCAATAGGTGCCCATATTGACCAATATCACGAGAACGGAAATTTAATGCTCTACAACATGCAATTAACAAATTTGAAATTAAGGTGCCGGATGACCTTCAAATCGCCCATCGAATAAGACCCGCTTTTTGCGAATCAGCAGCATAATGGCGTAATGTCGGCATGCGAAAAACTTTCCTATTAAAACAATTCTGCTCGGCGTTCTTGCAATAGGTGCCCATATTGACCAATATCACGAGAACGGAAATTTAATGCTCTACAACATGCAATTAACAAATTTGAAATTAAGGTGCCGGATGACCTTCAAATCGCCCATCGAATAAGACCCGCTTTTTGCGAATCAGCAGCATAATGGCGTAATGTCGGCATGCGAAAAACTTCCCTATTAAAACAATTCTGCTCGGCGTTCTTGCAATAGGTGCCCATATTGACCAATATCACGAGAACGGAAATTTAATGCTCTACAACATGCAATTAACAAATTTGAAATTAAGGTGCCGGATGACCTTCAAATCGCCCATCGAATAAGACCCGCTTTTTGCGAATCAGCAGCATAATGGCGTAATGTCGGCATGCGAAAAACTTCCCTATTAAAACAATTCTGCTCGGCGTTCTTGCAATAGGTGCCCATATTGACCAATATCACGAGAACGGAAATTTAATGCTCTACAACATGCAATTAACAAATTTGAAATTAAGGTGCCGGATGACCTTCAAATCGCCCATCGAATAAGACCCGCTTTTTGCGAATCAGCAGCATAATGGCGTAATGTCGGCATGCGAAAAACTTCCCTATTAAAACAATTCTGCTCGGCGTTCTTGCAATAGGTGCCCATATTGACCAATATCACGAGAACGGAAATTTAATGCTCTACAACATGCAATTAACAAATTTGAAATTAAGGTGCCGGATGACCTTCAAATCGCCCATCGAATAAGACCCGCTTTTTGCGAATCAGCAGCATAATGGCGTAATGTCGGCATGCGAAAAACTTCCCTATTAAAACAATTCTGCTCGGCGTTCTTGCAATAGGTGCCCATATTGACCAATATCACGAGAACGGAAATTTAATGCTCTACAACATGCAATTAACAAATTTGAAATTAAGGTGCCGGATGACCTTCAAATCGCCCATCGAATAAGACCCGCTTTTTGCGAATCAGCAGCATAATGGCGTAATGTCGGCATGCGAAAAACTTCCCTATTTAAACAATTCTGCTCGGCGTTCTTGCAATAGGTGCCCATATTGACCAATATCACGAGAACGGAAATTTAATGCTCTACAACATGCAATTAACAAATTTGAAATTAAGGTGCCGGATGACCTTCAAATCGCCCATCGAATAAGACCCGCTTTTTGCGAATCAGCAGCATAATGGCGTAATGTCGGCATGCGAAAAACTTCCCTATTAAAACAATTCTGCTCGGCGTTCTTGCAATAGGTGCCCATATTGACCAATATCACGAGAACGGAAATTTAATGCTCTACAACATGCAATTAACAAATTTGAAATTAAGGTGCCGGATGACCTTCAAATCGCCCATCGAATAAGACCCGCTTTTTGCGAATCAGCAGCATAATGGCGTAATGTCGGCATGCGAAAAACTTCCCTATTAAAACAATTCTGCTCGGCGTTCTTGCAATAGGTGCCCATATTGACCAATATCACGAGAACGGAAATTTAATGCTCTACAACATGCAATTAACAAATTTGAAATTAAGGTGCCGGATGACCTTCAAATCGCCCATCGAATAAGACCCGCTTTTTGCGAATCAGCAGCATAATGGCGTAATGTCGGCATGCGAAAAACTTCCCTATTAAAACAATTCTGCTCGGCGTTCTTGCAATAGGTGCCCATATTGACCAATATCACGAGAACGGAAATTTAATGCTCTACAACATGCAATTAACAAATTTGAAATTAAGGTGCCGGATGACCTTCAAATCGCCCATCGAATAAGACCCGCTTTTTGCGAATCAGCAGCATAATGGCGTAATGTCGGCATGCGAAAAACTTCCCTATTAAAACAATTCTGCTCGGCGTTCTTGCAATAGGTGCCCATATTGACCAATATCACGAGAACGGAAATTTAATGCTCTACAACATGCAATTAACAAATTTGAAATTAAGGTGCCGGATGACCTTCAAATCGCCCATCGAATAAGACCCGCTTTTTGCGAATCAGCAGCATAATGGCGTAATGTCGGCATGCGAAAAACTTCCCTATTAAAACAATTCTGCTCGGCGTTCTTGCAATAGGTGCCCATATTGACCAATATCACGAGAACGGAAATTTAATGCTCTACAACATGCAATTAACAAATTTGAAATTAAGGTGCCGGATGACCTTCAAATCGCCCATCGAATAAGACCCGCTTTTTGCGAATCAGCAGCATAATGGCGTAATGTCGGCATGCGAAAAACTTCCCTATTTAAACAATTCTGCTCGGCGTTCTTGCAATAGGTGCCCATATTGACCAATATCACGAGAACGGAAATTTAATGCTCTACAACATGCAATTAACAAATTTGAAATTAAGGTGCCGGATGACCTTCAAATCGCCCATCGAATAAGACCCGCTTTTTGCGAATCAGCAGCATAATGGCGTAATGTCGGCATGCGAAAAACTTCCCTATTAAAACAATTCTGCTCGGCGTTCTTGCAATAGGTGCCCATATTGACCAATATCACGAGAACGGAAATTTAATGCTCTACAACATGCAATTAACAAATTTGAAATTAAGGTGCCGGATGACCTTCAAATCGCCCATCGAATAAGACCCGCTTTTTGCGAATCAGCAGCATAATGGCGTAATGTCGGCATGCGAAAAACTTCCCTATTAAAACAATTCTGCTCGGCGTTCTTGCAATAGGTGCCCATATTGACCAATATCACGAGAACGGAAATTTAATGCTCTACAACATGCAATTAACAAATTTGAAATTAAGGTGCCGGATGACCTTCAAATCGCCCATCGAATAAGACCCGCTTTTTGCGAATCAGCAGCATAATGGCGTAATGTCGGCATGCGAAAAACTTCCCTATTAAAACAATTCTGCTCGGCGTTCTTGCAATAGGTGCCCATATTGACCAATATCACGAGAACGGAAATTTAATGCTCTACAACATGCAATTAACAAATTTGAAATTAAGGTGCCGGATGACCTTCAAATCGCCCATCGAATAAGACCCGCTTTTTGCGAATCAGCAGCATAATGGCGTAATGTCGGCATGCGAAAAACTTCCCTATTAAAACAATTCTGCTCGGCGTTCTTGCAATAGGTGCCCATATTGACCAATATCACGAGAACGGAAATTTAATGCTCTACAACATGCAATTAACAAATTTGAAATTAAGGTGCCGGATGACCTTCAAATCGCCCATCGAATAAGACCCGCTTTTTGCGAATCAGCAGCATAATGGCGTAATGTCGGCATGCGAAAAACTTCCCTATTAAAACAATTCTGCTCGGCGTTCTTGCAATAGGTGCCCATATTGACCAATATCACGAGAACGGAAATTTAATGCTCTACAACATGCAATTAACAAATTTGAAATTAAGGTGCCGGATGACCTTCAAATCGCCCATCGAATAAGACCCGCTTTTTGCGAATCAGCAGCATAATGGCGTAATGTCGGCATGCGAAAAACTTCCCTATTAAAACAATTCTGCTCGGCGTTCTTGCAATAGGTGCCCATATTGACCAATATCACGAGAACGGAAATTTAATGCTCTACAACATGCAATTAACAAATTTGAAATTAAGGTGCCGGATGACCTTCAAATCGCCCATCGAATAAGACCCGCTTTTTGCGAATCAGCAGCATAATGGCGTAATGTCGGCATGCGAAAAACTTCCCTATTAAAACAATTCTGCTCGGCGTTCTTGCAATAGGTGCCCATATTGACCAATATCACGAGAACGGAAATTTAATGCTCTACAACATGCAATTAACAAATTTGAAATTAAGGTGCCGGATGACCTTCAAATCGCCCATCGAATAAGACCCGCTTTTTGCGAATCAGCAGCATAATGGCGTAATGTCGGCATGCGAAAAACTTCCCTATTAAAACAATTCTGCTCGGCGTTCTTGCAATAGGTGCCCATATTGACCAATATCACGAGAACGGAAATTTAATGCTCTACAACATGCAATTAACAAATTTGAAATTAAGGTGCCGGATGACCTTCAAATCGCCCATCGAATAAGACCCGCTTTTTGCGAATCAGCAGCATAATGGCGTAATGTCGGCATGCGAAAAACTTCCCTATTAAAACAATTCTGCTCGGCGTTCTTGCAATAGGTGCCCATATTGACCAATATCACGAGAACGGAAATTTAATGCTCTACAACATGCAATTAACAAATTTGAAATTAAGGTGCCGGATGACCTTCAAATCGCCCATCGAATAAGACCCGCTTTTTGCGAATCAGCAGCATAATGGCGTAATGTCGGCATGCGAAAAACTTCCCTATTAAAACAATTCTGCTCGGCGTTCTTGCAATAGGTGCCCATATTGACCAATATCACGAGAACGGAAATTTAATGCTCTACAACATGCAATTAACAAATTTGAAATTAAGGTGCCGGATGACCTTCAAATCGCCCATCGAATAAGACCCGCTTTTTGCGAATCAGCAGCATAATGGCGTAATGTCGGCATGCGAAAAACTTCCCTATTAAAACAATTCTGCTCGGCGTTCTTGCAATAGGTGCCCATATTGACCAATATCACGAGAACGGAAATTTAATGCTCTACAACATGCAATTAACAAATTTGAAATTAAGGTGCCGGATGACCTTCAAATCGCCCATCGAATAAGACCCGCTTTTTGCGAATCAGCAGCATAATGGCGTAATGTCGGCATGCGAAAAACTTCCCTATTAAAACAATTCTGCTCGGCGTTCTTGCAATAGGTGCCCATATTGACCAATATCACGAGAACGGAAATTTAATGCTCTACAACATGCAATTAACAAATTTGAAATTAAGGTGCCGGATGACCTTCAAATCGCCCATCGAATAAGACCCGCTTTTTGCGAATCAGCAGCATAATGGCGTAATGTCGGCATGCGAAAAACTTCCCTATTAAAACAATTCTGCTCGGCGTTCTTGCAATAGGTGCCCATATTGACCAATATCACGAGAACGGAAATTTAATGCTCTACAACATGCAATTAACAAATTTGAAATTAAGGTGCCGGATGACCTTCAAATCGCCCATCGAATAAGACCCGCTTTTTGCGAATCAGCAGCATAATGGCGTAATGTCGGCATGCGAAAAACTTCCCTATTAAAACAATTCTGCTCGGCGTTCTTGCAATAGGTGCCCATATTGACCAATATCACGAGAACGGAAATTTAATGCTCTACAACATGCAATTAACAAATTTGAAATTAAGGTGCCGGATGACCTTCAAATCGCCCATCGAATAAGACCCGCTTTTTGCGAATCAGCAGCATAATGGCGTAATGTCGGCATGCGAAAAACTTCCCTATTAAAACAATTCTGCTCGGCGTTCTTGCAATAGGTGCCCATATTGACCAATATCACGAGAACGGAAATTTAATGCTCTACAACATGCAATTAACAAATTTGAAATTAAGGTGCCGGATGACCTTCAAATCGCCCATCGAATAAGACCCGCTTTTTGCGAATCAGCAGCATAATGGCGTAATGTCGGCATGCGAAAAACTTCCCTATTTAAACAATTCTGCTCGGCGTTCTTGCAATAGGTGCCCATATTGACCAATATCACGAGAACGGAAATTTAATGCTCTACAACATGCAATTAACAAATTTGAAATTAAGGTGCCGGATGACCTTCAAATCGCCCATCGAATAAGACCCGCTTTTTGCGAATCAGCAGCATAATGGCGTAATGTCGGCATGCGAAAAACTTCCCTATTAAAACAATTCTGCTCGGCGTTCTTGCAATAGGTGCCCATATTGACCAATATCACGAGAACGGAAATTTAATGCTCTACAACATGCAATTAACAAATTTGAAATTAAGGTGCCGGATGACCTTCAAATCGCCCATCGAATAAGACCCGCTTTTTGCGAATCAGCAGCATAATGGCGTAATGTCGGCATGCGAAAAACTTCCCTATTAAAACAATTCTGCTCGGCGTTCTTGCAATAGGTGCCCATATTGACCAATATCACGAGAACGGAAATTTAATGCTCTACAACATGCAATTAACAAATTTGAAATTAAGGTGCCGGATGACCTTCAAATCGCCCATCGAATAAGACCCGCTTTTTGCGAATCAGCAGCATAATGGCGTAATGTCGGCATGCGAAAAACTTCCCTATTAAAACAATTCTGCTCGGCGTTCTTGCAATAGGTGCCCATATTGACCAATATCACGAGAACGGAAATTTAATGCTCTACAACATGCAATTAACAAATTTGAAATTAAGGTGCCGGATGACCTTCAAATCGCCCATCGAATAAGACCCGCTTTTTGCGAATCAGCAGCATAATGGCGTAATGTCGGCATGCGAAAAACTTCCCTATTAAAACAATTCTGCTCGGCGTTCTTGCAATAGGTGCCCATATTGACCAATATCACGAGAACGGAAATTTAATGCTCTACAACATGCAATTAACAAATTTGAAATTAAGGTGCCGGATGACCTTCAAATCGCCCATCGAATAAGACCCGCTTTTTGCGAATCAGCAGCATAATGGCGTAATGTCGGCATGCGAAAAACTTCCCTATTAAAACAATTCTGCTCGGCGTTCTTGCAATAGGTGCCCATATTGACCAATATCACGAGAACGGAAATTTAATGCTCTACAACATGCAATTAACAAATTTGAAATTAAGGTGCCGGATGACCTTCAAATCGCCCATCGAATAAGACCCGCTTTTTGCGAATCAGCAGCATAATGGCGTAATGTCGGCATGCGAAAAACTTCCCTATTAAAACAATTCTGCTCGGCGTTCTTGCAATAGGTGCCCATATTGACCAATATCACGAGAACGGAAATTTAATGCTCTACAACATGCAATTAACAAATTTGAAATTAAGGTGCCGGATGACCTTCAAATCGCCCATCGAATAAGACCCGCTTTTTGCGAATCAGCAGCATAATGGCGTAATGTCGGCATGCGAAAAACTTCCCTATTAAAACAATTCTGCTCGGCGTTCTTGCAATAGGTGCCCATATTGACCAATATCACGAGAACGGAAATTTAATGCTCTACAACATGCAATTAACAAATTTGAAATTAAGGTGCCGGATGACCTTCAAATCGCCCATCGAATAAGACCCGCTTTTTGCGAATCAGCAGCATAATGGCGTAATGTCGGCATGCGAAAAACTTCCCTATTAAAACAATTCTGCTCGGCGTTCTTGCAATAGGTGCCCATATTGACCAATATCACGAGAACGGAAATTTAATGCTCTACAACATGCAATTAACAAATTTGAAATTAAGGTGCCGGATGACCTTCAAATCGCCCATCGAATAAGACCCGCTTTTTGCGAATCAGCAGCATAATGGCGTAATGTCGGCATGCGAAAAACTTCCCTATTAAAACAATTCTGCTCGGCGTTCTTGCAATAGGTGCCCATATTGACCAATATCACGAGAACGGAAATTTAATGCTCTACAACATGCAATTAACAAATTTAAATTAAGGTGCCGGATGACCTTCAAATCGCCCATCGAATAAGACCCGCTTTTTGCGAATCAGCAGCATAATGGCGTAATGTCGGCATGCGAAAAACTTCCCTATTTAAACAATTCTGCTCGGCGTTCTTGCAATAGGTGCCCATATTGACCAATATCACGAGAACGGAAATTTAATGCTCTACAACATGCAATTAACAAATTTGAAATTAAGGTGCCGGATGACCTTCAAATCGCCCATCGAATAAGACCCGCTTTTTGCGAATCAGCAGCATAATGGCGTAATGTCGGCATGCGAAAAACTTCCCTATTAAAACAATTCTGCTCGGCGTTCTTGCAATAGGTGCCCATATTGACCAATATCACGAGAACGGAAATTTAATGCTCTACAACATGCAATTAACAAATTTGAAATTAAGGTGCCGGATGACCTTCAAATCGCCCATCGAATAAGACCCGCTTTTTGCGAATCAGCAGCATAATGGCGTAATGTCGGCATGCGAAAAACTTCCCTATTTAAACAATTCTGCTCGGCGTTCTTGCAATAGGTGCCCATATTGACCAATATCACGAGAACGGAAATTTAATGCTCTACAACATGCAATTAACAAATTTGAAATTAAGGTGCCGGATGACCTTCAAATCGCCCATCGAATAAGACCCGCTTTTTGCGAATCAGCAGCATAATGGCGTAATGTCGGCATGCGAAAAACTTCCCTATTAAAACAATTCTGCTCGGCGTTCTTGCAATAGGTGCCAATAAAAGATTCAATTTTGTGCTTCATCCCCTTGAACATTTTGATGGTTTTTCAACTAAACTTTTCACAGCACCCTGCACCAAACGTCTGACTGACTGAGAAGAGCAAAAAAATGCACTAAAACTGCACCAAACACGCTGAAAATCGCCCTGGCTACACCACGTGACTTCTTGCTCATTAAACAGAAAATTGACCCCAATGCATCACCATAGAGAGTCTCAGTGACGAAACTGAGACTCTCTATGACGCAGGAGTACAAGACGGGCATTCCCCGCAGGCAAAACTATTTTAATAAAATTACTGATATGCGGTCTTTAGTCCTATTTTGATAAAATAAAGTTTGGTCCTGGCATTGAAATTCGTTTTGGTCGAAGATTGCCTTTCTTTCTGTTTGTCCCTTATGACGCAATGACTTTGATGTGGACATATTTCACGCGTTATCGTTTGACTGTACTGTTGCATTCTATTAGGATTTGATCTCAGATACCGAAGGGTTTATCAACTCGTATGGATTCGTGGTACCTAACTTGAAAATTTTATTAACCCCTCTCCTATTATCTCCTGACTCCCCTACCAATGACACATTTGCAGGAAGTATGAACTACACTACATTTTCAATTTTCTTTTCCCTCAAAAGTAACCATCACAATTCAACTTTTCCTTTTTTTCGAACTGAATACGACCTGCACAGAAAATAGAGCATATTTTTTTTACAGTATTTTGTCACAGAAATCAATTATGCAACACATGTCACAGGATAAACAGTAAATACATATGTTTGTGTGTATTGGAAAAATAGTATTTAGCGTTATATATGACACATATCTCTAAAATTTGTTGCCATTTTATCCAAAGAGTACATGAAAAAGAAATGTAGAAAGCAATCCATCATCTAAACATATAGCAAAAATGTTTTGTATTTGTTTACACCAAGGGTGTACAAACTGCAGTCCGCAAATCAACATTTTGTAGCATGTCGAAGGCTGCTACGTGGCCCGGCCCCGGAAGTCAACAAATACAATTTTTTACAAATAAAGTTGTGTATTATTGCCAAGTTTGCTGATATGTGCAAATGTACATGATTGAACACATGTTGTACTTGCATACTGCCAAAGTTATAAATTTAGAAGGCTTATTGGTCAATATGGTCAAATTTGGTCAATATTGGCACCTATTGCAAGAACGCCGAGCAGAATTGTTTTAATAGGGAAGTTTTTCGCATGCCGACATTACGCCATAATGCTGCTGATTCGCAAAAAGCGGGTCTTTTTCGATGAGCGATTTGAAGAACATCCGGCACCTTAATTTCAAATTTGTTAATTGCATGTGGTAGAGCATTAAATTTCCGTTCTCGTGAAATTGGTCAATATTGGCACCTATTGCAAGAACGCCGAGCAGAATTGTTTTAATAGGGAAGTTTTTCGCATGCCGACATTACGCCATTATGCTGCTGATTCGCAAAAAGCGGGTCGTCTTCGATGGGCGATTTGAAGAACATCCGGCACCTTAATTTCAAATTTGTTAATTGCATGTGGTAGAGCATTAAATTTCCGTTCTCGTGATATTGGTCAATATTGGCACCTATTGCAAGAACGCCGAGCAGAATTGTTTTAATAGGGAAGTTTTTCGCATGCCGACATTACGCCATTATGCTGCTGATTCGCAAAAAGCGGGTCTTATTCGATGGGCGATTTGAAGGTCATCCGGCATCTTAATTTCAAATTTGTTAATTGCATGTGGTAGAGCATTAAATTTCCGTTCTCGTGATATTGGTCAATATTGGCACCTATTGCAAGAACGCCGAGCAGAATTGTTTTAATAGGGAAGTTTTTCGCATGCCGACATTACGCCATTATGCTGCTGATTCGCAAAAAGCGGGTCGTCTTCGATGGGCGATTTGAAGGTCATCCGGCACCTTAATTTCAAATTTGTTAATTGCATGTGGTAGAGCATTAAATTTCCGTTCTCGTGATGTTGGTCAATATTGGCACCTATTGCAAGAACGCCGAGCAGAATTGTTTTAATAGGGAAGTTTTTCGCATGCCGACATTACGCCATTATGCTGCTGATTCGCAAAAAGCGGGTCTTTTTCGATGGGCGATTTGAAGGTCATCCGGCACCTTAATTTCAAATTTGTTAATTGCATGTGGTAGAGCATTAAATTTCCGTTCTCGTGATATTGGTCAATATTGGCACCTATTGCAAGAACGCCGAGCAGAATTGTTTTAATAGGGAAGTTTTTCGCATGCCGACATTACGCCATAATGCTGCTGATTCGCAAAAAGCGGGTCTTTTTCGATGGGCGATTTGAAGGTCATCCGGCACCTTAATTTCAAATTTGTTAATTGCATGTGGTAGAGCATTAAATTTCCGTTCTCGTGATGTTGGTCAATATTGGCACCTATTGCAAGAACGCCGAGCAGAATTGTTTTAATAGGGAAGTTTTTCGCATGCCGACATTACGCCATAATGCTGCTGATTCGCAAAAAGCGGGTCTTATTCGATGGGCGATTTGAAGGTCATCCGGCACCTTAATTTCAAATTTGTTAATTGCATGTGGTAGAGCATTAAATTTCCGTTCTCGTGATATTGGTCAATATTGGCACCTATTGCAAGAACGCCGAGCAGAATTGTTTTAATAGGGAAGTTTTTCGCATGCCGACATTACGCCATTATGCTGCTGATTCGCAAAAAGCGGGTCTTATTCGATGGGCGATTTGAAGGTCATCCGGCACCTTAATTTCAAATTTGTTAATTGCATGTGGTAGAGCATTAAATTTCCGTTCTCGTGATATTGGTCAATATTGGCACCTATTGCAAGAACGCCGAGCAGAATTGTTTTAATAGGGAAGTTTTTCGCATGCCGACATTACGCCATTATGCTGCTGATTCGCAAAAAGCGGGTCTTATTCGATGGGCGATTTGAAGGTCATCCGGCACCTTAATTTCAAATTTGTTAATTGCATGTGGTAGAGCATTAAATTTCCGTTCTCGTGATGTTAGTCAATATTGGCACCTATTGCAAGAACGCCGAGCAGAATTGTTTTAATAGGGAAGTTTTTCGCATGCCGACATTACGCCATTATGCTGCTGATTCGCAAAAAGCGGGTCGTCTTCGATGGGCGATTTGAAGCTCATCCGGCATCTTAATTTCAAATTTGTTAATTGCATGTGGTAGAGCATTAAATTTCCGTTCTCGAGATGTTAGTCAATATTGGCACCTATTGCAAGAAAGCCGAGCAGAATTGTTTTAATAGGGAAGTTTTTCGCATGCCGACATTACGCCATTATGCTGCTGATTCGCAAAAAGCGGGTTGTCTTCGATGGGCGATTTGAAGGTCATCCGGCACCTTAATTTCAAATTTGTTAATTGCATGTGGTAGAGCATTAAATTTCCGTTCTCGTGATATTGGTCAATATGGGCACCTATTGCAAGAACGCCGAGCAGAATTCTTTGTATTAGGGAAGTTTTTTGCATGCCGCCATTATGCTGAATCGCAAAACCAGGCGATTTTTTTAATTCGCGATTTTTTTTATTGATACAGCTGCCAAAAAATTTGTTTAAATGTTTTTTGAGGTTTGAACTGCTTGCTCATCTCTGTAATTTGATTCTAATCCAAAAGAAACCAATTTTTGAGTAAATGTCTGTTGTACCTTTTTAAATGTGGCAAATTTGCAAAATTATTCTGCCAGAATTCTGCCAGAATGAGGGTGGTTGAGTCGCCGGCAGGAAGTCCCGCAGCTGTTCTTGTAGTTGTTGGAGGTTGGGGGTCGTTGAATGTTTGTGTTTACAACCGTATATTGAAGGACGCAACAGAATGGAAGGTAAGTAATCTCATTTTTGCAACATTCATAACAGATATTTATGGGAAACAGAAAAAAAGTTTGGTAAAATGTATAATTTTGACAGTGATCTTATCTATAATTAAGACCACAATGTTGATGTTGTCAGTCAAATCTTGCAAAAACATTAGACTTGTGTAGAGTTTAGACAAATCTACCTGTGTTTGGCCATAGTGTGCTCCACGTGGTTTGTCTCTGTTGTTTTTGGAAAAACCTGTTCCTGCCTAGCTTACCAGCTAAGCCAGTGTTTTAGTCACTAGCAGCACTGATGAGACCTTCCAGGTCAAAACAGTGCATGCAGTATTTCCCCAACATCTTTATCCTTTGTGTAGTTACTCTGGAGATAACAGAGACTTTGAAGAAGAGAATTATGGTGTTCGATGGAGGCATGGGAACGATGATCCAAGGTCACCGTTTCCAAGAGGAGGATTTTCGTGGTGAGGAGTTCAAAGATCATCCAAAGTCCTTGAAAGGCAACAATGATCTTCTATCGATCACTCAACCCGAAACCATTTACCAAATTCACAAGGTACCTGCAAAAGTTACACGTACCTACAAATTTGTTTACTTCTGTTATATTGCAGTGTTCCTGTAAAGTTTTTGTTTGAATTATTAAACTATTTTGAAATAAAGAATGAAAGATGAAACTTTCAGACTTATTTATTTGAGAAATCTGTTTGAAGAGAACATGGATCTAAAATATATTTATTGGTTCGTGTCATTGCATAGCATTTATATATGTTTGTATAATTTTAAGGATTACCTGGAGGCAGGTGCCGACTTTGTTGAAACGAACACATTCAGTGGAACAAGTGTGGCACAAGCTGACTATGGCATGGAGCATTTGGTTCACAGACTTAACATGGAATCGGCCAAACTTGCTAAAAGAGCTGCAAATGATGTTTTTAAATCCACAGGTATTCAAAAAGATGTCTGTATGTTGTGACTGTGAGGAAATCTTCACATTATTCTGCATAAAAATCTTGGTTAAATAAAAAGGGTTTTAAATGTTATGAGGGACTTTTACAAACTGCAACATTCTATTTTATGTCTCAATCAATTTTTCCTTCTTGTATCTTTGGTAATTTTCTTATCCTATTGTAAACCTAAAAAGTGACTTTCACAATAAGACCGCTTGCTTATAACTATCACCTGTTTCCAGGGGTGAAGAGGTACGTAGCAGGCAGTGTTGGACCGACCAACAAAACTTTAAGTGTGTCGCCCTCTGTCGAAAGACCTGACTACCGAAATATTAGTAAGTTTTGTACTGAAATTAATGAGATTAATTGTTTAGTTTCATATATTTATTTTTTGCAAGAAATTTACAATAATAAGACTAATAAAATGCATTGTGTCACAGCATTTGATGAGCTTGTAACATCATACAGTGAACAAGTTAAGGGTTTGTTGGATGGTGGAGCTGATGTTCTGCTTGTTGAAACAATTTTTGACACAGCCAATGCAAAGGTAATGCAGAGTATTTATAAATTAATACAACACTTCGAAAAACATCACTTTTAAATGAAAATGTTTGGGATATTTTTCAGTCAGCTAATACTACCTTTAGTTTTGAATTATTTCTTTTGTTTCTGAATGCCTTTTTTATGTTTACCTTACTTCCTGTGGTATTCCAGGCTGCGCTATTCGCAATCGACGAAGTTTTAAATGAACCTGGATACTCAGCATGGAAGGGGATGCCCCTCTTCGTATCAGGGACCGTGGTTGATAAAAGCGGACGAACGCTTTCCGGTCAAACGGGAGAAGCTTTTGTCATCAGTGTCTCCCATGCAAACCCTCTATGGTAAAGAATTATTACTTTCATTGCATGTTGCGGATTGTCGTAATTCGAACAAAACGGTCAACGAAATATGTTGCTTGGCAACAACAATTCAGTGTTTCTCCAAATTAAGGTTTGCTGGTAGTCCGGGGGCCTTTGTTATTCGGATTCGTCTCGTTTCATTATTCGACCGGATCCGAATACTCAAACCGAATCCTACATGCAATGTGCTCTAACTTAAATTTAAACAACGACGCTTGAAATCGTTTATTGTCTTTGGGATTTGGGCACGAATTTATAATTGCTCAAAACTTAAAACGGATAAATTTTTCCTGTGTTGGGGTATCCCCTAAAGCCTAAATGATAAAACAATCTTGGCAACAATTTCTTGGGTCGTAATTTTAAACAAAGATTTCTTTCAGTCTGGGTTTGAATTGTGCCCTGGGAGCACAGGAAATGCGACCGTTTATTGAGATCGTTGGGAAATACACGGACGCCTACGTCATTTGTTATCCAAATGCTGGACTTCCCAACACTTTCGGAGGTTATGACGAAACACCTGACGTCACTGCCGGTCTTCTTGGTGTGGGTGAAATTGTTGTTGCTTTTTGTTGTCATTATTTACTTAAAAATTTATTGTAAAAAACTAATGTAGTTGTATATCATGTTAAATAAAGGGAAAAAAATCAAAAGAAATAAAAAAAAACATTAACTGTGAAAGCTTTTTTTAAAAAAAAACTTGTCAATGTTTTTAACAGTATGGGCCAGTCTGTTTATTCGAAAGACTGCTTACATTTAAATACGGGCTTCAATAACGAATGGTGCCAATTTGATTTTTAAAATAATTTAAACTTTCAGATGAATTTATAACCCACACGAGTCGTCTTGGGTGCTCATAGTCAATCGAATCAACATTTTTAAAACTTTTGTTTCGTTTATCAGGAATTCGCGAGGGACGGACTCGTCAACATAGTTGGTGGATGCTGTGGAACAACTCCAGAACACATCGGCGCGATCGCGAACGTTGTGAAACAATACCCCCCTCGTATACCCCCCACCAACCCACACAAGGTTCGTGAACATCCGTACAGATATTACCATTGAACTTGGCGACTGACTGAAACTTCCCAAGTTTATTTTGATTTTTTGCCACAAAATCTGCCCAAGTTTTTTGTAAACATTATTTTGCTACCGGTGAAATTTGTTGCCAAGATTGGACGTCCAGTGCAGGTCGTACACAAAAAATATAAACAATTTAATTGGGTTCTTGAGGTCTTGTTACGGGGCATATACATCGACGGACGACTTGTTCCTCCCCCGATATCATGAATTTCGTAGGGTTCCCAAAATGTGAATGATAGAGACTTACGAAACTGAACAGATGTTTACAAACCACATTAGTTTAGATGCTTAATATTATTTATTACTTGAGCTGCAGACAGATGCCCACTGTGTCGACCTATCAGGGTCCCATCGGTGCAGCTTCGTATACTAAGAGTCTGTGAGCTGCAGACAAACCATTAGTGTCATCTGTATGCAGCTCACAAAACTTTCATTATTTACCCCATGCTTATTTATATTTTTTATTTCAAGGGCTGTATGTTGTTAAGCGGTCTTGAACCACGTGTTATCAGCAAATACACCAACTTCGTCAACATCGGAGAGAGGTGCAACGTGGCAGGTTCAAGAAGATTCGCTCGACTTGTACAGAAAGGAAAATTCGATGAAGCGCTCACCGTTGCCAAGGAACAAGTAGAAATGGGCGCTCAGGTAAAAACAGTGGTTTTGTGGAAATGTTTTCCAGCAAATTGTAAAAATTATAACTTTGTTGCTTTTTTCAGTATTTCCTCACTTATTTATTTGCTTATTTTTATCAATTCAAGTACAACTATCTGTGTTTTATGCATTTTTCCGTTTACAGAAACTGATAATGTCGATGCAGGCAAAATCTAATTCTTCATTAGCGAGCTGCCGCTCGCCAATATTATGGTTTTTTTGAACATATAATTCTTCTTTATATGCGCAAAAGAGCCATAATAATCAATGAGAGCTGCAGACAGGGTGTATACACGCACTGTTTCGACCTGTAAGGTCTCATCAGTGCAGCTGTTGATGTGGCACTGTGCTAACCTGTTTCCACTTTGTGGTACCTTTCGGTCAATCGTCGATATGTTGGGTACCAAACTAGGAACCAATCAACACAGACGAACCACGTGGAGCGCACTATGGCCAAAACAACTGTTTGGGATCCAAAGGCGCTATCGGCTCGGCATTCACCCAAATCATATTGATGAGACCTTACAGGTCGAAACAGTGCGTGTATACACCCTGTCTGCAGACTCCAATCTTGTTTCAAACAATTTAATTTATATTTCGATATGTTGGTGTCGCTAGTATTTTAAACAATGCATAATATTTGAGGTCTTAATTCTGTCCAAACTAAGCAACCAGTCTTTTTTCAGATCCTTGATATTAATATGGACGAGGGGATGTTGGATGGGAAGACTGTGATGGCAAAGTTCGTAAATCTCATCTCGTCCGAACCCGACGCTGCCAAAGTCCCCCTCTGTATCGATTCGTCCAACTTTAATGTGGTTTTAGCCGGGCTCAAATGTACCCAGGTATAGCTCTACTGCCGTCTTCACAGTTCCCGCTTATGTCCCGTCCCCTGGATAAAACGTAACTACAGCCCAACGATATTACCGAGATAGCCAGATAAAATGCCTTCACACCTGGGAATCCACAGCATTAATGAATTCAGGGGGGCAAAATTGTTTTTTTGGATGATTTTCCAATTCCGATTATTGGCTCATATAAATATGTGCAAGGTTACTTTTCCAGGAGGGCAAATACCCCCCTAGATCCCAGTCCGAACACCAATGGATCCTGTGTTAGTTGACTGAGTTTTACGTGAAAACTGCGTTGTTCCCACAAATTTTGTTGTCACTCTTCGTGGCTGCAAATTAACTTCCAAACATTTTTAACTTGAATAAGAAATGAAGCCAATAATGTTTTTATAGTGAGCTGCAGACTGTTTTGATCTAATTGGTCTCATTAGTGCATTTGTAGTGTGACTAAAACAATTTTGTCACTTTTTAACTTGCCAGGGAAAGTGCATCGTGAACAGCATAAGTTTGAAGGAAGGAGAGAAGGATTTTATTGAGAAGGCGACTTTGGTGAAAAGGTTTGGAGCGGCTGTCGTGGTGATGGCCTTTGACGAAATCGGGCAGGTATACAAGATGTTTACTTGGTAAAAAGTTGTCTTGAATTTGGGCGAACAATTTCTCATTGAACTACATTTTATCTGGGGGACATTAAGCACGTGTCGTTCCTGAACTTACTTTTTTTCTGCCAAGTTTTTAATCCGATAATGCAATGTTTTGTTGTAAAATAAGTTCTCAATTTTTCATGCAATACACCATAAGTGCAACAGATAATAACAGTCATAAATGGCCCAAGCATTGCTAATATTGACGATCACCTCACTAAGTTTGTGCTGAACCAGTTGTAAATTGGATTTAAAGAATCGATTTTGTTCAAATTTCAATTTCAGGCGACATCGGTTGAAGATAAAGTCCGCATCTGTTCTCGATCCTACCGCATCCTTGTGGAGGAAGTTAAGTTTGATCCCAACAACATCATCTTCGATCCCAACATCCTCACCATAGGAACAGGAATGGAGGAACACAACGAGTACGGCATCAACTTCATCCAAGCCATCAGGAAGATCAAGGAGCAACTTCCCGGATGTAGAGTTAGCGGAGGACTTTCTAATTTATCTTTCTCCTTCAGAGGAATGGAGGTGATCAGAGAGGCGATGCATTCCGTTTTCCTCTTCCACGCTATTAAAGGTGAATTATTGTTAATTTGTTTGAAACGTTTTTGCTTTCGCGTTTTCGTGAAAAAAACTCCTTTTTCGGTTCAAACTTTTTGTGCAGTTGAGGGATTTTTTAATATATTGGGAAGTTTTTAGGCGAAATTAACAAAACGTTACGACTTTCAATAATGTTGTGGGCGAAAGTGTTAAATAAATAAAATAAATAAACAAAAACGCTTCATCACCTCACGCCCTAAGATAACTATATATATATATACATGTGTTAAATTGTTGTATTTTCGCATATTGTTGTTACGTTGCTAACCATTATATTATATTTGCCAATCTTAAAAATAAATTCAACATTATTATATGAAAAACAAACTTTGCTTTCAGCTGGAATGGATATGGGAATTGTAAACGCCGGTAACCTTCCTGTCTATGACGACATACAGAAGGAATTGTTGCTTCTTTGTGAGAACATAATATGGAATCTTGACCCTGAGGCGACTGAGAAATTGTTAAAGTTTGCTCAGTCGGTTGGAAAGGGAGCAAAGAAGTTGGTGGAAAGTGAGGAATGGAGAAGTTGGGAGGTGGAAGAGAGGTTGCAGCATTCTCTGGTCAAGGTGTGTATGGTGGAGATTGGAGGGTGGAGACTGGGTGTCAACCACCTTTTAATGTCATCTTGTGGCTAAAAGTTTTCCTCCTATGATTTTGAAGCGATGTCCGCTGGCCTGTTGTTAACGCTTGAAAACTCGTTTGTGCTTTTTAAGCAAGTTGCTTAGTGTAATAGCATGCTCCTACAAATGTTGTTGTTACTATTTCATGGTTACAGCATAACTTAAGCTTCTTAGTTCAATGGACAATTTACAATCAATTAATGTTTGCCAGAACACAGCTGAAGTGAAATCGAAGGCCCGATTTTGTCAGAAATAAAAATACTTTTTTATTATTATTTTTTATTTAAAAACACTTGTGATTCGGAATTAAGCGCTATATTTTGCCAGAAAAAAAGTTGACCAATCCTATATGTTTTACACTTACGCCTGCCTGACATTATGTGTTTTGAAGTATCACAAAAACTGATTCCTTGTTGTTGTTGTTCTGTGTAGGGAATCGACAAGTTCGTGATAGAAGACACGGCCGAATGTCGTTCGAATGTTGAGAGATATCCTCGTACACTGAACGTGATTGAGGGACCTTTAATGGAGGGGATGAGTGTTGTGGGAGATTTATTCGGGGCTGGGAAGATGTTCCTACCTCAGGTTAGTGGAGAAAATATTGATTGGATTTTGTTGATGGACTTATGAAAGGTTTTCCCACATGAATTTTGGGCCGTTTAATTTGAAACTTAAACTGTGGCGAAATGGAAAGGGAAAGTTTTAAATGTGCTGTTTAATTGATTTTACACTCGTTAAGACGGGTTTGATATCTTTTATTAAAAGTTACAATAGAATGAAATTATAACAATAAATTACAAGGTAAATATACGTTTTTTTTTCCAAAAAAACGGCAATTATAAAATCTGACTGTTTTCTTTGCTCTAATAACACCTTTATATAAGACAGTAAACTCATTTTAACGAGGGTTTTAACACCATGGACAACACTGGGGTGTTTGCAGGTCATCAAGTCCGCCCGGGTGATGAAGAAGGCGGTCGGTTACCTCATCCCGTTCCTGGAGCAGGAGAAGCAGGAAAACTTGAAGAAGATGAGTGAGCTTGGGATGGAGGTGGATGAAACGGTGAGTTGGACGATCAGATGCATTTTCTCCACAAGTTGTGTTTTTATTGAAACTAGATTAAGAAAAATCAACATGAACTTTACATAAAGGGTTCTTATACAAGCAAATAAAATGCAATCGTTCGTTTAATCAAAGGATTTTAGTTTTACCAGTTAAACAACAAATACACCTTTCTTTAGAAAAATAATATATGTTTCTGACATTTAGTTATTCCTAACAACTAAACTTTTCAGACATTTCAATATTAAAGTCATGGTTACACAATAAAAGGACATCAACCAAACAAACACAAAAGGACTCTTTACCTAAAGCCAAAAATTGCACTCTTTTACATAATTTATTTCCGAAAAACTACATACGACTGACCTTTATACGTAAAAGTGCATATTTTTCTTGACGTTTTGTGAGAGTAACTAAGCTTCTCCAGTAATTGAAACAAATGGAACCCAATCCCGTTTCTGAAATATCCACAGAGCCCGTACAGCGGAACGGTAGTCATAGCAACGGTGAAGGGTGACGTCCACGACATCGGCAAGAACATCGTGGCGGTCGTGTTGGGCTGTAATAATTACAGGGTGATTGACCTCGGGGTCATGACCCCGTGCGAGCGGATACTTCAGACCGCGATCGACGAGAAAGCCGATATTGTCGGGCTCTCCGGGCTCATCACCCCCTCACTCGACGAGATGATCTACGTTGCCAAGGAGATGGAACGGCGTGGTGAGAATAATGGGTTCGTGTTAACGTGGGTCAAGGTTAACAATGAGGGTTGAATTATTACCTTCCAAGCTATGGCAGTTTTGATCAATTGCAGAGGAAGAACAGGCAATTAAGCCAGTAATGTTTAAAGTGTGCCATATACACTACGTTCGACTTACTTAGTTTCAACAGTGCAGCTTGGTGACTTCTGACAATCTCGTCAGCTAAATAGCGAAGCAAGACTTTCAATTTGTTCATGAAGTATTTTCATACTTTTGTTTGTTTGTTTATTACAAAGTAATAAACAGTTATCTGGCAACATACGCATTCCAATAACAATGTTGCTTTTTTTTCCCAATTTCACATTCGAAGATCCTGAACCCGAAATTTCTCCATATTTTTCCCTGCAGGAATGAAGACACCTCTACTGATAGGTGGCGCTACAACCTCCCGTACCCACACCGCAGTAAAAATATCCCCTCGTTACAGCCAACCGACCATCCACGTGTTGGACGCGTCTAAGAGCGTTGTAGTGGTAAGATAGGTCTTATTGTTGTGGTGGTGAGACTTATTTTTACTTTGTGTTCCACTTACACGGGGAAAGGAGACGCATTTGGGTTTTACAAAAATATTTGTGTGAAGTTCTCCTGCACACACCACACATTCGCCCACATGAGCATTGCGTTTAAACCAAGTTTGAGAACAGCTACCGAGCCCTTGTTGTTGACAGTGTTCCAATTTACTCAACCAAGAAACGAAGATGGATTATTGTGACGAGATAGCGGAGGAATATGAAGAGTTGCGACAAGATCATTACGATTCGTTGCTCGATCGAAGATACCTCACCCTTGCCCAGTGTAGGAAAGCTGGTAGGTTGCACTTCTAACAAACATGACTCCATTGTGCCCTTGCTATCCGCATTATACAACGTTTGAATACGCCAGCAATAGAAATATACCGACGTCAGACGTACTTGATCTTAAAATTTTCACAAAAATTCTCAAATAATTTGATATTCGACGTTTTTTTTTCAACGTTTCTCAATGTTTAAAATAATGACCAGGTAATTGTACATATTTCCAGGATGTACTTAATCCTATAGGATAAAAGAAACTGTCACTAAGATTTCGTGTTTATTTCCAGTATTAAGCTGTCATTAATGACCCAACAATATCTGCTCCTACCACACCCACCAACCACGTACATTTACCCACGAAATATCCCAGGTTTAAAAATCGACTGGCGAAATACAACGATCGTCCCACCCACATTCTGCGGCACGAGAGTCTTCCACGATTACAACATCGATAAACTTCTTCCCTATATCGACTGGAAACCTTTCTTCGACGTTTGGCAGCTGAGGGGGAAGTACCCAAACCGAGGATACCCGAAAATATTCAAGGACAAAACAGTTGGTGGGTTCAAGTAATGGTGATTTTAATAGGGTTAACAATTCTGCACAATCTGAAGTGAAACCATAAGATTTGTTAAATTCTCGCAGTTGCCTCTTCCCGGTAGTCAACAGTGTTTCAGGATTTCTGACGCAGCTTTTTGCCATCGTTCGGACGTAGTAACACCGATCAGGCTCAGAGCAGAATCGTGTAGAAGGATTTACATTCCAATATTGCTTTACACACAGGAGAGGAAGCTAAGCGCGTGTTCGGTGAAGCGAAAGAAATGTTGCAACAAATAATAACGGACAGTTCGCTACGAATGGAAGGAATAGTCGGGTTTTATCCGTGTAACTCGGTCGGTGACGATATTCACCTCCAGCAAGACAACGACGAGCAAAATTCCGCTGTTTTGTTTGGGCTTCGCCAGCAGGTAATGGTTTTATCGTGGTTTAACAGCTGGTGTACAAGTTGGCATTCCTCCATAACTGGTCTTTTAAATGAAGAAAAATAAAATGTCGTGACGTCACTTAGTATTTGTATGTTGAAACAGGCGGAGAAGGATTCGGAATCGAACGAACCTTACTACTCCCTGTCTGACTTCATCGCCCCGAAAGCAAGCGGCAAGACAGACTACATCGGGATGTTCGCCGTCTCCTGCTTTGGAGCCGCTGAACTTTGCGCGAAATACGAGCAAAATATGGATGACTTTAATTCAATTCTGGTGAAAGCGCTCGCCGACCGACTTGCTGAGGTTTGTACTGTGGTGCGTTTTTGGATCTACCGTTTGGCGCCAAAAGACGTCGAAAGAGAATTGAGTTCAAAACTGGGCTCTTTCGAGGAAGTTGGTTACGGAAAGTAAAATCACTGATTAGCCGTAGAAACCTTATCAAGGGTCACTGGCGCTGATCGTGTGTTACTCTCTTTCAAGTTTTCGGATTATAGATCAAGTAATTATCAATTGCAGGCGTTCGCTGAGGCTTTGCATGAAAAAGTTCGAACAATGTTGTGGCCATACTCTACTGGTGAGGATTTATCGGCGGGAGATTTGCTCAGAGTTCGATATCAGGTAAAAATCAAGTTACACAAAACTGAGCGACGCCTTTTCAAACCTTGTTCTGTTTCAAAATGCTTAAAAATTGCCCAAAAATTAATGTTTTCTACATTCAACAACACTCTAATGCGACAATTAAAAGTTTTCGATCGTTTTTGGTAAATCTATCGCAATAAGCTGACTTGTTACACGCAAGTTTAAAGCATGCAATAATCTTGACACTTGACGTCATAAATACCGATACGTCATCAGGGAATCCGTCCGGCCCCGGGCTACCCAAGCCAACCCGATCACACAGAGAAAACAACTATGTGGGATTTGTTGGGGGTAAAGGAAGCAATCGGCACCGAACTAACTGAATCCCTGGCCATGGACCCGGCAGCTTCTGTGAGTGGTCTCTACTTCGCCCATCCACAGGCAACCTACTTTGCTGTGGGAAAGATTGGAAAAGATCAGGTTTGTGTGACAAGTTGCGCTTGTGGATGACTTGAACTCTTGTCTGGGTTCGTGTTAAAAAACCTGATAACCTTGATTGTCTGCAATTTGCGGAGTGTTATTTGTTGATCATTGCGATGCGTATGACTAGCGTAACAACTGTATACTTGCTTTGTATTTTCCCCGTAATCCCAACTCGCAGCTAATCCACTGTTATGTTTTCAGGTGGTCGATTATGCGAACCGTAAACGTGTTTCAGTGGATGAGGTGGAAACGTGGCTGGGGCAGATTCTATCCTATGAGAGGGACTGATTTCCCCGGTTGCAAAATCGGAAATAATGCAGAGTTGTACAATGAAATTCAAGTGAAGGAAGTGCCTTTTGGAATGATATCTTGCCTCACAAATTTGCCTACGAGAGTTTATTACACTAAGATCAAGATTCAGCATTTGCGCAATGTTTGTTTAACATTCCATATGTGTGTGTGCGTAGACGTGATTTGGTTTGTTATGAGTTTCGCAGGACACTTTTTATTGACTTTTATGGTTGGTACTGAACCAAGATGTGACGCCAGGAGGTTTTAGAGCGTATTTTGTTTGAATGTTTGTCAGTTGTTTTGTATCTGAGTTGCACATGCGTGTGTGTATTTGGCGCAGGTTTTGTGATGGTTGCAATATCATTAAAATGTTCCACAAGTGCAGTGTACGACTGTAGTTATTGCAGTTGGAAAACGAAACTTAAAATGTCAGTACCTATGTAGCAGTCTCTGCCCAAAGTGATGGCTTTGAAAGGTGATTTTCTGGGAAATACCCAAAATCTATGTGAAGTTTGACACTGTCTGTGTAGGTACCAGTGAACAAGAAATCATTTTAATGTGTGATTTAATTTAAAAATGATTGAAGGTTAGCATTGGAAAATAATAAACAAGCTCGAAAAACGTCAATTTGTTTTAACGCGTGCCTAACTGTACTTCTTTGGTCTCGGATAAATTACTGTTACGTCATTGTTTATTTTTGCAATGACGAATTTGCAGGAAAGTTCTTGTCAGATTAAACTGCAATGGCAGCTACAATAGGAGATCTGCAGTCTCTTGTTAAGTCCGTTGCCATCGACCGTAACAACAACTGTGTCCCAATTGCCATCCGAAATACAGGAGAGATTTGCAATGAGAATAATGCTGCCAGAAAGAAGGCAAATGTCAGTGGAGCAAATGAAGCATCCAAGCAAAGGTAAGCAATCACCAGAATGTCCATCATTTCAACATAGAAAGTTTTGTTAATAATGCAAAATAGTTCTATCAGGATTAAAGGTTTATGTAGCCTTAAGTCACAAAATCATTTGGGCATTTTTCATGTTCAAACCATTTCGTGTTGCTACTTTCGAATGTGTTTTGCTTGCTGCTGCTGTTACTGAAACTAAGAATGCTATGCATGTTCTTGCTGTAAACTACTAAATGGACTCCGAAACAATGTTTATTGGTTTATACCATAATATAGTTTAAACTGACCTGGCATCTTGTGTCCATGTCTTGTTTCCAGCTTGCGTTAACTCATTGTTTGTCTGCTTTGCAGAGCTCTCACTAAGAAGCGGTGGAAAGACCAACACAAAGCTTTGATAAATGCCTGTAAGTAGCATTTAGTTCCTTTATGTCAATCCTGTGATAATTTCAACATATTTTGAAGCTGAACGTGAGAGAAAGGGGAGACTTTCTGCCAATATTTCCGCGTTGAAACAACTCTTACCCATCGCAAAGACAGTTATGGTAATTTGAATTTTATGTCAAATGTTGTATTTTTCATCATATGGACTTTGTGTCAAAGAAACACTCATTGGCATTAATTCCTCTTATAATACTTTTTAAGGCTAAGGAGGCAGTTATAGAAGAAGCAATATTATTCATAAAGCAGCTCCAGCAAAAACAGGAGGAAATGCTTTTGAAGGACTCTGACGAATGTTTAAGTATGGCTACTTTGTTTCTATGCACGTATATGAACTAAATGAAATATTTGGCAGAGGAAAAGTTGAAATTACTAAGAAAGGAAGTCCTTGAGTTGAAAGAACAAATAAAAGTGTATCAAGCACTTCTTTCATCTCACGCTATTCCACACAACGTCAATGCTAAACAGGTTGGTGAGGAGAACGTTTTTGCCGAACTTTTCACAGTTACAGAACTTTTAATGATGTTATATCAGTGCAATGTATTCAGTGAATTTGTCGATTAGAATTTGTGAATCGGTCGTTAAGCATGGCCCTGTCTATGTTGGTTCTGTATTTTTCGACAGAACCCCTTCTTAAAATTTTTGATTGCCACCACTAAGATATGTTGTAAGATATGCACTTGTTTGTACGCAAACGTAAAACTGAAATGTTAGCAGCACAAAGCCAAGCTGCAAATAGCAAGATTGGAGCCCAAACCCAAGGAAAAAACAACCAAGTCCACAAGAGTTTTGAGAAACAGCAATACAACCCCCACAACCAGCACCACTCAGCACCACTCAACTGCTGTACCCAGCCTAGCAACGTTTTCAATTTTAAACAAAACTTCTGCTCCAATCACTGTATTATTGCCAAAAACAACTGCAAGTATTACAGGTGAAAACCAGTCCCCACAACCTTTCAAAGAAATCGCTGATCCTTCTACAACTGTGGATAATACTGACATAATTCAATCAGAGTTAGCGAAGCAATTGATCGGGATTCTGACGATTTTGTGTGTCATGAAACTTTTTTTGTCAAACTCTTGTCCAACACTGTCAAGTAACTTGGCTCCGAGGACAGCAGTGAGTCCATCATCTGTGTCAACGCAACAAAGCTCTGCAGACAAACAAGTAGCTCCAGCATTAAATGAATGCGAAACTTCAGCTGGACAAACAATCACCGTAGAAACATCCGGAAATATCACAACTGACAAAAGCAGCCCAGCTGCTGGCTCTAATGGCATCCAAAATTCAAGGGATAATTTGGCAAACGAATCTGGTGGAAAATCATGTAATGAAGCAACCAAGTCTCGGGTTTCAGAAACTGATTCAGAAATTATACAGAAGAAATCTTCTCATTCAGAGATCAACATGGAAACCCAGTCGCCAATGGCAACAGTAAGGCCGTCATCACTGCAAATTGACAAAATTGCTGCGTCAGCATTACCACAAATATCATCATCACCACAAGCTGATTGCAATATTCTCGCCTGGCTCCGATCCTCGGATGATGTTTCGATTGAAGCAGGAGGAACCTCTGCCACATCATCAGCCTCCGCAAGTCCTCCACAAACTTCTCCTCCGCAGAACACGACGCCTAACACCAACAGAGAGATCCTCGGAACTCAAATCCACAAGCGACCCAACATGAACTTCAACATCGCGAGCCTCATGAAGCCCAGTGACGTTACCGCGGAAGGTCACATGACCTCTGCCAGCAAGGTCAAAGATCAAACGGAGAGCGAGGCGATCGAGTTCAACCCGGCCTCCCTCCACCAATCCATCGACAACGACATCCTGGATTGTCTGCAAGGTCTGACCACTCCCGAGCCGCCACGTCATGGCGCCGGCAAACTTGACGCGTTCATGCGTGTCGGAAGCAGCGTTGTGGATCGTGTCGACCAATCAGCGACTTCAGAAGCTCGCAAGCGTGAGCAAAGCATCTCCAACACCTTGACCGAGCTCTTGTATTCTGACAACACACACTGTCAGCAAATAGAGATGCCGTCGCCCTTTCAAAGTGCAACGGGTGTGAAAGTGACGGCGGCTCGAGTCGGAAACCCGGCAGATCCGACGATGGGGAAGGTGATGCACAGCAATCCCCACCATCTCATGCAGTCGTGTGTGTCCCACAACGTACAGTCTGTGGCGACGTCGCTATGGCAACCCGCTATTGCTGAGGTGACCCCGAACAAACCAAACCCCGGCCCAAGTTTCTCCGACAGCTTTTCGCCGATGTCGAGTCATTACATCAGTCAGAACACCCCCCAGTTCCACCAACGTCATCATCCTTCCACTTACGTGACCAGGAGCGGACAGAATCCTGTGTCAGCTGCATCTTGGATATCCGATGGCAAACCAGATTTAACTTGCTCAGCCGCTGACGTCACTGCTCGGTACAGCTCCCACCCTCCGGGAAAAGCCCTGGCGAAGAAACGAAAAGTATCGAAAAGTCAAAGTTCTGTCAAGAGGAAGAAGGTGCAACCCAATAAAGGTGAGTGATTACGACCAATGTATGTTAGTTAATGGCACTGCGGTCAATTCGATCTGGTTACAGTTTAAATAGAATCTTCGTTGGTTCATTTCCAACCACTTACTTATTTCTCTGTGCTTCGGTGTTATATATTTGTGACAATTGTTTAGCGCAGTTATCATGAACCTTCCACATACTCACAACTGTCCAATAACACGGTTAATTTACTTTCGAGATATTCCTAACCCTCCATTTAACTTCTCAGAAACCCCAGCACCCCATTACCCCAGCACCCAAGCACAAAGTAGGGATTTCCAACAACCAGTCACACCCCGAGGGGCTCTTTTGCACCCCCAAGCCTCCGCAACCTCGCTGCGATTTTATCCTGGCAACGAGAGCGGTCGTCATATGTATCCTGGTGTACAAAACCTTAATCCTGCCGTCGGGCGCCACCCAACGGTGGCCTACAACCCGGACTTGGGCGGTCAGACCAACATTTTTCATCAGCAGGGCGTGACGTACACGGGCACACCTCACAACCCGTATTTCCCGTATAACCCCCGGTTACAACAAAACCAACACATCAACTACGTCCCTGGGTTCGCCAACACCAATAACAGCAACAACAACAGCTCCCTCGGTCATAGTGACGATGGATCGACAAAAACTAGCAAATCTTCCCAACATCACATCAAACAAATCCTTGCTTAAACCCAACATTTCCTGCATTTCACAATCAAATAAACGGTCGTTTTTTGCAGGATAGATTTGTCGGCTTTGTTACTATATTATTTTGAAGCAAAAAAGAAAGTTTGTTTGCAAAATTAACATTGATTTATCTTCAAATAGAAATAAACATTGACGGGAAGTTAGTTGTAAATAATTGAGCTTGGTTTCATAAACACACGTGATTAGGAATGTGGCAGAATTATTTCCACCTAGCTGTGATGCAAGAAATCCAAACTGGAACATCAGGGAATTACAAATATGATGAACGGATGCAGCAAAAAACGCGAAATTTGTACACGCGGTTTAGACCATAATATGTCACAGTTGATTAAACACGTTAATGATTTCGAATTAAGCAGAAATATATCATGTTATTATTCCCATGAACCAATCGGCTGATGCCAAGTGTTTCACTTTCATCACGTGGTCAGCAGTGTTAAAGTAGGTCGGTTCTTTTCGGGGAACGAAGTTGAATTCACAAAAATTGAATTTGATCTTTTTCCGAGAAGATTTGCAAAAGTACAAAAAAGGTAGTTAACAGTGAAACAATGTATCATAATATCGCTTAACATCCAGCAACACTAATACTTCGCAAACAATTGACAGGAGTTTGCAATCGGTTATATTTTCGAAACGATAAAGAAACGGAATGCACGGAAGTTACGTAAACGGTGTGAGTAATAAGGCCCCTGGGCAGAACAATGGGAAAATATTTAACAGAGTGAATACCGAAACCCATAGAACCTCAACGGGAGACTGAAAAATAGCGATGAGAAGTTTAGTTTTGATCAATTCTGTTCCACGTTTGTTCGACATCACTCGTCAGCAAGACGAACCGAGTACACGGGAACCACACAATATCCTCAAACAAATATGTTTACATTACATATTATTTACATTTTGTTTAAGACAAATTACGACCAACGAATGTATGTCCCAGTCAACCAATCAGCTGTGTCCACGTGTTTCAATGACGATCGGATACTTTCCTCACGTTGTCATTGAGCAGGGCTGACGTAGGCAGATTATTTTCGTCGAACGAAGATGGGATGAACCAAAAAACAAACCACAGGTTAGGTGGCAGAAATATAAACACTAGGTGGTGTGTTTGGTAACACTTTGGTCCACTTTATTAGTTTCTTTCTCACTGTTATAGTAAAAACATTAAATGTATCAACGGCTTAACTTGTAAGATTATATCATAACCTATGGATGTATTTAGAAATTTGGCGACTAAACGTTTTGTGGTTGAAGCCATGAACGAACACAATCCGCAGACATTGTTTCTTACGTTGGAATCCATCGTATTTTATATTTAAGGGATAAGAGTCACTGATGCAATATACAAAAAACACATAATATCATAGAATAACAAACCCATGTTGACATAGACCTCCTGTCCTCTGGTATTGCAAATGGGAATTTCGTATGGATTTTCTTGTATTTCATTTAAATTATTTGCACTGTGTTGCCCTCCACAGTTGTCAGGTTGTTCCTGATCTCTTCTTCGTTTCCTCCACAGGTAGAACCCGAGCACTGCCATAACACATAGCAGGATGACAACCAATGAAATGGAAATGACAATTGCTACGTTCGTCCAATATGTTGACACATCTGCAACAGGAACACGTGTCAACAATTGGTTTCAATTTGAGAAGATGAAGATCCTGATTTTTTGCGTTACCTAATGTTGCGGTTGATGGCGTTTTTTTTGCTTCAGTTCTGCTTAAAGATGTTGACCAACCTGCAAACAGAACAAGTACTGAGAATTGGTTTGGATTTAAGAAAGTAATTGTCCTTATTTTAATGACGGGTAAACGTGTAGTCAACCTTACCTATTGGTGTGGTTTTAGTTTTGCTTGTAAATGCCGTTGTTGACTTTGACAAAAGATACAAATTAGTCGGCTTCATGGTATTGGTATACACATCAACTATTGGTGCAGTTGATGGCGTTTGTTTTGATTCGGTTTTGCTCGTAGATGTTGTGGTTGTTTCTGTCACTGGTGAAAATAATTTAAAGTCTTCCTGAGTGAGGAACGGACCATTGTCAAAACACATGAGAGGTTAAAAACGATAAATTTGAAACAGTAATTGCAAGGTTCGTCCAATACGTTACAGTGGGGTTTTGGAAAGTAATTGTTTTCAACGGGTAAACGTGTAGGCAACCTTACATATTGGTGTGATTTCAGTTTTGCTTGTAAATGCCGTTGTTGATCAGGACGAAACGTAAAACAAATACGTTACGTATTTGCCACTCATTTTAATTATAAACTTATTACCTTTGATTCTTCTTTGACAAATATATCTGTTTGGCCAATTATCACACGGGACGTCATTCCATTTAAATGTGGGATCATAAGGATAGCTAAATCCCATAGCCACACAGCTCTCATCCACTCCATTCCACTCAAAAGTCGGTTCTCCTCCCCTCCATTGTGCTACGTTAACAATTGATCTATCGGTCCATTGAAAATTTCGTGTGTTTAAAATTCTTTTTGCTCCAATGAAAAACTCATTAGGTGCGTCTGAAAAAAAAACATTCTAATTACGTGCTTTTAAGAAACACTACCGTTTTCTTACTTGCTACACGAGAAGTGTCAATGTTCCTGACGAGAAAGTTGAATATTTCGGTTGTTTTAACATTTGCAACGTGAGCATTTCTTGTCTCACACCCACGTTCAGCTTGTCTGTATGACGTAACAACGTCGTACACAATAAGGTATTCGTATTGTTGAAATATATTCCAGGTAGACCCTTGTTGAAGGAAAGCAAACACCACAACACAATACCACCAATGCATTCCTGCTATGATTGACATCAACTAATTTGCAGAGCAGTAATTCTAAAACTTTTCGTCAACTTAATCCTGTAAGGATATATATATGTTGACTAGAAATAATGTAAAGTAAATATAACCGATTGTTCAACTATGTCGTTGTTAACTTTCTCCTTTTCTGGTTTATAATCATGCGCCCGTTCCCTAAACTCCGAACGTTTTTATCCCCACAAAAACTAGACAGTGGAAGTGAATAAGAGAAGCGAAAACCATGAGGCACCTTCCGGGTTCACAAAGTCCACACGAAGAAAAAAAAACAATGAAAACCAAACGTAGGGTATTGTGAAGTAGATGCCACTAATTGTATACATGACGTCACGTCTTGCCATTCAACCTTAAAACCGCGGTAACCTTGTGACACTTTCGTTGAGCATATGATAGAGGATCGAATCTCAACCCTGCCTGTGAAACAGCGGAACTTAAACATTTTAAAGTCACACTGCTTACTCGAAAACTCTGCAATTCGTTTGGAGCATATTTTAAGTCGGATTAACTTTCAACAACCAACAGTGATTCGCAACAGGATATACAAGGAGATGTTGTCAAGTTTACGTGAACAAAATATCCAAAGCTAACATTTTCCGTTGTTTTGTCTTGGAGTGGTCCAAGCACTTGCATATTATTATCATCGCATTTTCGTAATTCGTGTAAAATGTGTAAAATGTTTGCGCGGAACACAGTTGTTCTACTGAACATTATGTGACACGAAACAGGTTTTGGTGTACTGCGCGTTTTCACAACTAACTAAAATTTATGTAGTTTCGTCATAAGTTCTGTAAATCATATCAACATAAATTAAGAGCGCTTGTAAACTTTCAAACATTTACACCTGAATCAAGGTCATTTGTTGACCTAAGCAGGGACTACAAGGTTAGTTATTAGGCTATCTTACCTATTGATGCGGTTACAGTTTTGCTTGTTTTGCTTGTAGATGTCGTTGATTGCTCTGATAAAAAAATGAGCACAATTACGTTTGACATTTTTTCACTTCTAAATGTCATTTTGATACTTCTTTGCCAATTATATCTGTGTGTCAAATTCCCACACGAGACGTCATTCCATTTAAATGTGGGATCATTTAAATGGAATGACGTCTCGTGTGGGAATTTGACACACAGATATGTGTTGCGTAATTTGTGTTGTTGTTGTTGCTGTGACGTCATTACAGCAAAGTTCGGAACTTGACGGCAAAATTTGAAAGAGGGCAGATCGCAACCCCAAATACAAATATATATTTATATGTACCGGTAAGCTAGAAATAATCCAAGATCCAAATTTTTTGAAAACGCGATCACACAACGAAATAGTTCGTGCAATGCATGAATAAGTTTGTTAGAATTTTGTTTAGAGGTAAAAACAAATTTTAAATTAATTTACCTAAAAAAAATCAAATATTACTTACTGATCACTCAAGCATAGTATGAGGGTATTCCCCACCGGCAAGACTTTAGTTTCGGGTAGATACTAAAGAACCACCCCCCACAGCCACAGCTAGGTCGGCAATTGTGATTTGTGATCATAGAAATCGTGCAAATATGTGGCACATCGCAAAAATTTACAAATAAATGGCTGTCGTTTTCTTCAGCCTATGAAATATATCATGTACAAATATCATGTCGCTACCTCGTAAGGTGGCCGAGTAACGCGCGTTCAAACTTTTGTTAACTGGCGTTTTTTTTGGGTAACACTAATTTACGGAATAAGGAACCTAAGGAATCTAAGGAAACTCACACTAATTTACGGAGCTAAGGAACTAAGGAACCTAAGGAAATTCACAGACACTAATTTACGGAGCTAAGGAACGGAAATAGTCTAAGGAAAATACACGCTGCCTACGGAACTGGCCAAGGGCGTCTAAGGAAAATACACAACGCTTACGGAACGGGCCAAGGACGTCTAAGGAAACTAGATTGTGCTTACGGAACTGACCTATGGCGTCTAAGGAAAATATATAGAGCTTACGGAACTGACCAAGGGCGTCTAAGGAAAGTAGATAGAGCTCACGGAATTGGCAAAAGGCGTCTAAGGAGAGCAGATAAAGGTTACGGAACTGGCCAAAGGCGTCTAAGGAAAATATATTGAGCTTACGGAACTGACCAAGGGCGTGTAAGGAAAATATATTGAGCTTACGGAACTGACCAAGGGCGTCTAAGGAAAATATATTGAGCTTACGGAACTGACCAAGGGCGTCTAAGGAAAATATATTGAGCTTACGGAACTGACCAAGGGCGTCTAAGGAAAATATATGGAGCTTACGGAACTGACCAAGGGCGTCTAAGGAAAGTAGATAGAGCTTACGGAACTGACCAAGGGCGTCTAAGGAAAGTAGATAGAGCTTACGGAACTGACCAAGGGCGTCTAAGGAAAGTAGATAGAGCTTACGGAACTGACCAAGGGCGTCTAAGGAAAATAGATAGAGCTTACGGAACCGACAAAGGGCGTCTAAGGAAAATAGATAGAGCTTACGGAACTGACCAAGGGCGTCTAAGGAAAGTAGATAGAGCTTACGGAACTGACCAAGGGCGTCTAAGGAAAATAGATAGAGCTTACGGAACCGACAAAGGGCGTCTAAGGAAAATATATGGAGCTTACGGAACTGACCAAGGGCGTCTAAGGAAAGTAGATAGAGCTTACGGAACTGACCAAGGGCGTCTAAGGAAAATATATCGAGCTTACGGAACCGACAAAGGGCGTCTAAGGAAAGTAGATAGAGCTTACGGAACTGACCAAGGGCGTCTAAGGAAAATAGATAGAGCTTACGGAACTGGCCAAAGGCGGCTAAGGAATGTAGATAGAGCTCACGGAACTGGCCTATGGCGTCTAAGGAAAATAAATAGAGCTTACGGAACTGGCCAAAGGCGTCTCAGGAATGTAGATAGAGCTCACGGAACTGGCAAAGGGCGTCTAAGGAAAGTAGATATATAGCTTACGGAACTGGCAAAGGGCGTCTAAGGAAAATATATAGAGCTTACGGAACTGACCAAGGGCGTCTAAGGAAAATATATGGAGCTTACGGAACTGACCAAGGGCGTCTAAGGAAAGTAGATAGAGCTTACGGAACTGACCAAGGGCGTCTAAGGAAAATATATCGAGCTTACGGAACCGACAAAGGGCGTCTATGGAAAGTAGATAGAGCTTACGGAACTGACCAAGGGCGTCTAAGGAAAATAGATAGAGCTTACGGAACTGGCCAAAGGCGTCTAAGGAATGTAGATAGAGCTCACGGAACTGGCCTATGGCGTCTAAGGAAAATATATAGAGCTTACGGAACTGGCCAAAGGCGTCTAAGGAATGTAGATAGAGCTCACGGAACTGGCAAAGGGCGTCTAAGGAAAGTAGATATAGCTTACGGAACTGGCAAAGGGCGTCTAAGGAAAATATATAGAGCTTACGGAACTGACCAAGGGCGTCTAAGGAAAGTAGATAGAGCTCACGGAATTGGCAAAGGGAGTCTAAGGAAAATATATCGAGCTTACGGAACCGACAAAGGGCGTCTAAGGAAAGTAGATAGAGCTTACGGAACTGACCAAGGGCGTCTAAGGAAAATAGATAGAGCTTACGGAACTGGCCAAAGGCGTCTAAGGAATGTAGATAGAGCTCACGGAACTGGCCTATGGCGTCTAAGGAAAATATATAGAGCTTACGGAACTGGCCAAAGGCGTCTAAGGAATGTAGATAGAGCTCACGGAACTGGCAAAGGGCGTCTAAGGAAAGTAGATATATAGCTTACGGAACTGGCAAAGGGCGTCTAAGGAAAATATATAGAGCTTACGGAACTGACCAAGGGCGTCTAAGGAAAGTAGATAGAGCTCACGGAATTGGCAAAAGGCGTCTAAGGAAAGTAGATAGAGCTCACGGAATTGGCGAAAGGCGTCTAAGGAAAGTAGATAGAGCTTACGGAACTGGCAAAGGGCGTCTAAGGAAAGTAGATAGAGCTTACGGAACTGACCAAGGGCGTCTAAGGAAAGTAGATAGTGCTTACGGAACTGACAAAGGGCGTCTAAGGAAAGTAGATAGAGCTTACGTGTTGTATTGTCACATTAATGGTATTTTTTGTCAATAATAAGAATATCGTTATGCCACTTGAATTAATCATGAGTTTGATGAATTACATATTTTTGTGCAACAACACTAAACACAAATGCTAACATATATGTATCAGTATAGCACTAATATTTGATTAACATACCATAATATTTGACGCATGTCGTTTTCAAATGATGGCTTGCCACATGAGATACATACAATCCCTGTGTTGTGTAACCCTTCTTTAATGTAAACCAGACCTCCACAACATATGGCCGTGGCTCATTAAACCTTTTTGTATTTGTCACTTTTCTTCAGTTGTTAGGATCAGATTGTGTTGTGTTTGTTGTGATTGGTTAACCTTGTTTACTTACAGATGCGCGAAAAATACAGCGATTTTATCAAGGTTGACAATATTCCACCAAAAAGACTGGAAAGTGTATTGGATTATATTTACACTGGTGATATTGAAGTAACAGAGAAAAATGTGTTGGAAGTGTTGGAAGATGCTGATTATACACAGATGGAAGGTATGTAAACATTGCAAGTTTTAATCTTCACTGGTGTTAATGTGTTAAGAATGATTATTATAATATATACATTCTGCATGTATATCATTTTATTTGTGCCAACCACGACAATTTCTCAAATTATTACGTGTAATAAATACTTTTGTGTTGAACTATTGTCACTATGCTAGAGGGATATTAATATCTTTATACTGAGCCATAGGTGCAAAGACCTAAAACAATGTGTTTCTTACACCACGTACACAAAACATGTTGACCTAGTTTCGCTTGCGTAGCTGACATCGGTCGTTGCAACGTCAGTCTCGCAGTACGATATGCCAACTGATACTTATTGGTTGTGTCGTAGACCGATCTTGTGTGCTCATCGTTAACGCCGCCCTTTTGGCTAATACGCCTCATGCATTGAAATTCAAACACAGTTTTTCAATACTTGATGATGTCATAGTAACAAATTATGACATCATAATATAGCCGCCCCCCTGGAAAAATGAAAACTAGGCGCCTATGTACTGAGTGCTACTTTTTCCCATAAACCTGGGACAAAACAAATTATTTGTAATTAATGAGGAAGTGAGACAGACAACACTGTGTTTTATTCACACTTTCAGAGTTGAAGTCATTTTGTTGTCGAGTCATCCTTAAAATGATTTCAACCGACAACTGTTTGAAGCTAAGAGCTTATGCTACTCAATACAATCTTGTTGATGTGGAAAAGAAAACAAACCAAATGATTATTGATAACATTGCAACAGTTGTACAACATGATGATTTCATGCAACTTGATGTTGGTGATGTGTCTGCAATCATCAAGCAGAAAAACAAAGGGGTAATTATGATTCATTTTCTTTATGTTTTTTTCCTGTATACATGTATATAGTTTATTTGATTATCTACGCAAGTTGTCAGGCTTAAAAGTTGGGTAAGCACATCATAATTTCCCCATCCACAGCTGTCGGTTCTAAATGTTGTTTGTTCTTATTTAGTCTCACAGCAGTAGAAATGTATTCCAGTGATAATTGCAGTCATAATTCAACATGCATTTTACACAACGTAGGCTGTAACTTTACAAGAAATAGTGTACTTTGCTGTATATCTGAGTAGGTTTATTGGCATGCCACCGCATCGCAACATGCAATGGTGTGATATTTGCAACAAACATTCTTTGAAGATTATATGACAGGGCTGAGATTATGGCAAAATGATTTTTTACTGTTTTGTTTTTCAACAACCTTATGTCAAAACATTTACTTCAAGTTATTTTGGAAGTGATTAAACTTTCTGTGTGACATTTTGCCTCTCTGTTCATGTTCTTGATTTTAATTTATTATTTAATGCAGACACTCATCACATTATCTTCTTTAAGACTTGTTTGAAAATTAACTTGCTTTGTTATTACATATTAGTTGTTGAATATAGATGGAAGAAGCTGTTTTTACTGGAATGGTTCGATGGGCCAATTTCAATCCTTCCCATCGAGAGGATTTGTTTGTGAATCTTTTCTCACAATTTGATCTTTCATCTATTTCCACTCAGTTTGTTGCAACCACAGTTAGAAATGAAGTAAATTTGGTTTAAATTGATTTCCTAGCAATGAACTGAAATATTTTATTATTTTTCAGCCTCTTGTAAGAAGTAATTTTGAATGTTGTCGTGCGGTCATGGATGTTTTATCAACAAACTTTGAAAATCCAGGAACAAGTGGAAAAGCGAGTTCTGTTAAAAAAGGCGCAAGATTTGTTTATTTTATGTCACATTCACAGCAATATGTTACATCCACCATATTTACACCACCCTTGTAGCATTTGTACTCCCATAACTTAAGCTCCTTTTAATTTCCGACCTAACATTTACAAATGGAATCTAATATTGGAAATATGTGTTCTGAAAACAGATTTCACTGCAAAACCACATCCACAAAATATGTTATTTTTTATAATTAAATCTTGAACTGAAGTCAATTTAACACAAATACCAACTACATTCAATGTTCATATTTACAAAGTAACAACTTTGCCTGAATCAAAAAACTTTTAATACCATAAGAATATATTTTTCACAAGCGAAAACAATAGCAACCCATGTTTATGTTGCAGATTTGTCAGGATTTCTTCTCATTGGTGGCAATAATTGTAAACGAGATTGTGTGAAATGGAATGTTACCACAAAACAACATGAACATTACCCAGTATGTACATTTCTTGCTGTCATATGGTTTTGCTCATTTAACTTATTTTCCTATCAAGTATTTTGCTTGATGCTCTTTGTATGTACAAGTAATACAAAATTTGACGTAAAGTTAGCAAAACAGCAAATGACAAGTAATAGCCATTATTTAGAGAAACATATGACAAGTAACTTTTCATATTTTCTGGGTATTTTAATTTTTTTGGGACAAATATTTCTGTTATTTGGTGAAACATGTGAATCACTTTGTCTTAATGTGTTATTAATAATCATCCAAATTTGTTCAGAAAATGATCACAGACAGAGAGAACTCAACTTCAGCCAAATTTGGTGAAAATGTTTATGTAATGGGTGGAGATGGTCCAACACAAAGTTGTGAGATGTTGAATTTGGAGGAAAGTAAAAACTGGGTAAAAATTGCTGATTTGTTGGAAGGTCGAACTTATTCTGCATCTGCTGTTGTTGGAGGTTGGTCTTGTTATTTCGGAAATTGTTTATCATTAAACCAGGGTCTGTTACAGGATTATGTTTTGTGAACCCACACACAACAATTCATGGCCAACACACAAAAGTGTTTTGCAAAAATTGATTTTCGTTCACCAATAGTGTGCGTTTGTGTGGTGTATGACTATCTTCTTGACTAGCACCCAAATCACTATTATTATGTTATGGATTCAGCCCTGACTAGATAAAAGAAAATTGAACATTTTTAATATATTACTAACACTGATTACCAAATAGTTTAAAAAGCAAAATTTTCAACCTCTGTTATCAACAATTATTACTTTTATGGACAACCTTGTTTTCACTAATTACAAACAAATTTAGATGACGTGTATCTCACGGGTGGTTATGGAAACCACAGAGCATTTTCATCAACTTTGTTATTCTGTACAAGAAGACAGATGGAGAAGTGGTTTCGACATGTTACAACCAAGATATATACATGGAATGGCTTCAATTGACAGTAAGAATATATCTGGATTTATTTTTGTGAAGATTATTCTCATTACTGGATTCAGGTCTAAACAATTGACATGCATCTAAAACAACGACATAAATACCCAGAAACCACAAATTTAAATAATCAGTAAATTTAAATTTTTTGCCCCAACAACATTCACTCTTGGACATAAAAATGTTGTGAAACGCCGAATTTAAACTTAAGAAAAATGCAGGAAATATTCCATCTTTATTTTATAGTTCTTTGTTGCATGAATATCAACCATAATATTGATTACTTCCAATTAAAACCTCGATTTAAAGCTGATCGCTTATTTGTTCGTTAAGAAACACAGAACTTACCTCATTACTTGTTACGTAACATTACAACATAATCGTAATATGACGTCACAATAAATATTAACACAAGCGATTTGGAAATTTCTTCAGATGTTTTGTTTTCTGTGGGGGGATGGGTTGATGGCGGACAACCCTTGCAATCATGTGAATTCCACGATATTCGTGTTGGAACCTCCACAAGAATCGCTTCTCTCAATGAAGCAAGAAGTGATTTAGCATGTGAAGAAATTAAAGGGAAGATCTATGCAATTGGTTAGTGATGAAAAGTTAAGTAATAAAATTAACTGTAAGTTTTGTTGTTATGTAAAATTTATAAAATACAAATTCATATTCGTCACCGGTGAATGTATCACGTGATAAATATAATGGAGTTTTCTGAAAAGAATCTTAACCAAACTAGTAGATATAAATATAAAGTATTAACCTAAAAACAATAAAAAATTTTACTTTAAATCTGACAGGAGGTTGGAATGGTCTTGACCTGCAAACAGTTGAAGAATACGAACCTAGAGTCAACAAATGGAAATATGTTTCTCCTCTCCTAAATACTCGTTGGCGTCACTCTGCTTGTGTTATTGATGGGAGGATTTATGCTGTGGGGGGAGGGTAAGAATTACTATTATGACGTCACTATAGTCCACAGTTTCCCGTTTTATGTGAAAATGTAAATGTTGAGAAACTGGGACAAGTGGGATATACGATGTTATACTTGATTAACAACATTTATAAAATGTTTGTTAAGATTAAACTTAAAACACTTTGCTTTATACAAGGTTGTATTTGTGGTAGGGATGGGCAATTTAGAATAGCGAATCCGGAGGATTCGAATCTTAAACTATCCGAATCCAAATTGTCTTCAAACCGAATAATGGGTTTCGCTATTTATCTTTGATGCACGGTTTCCGTATTTACTCGATTGTACGCCGCATGCGACGGTGTTAAAAAATTAATATAAGCTCGAATGTAAGTCGCACGTAACTGTCAAAGGCAAACTTACGTGCCTACAATAATTGTCAACAAATCTGTTGTTCAAAATTGGTAGAGTAGAGCGAGCTACATGTAAATTTCATTGAAACTGAGAGCCGCAGACAAAATATCCGTCCCGTGTGATATTAAATAATATAAGCTGCAGACAAAATATCCTCGTGACATTAACTAATATAAGCCGCCCTCGATTGTAAGAATCACAAACGGTAGGTTAAACATCTTTATAAGCCGTGGCTTACAATCGAGTAAATACGGTGCGTATGTTTTTTGAGAATTTTCCGTCAATCAACTGCTACGGTTGTGATGTGATGACGTTTAGGTTTAACAGCTATAAAGTTACGTACGTAGATATATTACACTGCAATGAATTTATTCTTTGATTGTGCTTTGTCAGTACAGTCCTGTAATAATTTCTTTCATGTTTATTGTGCTTCAGTGCAAAAGCTCAAACAAAAACAGAATAGGATTCGGTATTCTGGATTCGATTTAACTATTCTAGAATGTTCTAGAATAGTGTGTTATTCTACATTGCCCATCCCTAATTTGTGGTTTGGTTTAGTGGTGAAGGGGTCTGCGGGTGTACGTTGGTTTGTTTTTGTTAACTTATAAAATTATTTCTTGCTGAAAATGTTGTGGAAAAACTTGCCTTTGTTTGTTGTGGGTCTGATTCATGAAACTGTATCATGTTTGTTTATAGAATGACATCAGTTGAAGTTAAGATCCAACCTCAGATGTCTGGACACATGCTTTTGATCTTGACAAACCAGTTTGTGATGCGACTGTTGTTGCTGTTTAATATGTTTCCATATTAGGGTGTAGTTGATATTTAACTGAAATTGCTCACGGAAAAAGATGCTCAAATAAAAGTTTTGTCAAAAATATCGTTTTATGCAACTTAACCAATTGTTTTCTATTTTTGCAACGCGTTGTGAATTATTTTAAAACCATGTATGTGCGTATGAAAGCCGGTGTATGTTGTGATAATATCAGTTCTCCGCAAAATAGCACTTATTCCTTTTGTCGATTTTTAATGTGATTTTGCTACGAAAATATAAATACCAATACTACAATAGGTCAGGTTGTGCATTATGTTCAATACATGTGTGCCTTTTGCGAATCTTGTTTTCACATGTGAATTATCATGTGTTACTCCTCGCTATATAACGTCCAAAGCAGTCGGTTGCAATCGATTATCTCCCAGTGCAACTAGCTGCGATCCTGTGGCAGACTGTGATTCTCCGTGAGGAAATCACCTTCACATGAGCGCCTGACTCGATAACCCTTATGGTTTTATCGGTGCCCAAACTATTTTGTTTTTCATGTTCATGTACTTTGTAAAGTGAAAATAAAACCACACTTGCTAGAAAATTATGCCGATAGACATCGCGCAATCCAAAAACCGTGATAACCCGTGCGGTTAATGATAAGCATACAGTGCAGGTGTGTTCGCCCCTTTCTTATCGTTTTTTCACTTCTTCTTTCTTTTGTATCGTTTTTGTTTATGTGCATCAAATGTGTCCACTTTGTTAAACTTACATTCTTACCTCCTGATAAAGGCTGTTGCACAACAGCCGAAACGTTGAGAAACGTAAATAAAACAAAGTTTGCCAGAAGGGCAATATTCAGCAACAAAATATGCCTGTCAGCATCAGTAACAATTTATGTGAAAATAAAAATGATTTGATTTTGTACTTGCTTAAAGCTGTAGAGGAATCTGAGCATCGGTTGAACATTGTTTATTTGTCTGCGACAGCAAATTACTTTAGTTCGTGTATATAGTGAAGCAACAAGCCTCTGATTTTCGTCAGCAGATTTTATTTCGAAAAATCGATTTCGCTTATGTAGGTTACCATAATCATCGTCAGTTTCTCAAAGCTTAAACTGTGAACTTCATCGACCAAACATGAAAATAATGGAGAATTATTTCCATTTTTAGTCGCATTTATTGCTTCTGGTACACTTGTTTGTGCTTCAGGATTTTACGGTCACTTGTTAGCGTGCGTTTTTGGCTAGCCAAGTGCCAGATTATTCTACACTATGCATGTGTGCCATGAGCTGAAAAATGTTTCGAACACCTGACAGAGAGAACGTGTACTTGTGATACCATAAACATCGCCAGTTTCTGCAAAATATTACATAATAGTAATTGTTACGCCGCACACGTTGGCAGCGCTTACCAACTACCAGTGCTAGTAACCAGTTTTTTATTCAATCAAAATACGCGCGTCACGCAAAATAACGAGGTTTTCTGCAACAAAAATTTCAGCATGACACTATGTACTGCGCCACTCAAACTAACCAAACAAAAACTTACCGGACTGTGACCGTAGACAAGCCTGTTGTCATCATACAATTTAATGGGCGCTAATTTTCGATAGTCAACTGCCTCCTAAACACATGAAATATAAGACAGCTATCAGGCAAGTCCGAGTTTAGACTATCCATGTGTGCTTACAAAGTTTTACGAACCCCTGACAGAGAGAATGTGTACTTGTGATTCCGTGGTAAACAACCAGTATCCGTGGTTATGGAACGGAAGAAGACCGAGCTGTATAGTGAAGTTTGTAACGTGTGATTGTATTGCCAGCAACGCCAAAGACAGGAGAAAAAACTCGTTGCGGTGAAAATAAACGTGGACTCCGTCTCATATTCCAGGCTGAAGCGGACAATTTATACCAATATAACAAAATTCTTGTCAAAAAAGACAAGACAACGTTCTCTCATTTATCCATACGTGTTTTCCACACTTTTGTCTGGAAATCCTTAAAACGTTTAAGTTTATGTTATGTTATGTAAAACCCCTGGTTTAAAGTTATTTATCTTCTCACATCAAACACAGTTATCATAAATAAACACAAAAACAATATTCAAAATTAGCCAACAAAAATGTTTTCGCCAAAACCAAATCACGCTTAAATATTCCCATAACAAACATAGCAACAGACAGTGAGGCCAGTGTTTAATCGACCACCCGATTTGGTTTCAACAACATACAGGTTAGTTGCTATGCAAAAGTAGAACAAAGAAGCACAAGTGAAAATGTGTAAATTTTCTTTGAGAACTTGTCATCTTGTGAGTGTTCGATTCAATATCTCCCAAACCATTGTCCTGCGCAGTAGAGGCATATTGGACTGAGTAAAGTTCAGTGGAGAATCACGACTGATGAATTCGGCGAAAGTGCAGGTGAATACCCTGCAGTCGGAACCGTTCATCTGCTGAGGTATTTCCTGCGCGAAATTGAATCATATAAAATATACCTGCATTTTGGAATGGAAATATATTTGTACACGATAATAGCCATGGGTTGATGTTAAATTTTTAATCAATTCTGTCTGTTTATTCGAAGAAATGGAACAAAAATGCACGGCTAAAATGCAACAAGCTAAATATGTTAAAAACATACTAGACACCCTCTATGACGGTGTTTCTTCACCTTTTTTGGATCACGAACCCCTAAAAAAAAAGCCATGGACCCCTTTGCAAGAAACACATTGCAAATGTCGAAAAATCAAAAATCGTGGACCGTGAAACCGTATGGACAGAGGAAAATACGTGGATTTTCGGAATAATTGTATTTCGTTTCATGGACCCCTTAATGCACCTTCTCGGACCCCTTGGGGGTTAATGGACCCCAGGTTAAGAACCCCTGCTCTTTAATCTTACAAAAGCGAACCTGTGGTGAACTGCAGATGGTTTTCCAATCCGTCACCACGTAACTGTTTTTCTTCTTATCCAAATGTTCGCTCGCTAAATAATCTCTTAGTGTTGAAAGACATTCAGTGTTTGAACCTCCCATCGAGTCGTAACAACGAAGTTCCTTACACCGGAAATCTGCCACCTTTAAATTATGAGTTACTGTGTGAGTTGGAATGCAGGTAAGGCAAAGGTTTACCAGTTTGTAACAAATATAATATACTACATATAATACACTACGTTCACAGGCTTCACAGTGAAGGCATTGCAGCCAAGCTGGATCATCCACAAGTCGGAGCGAGATCTGAAAAATCAAGGTTTAAACTCAGGACTCTGGGCTAAGCAGGCCCAAAGCTCTACCAACAGAGCTACAGGAGCTGAGTGGTTCAGTTTGTCAAGCTCTATTAAGTTGAAAGTTGAAAGCCACCGATTAGTTGCAAGTTATCTACGAACTGGGACGCCAGGCAGGCCAGTTCTATGTAACTGTGGAGTTAACTACGCGCACAAGTTTTTGTCTAAACGTTTTGTAAATCAATGAAACATGTCAATGTTTACAACACAATGGGCCAGTCTGTTTATTCTCAGAATTTTGAGTAAATCCGTTGTTAGTGTTCTTAGTTGGAAGGGTTTTGGGTGATTTCTGTTCCACGTATAACAGCACAGACAGTGGAGTTATACAGTGGACATATAACAACACATTCAGTTAAGCCGCACTAAAATAACTTACTGCCAACGTCCAATGTACGCCCAAATGAATAGGAAACAGAACAACGGACTTCGAAAAGATGTCAACTTTTTTCGTCCATCTTCTCACAGACTTGTAACCTTGCTTGGTCAACTTGGGGTAGAAAAACGTGTTCATCGCATGAGCTGTGGGAAGGTTGTCAATCTTCTTTGATCTTTCCACTATTAAACTCCATGTAGAAACTGATGACCTTCAAGAAATGTAAGGTCAGTGATTTACAAGCTAGACAACCACAGATGAAATTTCATGGCCATAACTTGTGAAGTTTATTTGGATTGAAACTGCTTGTCCAACCATACAATGTTACAACATTAAGCAGAGGTAAGTACAATGGCCTATTACCCACTATGTTGGTACTGGTTTGGTATCAAGCCATACTACAAGCCACTGTGTAATAAATTTCCCCCTCTATAAAGCCACAAGTTCATATAATCTGCAAAAGACAACTTTAGAAGGTTCACTGCTGATGCTGCCAGGCATATTTGTCACCACAAGACAGCTCATCTGGCAAAAATAGTTGTAAGTGTCAACGTTTTGGTTGCTATGCAGCAGCCTTCTTCAGGATGCAACAAAATGTGACATTTCTAAACCTCCATTAAAGTTATTCCCCACGAGGGAAACTTTCGCTCACCTCGTCATTCAACCAGTTGAGACCACTTAACGTCGCCATGTGTTCCCTCGTAATGCTGATGTTAAAAGCTTCAACCAACACTTGTTGGGGAGGGAAAGGGACCAAAGCATCATCAACCTTACTCTCAACTTCCTACAACAAAAGTAGGTAAAAAGTTGCCGGATATTTTGCATTGATGAAGAGATTTGGTGCTGAGATGGCAAAATAACTGTAATCAACGGCAAAATATGCTTTTATTTGAACGATGGCCGTAGTTTTTTAATAAAGTCACTAAAAACTGCGGCCATAATGATAATATGATGACTTCCAGTTGCTTGTGTTTCGACTAAGGTAAAAGAATAAATAAATGCACAAAATCAACGCAACATCGTATTCGTAATAAAATTAATAAATCTTTAGTTCCGACTGAATATAAAAATAAGCTTGTTAAGTTCTCAATGGTGCCACTTAAAACCGCAGCTTTTACCTCAGATTATGGAAGTATCAATTTTCCTGACGAGAAAGTTGAATATTTCGGTTGTTTTAACATTTGCAAGGTGAGCATTTCTTGCCTCACATCCACGTTCAGCTTGTCTGTATGACGTAACAATGTCGTACACAATAAGATGTTCGTATTGTCGAAATATATTCCAGGTTGATCCTTCTTGAAGGAAACCAAATACCAGAACAACATGTAAACAATGCATGTTTGAGACAAGTTATTCCGATTAACCTGTTGAAGTGATGCCACAGCCTGAATAATCCTCAAACTAGTGGAATCTCCGGTCAGGTTTATGGTCCTGAAAAACTTGCCATCTAATTTCCATGAACTGCTTCGATTTAAAATTCCCAGGTCTTGTAACAAGGTGTTTGTTTGGTCTCGTATACATCTCGCCCACCTACATGTATTGCTGGTATCGCTGAAAAAGTTCTCTGTACACAACAGCTGCAAAAGTACATTGCAAGTACTCCTATGTCCTGTCGGCTGTTGCAATGCAAAACCTCACATTCCTGGCATGATAAGGAAGACAACCCAGTGAAGTTCGATAACAAACATAAGGCGATGATAGGGAAGCGATCTTGGGCGGTAAGATGAGCTCACATCGTCATGTTTAGCAAGCTCGATTTCGACGCAAAACCGCGCTAATGCAACTTTTGGTATGACGAGTCGCGTTCTTAATTATCTCGTTAAGTTTCTTTGCTAACTAACGAGGATCTCTGACCACTCGCTTAACTCCATTTACGTCAAAATATGGCAGGCAACATATTTTTTTAACTGAATTGTTCTGCTTTGGCACTTATTGAGAAGAATAACATTTTATTTTATAACATAAAAGCCAGTCATCTCAAAGAGTGCAAAAGCAGAACAAGTTGTTGACACAAGACTGATACGGTACTTTGCATCATTTGATATTTTTTTAAATATTTGTAGTCACAACAAGCTAAACATAAAAAAATACTGATGGGATGTGTTAGATTTAAGGGTAGTAGTTTAATTTTGCTTGCCTACGTTTGCAATATTCGTATGTTTTGATCTTTTTTCGTGAAGATTTGCAAAAGGTATAAAAAAGGTAGTTAACAGTGAAACAATGTATCATAATATCGCTTAACATGCAGCAACACTAATCCTTCGCAAACAATTGACGGGAGTTTGGTTGTAAATAATTCAGCTGGGTTTCATAAAATTATTGTCAGACTGGTGACAAGAAACATAATTATTTCTCCGTGAGGTTGCACCTAGTTTGGTGCCTTACGGATGACGGTGGTTGTATTTTCACCACAAAGTGGAAGTATTGGCAAATTGCTCTGATAGTCACACCAGCTGCACTGTCGGAACAACGGCCATCTCTCTGCAGCTTACACATAATTATTTCCACCTAGCTGTGGTCAGAGCAATCAAAACTGGAACATCAGATTGTTTTTTGCCAGATAGATTTATCGATTCTCTGCCTGTCGTATGTTAAATCCAAGCAGAGAAGAAAGAGTTCACAAAGTAAGTTTACCACAGTTTATTTACAAACTAACATCAACGTTAACAAAAGATTGCTTTAATTGATCTTGAACAGTGTTGGAAACGACTGGTGATCAATGATAAATCAATAAAAAATATGGCGGGAAAAGATATTAGTTCTAGATCAGATGAAACATATTTATTTCCAACTAGCTTGCTGTTAGCAATCCGTAATGGAAAATAAGAGAGTTAAAAATATGCTGAAAGAATGCACGGAAGTGACGTAAACGGTTTGAGTAATAAGGCCCCTGGGCAGAACAATGGGAAAATATTTAACAGAGTGAATACCGAAACCCATAGAACCTCAACGGGAGGCTAAAAAATAGCGATGAGAAATTTAGTTTTGATAAATTCTGTTCCACGTTTGTCCGACATCAGTCGTAAGTAAGACGAACCGAGTACACGGGAACTACACAATATCCTCAAACAAATATGTTTACATTACATATTATTTACATTTTGTTCAAGACAAATTACGCCACACGAACGCTTGTCCCAGTCAACCAATCAGCTGTGTCCACGTGTTTCAATTACGATCGGACACTTTCCTCATGTTGTCATTGAGCAGGGCTGACGTAGGCAGATTATTTTCGTCGAACGAGGATGGGATGAACCAAAAAACAAACCACAGGTTAGGTGGCAGAAATATAAACACTAGGTGGTGTGTTTGGTAACACTTTGGTTCACTTGATATGTTTCTTAAAGATTTCCTACTGTTATAGTAAACACATTAAATGTATCAAAAGCTTAACTTGTAAGATTATATAATAACCTATGGTTGTATTTAGGAATTTGGCGACTAAACGTTTTGTGGTTGAAGCCATGAACAAACACAATCCGCAGACATTGTTTCTTACGTTGGAATCCATCGTATTTTATATTTATGGGTTAAGAACCACTGACGCAATATACAAAAAAACACAATATCAAGGAATAACAAACCCATGTTGACATAGACCTCCTGTCCCCTGGTATTGCAAATGGGAATTTCGTATGGATTTTCTTGTATTTCTTTCAAATTATTTGCACTGTGTTGCCCTCCACGGTTGTCAGGTTGTTCCTGATCTCTTCTTCGTTTCCTCCACAGGTAGAATCCGAGCATTGCCATAACACATAGCAGGATGACAACCAATGAAATGGAAATGACAATTGCGACGTTCGTCCAATATGTTGACACATCTGCAACAGGAACACGTGTCAACAATTGGTTTCAACTTGAGAAGATGAAGATCCTGATTTTTTACGTTACCTAATGTTGCGGTTGATGGCGGTTGTTTTGCTTCGGTTTTGCTGGTAGTTGTTGTGGTTGTTTCTGACACTGGAGAAAAAACATGTTATTGAGGAATTCACCGGTCAACCTACTTCTTTTGTGAACATACCTTTGATTTGTCTTTGACAAATATATCTGTGTGGCCAATTATCACACGGGACGTCATTCCATTTAAATGTGGGATCATATGGATAGTTAAATCCCATGGCCACACAGCTCTCATCTATCTTTCCATCAAAGACGGCTCGCCCTTCCTCCACTGTGCTACGTTAACAGTGGATCCATCAGTCCATTCGAAATTTCGTGTATTCGGAATTCTCGTTGCTCCAATCAATAAATCTTTAGTTCCGACTGAATAAAAAAAGTAAGCTTACTAAGTTCTTTTTAAGAAACACCACAGGTTTTACCTCTGATTATAGAAGTGTTAATTTTCCTGACGAGAAAGTTAAATATTTCGGTTGTTTTAACATTTGCAAGGTGAGCATGTCTTGCCTCACATCCACGTTCAGCTTGTCTGTATGACGTAACATTGTCGTACACAATAAGATATTCGTATTGTTGAAATATATTCCATGTTGACCCTTGTTGAGAGAAAGTAAACACCAGAACACAATACCACCAATGCATTCCTGCTATGATTGACATCAACTAGTTTGCAGAGCAGTAATTCTAAAACTTTTCGTCAACGAAATCTATCGTGTGTTTAAAATTCTTTTTGCTCGAATGAAAAACTCATTAGGTTTGTCTGAAAAAAAAACCCATCTAATTACGTGCTTTTTAAGAAACACTACCGTTTTCTTACTTGCTACTGTAGCGTCTTCGCGACATCGAGTCACACGCGACCTGCGACACGCGTCTTTTCTTATGTTGCTTTATTGCGCGCACGCGTCATTCTATTTTGGTGACTCGCAATAAACGGACGCAAAGCAGTCGTGTCTACAAATGGTGACCCCGACGTGAGTCACTGAGTTATCTCGCTAGATTTGTAGGATAGCTATAAGATAATTCTTCAATCATGACAGAAAGCAGCGTGACAGCGGTTTCAATTAAAATTCCGCCTTTTTGGCCACAAGTCCCAGAACTCTGGTTTCTGCAAGCGGAGGAGCAATTCAACGTCAGAGGTGTGACACAGTCATCAACAAAATTTAATCATATTCTTTCCGCTGTTACTCCTGAGATTGCGACAGTAGTTAGAGACATTATTAAAAACCCATCTCCCGCGCATCCCTACGATGGCCTCAAGAATGCCTTGTCACGAAGAGTGGGTACGTCCCAGCACCAAAGAAAAATTTCTTCAACCCGAAGAACTAGGCGATGGAAAACCTTGAACAAATGTTGCGCGACATGGAACATCTACTTGGTAACGTGGAAGCTAAGCATATCCTGCGCGAGTTGTTTTTGCAAAGACTTTCAGAAAATCTACGAACTGTTCTTGCCACGCTGGATTTGGACTTAAATGAACCCGCCGAGAAAGCAGACAATATTATGGACCTGCTTGACCCACAGCCTACATTGGCAGAGGTAGACAAACTACATCAAGATGTTGCGCTGTTAAAAAGAAACACAGCGTATACAAGCAAACGGCCATTGCAAAGAAACACGTTTTCCACTTTGTGTTGGTACCACAGACGCTTTGGGAACGATGCAAGAAAATGCGTTCCTCCCTGCAGCCGCAAGGGAAACGCCGAGATCAGTCACTAATGGCGGCTTGTGCCTCTGCTCGTTTTCGCCGCCTCCTGCATGTAACTGACAAAACAACTGGTCAGAGATATTTGGTTGATTCTGGTGCCGCAGTAAGTGTGGTTCCTGCAAACACAATGGATCGCAATGGCTGTCAAAGAAACTTGAAGCTTGTTGCAGCAAATGGAAGTACTATTGCAACATTTGGCACCCGAAAAATCAACCTTAACTTAGGTTTAGGTGAAAATTTTTCGTGGAATTTTGTTGTTGTCGAGGTCACGCAACCGATTCTTGGTGCCGATTTCTTTGGACATTTCGGATTACTCATTGATCTGAGCCGAAATAGGCTTATAAATGCCAAAACCTTTCACAGCGTCAAAACCGGCATTTCAAATATCACCGCGCTTGGTTTAATGGCGGCTACCAGCAACATAAATGAATTTAAAAACATTTTCCTGGAGTTTCCAACTTTGCAAAGTGCGGTGTACAACGATGCTTCCTTGAAACACGACGTCAAGCATTACATTGTTACCAAAGGCCCTCCAGCTTATGCTAAAGCTCGTCGCCTTTCTCCAGACAAGTTAAAATGTGCGAAAGAAGAATTTCAAAATTTGTTGGAGCTGGGAATTGTTCGCCGTTTATCAAGCACATGGGTCTCACCGCTACATATGGTGCGTAAAAAATCCGGCCAGTGGAGGCCATGCGGTGATTACCGCAAACTCAACAATAGCACTATACCGGATCGCTACCCTATTCCTTTGATACAAGATTCGTCGGCCAATCTACACTGCGCTACTATTTTCAGCAAGATTGATCTTGTACGAGCATATATCATCACATTCCAGTTGCGAAAGTTGATATTCCCAAAACCGCAATCATCACGCCTTTCGGTTTATTCGAATATACACGAATGCCGTTTGGCCTTTGTAACGCAGCTCAGACTTTCCAATGGACGAGGTAGCAAAAATTCTTGCTATTTATTTGTCATTTCGCCATTTCCGTTACTTCAGGTAGAGCATTTTCTGTTTTAACTGATCACGAACCCTTAATTCATGTTTTTCAAAGGAACTCAAGTGCATTGTCACCTCGGCAAGTTCGCAATTTAAGTTTTATTTGTGAGTTTACCACCGACGTACACTACATAAAGGGTCACAGTAACTTGGCTGCTGATGCATTGTCGAGGGCCAATATTAATGCTATGTCATCATATGTTATTGATTTCACTCAAATGGCACTCGCACAAAGAAATAACGAGGAAATTAAAGCATTTCGCACCTCAATCACGTCACTCAGATTTTGTGATGTACCATTGTTTGGAACTGAACTGACAATTCTTTGCGATGTATCTAAAGGTTACCCCCGCCCTGTGGTTCCCAATGCTTACCGTCGCCAAACTTACGACGCTGTTCACAATTTGTCACACCCAGGCATTCGCGCAACTCGCAAACTTGCGTCCGATCGCTTTGTATGGCATGGTTTGAACAAGGATGTTGGTAACTGGGTACGAACTTGTTTGCAATGCCAGAAAACTAAAATCCAGAAACACACCGCTGCTGCTTTTAGTTCCTTTGCATTTGCGACCAGAAGGTTCGCAAATATTCATGTTGACATCGTCTGACCTCTCCCCATTTCCCAGGGATATACCTATTTATTTACCTGCATCGATCGGTTTACTCGATGGCCTGAAGCTATCCTCATGGCAGATGCAACCACGAAATCTTGCGCAAGAGCCTTGCTTTTATGGGTTTCGCGCTTCGGGACCCAACAAACCATAACGTCGGATAGAGGACGCCAGTTTGAATCAACAATCTGGGCCAACCTGAACAAGTTACTAAGTGCCCATCGGCAACAAGCAACGTCCTACCACGCTCAGTGCAACGGCATTGTGGAAAGAATGCACCGTCAGCTTAAAGCCGCGTTGACAGCGCGCTTGACAACAAACGATTGGTTTGATCATCTTCCCATTGCATTACTCGGCATGAGATCAGCTATAGAGGAGGACATCGAGTGTTCTGCTGCAGAGTTGGTGTTTGGTGCTACACTGCAATTGCCCGGCGAGTTTTTCGCGTCTTCGGCCGAACCCCAAGATCCAAGGTAGTTTTTGTCAAAATTAAGAGATTCAATGCGGGACTTGCGACCGACTCCGACAACCTGGCACCGACATTCTTACGACAGGGTGGACGGTCTATTACGCAACTGCACGTTTGTTTTCGTTCGAAACGACGCACACCGAACACCTTGCAAATGTCCATAAGCTAAATACTTTTGTCTGGAGGTGAATGGCCGACAAGACACGGTGTCTATTGATCGCCTCAAACCTGCATATTTCGAACAAAGTTTTACATCGCAGACTTCTGGCAATCGTGTTTCACATGTTCCGCAGCCAAACGCACCCTATCGTTCAACAGTTACCCGCTCTGGTCGTGTTGTCAATTTGCCTTCACGTTATCGTGCATGACTTGAACACTGGTGGGGGGTATTGTAGCGTCTTCGCGACATCGCGTCACACGCGACCTGCGACACGCGTCTTTTCTTATGTTGCTTTATTGCGCGCACGCGTCATTCCATTTGGGTGACTCGCAATAAACGGACGCAAAGCAGTCGTGCCTACACTGCAATAGAAGTATCCTTTTTTCTAACTAGAAAGTTTAATATTTCGGTTGTTTTAACATTTGCAAGGTGAGCATTTCTTGCCTCACATCCACGTTCAGCTTGGCTGTATGACGTAACATTGTCGTACACAATAAGATATTCGTATTGTCGAAATATATTCCACGTTGACCCTTGTTGAAGGAAAGCAAACACCAGAACACAATGCCACCAATGCATTCCTGCTATGATTGACATCAACTAATTTACAGAGCAGTAATTCTAAAACTTTTCGTCAACTTAATCCTGTAAGGATATATTTATGCTGACTAGAAATAATGTAAAGTAAATATAACCGATTGTTCAACTATGTCGTTGTTAACTTTCTCCTTTTCTGGTTTATACTCATGCGCCTGTTCCCTAAACTCCGAACGTTTATATCCCCACAAAAACTAGACAGTGGAAGTGAATAAGAGAAGAGAAAACCATGAGGCATCTTCCGGGTTCACAAAGTCCACAAGAATTAAATAAAACAATGAAAACCAAACGTATATGGGTTGTGAAGTAGATGCCACTAATTATATACATGACGTCACGTATTGCCATTTAACCTTAAAATCGCATTAATCTTGTGACACTTTCGTTGAGCGTATGATAGATGACCGAATCTCAACCCTGCCTGTAAAACAGCGGAACTTAAACATTTTAGTGTCACACTGCTTACTCAAAAACTCTGTAATTCGTTTGGAGCATATTTTAGGTCGGTTTAATTTTCAACAACCGACAGTGATTCGCAACAGGATATACAAGGAGGTGTTGTCAAGTTTACGTGAACAAAATATTCAAAGCTAACACTTCCCGTTGTTTTGTCTTGGAGTGGTCCAAGAACTTGCATATTATTATCATCGCATTTTCGTAATTAATTTTAATGTGTTAAACGTTTGCGTGGAATACAGTTGTTCTACTAAACATTATGTGACCCGAAACGGGTTTTGGTGGTCTGTGCGTTTTCACAACTAACAAAAATTTATGTAGTTTCGTCATAAGTTCTGTAAATCATATCAACATAAATTAAAAGCGCTTTCAAACTTTCAAACATTTACACCTGAATCAAGGCCATTTGTTGACCTAAGCAGGGACCACAAGGTTAGTTATTAGGCTATCTTACCTATTGATGCGGTTACAGTTTTGCTTGTAGATGTCGTTGATGGCTCTAATAAAGAAATAAAAACATTTACGTTTGACATGCATCAATAATTTTGTTTAGAATTTTGTGTGTTATTTAATGTTTAATGGTTAAGAAGATTTTAAATTAATTTACCCCAAAAAATCAAATATTACTTGCTGATCACTCAAGCATGGTATGAGGGTATTCCCCTCCGGCAAGACTTTAGTTTCGTTTACAGAAATGCTGCAAAAAATAATAGCAGTTGCAAACACCACCGCCATGCAACCAAAGGACCACCCTCATTCTGGCAGAATTCTGGCAGAATAATTTTGCAAATTTGCCACATTCTACAAGGTACAACAGGCATTTACTCAAAAATTGTTTTTTTGGATTAGAATCAAATTACAGAGATGAGCAAGCAGATCAAACCTCAAAAAACATTTAAACAACATTTTCCGCAGCTGTATCAATCAAAAAAATCGCGAATTAAAAAAATCGCCTGGTTTTGCGATTCAGCATAATGGCGGCATGCGAAAAACTAGTCTAATACAAAGAATTCTGCTCGGCGTTCTTGCAATAGGTGCCAATATTGACCAATATCAAGTGAACGGAAATTTAATGCTCTACAACATGCAATTAACAAATTTGAGCCGGATGACCTTCAAATCGCCCATTGAAGACGACCCGCTTTGAGCGAATCAGCAGCGTAATGGCGTAATGTCGGCATGCCAAAAACTTTCCTATTAAAACAATTCTGCTCGGCGTTCTGGCAATAGGTGCCAATATTGACCAATATCAAGGGAACGGAAATTTAATTCTCTACAACATGCAATTAACAAATTTGAAATTAAGGTGCCGGATGACCTTCAAATCGCTCATTGAAGACGACCCGCTTTGAGCGAATCAGCAGCATAATGGCGTAATGTCGGCATGCGAAAAACTTCCCTATTAAAACAATTCTGCTCGGCGTTCTAGCAATAGGTGCCAATATTGACCAATATCAAGAGAACGGAAATTTAATTCTCTACAACATGCAATTAACAAATTTGAAATTAAGGTGCCGGATGACCTTCAAATCGCCCATTGAAGACGACCCGCTTTGAGCGAATCAGCAGCATAATGGCGTAATGTCGGCATGCGAAAAACTTCCCTATTAAAACAATTCTGCTCGGCGTTCTAGCAATAGGTGCCAATATTGACCAATATCAAGAGAACGGAAATTTAATTCTCTACAACATGCAATTAACAAATTTGAAATTAAGGTGCCGGATGACCTTCAAATCGCCCATTGAAGACGACCCGCTTTGAGCGAATCAGCAGCATAATGGCGTAATGTCAATAAAAACTTCCTTATTACAACAATTCTGCTCGGCGTTCTTGTAGTAGGTGCCAATATTGACCAATATCAAGAGAACGGAAACTTAATCAGGTAGAATATCTGTTCACAATCTAAAGGAGTTGTCACCCTGTTTCCTAATAGTGGGAAAGGTTTTCTATATTCCCAAATTATCGCCCGATACCTTTGCTAAACATGGACTACAAGATCTCCTTAAAAGTCGACAACGCAAGATACGTGGTTTTCTATCGAAGGAGCGACACGGCTTCCAACCGCACCGATAGGGTCAAATATCCGGTTGCTGTTCGACATTATCGACATTAGGGACCATTACCATGTTTCCACATAGGCCTACATGCAAATTTTCGACACCATATTTCTTGGAATCGTTTGACATAGAACGTGGCCAAGATGACCCACTCTCCTTAACTTTGTTCGTGGTCTGCATGAATAAAAATCATCCCTGTTTGCATTGTTTTTACAAAAGGTTCGGATACTGATTTCTCAAAAATCTTAAAAAAATAATTGAATTAAACTTTCTCCCTTCCCTGAAAAAGCCAACATAGTTATGAACCTTTGGGCGACCAGAGGAATAACCCTTATCGGGAAGATAACTATAGCCATAATAGGAAAGAAATAAAAGCGTTACCATATCTTAAATTTTGCATGGGCGGGGGTATGATAGATAATGAGAATCATATGTTGCCTCTTAATTTAAAGCGCTGTTATCCAAACCTTTTAACCAAACAAAACCAATCTCCAAACACGATTTCTGCACCAAAACAGATTTGAGGTGCTCTTAAATTCGTCGGTTGTTCCATAGCAAAATATTGAAGACTCTTATTTCTTTGTAAACCTTACATTGTGTCAAAAGTATGGCGATGTCAATAATATGTCCTCATCAACGTCAGCAATGCGTCATAAGGGACAAACAAAAAGAAAGGCAATCTTCGACCAAAACGAATTTCAATGCCAGGACCAAACTTTATTTTATCAAAATAGGACTAAAGACCGCATATCAGCAACTCTATTAAAATAGTTTTGCCCGCGGGGATTGCCCGTCTTGTATTCCTGCGTCATAGAGATTCTCAGTTTCGTCACAAGGCAACCGGTGATGCATTGGGGTCAATTTTCTGGTTGAATGAGCAAGAAGTCACGTGGTATAGCGATTTTCAGCGTGTTAGGTGCAGTTTTAGTGCATTTTTTGTTTTAATAGGGAAGTTTTTCGCATGCCGACATTACGCCATTACGCTGCTGATTCGCTCAAAGCGGGTCGTCTTCAATGGGCGATTTGAAGGTCATCCGGCACCTTAATTTCAAATTTGTTAATTGCATGTTGTAGAGAATTAAATTTCCGTTCCCTTGATATTGGTCAATATTGGCACCTATTGCCAGAACGCCGAGCAGAATTGTTTTAATAGGGAAGTTTTTCGCATGCCGACATTACGCCATTACGCCATTACGCTGCTGATTCGCTCAAAGCGGCTCGTCTTCAATGGGCGATTTGAAGGTCATCCGGCACCTTAATTTCAAATTTGTTAATTGCATGTTGTAGAGAATTAAATTTCCGTTCCCTTGATATTGGTCAATATTGGCACCTATTGCAAGAACGCCGAGCAGAATTCTTTGTATTAGACTAGTTTTTCGCATGCCGCCATTATGCTGAATCGCAAAACCAGGCGATTTTTTTAATTCGCGATTTTTTTGATTGATACAGCTGCTGAAAATGTTGTTTAAATGTTTTTTGAGGTTTAAATGTTTTTTTGAGGTTTGATCTGCTTGCTCATCTCTGTAATTTGATTCTAATCCCAAAAAAAACAATTTTTGAGTAAATGCCTGTTGTACCTTGTAGAATGTGGCAAATTTGCAAAATTATTCTGCCAGAATGAGGGTGGTACCAAAGGTTTACAAATAAATGGCCGACGTTTTATTGCACTTCTGTAATTTTTAACATTTAAAACCTTGAACGCTGGAAATTAGGTTTGTTCCTGAATTAAACCAAACAAGTAGACTAAACTATTTTGTTTTGCAAACACATTACAGGTCTTTGAACTTATAATAATTGTTGGTATTTCATTCACTGTCAGTTTAACTTTTTGTCTCCATCATGAAGCGAACACAAGAAGAAATAAACTTGCATCACCAGAAAGTGATGAATTTTTTAAACAAGTAAGTTTGATTTATGGTGATTTACTGAAATTAAAACTATTGATGTTTTAGTGACAGAAAAGAAACAAAACGATTTTGCAACAGAACACTTTGTTCCCAAGGAGAAAACTATTCAATTCATGATGCTGTTGTTTGCTCTATGTCAGATTATTTTAATGCTTTACTTGGTGTTGAGGTAAGTGTTTGTTATGTAGAAATATAATGATTCAAAAGTTTTGCCTTTTTATTGTCACCTGTCTGTATTCCAGCCTGCAGAGTATGGCAGCTGCACGTGCAAGTTTTTCTTTAACTTTTTTTTTTTGCATGCCAAATTACTTTGACTGCATGCAAAATTTATCGGCACAGAAATCACTAAAGACGTTTTATTATTTTCATTGCATGTGGGCTTAGGGGTCATGCACGTGCGCACACAAAAGATTTGGTCCCGCACACCCGAGATCTCTTTGTGAACTGCCATATTCTACAGACTGGATTGTAATTACATAGTTAAGATCTGATCTTTAAATAACAAACCATTTCAGTAACATTCATTTTGTGTTGTATTGTCACATTAATGATATTTTTTGTCAATAATAACAATATCGTTATGCCACTTGAATTCATTGGAAAGGCTTTACAATGTGGAAATATACATGACAATTTTGGGGAATATTGAATCATGAGTTTGATGAATTACATAATTTTGTGCAACAACACTAAACACAAATGCTAACCTATATGTATCAGTATAGCACTAATATTTGATTAACATACCATAATATTTGACGCATGTCGTTTTCAAATGATGTCTTGCCACATCAGATACATACATGCCATATGGTGTGTAACCCTTCTTTAATGTAAAGCAGACCTCCGCAACATATGGCCGTGGCTCATCAAACCTTTTTGTGTTTGTCACTTTTCATCAGTTGTTAGGATCAGATTGTGTTGTGTTTGTTGTGATTCGTTAACTTTGTTTACTTATAGATGCGCGAAAAATACAGCGATTTCATCAAGGTTGACATTATTCCACCAAAAAGACTGGAAAGTGTATTGGATTATATTTACACTGGTGATATTGAAGTAACAGAGAAAAATGTGTTGGAAGTGTTGGAAGATGCTGATTATACACAGATGGAAGGTATGTAAACATTGCAAGTTTTAATCTTCACTGGTGTTGATGTGTTAAGAATGTTTATTCCAATATATACATTCTGCATGTATATCATTTTTTTTGTGCCAACCATGACAATTTCCCAATTATTAGGTGTAATAAATATTTTTGTGTTTAACTATTGTCACTATGCTAGAGAGATATTAATATCTTTGTACTGAGTGCAACTTTTTCCCATAAACCTGGGACAAAACAAATTATTTGTAATTAATAGAGAAGTGAGACAGACAACACTGTGTTTTATTCACACTTTCAGAGTTGAAGTCATTTTGTTGTCGAGTCATCCTTAAAATGATTTCAACCGACAACTGTTTGAAGCTAAGAGCTTATGCTACTCGATACAATCTTACTGATGTGGAAAAAAAAACAAACCAAATGATTGTTGATAACATTGCAACAGTTGTACAACATGATGATTTCATGCAACTTGATGTTGGTGATGTGTCTGCAATCATCAAGCAGAAAAACAAAGGGGTAATTAAGATTCATTTTCTTTATGTTTTTTTTCCTGTATACATGTATATAGTTTGTTAGTTTATCTACGCAAGTTGTTGGGCTTAAAAGTTGGGTAAGCACATCATCATTTCCCCATCCACAGCCGTCAGTTCTAAATGTTGTTTGTTCTTATTTAGTCTCACAGCAGTAGAAATGTATTCCAGTGATAATTGCAGTCATAATTCAACATGCATTTTACACAACATATGCTATAACTTTACACGAACTCGTGTACTTTGCTGTATATCTGAGTTGGTTTATTGGCATGCCACTGCATCGCAACATGCAATGGTGTGATATTTGCAACAAACATTCTTTGAAGATTATATGGCAGGGCTGAGATTATGGCAAAATGATTTTTTACTGTTTGTTTTTCAACAACCTTATGTCAAAACATTTGTTTCAAGTTATTTTGGAAGTGATTAAACTTTCTGTGTGACATTTTGCCTCTGTTCACGTTCTTGGTTTTAATTTATTATTTAATGCAGACACTCATGACATTATCTTCTTTATGACTTGTTTGAAAGTTAACTTGCTTTGTTATTACATATCAGTTGTTAAATGTAGATGGAAGAAGCTGTTTTTACTGGAATGGTTCGATGGGTCAATTTCAATCCTTCCCACCGAGAGGATTTGTTTGTGAATCTTTTCTCACAACTTGATCTTTCATCTATTTCCACTCAGTTTGTTGCAACCACAATTAGAAATGAAGTAAATTTGTTTAAATTGATTTCCTTGCAATGAACTGAAATATTTTTGTCATTTTTCAGCCTCTTGTGAGAAGTAGTTTTGAATGTTGTCGTGCGGTCATGGATGCTGTATTGAAACAATACGATGTACCAGGAACAAGTGGAAAAGCAACTTCTCTCAAAAATAGTGCAAGATTTTTTTATTTAATGTCACAAACTCAGCAATATGTTACATCTGCCATATTTACACCACCCCTGTAGCATTTGTGCTCCCATAACTTTAAGCTCCATTTAATTTCCCACCTAACATTTACAAATGGAATCTAACATTGGAAATATGTGTTTTGAAAACAGATTTCACTGCAAAACCACATCCACAAAATATGTTCTTTTTTATAATTAAATCTTAAACTGTAGTCAATTTAACACAAATACCAACTACATTCAATGTTCGTATTTGTAACAACTTTGCCTTAATCAAAAACTTTTAATACCATAAGAATATATTTTTCACAAGCGAAAACCATAGCAAGCAATATTTATGTTGCAGATTTGTCAGGATTTCTTCTCATTGGTGGAGGTAATTCGAAACGCGATTGTGTGAAATGGAATGTTACCACAAAACAACATGAACATTACCCAGTTTGTACATTGCTTGCTGCTATATGGTTTTGCTTATTTAACTTATTTTCCTATCAAGTATTTTGCTTGATGCTCTTTGTATGTACAAGTAATAAAAAAACTTGACGTAAAGTTAGCAAAACAGCAAATAACAAGTAACAGCCATTATTTAGAGAAACATATGACAAGTAACTTTTGATATTTTCTGGGTATTTTAATTTTTTTGGGACAACAATTTCTGTTATTTAGTGAAACATGTGAATCACTTTGTCTTATTGTGTTATTAATCATCATTCAAATTTGTTTAGAAAATGATCACAGACAGAGAGAACTCAACTTCAGTCGAATTTGGTGAAAATGTTTATGTAATGGGTGGAAATGGTCCAACACAAAGTTGTGAGATGTTGAATTTGGAGGAAAGTAAAAACTGGGTAAAAATTGCTGATTTGTTGGAAGGTCGAAGTTGTGGTGCATCTGCTGTTGTTGGAGGTTGGTCTTGTTATTTCAGAAATTGTTTATCATTAAACCAGGGGCTGTTACAGGATTACGGTTTGTGAACCCACACACAACAATACATAGCCAACACACAAAAGGGTTTTGCAAAAATTGATTTTCGTTGACCAATAGTGTGTGTTTGTGTGGTGTATGACTATCTTCTTGATTAGCACCTAAATCACTCTTATTATGTTATGGATTCAGCCCTGACTAGATAAAAAAAAATTGAACCTTTCTAATATGTTACTAACACTGATTTGCAAATGGTTTAAACTGCAAAATTTTCAACATTTTTTTTAAAAACATGCAACAACTATTCCTAGAATATCTCTGTTATCAACAATTATCACTTTTATAGACAACCTTGTTTTCACAAAAAACAAACAAATTTAGATGACGTGTATCTCACGGGCGGTCATGGAAACCAAGGAACATTCTCATCAACTTTGTGTTATTCTGTACAAGAAGACAGATGGAGAAGTGGTTTCGACATGTTACAACCAAGAAATGAACATGGAATGACTTCAATTGACAGTAAGAATGTATCTGGATTCATTTTTGTGAAGATTATTCTCATTACTGGATTAAGGTCTAAATAATTGACATGCATTTAAAACAACGACATAAATACCCAGAAACCACAAATTTAAGTAATCAGTAAATTTAAACTTTTTACCCCAACAATATTCACTCTCGGACATAAAAATGTTGTGAAACGCCGAATTTAAACTTAACAAAAATGCAGGAAATATTCCATCTTTATTTGATAGTTCTTTGTTGCATGAATTTCAACCATAATATTGATTACTTTCAATAAAACCTCAATTTAAAGCTGATCGCTTATTTGTACGTTAAGAAACGCAGAGCTTACCTCATTGCTTGTTACGTAACATTACAACATAATCGTAATATGACGTCACAATAAATATTAACACAAGCGATTTGGAAATTTTTTCAGATGTTTTGTTTTCTGTGGGCGGAAATGATGGCGGACAATACTTACAATCATGTGAATTCCACGATATTCGTGTTGGAACCTCCACAAGAATCGCTCCTCTCAATGAAGCAAGATGTCGTTTAGCATGTGAAGAAATTAAAGGGAAGATCTATGCAATTGGTTAGTGATGAAAAGTTAAGCAATAAAATTAACAGTAAGTTTTGTTGTTATGTAAAATTTATAAAATACAAATTCATATTCGTCACCGGTGAATGTATCACGTGATAAATATAATGGAGTTTCCTGAAAAGAATCCTAAACATAAAAACTGGTTGATATAACTATAAAGTATTAACCTAAAAACAATAAAAAGTTTTACTTTAAATCTGACAGGAGGTTATGGCGGTGACTTCCTGCAAACAGTTGAAGAATACGAACCTAGAGTCAACAAATGGAAATATGTTTCTCCTCTCCAAAATCCTTGTTGTTATCACTCTGCTTGTGTTATTGATGGGAGGATTTATGTTGTGGGTGGAGTGGGGTAAGATTTGCTGTTATGACGTCACTATAGTCCACTGTTTCCCGTTTTATGTGAAAATGTAAATGTTGAGAAACTGGGACAAGTGGGATATACGTTGTTATACTTGATTAACAACTTGCATAAAGTGTTTGTTAAAATTAAACTTAAAACATTTTGTATTATACAAGGTTGTGTGAGTGGTTTGGTTTAGTGGTGAAAGGGTCTGCGGGTGTACGTTGGTTTGTTTTTGTTAACTTATAAAATTATTTCTTGCAGAAAATGTTGTAGAAAAACTTGCCTGTGTTTGTTGTGTGTCTGATTCATGAAACTATATGATGTTTGTTTTATAGAAAGCGGGGTGGACTCACATCAGTTGAAGTTTACGATCCAACCTCAGATGTCTGGACACATGCTTTTGATCTTGACAAACCAGTTTATAATGCGACTGTTGTTGCTGTTTAATATGTTTCCATATTTGGGAGTAGTTGATATTTAACTGTGATTGCTCACGGAAAAAGATGCTCAAATAAAAGTTTTGTTAAAAATATCGTTTTATGCAACTTAAAAAATTGTTTTCTATTTTTGCAACGCGTTGTGAATTATTTTTAAACCATGTATATGTGTAGGAAAGCCGGTGTATTTTGTGATAATATCAGTTATCTGCAAAATAGCACTTATTTTTTTTATGTGATTTTGTTACGAATTTATAAATACCAATACTACAATAGGTCAGGTTGTGCATTATGTTCAATACATGTGTGCCTTTTGTGAATCTTGTTTTCACATGTGAATTATCAAGTGTGTAGTGAACACACATGTGTATTTTTAATATGTATTTTTATAATGTACGTTGATTACTTGCCGATGTTATGTTTGTGCAACTTTCATACCCTGGAGCGTTTACTCACGCATTCACGTAACTCTAAACGACCATTTAAAACTTTCACGACCATCGCTCTAAAACAATTAACTCGCTTGCGACCCCGATAAAAACGTCACCATCGAATGAATGAAGAAATAAATGTTCGTGTTGAAATTGTCAAACGGTGTTCGTCCAACCTCGAAATTCGGTTAGAAAAAGAAAAGCCAAAGACAACAGGCTCTATCGTCGAGAAGAATTGATTTCGTTTTATCTTTCATTGTTTTAGAAATGGCAAGAAGTCAAGATTATCATCCCCAAGTTCATCATAAAGGTGCAAAGATAAGAAATAATTTTTTTAGCGTAGATTTATCGTGAGAATACTTCTTCAGTATAGAGTTCTTCAATAGATAAGACAGAAAGTACTCACGATTTCAGTTCTTTGCAGAAAATCCAATATCACGTTGAGGTAAAGCAATTGTAGATGCGTGTTCTATTTTAGAAAACTCCGTGTAGATCTGACACCATTTCAGCATAACAATCTTTTATTGAGATGCCAAAAACTTCATAGACATCAAACAGCAAATCCAAGAGTTCAATTTAAACGTTCAGTATCGAAATAGTCAGAATGGCATTGAGTTGAGTTGTTAGAGTAATCTGGTTTTTAGACAATGCATTACATCGCTTTTTAAACCCGCTTGCAACTTTCTTTCGTACATAAAACTTCTTCAAGTTAAAAATGCCTCTAGGTCAAGTCATGATGTGCCAACGCACTATAACTGCGTCCAGACAAGGCGGAGACACTGACACGTTTTTATCGGGGTCGCAAGTGAGTTAATTGTTTTAGAGCGATGGTCGTGAAAGTTTTAAATGGTCGTTTAGAGTTACGTGAATGCGTGAGTAAACGCTCCAGGGTATGAAAGTTGCACAAACATAACATCGGCAAGTAATCAACGTAGCCTACATTATAAAAATACATATTAAAAATACACATGTGTGTTCACTACAAGTGTTACTCCGCGCTATATAACGTCCAAAGCAGTCGTTTGCAATCGATCACCTCCCAGTGCAACTAGCTGCGATCCTGTTGCAGACTGTGATTCTCCGTGAGGAAATCACCTTCACATGGGCGCCTGACTCGATAACCCTTATGGTTTTATCGATGTTCAAACTATTTTGTGTTTCATGTACTTTGTAACGTGAAAATAAAAATGATTTGATTTTGGACTGTAGATGAAGTTAGCCCTCGGTTGGACATTGTTTATTTGTCTGCGACAACAAATTACTTTAGTTGGTTCATTTTGTGAAGCAATAAGCCTTTGATTTTCGTCAGCAGATTTTATTTTGGAAAATCGATTTCGCTTATGTAGGTTACCATAATCATCGTCAGTTTCTCAAAGCTTAAACCGTGAACTTCATCGACTAAACATGAAAATAATGGAGAATTATTTCCATTTTTAGTCGCATTTATTGCTTCTGGTACACTTGTTTGTGCTTCAGGATTTTACGATTGCTTGTTAGCGTGCGTTTTTGCCTAGCCAAGTGCCAGATTCTTCTACAGCTGTCAAGCAAGTCCGACTTTAGATTATGCATGTGTGCCATGATCTGAAAAAGTTTTACGAACCCCTGACAGAGAGAACGTGTAGTTGTGATTTCGTGGTAAACAACCAATATCCATGGTGTTGGAACGGAAGAAGACCGAGCTGTATAGTGAAGTTTGTAACGTATGATTGTATTGCCAGCAACGCCAAAGACAGGAGAAAAAACTCGTTGCGGTGAAAATTAACGTGGACTCCGTCTCATATTCCAGGCCAATGCCGACAATTTGTACCAATATAGCAAAATTCTTGCCTAAAAAGACAAGACAACGTTCTCCCATTTATCCATACGTGTTTTTCATATTCTTGTCTGGAAATCATTAAAACGGTTAAGGTTATGTTACGTTATGTAAAACCCCTGGTTTAAAGTTATTTATCTTCTCACATCAAACACAGTTATCATAAATAAACACAAAAACAACATTTAAAATTAGCCAACAAAAATGTTTTCGCCAAAACCAAATCACGCTTAAATATTCCCATAACAAACATAGCAACAGACAGTGAGGCCAGTGTTTTACCGACCGCCCGATTTGGTTTCAACAACATACAGGTTAGTTGCTATGCAAAAGTAGAACAAAGAAGCACAAGTAAAAATGTGTAAATTATTTTATTTGAGAACTTGTCATCTTGTGAGGGTTCGATTCAATATCTCCCAAACCATTGTCCTGCGCAGTAGAGGCATATTGGACTGAGTAAAGTTCAGTGGTGAATCACGACTGATGAATTCAGCGAAAGTGCAGGTGAATACCCCGCAGTCGGAACCGTTTATCTACTGAGGTATTTCCTGCGCGAAATTGAATCATATAAAATATACCTGCTTTTGGGAATGGAAATATATTTGTACACGATAATAGCCATGGGTTGATGTTAAATTTTTAATCAATCCTGTTTGTTTATTCGAAGGAATGGAACAACAATACACGGTTAAAATGCAACAAGCTAAATATGGTCAAAACATACTAGACACCCTCTGTAATCTTACAAAAGCGAACCTGTGTTTTTTGGAGCCTTCAAGCCTTATGATTTTTTTTGTAATCCACGTTTGTTTTATGACATTTTTACCCGGTTAACACGCCTGAAAGTTAGTTGTTATAATTGACCGCTTGGGCTGTAATGCCAGACAGTTTCTGAACCGTACGATTGAACATTTGTACTGTCTCATGGCCACCATTGGATTTACTCGAACCGCATCATTAAAATTGCATCTTTTATTGTGAGTACTCGAATTCTTTACTAATTTTAATACAACCCAGTAATTACTAATTGCACAGTGTTGGAGTATTTTTGGAGTTATAGTTGGGTTTTGTGTTATCTCTGAGTAAACATGACATAAATCCTACAGTGTTTCTTTGGCCTCATATACATCTCGCCCATGGGCCCGATAATATCAACGTTGAGATCGGTAAAGCGTTCCGGAGGCTCAACATATTTACACATGGAGTAATATTGTGAACGTGAACCTTCCAAGTTTGACAAGGTTTTGCAAGTTTTTACCCACTGAAGAATATCGCTGTTCATGTGGGGCCAGACATAACGTTCGCCAATAAGTCTGCGTGTTATAGCAATGCCAGGATGAGACAGAGAATGTAAAACACTGAAGACTCGCTTTCTAAACTGCAAAGGTACAACAACTCTAAATATACCTGTCTCCGGCTATATTGTTATGGGAATTCGGAAGTCTGCGTCTAACTAACTTTAAACTGCGGCATTGTTCAGCAAGCATGTCATTAAATTCATCAGTGTCTTGGGCTAACGCTACTTCATCGAGATCAAACACATCAGGAGAGAGAGATATGGTATTAACTTCAATCATTGAAAGGCAATCAGCACCAACATTATGAAATCCACTAATATGTTCAATTTTGTTGGTAAATTGAAAAATATAGTCAAAATGTCGTTCTTGTCTCGGCGAAAGGTTATCAGATTTTGAATGAAATGCTCTAACCACGGGGTTTGTGATCTGTAACCAACATTAAAATGTCTTCCTCTAAGCAAATTTTTGAAATGTATAATAGGTTTATAAATAGCTAAAAGTTCACGATCAAAAGTTGAGTATTTCCGTTGTGCAAGATTGAGGCCTTTTGAAAAGAGAGCAAGAGGACATCATTCACCATTATCAAATTGATTTAATACTGCGCCCATGGCAAAATTACTACGGTTGCAAACTAAAGAAAATCTTCCATTCAATTTTTGATAGTGCAATAAAGTTCTGCCACTCAACAAGTCACGTCACAAAAGCGACTATAGCCTCAGGCGACCATGTCAGCACATTACCTTTCGTTACGTCTTTCCTCAACATGTTGGTAAGTAACTGTAAGTGTTCAGCACAATGTGGAATAAAACGTCTGTAAAATGTAATCATGCCCAATATCGTCTCAACTCTTTTAATGTTGTCGGACGTGGAAAGTTTTGAATTACCTCAACTTTGTTTTTAAGAGGACGAAATCCATCTGAAGAGATTTTATGACCGAGAAAAACAACATCAGCCACACCAAAATCACTCTTCTCTAAATTAATTTCTAATCCATAGTCAGATAAACGTTTCAAAACCTGTCTTAAGTGGTGTTTATGCTCAGTTTCTGATCTGCTTGAAATTAGAATATCACCAAGATAGACGTAAACAAACGGTAGACCACCTAACATTTGATCCATAAACCTTTGGAAAGTCTATGGTGCATTACACCATAGAATACTAAAACATGGAATGGAAACTCTTTTCGTCACGCATGAGTAACACTTTACGGAAAATGAAAAATGCATTGGGTTAAACGCGATTTTGGCGTTTTTCGGCGGCGAAAAACTCTGAGTTAATGTAATCACAAGAATTTATTTAAATGTAATTCAAGTAGTTTCATCCTTAATCTTTTAAAATATGTGGATGATTTTGATTATGACGCGCTATAATACACTTTTTAACCGTGTGTTACAAGTCACCTTACTGACTAAAAAAATGTTAATACATCATCGCGTCAACCTCAAAGATGACGTAAGACATGTAATTACGTCATTCAAGTGATGACATAATGTTTTAGATTTGCATATCTGCCTAAAAAGCAATCGTGAGTTTCAGAAACCTAATATATGAACAAAACAGTCCTACCCAGAGGTCACATTTTTGCAGTCATTACTGGGTATGTATCAAAATGTTTCATAACTCCTCTTTTTGTAAAGATATATGTTGGATGGATAGTGCAGTACTACACGAAGTAGTTTTTGGCCCAAAATGTCAGATTGTAGCCTTTGTAAACCAGATAAGATGGGGCCAAATTTTGCTGTTTAATTTTAAAGATTGTATTTACTTGGTTAACCATACTTAAATCTGGCCGTTTTTCATCTTTTATGCAAATAATATCAAATAATAAATAAATAGTGGTAATTATGTAAAAAAAAATATTGACATAATCAAATAAATTATGGTGTCATTTTTTATATTCCATTGGTTCTGAGCAATTCATGCCACAAATAACAGAAGTATATTTTTTTACTCTTATCTTAACACTTGGTTGAATGCTGATGACGCAGTTGAAAATATGTAGCCTAATGTTTTGTTGAACTAAACATAATTGCCTTTTGTTTCAGCCATATTGGACCCTAATATATTCATAACCTTTTTCACTAGTAAAATTTTTTCCTCGCAGATTAGTTTTAAAGGAAAACACAACAGAATTTGATTTAGATATGTATTAAAATGCTTCTGAGAGAAACATGTCATGTTGAAGAAAAAGATGAAAGTTTTCAGAATTTGCTCGTATGCAACACTTATATACAAATTATAGTTGGTTTATATTGGAAGCATTCCCACTGCCCTTGAGTATTTGCAAGCAATCAAAATATATTTTGTCAAGGCTTAACTTTTTGAAACCCATATTATGCACGAAAATGATGTTTTGTGTTGGACTTTACTGACAACATTTGCACTCAGCAGTATGAACATGGTGTTGGGAAGGTATTTCCTGATATCAACTGATTTTAATAATTTGGTTCATTATAATATCTTCATCTCCATCTTCATCAAGATACAGAAATCGCAGAAAAAAGCAGTCATACTATCGTTTGTCAAATGCCCTGTTTTTGCAAAATAAATATTCCCAAACAACCGCATTACTGTGTGCAGAGATACTGTCCTAGAAAAAAACATAATAAGCAAGTAGTTGATTTTACATAACAAGCATAGCAGTTGATTATATTACTCGATATACACTCCCACTGCCTGCAAACAGCAAAAGCGCGCATGGTTTTTTAAGCCCCTAAAAAACACCAAAATCGCATTTAACCCAATGCATTTTTCATTTTTTTCATCAAGTGTTACTCATGCGTGACGGCGCACTTTCAGCGAAGTTTCCATTCCATGTTTTAGTATTCTATGATTACACAAACCAAATGGCAAACGCTAATATTTCATAGATCGATGCGGAAAAAACAACAGCTGTTTTGGGGATAGATTCCTCTTCAAGTGCAATTTGAAAATACGCATTTTTGAGGTCCAGCTTGGAAACAATTGTTGCGCCATTCAAATTATTGACGAAATCAGCCAAAAATGGAATAGGGTATTTATCAGGCCCCGTTATTAGGCTTAGCCTCCTATAATCACCGCAAATTCGCCATTTACCGTTAGGTTAACATGAATGGCAAAAGACCAGGGAGAATAACTACTGGGACGAACAACACCTTTTCGGTCAAGATCATCAAATTGTTCATTGACTACCTTCAACATCTCGGGAGATATACGCCTGGGGCGACAACTGACAAGATAACTGTTTGTGATGATTTTGTGTTTGGCAGGGTATTGAAGTGGCATAAAAATTCGCATGAGTTCAGTTACTTCGGGAACTCAGAGACATTTTTTTTAAACTCATTAGACTCTTTAGGCGACTGTTTATTCGATTTCTGTTCAGCAACAGCATCATTTTTGTCCGTCAAAGTACAATCAGTTTCTAAGTCTTTTTCTACAGCTCGAACAAATCTGTTACGATGAAAAGGCCTGCGGCGGTATTCGCGTGCGTTACTGTTACAAAGCCCATAAAATGGTAAACTCGAATAAAATTTACGCATTTCATGAGCATTGGGGTAATACCGCATCTTCAATATAATAAACTTATAATAACATTTGGTATTTCATTGACTGTCAGTTTAACTTTTTGTCTTCATCATGAAGCGAACACAAGAAGAAATAAACTTGCACAACCAGAAAGTGATGGAATTTTTAAACAAGTAAGTTTAATTTATGGTGATTTACTAAAGTAAAACTATTGCTATTTTAGTGACAGAAAAGAAACAAAACGATTTTGCAACAGAACGCTTTTGTTCCCAAGGAGAAAACTATTCAATTCATGATGCTGTTGTTTGTTCTATGTCAGATTATTTTAATGCTTTACTAGGTGTTGAGGTAAGTGTTGGTAACGCAAAAATATAATGAATCTTTCAAGTTTTGCCTTTGTATTGTCACCAGTCTTTATTAACACAGTTAAGATATGATCTTTAAATAACACATTAATGGTATCTTTTTGTCAATTATAACGATACCGTTATGTCACTTGAATTTATTGGTGAGGCTTTACAATTTTGAAATATACATGAAAATTTTGGGGAATAATGAATCATGAGTTTGATGAATTACATAATTTTGTGCAACAACACTAAACACAAATGCTAACATATATGTATCAGAAGAGCACTAATATTTGATTAACATACCATAATATTTGACGCATGTCGTTTTCAAATGATGTCTTGCCACATCAGATACATACATGCCATATGGTGTGTAACCAGGGGCGTATCCAGGAATTTTTAAAGGGGGTGTCCAAATTTTTTAGGGAATTCCCCGATTTTCAGGTATAAACTAAGGTTAATTATGGGCGAGAATCGCAAAATACGAACGCCGGTGTTCGCGCCAATCGTCATATAAACGGTGGCTTTCTGGCTTGCGCAATTGTATAACGCTATGGGACACTCGATGCGAGGTTTTGCCGTATAGTGCTTGCGCCGTAGTTTTATAACTACTGCTTTCAAAGTTTAACAACTAAACTAATTGACTTTCACGCAAGTAAACCGCTTGTCATTACAACGTGGCCACTGAAAAACGACGTTTCGTCCGTAAACTGACGAAAAATTACCTTTGTTTCGTAACAATGCAACATGTTTGGGAAGAATGCCAAGTGTTCAGTAACGATGCTCCCTGTTTGGAAACAATGGCGAATGCAAGAACGATGCGGTTTTCAGGTCAACGTCAAAGAAAATTTCTGGTTTTCACGCGGATTTTGACAAAAAAATACAGTGGCGTTTGTTTAGTTATCAAAAAACACCAAAATATTTCACAAAAGGGGGGGGGTCCGGACCCCTCGGACCCCCCCTGGATACGCCCATGTGTGTAACCCTTCTTTAATGTAAACCAGACCACCACCACATATGGCTCATGGCTTGCCAAACCTTTCAGTGTGGCCCGCAGTAATATTTCTGAAATAACTTGCATTGAACTAAAAACATGCATTCGACACAGAATAAATTTTTGATTTCATATCAAATACATTCTGTATAAACAGATATCACTCATCATCGTTACTGTAATATTTAGTGAAAACAATCCAGCCTACAATCCAACTATGCTACAATGCAACCCATGAAATTTATTTTTTGTGCAATGGCAATTGTGCTTATTTTTGTTTTCTGTTGTACCAGACTGATGTATATATTTCTGAACCAATAAAGTTGTCACTTTTCCGTAGTTCTTAACATCAGATTGAGTTGTGTTTGTTGTGATTTGTTAACTTTGTTTTCTTTTAGATGAGCGAAAAATACAGCGATTTCATCAAGGTTGACAATATTCCACCAAAAAGACTGGAAAGTGTATTGGATTATATTTACACTGGTGATATTGAAGTAACAAAGAAAAATGTGTTGGAAGTGTTGGAAGATGCTGATTATACACAGATGGAAGGTATGTAAACATTGCAAGTATTAATCTTCACTGGTGTTAATGTGTTACGAATGATTATTATAATATATACATTCTACATGTATATCATTTTATTAGTGCCAACCACGACGATTTCCCAATTATTAGGTGTAATAAATATTTTTGTGTTTAACTATTGTCACTATGCTAGAGGGATATTAATATCTTTGTACTGAGTGCTACTTTTTCCCATAAACCTGGGACAAAACAATTTATTTGTAATTAATGGACAAGTGAGACAGACAACACTGTGTTTTATTCACACTTTCAGAGTTGAAGTCATTTTGTTGTCGAGTCATCCTTAAAATGATTTCAACCGACAACTGTTTGAAGCTAAGGGCTTATGCTACTCGATACAATCTTGTTGATGTGAAAAAGAAAACAAACCAAATGATTGTTGATAACATTGCAACAGTTGTACAACATGATGATTTCATGCAACTTGATGTAGGTGATGTGTCTGCAATCATCAAGCAGAAAAACAAAGGGGTAATTGTGATTAATTTTCTTTATGTTTTTTTCCTGTATACATGTATATAGTTTATTTGTTTATCTATGCAAGTTGTCGGGCTTAAAAGTTGGGTAAGCACATCATCATTTCCCCATCCACAGCCGTCAGTTCTAAATGTTGTTTGTTCTTATTTAATCTCACAGCAGCAGAAATGATTTCCAGTGATAACTGAAGTCATAATTCAACATGCGTTTTACACAACATAGGCTGTAACTTTACAAGAAATAGTGTACTTTGCTGTATATCTGAGTTGGTTTATTGGCATGCCACCGCATTGCAAGATGCAATGGTGTGATATTTGCAACAAACATTCTTTGAGGATTATATGACAGGGCTGAGATTATGGCAAAATGATTTTTAACTGTTTGTTTTTCAACAACCTTATGTCAAAACATTTGTTTCAAGTTATTTTGGAAGTGATTAAACTTTCTGTGTGACATTTTGCCTCTCTATTTATGTTCTTGGTTTTAATTTAGTATTTAATGCAGACACTCATGTTATTATCTTCTTTATGACTTGTTTGAAAATTAACTTGCTTTGTTGTTACATATTAGTTGTTATATATAGATGGAAGAAGATGTATTTACTGGACTGGTTCGATGGGTTAATTTCAATCCTTCCCATCGAGAGGATTTGTTTGTGAATCTTTTCTCACAACTTGATCTTTCATCTATTTCCACTCAGTTTGTTTCAACCACAGTTAGAAATGAAGTAAATTTGGTTTAAATTGATTTCCTAGCAATGAACTGAAATATTTCATTATTTTTCAGCCTCTTGTGAGAAGTAACGTTGAATGTTGTCGTGCGGTCATGGATGCTGTATTGAAACAATGTAATGTACCAGGAACAAGTGGAAAAGCAAGTTCTGTCAAAAAAGGTGCAAGATTTGTTTATTTTATGTCACATTCACAGCAATATGTTACATCCACCATATTTACACCACCCTTGTAGCATTTGTACTCACATAACTTTAAGCCCCATTTCATTTCCCACCTAACATTTACTCATGGAATCTAATATTGGAAATATGTGTTCTGAAAACAGATTTCACTGCAAAACCATATCCACAAAATATGTTATTTTTTATAATTAAATCTTGAACTGTAGTCAATTTAACACAAATACCAACCACATTCAATGTTGGTATTTACAATGCAAAAACCTTGCCTGAATTAAAAAACTTTTAATACCATAAGAATATATTTTTCACAAGCGAAAACCATAGCAAGCAACATTTATGTTGCAGATTTGTCAGGATTTCTTCTCATTGGTGGAGATAAATCAACACGAGATTGTGTGAAATGGAATGTTACCACAAAACAACATGAACATTACCCAGTATGTACATTGCTTGCTGTCATATGGTTTTGCTTATTTAACTTATTTTCCTATCAAGTGTTTTGCTTGATGCTCTTTGTATGTACAAGCAATATAAAAACTTGACGTAAAGTTAGCACAACAGCAAATGACAAGTAATAGGCATTATTTAGAGAAACATATGACAAGTAACTTTTCATATTTTCTGGGTATTTTAATTTTTTTAGGACAAATATTTCTGTTATTTAGTGAAACATGTGAATCACTTTGTCTTAATGTGTTATTAATCATCATCCAAATTTGTTTAGAAAATGATCACAGACAGAGTGAACTCAACTTCAGTCAAATTTGGTGAAAATGTTTATGTAATGGGTGGAGATGTTCCAACACAAAGTTGTGAGATGTTGAATTTGGAGGAAAGTAAAAACTGGGTAAAAATTGCTGATTTGTTGGAAGGTCGAAGTTCTGCTGCATCTGCTGTTGTTGGAGGTTGGTCTTGTTATTCCACAAAGTGTTTGTCATTAAACCAGGGGCTGTTACAGGATTACGTTTTGTGAACCCACACACAACAATTCACAGCCAACACACAAAAGTGTTTTGCAAAAATTGATTTTCGTTCACCAATAGTGTGCGTTTGTGTGGTGTATGACTATCTTCTTGACTAGCACCCAAATCACTATTATTATGTTATGGATTCAGCCCTGACTAGATAAAAGAAAATTGAACATTTTTAATATATTACTAACACTGATTACCAAATAGTTTAAAAAGCAAAATTTTCAACCTCTGTTATCAACAATTATCACTTTTATGGACAACCTTGTTTTCACTAATTACAAACAAATTTAGATGACTTGTATCTCACGGGGGGTTATGGAAACCACAGAGCATTTTCATCAACTTTGTGTTATTTTGTACAAGAAGACAGATGGAGAAGTGGTTTCGACATGTTACAACCAAGATATTTACATGGAATGGCTTCAATTGACAGTAAGAATGTATCTGGATTTATTTTTGTGAAGATTATTCTCATTACTGGATTAAGGTCCAAATAATTGACATGCATCTAAAACAACGACATAAATACCCAGAAACCACAAATTTAAGTAATCAGTAAATTTAAACTTTTTACCCCAACAATATTCACTCTTGGACATAAAAATGTTGTGAAACGCCGAATTTAAACTTAACAGAAATGCAGGAAATATTCCATCTTTATTTTATAGTTCTTTGTTGCATGAATATCAACCATAATATTGATTACTTTCAATAAAAACCTCGATTTAAAGATGATCGCTTATTTGTACGTTAAGAAACGCAGAGCTTACCTCATTGCTTGTTACGTAACATTACAACATAATCGTAATATGACGTCACAATAAATATTAACACAAGCGATTTGGAAATTTCTTCAGATGTTTTGTTTTCTGTGGGCGGATTTAATGGCGGACAATCCTTACAATCATGTGAATTCCACGATATTCGTGTTGGAACCTCCACAAGAATCGCTTCTCTCAATGAAGCAAGAAGTGATTTAGCATGTGAAGAAATTAAAGGGAAGATCTATGCAATTGGTTAGTGTTGAAAAGTTAAGCAATAAAATTAACAGTAAGTTTTGTTGTTATGTAAAATTTATAAAATACAAATTCATATTCGTCACCAGTAAATGTATCACGTGATAAATATAATGGAGTTTCCTGAAAAGAATCCTAAACATAACTGGTAGATATAACTATAAAGTATTAACCTAAAAACAATAAAAAGTTTTACTTTAAATCTGACAGGAGGTGATGGTGATCGTGGCTCCCTGCAAACAGTTGAAGAATACGAACCTAGAGTCAACAAATGGAAATATGTTTCTCCTCTCCTAAATCCTCGTTCCTTTCACTCTGCTTGTGTTATTGATGGGAGGATTTATGCTGTGGGGGGAGGGTAAGAATTACTATTATGACGTCACTATAGTCCACTGTTTCCCGTTTTATGTGAAAATGTAAATGTTGAGTAACTGGGACAAGTGGGATATACGATGTTATACTTGATTAACAACATTTATAAAATGTTTGTTAAGATTAAACTTAAAACACTTTGCTTTATACAAGGTTGAATTTGTGGTAGGGATGGGCAATTTAGAATAGCGAATCCGGAGGATTCGAATCTTAAACTATCCGAATCCAAATTGTCTTCAAACCGAATAATGGGTTTCGCTATTTATCTTTGATGCACGGTTTCCGTATTTACTCGATTATACGCCGCATGCGACGGTGTTAAAAAATTAATATAAGCTCGAATGTAAGTCGCACGTAACTGTCAAAGGCAAACTTACGTGCCTACAATAATTGTCAACAAATCTGTTGTTCAAAATTGGTAGAGTAGAGCGAGCTACAGGTAAATTTCATTGAAACTGAGAGCCGCAGACAAAATATCCGTCCCGTGTGATATTAAATAATATAAGCTGTAGACAAAATATCCTCGTGACATTAACTAATATAAGCCACTCTCGATTGTAAGCATCACAAACGGTAGGTTCAAAAACTTTCAGACCCGGCTTACAATCGAGTAAATACGGTACGTATGTTTTTTGAGAATTTTCCGTCAATCAACTGCTACGGTTGTGATGTGATGACGTTTAGGTTTAACAGCCATAAAGTTACGTACGTAGATATATTACACTGCAATGAATTTATTCTTTGATTGTGCTTTGTCAGTACAGTCCTGTAATAATTTCTTTCATGTTTATTGTGCTTCAGTGCAAAAGCTCAAACAAAAGCAGAATAGGATTCGGTATTCTGGATTCGATTTAACTATTCTAGAATGTTCTAGAATAGTGTGTTATTCTATATTGCCCATCCCTAATTTGTGGTTTGGTTTAGTGGTGAAGGGGTCTGCGGGTGTACGTTGGTTTGTTTTTGTTAACTTATAAAATTACTTCTTGAGAAAAATGTTGTAGAAAAACTTGCCTGTGTTTGTTGTGTGTCTGATTCATGAAACTGTATCATGTTTGTTTCATAGAAAGACTTCAGTTAAAGTTTACGATCCAACCTCAGATGTCTGGACACATGCTTTTGATCTTGACAAACCAGTTTATGGTGCGACTGTTGTTGCTGTTTAATATGTTTCCATATTTGGGTGTAGTTGATATTTAACTGTGATTACGCACGGAAAAAGATGCTCAAATAAAAGTTTTGTCAAAAATATCGTTTTATGCAACTTAAAAAATTGTTTTCTATTTTTTCAACGCGTTGTAAATTATTTTAAAACCATGTATATGTGTATGAAAACCGGTGTATTTTGTGATAATAACAGTTCTCCGCAAAATAGCACTTATTCCTTTTGTGGATTTTTAATGTGATTTTGCTACGAATATATAAATACCAATACTACAATAGGTCAGGTTGTGCGTTACGTTAAATACATGTGTGTCTTTTGCGAATCTTGTTTTCACATGTGAATTATCAAGTGTTACTCCGCGCTATATAACGTCCAAAGCAGTCGGTTGCAATCGATCACCTCCCAGTGCAACTAGCTGTGATCCTGTGGCAGACTGTGATTCTCCGTGAGGAAATCACCTTCACATGGGCGCCTGACTCGATAACCCTTATGGTTTTATCGGTGCCCAAACTATTTTGTGTTTCATGTTCAAGTACCTTGTAAAGTGAAAATAAAAATGATTTGATTTTGGACTTGCTTAATAGCTGTAGAGGAATCTGGGCATCGGTTGAACATTGTTTATTTATCTGCGACAACAAATTACTTTAGTTGGTGTATATAATGAAGCAACAAGCCTCTGATTATCGTCAGCAGATTTTATTTTGGAAAATCGATTTTGCTTATGTAGGTTACCATAATCATCGTCAGTTTCCCAAAGCTTAAACTGTGAACTTCATCGACTAAACATGAAAACAATGGAGAATTATTTCCATTTTTGGTCGCATTTATTGCTTCCTTTTACGGATTTTACGATCAATTGTTAGGGTGCGTTTTTGCCTAGCCAAGTGCCAGATTCTTCTACAGCTGTTAAGCAAGTCCGACATTAGATTATCCATGTGTGCCATGTGCTGAAAAAGTTTTACGAACCTCTGACAGAGAGAATGTGTACTTGTGATTCCGTGGTAAACAAACAATATCCGTGGTGTTGAAACGGAAGAAGACCGAGCTGTATAGTGAAGTTTGTAACGTATGATTGTATTGCCAGCAACGCCAAAGACAGGAGAAAAAACTCGTTGCGGTGAAAATAAACGTGGACTCCGCCTCATATTCCAGGCTGAAGCCGACAATTTGTACCAATATAGCAAAAATTCTTGTCTAAAAAGACAAGACAACGTTCTCCTATTTATCCATAAGTGTTTTTCACATTCTTGTCTGGGAATCCTTTAAACGGTTAAGGTTATGTTACGTTATGTAAAACCCCTGGTTTAAAGTTATTTATCTTCTCACATCAAACACAGTTATCAAAATGAAACACAAAAATAATATTTAAAATTAGCCAACAAAAATATTTTCGCCAAAACCAAATCACGCTTAAATATTCCGAAATCAAAACATAGCAACAGACAGTGAGGCCAGTGTTTAACCGACCGCCCGAATTGGTTTCAACAACATACAGGTTAGTTGCTATGCAAAAGTAGAACAAAGAAGCACAAGTGAAAATGTGTAAATTTTATTTGTGAACTTGTCATCTTGTGAGGGTTCGATTCAATATCTCCCAAACCATTGTCCTGCGCAGTAGAGGCATATTGGACTGAGTAAAGTTCAGTGGAGAATCACGGCTGATGAATTCGGCGAAAGTGCAGGTGAATACCCCGCAGTCGGAACCGTTCATCTGCTGAGGTATTTACTGCGCGAAATTGAATCATATAAAATATATCTGCTTTTGGGAATGGAAATATTTTTGTACACGATAATAGCCATGGGTTGATGTTAAATTTTTAATCAATCCTGTCTGTTTATTCGAAGAAATGGAGCAAAAATACACGGTTAAAATGCAACAAGCTAAATATGTTCAAAACAAACTAGACACCCTCTATAATCTTACACAAGCGCACCTGTGGCGAACTGCTGATGGTTTTCCAATCCGTCACCACGTAACTGTTTTTCTTCTTTTCCAAATGTGCGCTCGCTAAATAATCTCTTAGTGTTGAAAAACATTCAGTGTTTGAACCTTCCATCGAGTCGTAATAACGAAGTTCCTTACACCGGAAATCTGCCACCTTTAAATTATGAATTACTGTGTGAGTTGGAATGCAGACAGTTTGTACGTTCACAGGCTTCACAATTAAGGCATTGTAGCCAAGCTGGATCAGCCACAAGTCGGAGCGAAATCTGAAAAATCAAGGTTTGAACTCACAACCCTGGGCTAAACAGGCCCAAAGCTCTACCAACAGAACTACAGGAGCTCAGTGGTTTCACGGGGGTATATTGTGGTCAAGATATACTGGTGGGCAAGCGCAAAACTTGCCAGGTGACCCTCACATACTCAGGGGATGCCTTGCTATGCGAAAGCATGGTAATACTTCTGCGTTGTATAATGCACTAACATATATGTTGCTCTAAAATATCTCATTGCATAAATAAAGTTGTAACCAAATATCAGTTTGTCAAGCTCAATTATGTTGAAAGCCACCGATTAGTTGCAAGTTATCTATGATCTGGGACGTCAGGCAGGCCAGTTCACAGTAACTGTGGAGTTCACTACGCCATTTTAAATCGATGATGGCATAAGTTTTTGTCTAAACGTCTTGTAAATCAATGAAACATGTCAATGTTTTCAACACAATGGGCCAGTCTATTTATTCTCAGAATTATGAGTAAAACCGTTGTTAGTGTTCCTAGTTGTTTTGGTGATTTCTGATCCGCGTATAACAGCACAGACAGTGGATTTATACAGTGGACATATAACAACACATTGAGTTAAGCCGCACTAAATTACAACACATAACTTACTGCCAACGTCCAATGTACGCCCAAATGAATAGGAAACAGAACAAGGGACTTCGAAAAGATGTCAACTTTTTTTGTCCATCTTCTCACAGACTTGTAACCTTGCTTGGTTAACTTGGGGTAGAAAAACGTGTTTATCGCATGAGCTGTGGGAAGGTTGTCAATCTTCTTTGATCTTTCCACTATTAACTCCATGTAGAAATTGATGACCTTCAAGGAATGTAAGGTCAGTGATTTACAAGCTAGACAACTACAGATGAAATTTTATGGCCATAACTTGTGAACAATATGATGACTTCCAGTTGCTTGTGTTTCGACCACGACGAAAAAATACATAAATGCACAAAATCAACGCACCATCGTATTCGTAAAAAAAGTTACATCTTTAGTTCCGACTGAACACAAAAATAATCTTACCAAGTTCTTTTGTAGAAACACCGCAGGTTTTACCTCTGATTATAAAAGTATCAATTTTACCTGACGAGAAAGTTAAATATTTCGGTTGTTTTAACATTTGCAAGGTGAGTATTTCTTGCCTCACATCCACGTTCAGCTTGTCTGTATGACGTAACAACGTCGTACACAATAAGATATTCGTATTGTTGAAATATATTCCAGGTGGATCCTTGTTGAAGGAAAGCAAACACCACAACACAATACCACCTATGCATTCCTGCTATGATTGACATCAACTAATTTGCAGAGCAGTAATTCTAAAACTTTTCGTCAACTTAGTCCTGTAAGGTTATATTTATGTTGACTAGGAATAATGTTAAGTAAATATAACCGATTGTTCAACTATACTGATCTCTTATGCTTTCTTCCTCAGGTAGAACCCGAGCATTGTCATAACACATAGCAGGATGACAACCAATGAAATGGAAATGACAATTGCTACGTTCGTCCAATATGTTGACACATCTGCAACAGAAACACGTGTCAACAATTGATTTGAATTTGAGAAGATGAATATCCTGATTTTTTACGTTACCTATTGTTGCGGTTGATGACGTTTTTTTGCTTCGGTTCTGTTTAAAGATGTTGACCAACCTGCAAACAGAACAAGTACTGAGAATTGGTTTGGATTTGAGAAAGTAATTGTCCTTATTTTAATAACGGGTAAACGTGTAGGCAACCTTACCTATTGGTTTGATTTCCGTTTTGCTTGTAGATGCCGTTGTTGACTTTGACAAAAGATACAAATTAGTCGGCTTCATGGTATTGGTACACACCTCAACTATTGGTGCGGTTGATGGCGTTTGTTTTGATTCGGTTTTGCTGGTAGATGTTGTGGTTGTTTCTGACACTGAAGAAAATAATTTAAAGTCTTCCTGAGTGAGGAACGGGCCATTGTCAAAACACATGAGAGGTTAAAAACGATAAAATTGTAACAGTAATTGCAAGGTTCGTCCAATACGTTACAGTGGGGTTTCGGAAAGTAATTGTTTTCAACGGATAAACGTGTAGGCAACCTTACCTATTGGTTTGGTTTCAGTTTTGCTTGTAAATGCCGTTGTTGATCAGGACAAAAGGTAAAACAAATAAGTTACGTATTTGCTATTTATTTTAATGATAAACTTATTACCTTTGATTCTTCTTTGACAAATATATCTGTTGAGCCGATTATCACACAGGACGTCATTCCATTTAAATGTGGGATCATAAGGATAGCTAAATCCCATAGCCACACAGCTCTCATCCACCCCATTCCACTCAAAATTCGGTTCTCCTTCCCTCCACTGTGCTACGTTAACAATTGATCTATCGGTCCATTGAAAATTTCGTGTGTTTAAAATTCTTTTTGCTCCAATGAATAACTCATTAGGTTTGTCTGAACAAAAAACATTCTAATTACGTGCTTTTAAGAAACACTACCGTTTTCTTACTTGCTACACGAGAAGTGTCAATGTTCCTGACGAGAAAGTTGAATATTTCGGTTGTTTTAACATTTGCAACGTGAGCATTTCTTGCCTCACATCCACGCTCAGCTTGGCTGTATGACGTAACAACGTCGTACACAATAAGATATTCGTCTTGTTGAAATATATTCCATGTGGACCCTTGTTGAAGGAAAGCAAACACCAGAACACAATACCACCAATGCATTCCTGCTATGATTGACATCAACTAATTTGCAGAGCAGTAATTCTAAAACTTTTCGTCAACTTAATCCTGTAAGGATATATTTATGTTGACTAGGAATAACGTTGAGAAAATATAACCGATTGTTCAACTATGTCGTTGTTATCTTTCTCCTTGTCGGGATTACAATCATGCGCCCGTTCCCCAAACTCCGAACGTTTTTAACCCCACAAAAACTAGACAGTGGAAGTGAATAAGAGAAGCGAAAACCATGAGGCACCTTCCGGGTTCACAAAGTCCACACGAAGAAAAAAAAACAATGGAAACCAAACGTAGGGTATTGTGAAGTAGATGCCACTAATTATATGCATGACGTCACGTATTGCCATTCAACCTTAAAACCGCGTTAACCTTGTGACACTTTCGTTGAGCGTATGATAGAGGATCGAATCTCAACCCTGCCTGTGAAACAGCGGAACTTAAACATTTTAAAGTCACACTGATTACTCGAAAACTCTGCAATTCGTTTGGAGCATATTTTAAGTCGGATTAATTTTCAACAACCAACAGTGATTCGCAACAGGATATACAAGGAGATGTTGTCAAGTTTACGTGAACAAAATATCCAAAGCTAACACTTCCCGTTGTTTTGTCTTGGAGTGGTCCAAGCACTTGCATATTATTACCGCATTTTCATAATTAGTTTTAATGTGTAAAACGTTTGCGCGGAACACAGTTGTTCTACTCAACATTATGTGCCACGAAACGGGCTTTGGTGTACTGCGTGTTTTCACAACTAACTAAAATTTATGTAGTTTCGTCATAAGTTCTGTAAATCATATCAACATAAATTAAGAGCGCTTGCAAGCTTTCAAACATTTACACCTGAATCAAGTTCATTTGTTGACCTAAGCAGGGACCATAAGGTTAGTTATTAGGCTATCTTACCTATTGATGCGGTTACAGTTTTGCATGTAGATGTCGTTGATGGCTCTGATAAAAAAAACATGCATCAATCATTTTGTTTAGAATTTTGTGTGTTATTTAATGTTTAATGGTTAAAACAGATTTTAAATTAATTTACCTAAAAAAATCAAATATTACTTGCTGATCGCTCAAGCATGGTAGGTGGTGGTTCCCCTCCGGTAGGACTTTAGTTTCGTTCACAGAAATGCAGCAAAAAATAAAAGCACTTTCAAACCAAAGGATTACAAATAAATGGCCGACGTTTTATTGCACTTCTGTAATTTTTAACATTCAAAACCTTGAACGCTGGAAATTAGGTTTGTTCCTGAATTAAACCAAACAAGTAGACTAAACTATTTTGTTTTGCAAACACATTACATATCTGAAACTTATAATAATTGTTTGTGTTTCATTCACTGTCAGTTTAACTTTTTTTCTCCATCATGAAGCGAACACAAGAAGAAATAAACTTGCATCACCAGAAAGTGATGAATTTTTTAAACAAGTAAGTTTAATTTATGGAGATTTACTGAAGTAAAACTATTGATATTTTAGTGACAGAAAAGAAACAAAACGATTTTGCAACAGAACACTTTGTTCCCAAGGTGAAAACTATTCAATTCATGATGCTGTTGTTTGTTCTATGTCAGATTATTTTAATGCTTTACTTGGTGTTGAGGTAAGTGTTTGTTATGTAGAAATATAATGAATCTTAAGTTTTGCCTTTTTAATTGTCACCTGTCTGTATTCCAGCCTGCAGAGTATGGCAGCTGCACGCGCAAGTTTTTCTTAAACTTTTTTTTGTTTGCACGCCAAATGACTTCAACAGTAACTTTTACTTTTCTCTGTTACATAGTACTGTCACATTAATGATATTTTTTGTCAATAATAACAATATCGTCATGCCATTTGAATTTATTGGTAAGGCTTTACAATGTGGAAATATACATGACAATTTTGGGGAATAATGAATCATGAGTTTGATGAATTACATATTTTTGTGCAACAACACTAAACACAAATGCTAACATTATATGTATCAGTATAGCACTAATAATTGATTAACATACCATAATATTTGACGCATGTCGTTTTCAAATGATGGCTTGCCACATGAGATACATACAATCCCTGTGTTGTGTAACCCTTCTTTAATGTAAACCACACCTCCACAACATATGGCCGTGGCTCATCAAACCTTTTTGTGTTTGTCACTTTACTTCAGTTGTTAAGATCAGATTGTGTTGTGTTTGTTGTGATTCGTTAACCTTGTTTACTTATAGATGCGCGAAAAATACAGCGATTTTATCAAGGTTGACAATATTCCACCAAAAAGACTGGAAAGTATATTGGATTATATTTACACTGGTGATATTGAAGTAACAGAGAAAAATGTGTTGGAAGTGTTGGAAGATGCTGATTATACACAGATGGAAGGTATGTAAACATTGCAAGTTTTAAACTTCACTGGTGTTGATGTGTTAAGAATGTTTATTCCAATATATACATTCTGCATGTATATCATTTTATTTGTGCCAACCACGACAATTTCCATATTATTAGGTGTAACTATTATTTTTGTGTTTAACTATCAACTAACTATTTGTTACTATGCTAGAGAGATATTAATATCTTTGTACTGAGTGCTACTTTTTCTCATGAACCTGGGACAAAACAAATTATTTGCAATTAATAGAGAAGTGAGACAGACAACACTGTGGTTTATTCACACTTTCAGAGTTGAAGTCATTTTGTTGTCGAGTCATCCTTAAAATGATTTCAACCGACAACTGTTTGAAGCTAAGAGCTTATGCTACTCGATACAATCTTACTGATGTGGAAAAGAAAACAAACCAAATGATTGTTGATAACATTGCAACAGTTGTAGAACATGATGATTTCATGCAACTTGATGTTGGTGATGTGTCTGCAATTATCAAGCAGAAAAACAAAGGGGTAATTATGATTCATTTTCTTTATGTTTTTTTCCTGTATACATGCATATAGTTTATTTGTTTATCTACGCAAGTTGTCGGGCTTAAAAGTTGGGTAAGCACATCATCATTTCCCCATCCACAGCTATCGGTTCTAAATGTTTTTTGTTCTTATTTAGTCTTACAGCAGTAGAAATGTATTCCAGTGATAATTGCAGTCATAATTCAACATGCATTTTACACAACATATGCTGTAACTTGACAAGAAATAGTGTACTTTGCTGTATATCTGAGTTGGTTTATTGGCATGCCACCGCATCGCAACATGCAATGGTGTGATATTTGCAACAAACATTCTTTGAAGATTATATGACAGGGCTGAGATTATGGCAAAATGATTTTTAACTGTTTGTTTTTCAACAACCTTATGTCAAAACATTTGTTTCAAGTTATTTTGGAAGTGATTAAACTTTCTGTGTGACATTTTGCCTCTGTTCATGTTCTTGGTTTTAATTTATTATTTAATGCAGACGCTCATGACATTGTCTTCTTTGTGATTTATTTACAAATTAACTTGCTTTGTTATTACATATTAGTTGTTGAATATAGATGGAAGAAGCTGTTTTTACTGGAATAGTTCGATGGGTCAATTTCAATCCTTCCCATCGAGAGGATTTGTTTGTGAATCTTTTCTCACAACTTGATCTTTCATCTATTTCCACTCAGTTTGTTGCAACCACAGTTAGAAATGAAGTAAATTTGGTTTAAATTGATTTCCAAGCAATGAACTGAAATATTTTATTATTTTTCAGCCTCTTGTGAGAAGTAATTTTGAATGTTGTCATGCGGTCATGGATGTTGCATTTAAACAATATGATATACCAGGAACAAGTGGAAAAGCAACTTCTGTTAAAAAAGGTGCAAGATTTGTTTATTTTATATCACATTCACAGCAATATGTTACATCCACCATATTTACACCACCCTTGTAGCATTTGTACTCCCATAACTTTAAGCCCCATTTCATTTCCCACCTAACGTTTACAAATGGAATCTAATATTGGAAATATGTGTTCTGAAAACAGATTTCACTGCAAAACCACATCCACAAAATATGGTATTTTTTATAATTAAATCTTGAACTGTAGTCAATTTAACACAAATACCAACCACATTCAATGTTCATATTTACAAAGTGACAACTTTGCCTGAATCAAAAAAACTTTTAATACCATAAGAATATATTTTTCACAAGCGAAAACCATAGCAAGCAATATTTATGTTGCAGATTTGTCAGGATTTCTTCTCATTGGTGGAGATAATTCAAAACAAGATTGTGTGAAATGGAATGTTACCACAAAACAACATGAACATTACCCAGTATGTACATTGCTTGCTGTCATATGGTTTTGCTTATTTAACTTATTTTCCCATCAAGTATTTTGCTTGATGCACTTTGTATTTACAAGTAATACAAAATTTGATGTAAAGTTAGCACAACAGCAAATAACATATAGCCATTATTTAGAGAAACATAAGACAAGTAACTTTTCATATTTTCTGGGTATTTTAATTTTTTTGGACAAATATTTATGTTATGTAGTGAAGCTTGTGAATCACTTTGTCTTAATGTGTTATTAATCATCATCCAAATTTGTTAAGAAAATGATCACAGACAGAGAGAACTCAACTTCAGTCAAATTTGGTGAAAATGTTTATGTAATGGGTGGAGATGGTCCAACACAAAGTTGTGAGATGTTGAATTTGGAGGAAAGTAAAAACTGGGTAAAAATTGCTGATTTGTTGGAAGGTCGAACTTATTCTGCATCTGCTGTTGTTGGAGGTTGGTCTTGTTATTTCGGAAATTGTTTATCATTAAACCAGGGTCTGTTACAGGATTACGTTTTGTGAACCCACACACAACAATTCATGGCCAACACACATAAGGGTTTTGTAAAAATTGATTTTCGTTCACCAATAGTGTGTGTTTGTGTGGTGTATGACTATCTTCTTGTCCAGCACCCAAATCACTCTTATTATGTTATGGATTCAGCCCTGACTAGATAAAAAAAATTGAACATTTTTAATATATTACTAACACTGATTTCCAAATGAGCAAAATTTTCAACATTTTTTTCAAAAACATGCAACAAATATTCCTTGAATACTTCTGTTATCAACAATTATCACTTTTATGGACAACCTTGTTTTCACAAAATACAAACAAATTTAGATGACTTGTATCTCACGGGGGGTGATGGAAACCAAGGAACATTTTCATCAACTTTGTGTTATTCTGTACAAGAAGACAGATGGAGAAGTGGTTTCGACATGTTACAACCAAGATATGAACATGGAATGGCTTCAATTGACAGTAAGAATGTATCTGGATTCATTTTTGTGAAGATTATTCTCATTACTGGATTCAGGTCCAAATAATTGACATGCATCTAAAACAACGACATAAATACCCAGAAACCACAAATTTAAATAATCAGTAAATTTGAACTTTTTATAAATTGTACAGCTTTAAGGAAGTCCAAAATCATATAATTTTTATTATCACATAAATTGTTACTGATGCTGCCAGGCATATTTTATTGCTGAATACTGCCCTTCTGGCAAACTTTATTTTATTTACGTTTCTCAACGTTTCGGTTGTTATGCAACAGCCTTTATCAGGAGGTGAGAATGTAAGTTTAACAAAGTGGACACATTTGAGGCACATAAACAGAAAAGGTCAAAAGAAAGAAAGAAGTGAAAAAACGATAAGAAAGGGGCGAACACACCTGCACTGTATGCTTATCATTAACCGCACGGGTTATAACGGTTTTTGGAGTGCGCGATGTCTATCGGCATAATTTTCTAGCAAGTGTCGGCACACCAGTGGAAACAGAGTTTGTTTCTTGTCATTGAGTGATGACGCATGCGTATTAATGTTCACTGACTCCAAAAACATCCTCTTGTACCTGTCGGACTCGCGTTCCAAAATGATCGTTCTTGTGAATTCCACCGCATGCCCTGTTTCCCTCGTGGTTGTTTACGTACCTTTGGTGCTCTTTTAACCTTGTTTTTAGCGGATGGCCAGTTTCCCAATGTATATGCCGCTGCAACCACCACAGGGAATGCTATAAACCACACCCCTCGTGTCGAGCTTATCGTGCATGCGGTCTTTTGGGTGCGATATCAAGGAACGCAGGGTAGCGGCCGGACGTTCAAAAACCTGTTGTGAAGTCCACCGCATGTTGAGAAAGAGCTGCTTTATCCTCATGGTTTTTCACGTCCCTTTGGTGCTCTTTTGACCTTTTTTGTTTATGTGCCTCCAATGTGTCCACTTTGTTAAACTTACATTCTCACCTCCTGACGAAGGCTGTTGCATAACAACCGAAACGTTGAGAAACGTAAATAAAATAACACTATTGGACATAAAAATGTTGTGAAACGCCGACTTTAAACTTAACAGAAATGCAGGAAATATTCCATCTTATTTGATAGTTCTTTATTACATGAATATCAAGCATAATATTGATTACTTTCAATAAAACCTTGATTTAAAGCTGATCGCTTATTTGTACGTTAAGAAACGCAGAGCTTACTTCACTGCTTGTTACGTAACATTACAACCTAATCGTAATATGACGTCACAATAAATATTAACACAAGCGATTTGGAAATTTCTTCAGACGTTTTGTTTTCTGTGGGCGGATATGATGGCAAACAATCCCTACAATCATGTGAATTCCACGATGTTCGTGTTGGAACCTCCACAAAAATCGCTTCTCTCAATGAAGCAAGAAGACATTTAGCATGTGAAGAAATTAAAGGGAAGATCTATGTAATTGGTTAGTGATGAAAAGTTAAGTAATAAAATTAACAGTAAGTTTTGTTGTTATGTAAAATTTATAAAATACAAATTCATATTCGTCACCGATGAATGTATCACGTGATAAATATAATGAAGTTTCCTGAAAATAATCCTAAACATAAAAACTGGTAGATATAACTATAAAGTATTAACCTAAAAACAATAAAAAGTTTTACTTTAAATCTGACAGGAGGTTGGGATGGTCTTGGCCCCCTGCAAACAGTTGAAGAATACGAACCTAGAGTCAACAAATGGAAATATGTTTCTCCTCTCCTAAAACCTCGTTACCTTCACTCTGCTTGTGTTATTGATGGGAGGATTTGTGTTGTGGGTGGATGGGGGTAAGAATTACTATTATGACGTCACTATAGTCCACTGTTTCCCGTTTTATGTGAAAATGTAAATGTTGAGTAACTGGGTCAAGTGGGATATACGGTGTTATACTTGATTAACAACATTCATAAAGTGTTTGTTAAGATTAAACTTAAAACACTTTGCTTTATACAAGGTTGTATGTGTGGTTTGGTTTAGTGGTGAAGGGGTCTACGGGTATACGTTGGTTTTTGTTAACTTATAAAATTATTTCTTGATAAAATTGTTGTAGAAAAACTTGCCTGTGTTTGTTGTGTGTCTGATTCATGAAACTGTATCATGTTTGTTTTATAGAAACCGGGGTCGACTCACATCAGTTGAAGTTTACGATCCAACCTCAGATGTCTGGACACATGCTTTTGATCTTGACAAACCAGTTTATGGTGCGACTGTTATTGCTGTTTAATATGTTTCCATATTTGTATGTAGTTGATATTTAACTGTGATTGCGCACGGAAAAAGATGCTCAAATAAAAGTTTTGTCAAAAATATCGTTTTGTGCAACTTAACCAATTGTTTTCTATTTTTGCAACGCGTTGTGAATTATTTCAAAACCATGTATATGTGTATGAAAACCGGTGTATGTTGTGATAATATCAGTTCTCCGCAAAATAGCACTTATTCCTTTTTGTCGATTTTTAATGTGATTCTGCTACGAAAATATAAATACCAATACTACAATAGGTCAGGTTGTGTATTATGTTCAATACATGTGTGGCTTTTGCGAATCTTGTTTTCACATGTGAATTATCAAGTGTTACTCCGCGCTATATAACGTCCAAAGCAGTCGGCTGCAATCGATCACCTCCCAGTGCAACTAGCTGTGATCCTGTGGCAGACTGTGATTCTCCGTGAGTAAATCACTTTCACATGGGCGCCTGACTCGATAATCCTTATGGTTTTATCGGTGTCCAAACTAATTTTTGTTTCATGTTCATGTACGTTGTAACGTGAAAATAAAAATAATATGATTTTGGACTTGCTTAAAGCTGTAGAGGAATCTGAGCATCGGTTGGACATTGTTTATTTGTCTGCGACAGCAAATTACTTTAGTTTCGTTGGTGTATATAGTGAAGCAACAAACCTCTGATTTTCGTCAGCAGATTTTATTTTGGAAAATCGATTTCGCTTATGTAGGTTACCATAATCATCGTCAGTTTCTCAAAGCTTAAACTGTGAACTTCATTGACTAAAAATAACGAAGCGATATTTTTCCATTTTTAGTCGCATTTATTGCTTCTGGTACACTTGTTTGTGCTTCAGGATTTTACGATCGCTTGTTAGCGTGCGTTTTTGCCTAGCCAAGTGCCAGATTCTTCTACAGCTATTAAGCAAGTCAGACTTTAGATTATGCATGTGTGCCATGAGCTGAAAAAGTTTTACGAACCCCTGACAGAGAGAATATATACTTGTGATTCCGTGGTAAACAACCAGTATCCGTGGTGTTGGAACGGAAGAAGACCGAGCTGTATAGTGAAGTTTGTAACGTATGATTGTATTGCCAGCAACGCCAAAGACAGGAGAAAAAACTCGTTGCGGTGAAAATAAACGTGGACTCCGTCTCATATTCCAGGTCAATGCCGACAATTTGTACCAATATAGCAAAATTCTTATGTCAAAACAGACAAGACAACGTTCTCCCATTTATCCATACGTGTTTTTAACATTCTTGTCTGGGAATCCTTAAAGCGGTTAAGGTTATGTTACGTTATGTAAAACTCCTGGTTTAAAGTTATTTATCTTCTCACATCAAACACAGTTATCATAAATAATATTTAAAATTAGCCAACAAAAATATTTTCGCCAAAACCAAATCACGCTTAAATATTCCGAAATCAAAACATAGCAACAGACAGTGAGGCCAGTGTTTAACCGACCGCCCGAATTGGTTTCAACAACATACAGGTTAGTTGCTATGCAAAAGTAGAACAAAGAAGCACAAGTGAAAATGTGTAAATTTTATTTGAGAACTTGTCATCTTGTGAGGGTTCGATTCAATATCTCCCAAACCATTGTCCTGCGCAGTAGAGGCATATTAGACTGAGTAAAGTTCAGTGGAGAATCACGGCTGATGAATTCGGCGAAAGTGCAGGTGAATATCCCGAGGTCGGAACCGTTCATCTGCTGAGGTATTTCCTGCGCGAAATCGATTCATATAAAATGTAGCCTACCTGCTTTTGGGAATGGAAATATTTTTGTACACGATAATATCCATGGGTTGATGTTAAATTTTTAATCAATTCTGTTTGTTTATTCGAAGAAATGGAGCAAAAATACATGGTTAAAATGCAACAAGCTAAATATGTTCAAAACAAACTAGACACCCTCTATAATCTTACAAAAGCGCACCTGTGGCGAACCGCTGATGGTTTTCCAATCCGTCACCACGTAACTGTTTTTCTTCTTGTCCAAATGTTCGCTCTCTAAATAATCTCTTAGTGTTGAAAGACATTCAGTGTTTGAACCTCCCATCGAGTCGTAATAACGAAGTTCCTTACACCGAAAATCTGCCACCTTTAAATTATGAGTTACTGTGTGAGTTGGAATGCAGACAAGCCAAGGTTTACCAGTTTGTAACAAATATAACATACTAAATATAATACAATACGTTCACAGGCTTCACAGTCAAGGCTTTGCAGCCAAGCTGGATCAGCCACAAGTCGGAGCGAGATCTGAAAAATCAAGGTTTGAACTCATGACCCTTGGCTAAGCAGGCCCAAAGCTCTACCAACATAGCTACAGGGGCTCAGTGGTTTTACGGGGGTATATTGTGGCCAAGGTATACTGGTGCGCAAGCGCAAAACTTGCCAGGCGCCCTTTACATACTTAGGGGACTGGGTTTTTTTTTCACTAAAAAAATTCTGTCAAATGACCGAAATGCCAGCAAAAATTTAGGACATTTTCAATTTATTTTGGTCATTAACGGTATAAAATTTTCGTTCGCAAAAATGTAAACAACTTGAATAATCTACCAGCCAATTTCCTTTAGGACATTGTGTCCGAAACGGCTTTTAATTTTTGTGACATTTCTAAAAAAATGGGTCAATGACAGACAAATGACACAAAAAAAAACAGTTAGGGGATCTCCTGCCTTGTTATGCGAAAGCGTGGTAATACTTCTGCATTGTATAATGCACTACCATATATGTTGCTCTAAAAAATCTCATGGCATAAACAAAATTGTAACCAAATATCAGCTTGTCAAGCTCTATTAAGTTGAAAGTTGAAAGCCACCGATTAGTTGCAAGTTATCTATGATCTGGGACGTCAGGCAGGCCAGTTGTAAGTAACTGTGGAGTTAACTACGCCATTTTAAATCGATGATGGCATAATTTTTGCCTAAACGTCTTATAAGTTGTTACGGAATTATTTCGGCAGCTTTGCAATTAAGCGGTTAGATGTTTTTGGGTGGCGATGTTATCCCCCAACGTCGTGTTCAACTATAAAACGAATAAAAACAGTACAAAATGTCACTGGCCAAGATCTCAATAATCCACAACACCGTAAACGAGATGCTCACTACACGACGCCCAGAAGAAGACTCGCACGTTTTAGGGAAATCGTTCGTTGCACCAAAAGCACTAACCAATCAGGATGCGCCTTTCCGACACGCGGCACATCCGGGGCATGCAAAAATAAACGGAGAGTAAAATAATGGGAAGAAGAGGGGAGACGGAGGTAATAAAATAGTGTGGTGAAAATAGGTGAAGTGCGAGACTTAAAGCAATATACGTGCGTAAAACAATATAATAAATAAAGTGGTAACAACGAAAGAAAACAGTGAAATTACAAGGTGACAGGAAGAAAGGTGAAAACAATGAAATACAAACAATAACTAACAAAAGTGAAAGGTGACGTGAAGGAAAGAAAATTCGTAACACTCCCCCCAACCCAAGAATTGTCCTACTCCTGTTGGACATTGGTCTACACGTGTGTCTCCGACGAGAATCGAACTGGCCGGCGTCGCGTCCGTGTAGACCTTCTGCATCCGCCCGAATTATCCGGTGAACTCGATACCTCTCCATTGTCCACTCGGGTTGTATTTGGCCTAAATACATACACCAACGTAGGTTGTTGATCCTTAGCCTGCGGAGGTTCCGCCGTTTGCTCAGCGGGCATTGACATAGTTCACAGGCCCGCGTACTTCGACCACTCGGTACGGACCTTTGTAGGGATACTGCAATTTCTTGCACCGACCTACGGGAACGACCGGGTTCGTTAACAGCACATAGTCTCCCATCGAGTATGGCTTTCCCCGTTGTCGCAAGTTGTAGCGGTCTTCCATACGCTTGCGCTGTGTCATAAGACTTTCCCTGACAATTTCTTCGGCCAGCTCTAGGCCGTCGCGTAACTGGTCGATCTCCACTCCGTAAGATCGTCTTGAATCTTCTCGGAGGGATCCCAATAAATCTGCCGGAAGGCGCAACGGTTGGCCGGTCAGAAGGGTGTGCGGAGCTTCTCCCGTTGCTTCATTGGGCGCTTGCGTTGTAAGCCGCAACTACTCCTGGCAACGCCTCGTCCCATCGTCGTTCGTCTTTCTGTATGTAATTTCTTATCATTGTTATTATGGTCTTATTATTGGGTTCGACACCGCCATTTCCGGGCGCGTGATATGACGTAGTTCGGCTTTTCTTACAGCCCATCAGGCGCAACAGCTCGGAAAACAGGTGACTTTCAGAATTTGTCCCTATATCGGAATGGACCGTTTCCGGGACGCCGTGCACCGTAAACCAATTGCGGTAAAGCAAGCTAGCGGTCTCGTTTGCGGTTTGGTGTCGCATCGGCCACGCTCTAACGTATTTCGTGAAAAGGTCCCTGGCTACCAGTATAAATTGGTAACCCGAACGGGTAAGTGGTAGTGGCCCAATAACATCTACTTCAATCCTTTGCATGGGTTTATCCTCATGCGAAGGTATAAGCGGCGCTTGAAAATGTTGCGTTGGCTTTTTGTTGTATTGGCACGTTATACAGTTGCGACAAAATGTCTCGTCAGATTCGTGCCATTTATGCCAATAAAACCGCTCGGAAACTTTTTCTAACGTTTTGGCAATGCCCAAATGTCCCCCTCCATGTACATCATCATGTAAGCTGGACGTCGCTTCCCCGACAAGGCTTGTCGGCAAAACGATTTTTAAATCATCCTCCCAAGAGTTTCCGCGGCAACAAAGAATGTCCGCCTTCAATAACAAGCCACTATAACGGGACCAGTAGTGGCGAATCGCGGCGGATTCTTGCTTGACCGCTTTAAATTTCGGGCGTATACCTCTCTTGACCCATTCTCTTACGGCAGCTAGCTCCGGGTCGTTACTCTGCCGCTCCAGCAGCTCGTTCTGTTCATATCCGATGGTTGCTTTCAAGTCCACGGCGTTAACCTGTTCAATCCCTCGGCCTTCATCCGCTATCTTGTATGGACATTCTGGATCATCCTCCAGGGAGTCTAGACGGGAAAGTGCGTCCGCGTTACGGTGTTTGCTTCCCTCCCTGTGATGTATATCAAAATCATAAGCGGAGAGATGTTCGACCCAGCGCGCGCATTGCCCGTATAATTCTTTTGACTTCCACAGCCACCTCAACGAGGAATGGTCAGTCCGTAACATAAATTTTTGACCGAGGAGATAGCAACGGTAAAGCTTGGTCGCAAATATTACGGCGAGCAGCTCTTTTCGCGTGGTCGAGTAGTTGCGCTCTGACCTATTTAGGGTACGGCTGCCATAAGCCACAACACACTCCTTACCGTCAACTTCCTGGGAAAGGACGCATCCCACGGCAGTATCGGATGCGTCCGTGTCAAGTATGAATGACTTATTGAAGTTAGGGTATAACAAAGGATCGGAGCGGTCGTAAGGTACCGTTTCAACTGAGCGAAGGCCTCCTGGCATTGGTCGTCCCATTGGAACCGCTTTCCTTTTTCTGTCTGCCTGTGGAGGGGACCTGCGATCTTCGCATAGTCTCGAATAAATTTGCGATAGTAAGATGTTAGGCCTAAAAACAGCCGGATCTCCTTCACAATACGCGGTGTTGGCCATTCGGAAATCGACTGTACTTTGTTGGGGTCGCATCGTATTCCGTCCTTCGACAATACGTGACCTAAAAAAGCCAGGACGTCAGCTAGTCGATTTAAGTGTTGCTCGAAAGTATTGGAGTAAACAATAATGTCATCCAGATACGCTAAGGCACCCCGCCACTCGATCCCGCTTAATACCATGCGCATTAAGCGTTGAAAGGTCGCTGCCGAAATGCATCCATAGGCATTACTTTAAATTCAAACAGGCCGACGTGACTGGTAAACGCAGTTTTCTCTTGCGAAGAGGCATCCATAGCGACCTGCCAATAACCAGATTTCAGGTCTAGCGTAGAAAAATACGCCGCGTTCGACATTTGGTCTAGGCTGTCATCTATCCGGGGGATCGGGTAACTGTTCTTTTTAGTTAGCTCGTTTAGCTTGCGGTAATCGACACAAAAACGAGTCTCACCGGATTTCTTCCGAACCAACACGATCGGACTGCTCCACGGCGATTTAGACGGCCGAATCAGTCCTTGTTTGTCCATTTCTGCCAAAATCTCTTCCACTTTCGCCTTGTTGTGGTGGGGCATGCGGCGGGGTGGCTGTCGCACTGGAGCGTTATTTCCTGTGTCGATCACGTGACGCACCACATCCGTGCGTCCAAGGTCAACGCCAGATGTTGAGAAGGCGTCCTGTTTGGCGCGAAGAAGGGCAAACAGCTCTCCTCTTTGTTCTTCAGTTAGGTGGTTTCCGATCTGAGCTTGCTCTATAATGCACTTAAACGGGTCACGGTTATCCGCTGTTTCGTGTGGTGACACTGAACAAATTTCTGCGCAGCCGCCAAAACAATCCGGGTGTTTACATTTCGCCGACGATCCATCGACTACCACACATGCGCCAGACATTGGACATTCGACATTGCCAAAGGCATAAACAGGCGATGCCTGGGCGATCCTTGACCCGCTTGGTATTTCTACCGCTTCGTCTCCCAAATTCACGACATAGACCCCAACAGTGTTACTCTGCGCCATCGTTATACTCTTAGCCGTCAACAACCCATTTTTTCCACAAACCCGTCTATCTTCTCAGTTAGAAAAGGGGTTTCCCTGGTGTGCGGCTTTTGGCAAAAGTTTGCTGTTACACATACCTCGGTAAACGCGGGGATGGTGATATCGTCGACGACGTACACCTCGGAAGGTTGTGGCAACGGCACCGGAGAATGCGAGAGTGGCACGCTTGCATGCTGTTAGCACGTTGGCTTCGTAGCATATCTGGCATTTGTTTGACTGGAGGAAATCTAATCCTAGAATAAGGTCGTGTGTAAGATTGTCCACAATGTAAAAACTCGCGTGAGTCATCAATCCTCCCAATCGGAGGGGAAGCTCGACGCAGCCTTTTACTGCCAATTGCTGTCCGCCGGCACCGACCAAGTTCTTCTTTGAGCACCTGTTTACCCGGTCGTGATGCTCGGCGCTTAAGGAATGCCACTTTAGGGTTTTAATCAAGCAGACACTGGACCCGGTGTCCAACAACGCACACATCCTCGTCCGGCCGACCAGTAAGTTGACAAACCGCAACGGCGCTGCGGGTGTAGCGGGTTTTTGTACCGACTTTGGCGCCAAACATTTGGGTGCATCTCGAGTTATACGTTTTTGGTCGAAGTGACATTTTATCTCCGGTGCGCGACGAATCGATCTGGAAAACGCAGGTGTACATGGTATGTTTTGACGTCTCGTGTCGACGTCCTTTGTGCGCATACCCGTATGCGGGCAGTCGCGCCTCATATGGCCCAGTCCACCGCAACCGTAGCAAGTCCGTGCTCGCACGTTGTTGTATTGTGGTCGTTCGCGCTGTATGGCATCCACTTGAGCTTGTAACGCCGCTAAGGTGTCCTCGAGTTGTGTGTTCTTTTCCTTGGACCGTTTCTCCATGTCTTCTAACTTTTTTAGTACTAATTCCATCTCTGATGCTCTTGTGTTCACTGCAGCGACTTGGACAAAGCTCGGTGTTTGCGTATTGACAACAACTTGAGCTGCGGCTCTGAATGATTGCTCATATTTGATGGTATTCGGGATAGTGTCCGCGAGGCGCCGGTCTTGCAAGCCTTGCAGTAAGGTAAGGTAATGTACAGAACCTTATTTTTAAGGGCCGCGTCAGCGGAGTTGCTGTAGGCACCATCGCCCAGTGTCTGTAGGGCGTAAACAAATTCACGTGCTGATTCGCCAGGTAATTGCACGCGGATTATCAGCTCGGCGCGTTGGCGCTCTGCGTGTTGACCAGTAGCCCTTTGGGGCAATGCGCGTTCTTTGAGGTCCTTGTAGGAAACCTCGAACAAGTTTGCGTCTTTTTCTTGTATTGTCCATTTCAAGTCGTTGTCAATGCTTGCCAGGAACAGGTGTCGTTTCATTTCTTCTGAGGCCTCGACGCTCGTACAATAGGACTCAAATACATTAAAATACTGTCCTAGGTCAGCTCCCGGCCGTAAAGGCGGAGGTTGCATTAAAACATTAAAAGCCATTGTTAAGAAAAACCAACCTTCAAAATATCATAAAACCAAAATACACGTAGGGAGTCTTCCCAGTAAAACCAGCCGGGTGTGGTGACAGGGTCCTGGCGTGCTCGCCAAGTTGTTACGGAATTATTTCGGCAGCTTTGCAATTAAGCGGTTAGATGTTTTTGGGTGGCGATGTTATTAACCCCCCCCCAATTAACCCTTCTACCTAATTCGGTACTTTGCACAAAACTGCCTCCCTAATTCTGATACTGCCCAGAACCCTGCAATAACGGCTCACCACAAAGCCAATGTAACCCAGGCTGATTTAACTTATTGGACGTCGTGTTCAACTATAAAACGAATAAAAACAGTACAAAATGTCACTGGCCAAGATCTCAATAATCCACAACACCGTAAACGAGATGCTCACTACACGACGCCCAGAAGAAGACTCGCACGTTTTAGGGAAATCGTTCGTTGCACCAAAAGCACTAACCAATCAGGATGCGCCTTTCCGACACGCCGCACATCCGGGGCATACAAAAACAAACGGAGCGTAAAATAATAGGAAGAAGATGGGAGACGGAGGTAATAAAATAGTGTGGTGAAAATAGGTGAAGTGCGAGACTTAAAAGCAATGTATGTGAGTAAAACAATATAATAAATAAAGTGGTAACAACGAAAGAAAACAGTGAAATTACAAGGTGTCAGGAAGAAAGGTGAAAACAATGAAATACAAACAATAACTAACAAAAGTGAAAGGTGACGTGAAGGAAAGAAAATTCGTAACACAAGTCTATGTTTTCAACACAATGGGCCAGTCTGTTTATTCTCAGAATTATGAGTAAATCTGTTGTTAGTGTTCTTAGTTGGAAGGGTTTTGGTGATTTCTGATCCGCGTATAACAGCACAGACAGTGGATTTATACAGTGGACATATACAACACATTGAGTTCAGCCACACTAAATTACAACAGATAACTTACTGCCAACGTCCAATGTACGCCCAAATGAATAGGAAACAGAACAAGGGACTTCGAAAAGATGTCAACTTTTTTCGTCCATCTTCTCACAGACTTGTAACCTTGCTTGGTCAACTTGGGATAGAAAAACGTGTTCATCGAATGAGCTGTGGGAAGGTTGCCAATCTTCTTTGATCTTTCCACTATTAACTCCATATAGAAATTGATGACCTTCAAGGAATGTAAGGTCAGTGATTTATTAGCTAGACAACCCGCAGTTCATTCCCATAACTCGTGAAGTTTATTTGGATTGAAACTGCTTGCCACCATACAATGTTACTACATTAAGCAGAGTTAAGTACAATGGCCTATTACCCACTATGTTGGTACTGGTTGGGTATCAAGCCATACTACAAGCCACTGTGTAATAAATTTCCCCCTCTATAAAGCCACAAGTTCATTTAATCTGCAAAAGACAACTTTGGAAGGTTCACTGCTGATGCCGTCAGGCATATTTATCACCACAAGACAGCTCATCTGGCAAAAATAGTTGTAAGTGTCAACATTTTGGTTGCTATGCAGTAGCATTCTTCAGGAAGCTTGTCTGTATGACGTAACAATGTCGTCCACAATAAGATATTCGTATTGTTGAAATATATTCCAGGTGGACCCTTGTTGAAGGAAGGCAAACACCATAACAACATGTAAACAATGCATGTTTGAGACAAGTTATTCCGATTAACCTGTTGAAGTGATGCCACAGCCTGAATAATCCTCAAACTAGTGGAATCTCCGGTCAGGTTTATGGTCCTGAAAAACTTGCCATCTGATTTCCATGAACTGCTTCGATTTAAAATTCCCAGGTCTTGTAACAAGGTGTTTGTTTGGCCTCGTATACATCTCGCCCACCCACATGTATTGCTGGTATCGCTGAAAAAGTTCTCTGTACACAGCAGCAGCAAAATAACATTGCACGTGCTCCTATGTCCTGTCGGCTGTTGCAATGCAAAACCTCACATTCCTGGCATGATCGAACTTTTATGCCAGGAAGACAACCCAGTGAAGTTCGATAACAAACATGAGGCGATGATAGGGAAGCGATCTTGGGCGGTAAGATGAGCTCACATCGTTATGTTTAGCGAGCTCGACTTCGACGCAAAACCGCGTTAACGCAGCTTTTGGTATGACGAGCCGCGTTCTTGATTTTCTCGTTAAGTTCCTCGCTAACTAACGAGGATCTCTGACCCCTCGCTAAACTCCATTTTCGTCAAAAAATGCCAGGCAACATATTTTTTCAACTGAATTATTCTGCTTTGGCACTTATTGAGAAGAATAACATTTTATTTTATAACATAAAAGCCAGTCATCTAAAAGAGTGCACAAGCAGAACAATTCAGTTGTTGACACAAGACTGATACGACACCTTTTATAATTTGATATTTTTTAAAATATTTGTGGTCACAACAAGCTAAACATAACAAAATACTGATGGGATGTGTTAGATTTAAGGGTAGTAGTTGAATTTTGCTTGCCTACGTTTGCAATATTCGTATTTTTTGATCTTTTTTCGTGAAGATTTGCAAAAGGTATAAAAATGGTAGTTAACAGTGAAACAATATATCATAATATCGCTTAACATGCAGCAACACTAATCCTTCGCAAACAATTGACGGGAGTTTGGTTGTAAATAATTGAGCTTGGTTTCATAAAATTATTGTCAGACTGGTGACAAGAAACAAAATTATTTCTCCGTGAGGTTGCTCCTATAGTTTGGTGCCTTACGGATGACGGTGGTTGTATAGTCACCACAAAGTGGAAGTCTTTGCTTGGCCGGCGGTCATCTGTATGCAGCTGACACAGTAATTACTTCAAACTGGCTGTGGTTAAAGCAATCAAACCAGGAACATCAGATTGTTTTTTGCCACATAGGTTTATCGATTCTCTGCCTGTCGTATGTTAAATCCAAGCAAAGAAGAACGAGTTCATAAAGTACGTTTACCACGTTAACAATAGATTGCTTTAATTGATCTTGAACATAAATGGAAACGACTGGTGATCAATGATAAATCAACAATATATGGCGGGAGAAGATATTAGTTCTAGATCAGATGAAACATATTTATTTCCAACTAGCTTGCTGTAAGCAATCCGTAATGGAAAATAAAAGAGTTGAAAATGTGCTGAAAGAATGCACGGAAGTGACGTAAACGGTTTGAGTATTAAGGCCCCTGGGCAGAACAATGAGAAAATATTTATCAGGGTTGAATACCGAAACCCATAGAACCTCAACGGGAGGCTGAAAAATAGCGATGAGAAATTTAGTTTTGATAAATTCTGTTCCACGTTTGTCAGACATCATTCGTAAGTAAGACGAACCGAGTACACGGGAACTACACAACTGTTATAGTAAACACATTAAATGTATCAAAGGCTTAACTTGTAAGATTATATAATAACCTATGGATGTATTTGGAAATTTGGCGACTAAACGTTTTGTGGTTGAAGCAATGAGCGAACACAATCCGCAGACATTGTTTCTTACGTTGGAATCCATCGTATTTTATATTTAAGGGATAAGAGTCACTGATGCAATATACAAAATACACATAATATCATAGAATAACAAACCCATGTTGACATAGACTTCCTGTCCCCTGGTATTGCAAATGGAAATTTCGTATGGATTTTCTTGTATTTCATTTAAATTTATTGCACTATGTTCCCATCCACGGTTGTCAGGTTGTTCCTGATCTCTTCTTCGTTTCCTCCTCAGGTAGAACCCGAGCATTGCCATAACACATAGCAGGATGGAAACCAATGAAATGGAGATGACAATTGCTACGTTCGTCCAATATGTTGACACATCGGCAACAGGAACACGTGTCAACAATTGGTTTGAATTTGAGAAGATGAAGATCCTGGTTTTTTACGTTACCTAATGTTGCGGTTGATGGCGGTTGTTTTGCTTCGGTTCTGCTTAAAGATGTTGACCAACCTGCAAAAAGAACAAGTACTGAGAATTGGTTTGGATTTGAGAAAGTAATTGTCCTTATTTTAATAACGGGTAAACGTGTAGGGAACCTTACCTATTGGTGTGGTTTCAGTTTTGCTTGTAAATGCCGTTGTTGACTTTGACAAAAGATACAAATTAGTCGGCTCCATGGTATTGGTATACACATCAACTATTGGTGCGGTTAATGGCGTTTGTTTTGATTCGGTTTTGCTGGTAGATGTTGTGGTTGTTTCTGACACTGGAGAAATAATGTAAACTCTTCCTGAGTGAGGAACGGACCATTGTCAAAACACATGAGAGGTTAAAAACGATAAAATTGTAACAGTAATTACAAGGTTCAATACGTTACAGTGGGGTTTAGGAGAGAAATTGTTTTCAACGGGTAAACGTGTAGGCAATCTTACATATTGGTGTGGTTTTAGTTTTGCTTGCAAATGCCGTTGTTGACCAGGACAAAAGGTTAAACAAATAAGTTACGTATTTGCCATTCATTTTGATTATAAACTTATTACCTTTGATTCTTCTTTGACAAATATATCTGTTTAGCCAATTATCACACGAGACGTCATTCCATTTAAATGTGGGATCAATTGGAATGCTAAATCCCATGACCACACAGCTCTCATCCACTCCATTCCACTCAAAAGTCGGTTCTCCTCCCCTCCACTGTGCTACGTTAACAATTGATCCATCGGTCCATTGAAAATATCGTGTGTTTAAAATTCTTTTTGCTCCAATGAAAAACTCGTTGAGTTTGTCTGAAAAAAAAAGCCCATCTAATTACGTGCTTTTTGAGAAACACTACCGTTTTCTTACTTGCTACTGTAGCGTCTTCGCGACATCGCGTCACACGCGACCTGCGACACGCGTCTCTTCTTATGTTGCTTTATTGTGCGCACGCGTCATTCCATTTGGGAGACTCGCAATAAATGGACGCAAAGCAGTCGTGCCTACAAATGGTGACCCCGACGTGAGTCACTGAGTTATCTCGCTAGATTTGTAGGATAGCTACAAGATAATTCTTCAATCATGACAGAAAGCAGAGTGAGAGCGGTTTCAATTAAAATTCCGCCTTTTTGGCCACAAGACCCAGAACTCTGGTTTCTGCAAGTGGAGGAGTAATTCAACGTCAGAGGTGTGACACAGTCATCAACAAAAATTAATCATATTGTTTCCGCTGTTACTCCTGAGATTGCGACAGTAGTTAAAGACATTATTAAAAGCCCATCTACCGAGGATCCCTACGAAGGCCTCACGAATGCCTTGTCACGAAGAGTGGGTATGTCCCAGCACCAAAGACATTAAAAATTTCTTCAACCCGAAGAACTAGGCGATGGAAAACCTTTAACAAATGTTGCGCGACATGGAACATCTACTTGGTAACGTGGAAACTAAGCATATCCTGCGCGAGTTGTTTTTGCAAAGACTTCCAGAAAATCTACGAACTGTTCTTGCCACGCTGGATTTGGATTTAAATGAACTCGCCGAGAAAGCAGACAATATTATGGACCTGCTTGACCCACAGCCTACATTGGCAGAGGTAGAGATGTTGCGCTGTTAAAAAGAAACACAGCGTATACAAGCAAACGGCCATTGCAAAGAAACACGTTTTCCACTTTGTGTTGGAACCACAGTCGCTTTGGGAACGATGCAAGAAAATGCGTTCCTCCCTGCAGCCGCAAGGGAAACGCCGAGACCAGTCACTAATGGCGGCTTGTGCCTCTGCTCGTTTTCTCCGCCTCCTTCATGTAACTGACAAAATAACTGGTCAGAGATATTTGGTTGATTCTGGTGCCGCAGTAAGTGTGGTTCCTGCAAACAGAATGGATCGCAATGGCTGTCAAAGAAACTTGAAGCTTGTTGCAGCAAATGGAAGTACTATTGCAACATTTGGCACCCGAAAAATCAACCTTAACTCAGGTTTAGGTGAAAATTTTTCGTGGCATTTTGTTGTTGTCGAGGTCACGCAACCGATTCTTGGTGCCGATTTCTTTAGACATTTCGGATTACTCATTGATCTGAGCCGAAATAGGCTGATAAATGCTGAAACCTTTCACAGCGTCTAAACCGGCATTTCAAATACCACCGCGCTTGGTTTAATGGCGGCTACCAGCAACATAAATGAATTTAAAAACGTTTGCCTGGAGTTTCCAACTTTGCAAAGTGCGGTGTACAACGATGCTTCCTTGAAACACGACGTCAAGCATTACATTGTTACCAAAGGCCCTCCAGCTTATGCTAAAGCTCGTCGCCTTTCTCCAGACAAGTTAAAATGTGCAAAAAATTTGTTGGAACTGGGAATTGTTCGCCGTTCATCAAGCACATGGGTCTCACCGCTACATATGGTGCGTAAAAAATCCGGCCAGTGGAGGCCATGTGGTGATTACCGCAAACTCAACAATAGCACTATACCGGATCGCTACCCCTATTCCTTTGATACAAGATTCGCCTGCCAATCTACACGGCGCTACTATTTTCAGCAAGATTGATCTTGTACGAGCATACCATCACATTCCAGTTGCGAAAGATGATATTCCCAAAACCGCAATCATCACGGTTCGGTTTAAATCATCGGTTTATTCGAATATACACGAATGCCGTTTGGCCTTTGTAACGCAGCTCAGACTTTCCAACGGACGAAGTAGCAAAAATTCTTGCTATTTATTTGTCATTTCGCCATTTCCGTTACTTTGTAGGAGGTATAGCATTTTCTGTTTTAACTGATCACGAACCCTTAATTCATGTTTTTTAAAGAAACTCAAGTGCATTGTCACCTCGGCAAATTCGCCATTTAAGTTTCATTTATGAGTTAACCACCGACGTACACCACATAAAGGGACACAGTAACTTGGCTGCTGATGTATTGTCGAGGGCCAATATTAATGCTATGTCATCATCTGTTATTGATTTCACTCAAATGGCACTCGCACAAAGAAATAACGAGGAAATTAAAGCATTTCGCACCTCAATCACGTCACTCAGATTTTGTGATGTACCATTGTTTGGAACTGAACTGACAATTCTTTGCGATGTATCTAAAGGTTACCCCCGCCTTGTGGTTCCCAATGCTTACCGTCGCCAAACTTACGACGCTGTTCACAATTTGTCACACCCAGGCATTCGCGCAACTCGCAAACTTGTGTCCGATCGCTTTATATGGCATGGTTTGAACAAGGGTGTTGGTAACTGGGTACGAACTTGTTTGCAATGCCAGAAAGCTAAAATCCAGAAACACACCGCTGCTGCTTTTAGTTCCTTTGCACTTCCGACCAGAAGGTTCGCAGATATTCATGTTTATTTACCTGCATCGATCGGTTTACTCGATGGCCTGAAGCCATCCTCATGGCAGATGCAACCACGCAATCTTGCCCAAGAGCCTTGCTTTTATGGGTTTCGCCCTTCGGGACCCCACTAACCATAACGTGGGATAGAGGACGCCAGTTTGAATCAACACTCTGGGCCAACCTTAACAATTTACTAAGTGCCCATCGGCAACGAGCAACGTCCTACCACGCTCAGTGCAACGGCATTGTGGAAAGAATGCACCTTTAGCTTAAAGCCGCGTTGACAGCGCGCTAGACAACAAACGATTGGTTTGGTCATCTTCCCGTTGTATTACTCGGCATGAGATCAGCTATAAAGGAGGACATCGGGTGTTCTGCTGCAGAGTTGGTGTTTGGTGCTACACTGCAATTGCCCGGCGAGTTTTTCGCGTCTTCGGCCGAACCCCAAGATCCAAGGTCGTTTTTGTCAAAATTAAGAGATTCAATGCGGGACTTGCGACCGACTCCGACAACCTGGCACTGACATTCTTACGACAGGGTGGACGGTCTATTACGCAACTGCACGCTTGTTTTCGTTCGAAACGACGCACACCGAACACCTTTGCAATGTCCATAAGACGGTCCATTTAAAGTAATTCGAAAGCACGCTAAATACTTTTGTCTTGAGATGAATGGCCGACAAGACACGGTGTCTATTGATCGCCTCAAACCTGCATATTTCGAACAAAGTTTTACATCGCAGACTTCTGGCAATCGTGTTTCGCATGTTCCGCATCCAAACGCACTCTATCGTCCGACAGTTACCCGCTCTGGTCGTGTTGTCAATTTGCCTTTACGTTATCGTGCATGACTTGAACACTGGTGCGGGGTATTGTAGCGTCTTCGCGACATCGCGTCACTCGCGACCTGCGACACGCGTCTTTTCTTATGTTGCTTTATTGCGCGCACGCGTCATTCCATTTGGGTGACTCTCAATTAACGGACTCAAAGCAGTCGTGCCCACAAATGGTGACCCCGACGTGTTACAATAGAAGTGTCCTTTTTTCTAACTAGAAAGTTTAATATTTCGGTTGTTTTAACATTTGCAAGGTGAGCATTTCTTGCCTCACATCCACGTTCAGCTTGGCTGTATGACGTAACATTGTCGTACACAATAAGATATTCGTCTTGTCGAAATATATTCCAGGTTGACCCTTGTTGAAGGAAAGCAAACACCAGAACACAATGCCACCAATTCATTCCTGCTATGATTGACATCAACTAATTTACAGAGCAGTAATTCTAAAACTTTTCGTCAACTTAATCCTGTCAGGATATATTTATGTTGACTAGGAATAACGTTAAGCAAATATAACCGATTGTTCAACTATGTCGTTGTTAACTTTCTCCTTTTCGGGTTTACACTCATGCGCCTGTTCCCCAAACTCCGAACGTTTTTATCCCCACAAAAACTAGACAGTGGAAGTGAATAAGGGAAAACCATGAGACATCTTCCGGGTTCACAAAGTCCACAAGAAGTAAATAAAACAATGAAAACCAAACGTAGGCTATATGTGTTGTGAAGTTGATAACACTAATTGTATACATGACGTCACGTATTGCCACTCAACCTCAAAACCGCGTTAACCTTGTGACACTTTCGTTGAGCGTATGATAGAGGATCGAATCTCAACCCTGCCTGTGGAACAGCGGAACTCAAACATTTTAGAGTCACACTGCTTACTCGAAAACTCTGTAATTCGCTTGGAGCATATTTTAAGTCGGTTTAATTTTTAACAACCAACAGTGATTCGCAACAGGATATACAAGGAGGTGTTGTCAAGTTTACGTGAACAAAATATCCGAAGCTAACAGTTCCCGTTGTTTGGATTTGGAGTTGTCCAAGCACATGCAAATTATTATCGCATTTTCATAATTCGTGTAAAATGTGTAAAACGTTTGCGCGGAACACAGTTGTTCTACTGAGCATTATGTGACGCGAAACGGGCATTAGTGTACTGCGTGTTTTCACAACTAACTAAAATTTATGTACAAGTTTCGTCATAAGTTCTGTAAATCATATCAACATAAATTAAAAGCGCTTGCAAGCTTTCAAACATTTACACCCGAATCAAGGTCATTTGTTGACCTAAGCAGGGACCATAGGATTAGTTATTAGGCTATCTTACCTATTGATGCTGTTACAGTTTTGCTTGTAGATGTCGTTGATGGCTCTGATAAAAAAATGAACACATTCACGTTTGACATTTGTTCACTTCTAAATGTCATTTTGATACTTCTTTGCCAATTATATCTGTGTGTCAAATTCCCACAGGAGACGTCATTCCATTTAAATGTGGGATCATATGGATAGTTAATGCACATGGCTACGCAGCTCTCATCCATTGTTCCATCTATAGATTTGGTTGTGGCAGAGCAACTTGTCTAAGTTGAATTCCTTATGCGATGTCGCCGGATTGTTTGGTTTGTTTTGCAAACTTACAGTCTGAGTTGCGTAATTTGTGTGGTTGTTGCGTCACGCTATACCTTGCACTATGTCCATCATAGGTAAGTTTCTTAAGTGTTAGGGTAGTCACGCTATACCTTGCACTATGTCCATCATAGGTAAGTTCGTTAAACGTTAGGATAGTCACGCTATACCTTGCACTGTGTCCATGATGGGTAAGTTCGTTAAACGTTAAGGAAGTCACGCTATACCTTGCACTATGTCCATGATAGGTAAGTTCTTTAATTGTTAAGGTAGTCCCGTTATACCTTGCACTATGTCCATGATAGGTAAGTTCTTTAATTGTTAAGGTAGTCCCGTTATACCTTGGATTGTGACGCAATAAGTAGCTTTGTTCAACGATTGGTAGTCACGCTATACCTTGCACTATGTCCATGATAGGTAAGTTTGTTAATTGTTCAACGTTTAACAAAGTTACCCATCATGGACATAGTGCAAGGTATAGCGTGACTATCCTAACAATTAAGAAACTTACCTATGAAGGACATAGTGCAAGGTATAGCGTGACTATCCTAACAATTAAGAAACTTACCTATGAAGGACATAGTGCAAGGTATAGCGTGACTACCCTTACGTTTAACAAACATACCTACCATGGACATAGTGCAAGGTATAGCGTGACTACCCTAACGTTTAACAAACTTACCTATCATGGACATAGTGCAAGGTATAGCGTGACTACCCTAACGTTTAACAAACTTGCCTATCATGGACATAGTGCAAGGTATAGCGTGACTACCTTAACGTTTAACAAACTTACCTATCATGGACATAGTGCAAGGTATAGCGTGACTACCTTAACGTTTAACAAACTTGCCTATGATGGACATAGTGCAAGGTATAGCATGACTACCTTAACGTTTAACAAACTTACCTATCATGGACATAGTGCAAGGTATAGCGTGACTACCCTAACGTTTAACACACTTGCCTATCATGGACATAGTGCAAGGTATAGCGTGACTACCCTAACGTTTAACAAACTAACCTATCATGGACATAGTACAAGGTATAGCGTGACTGCTCTAACGTATAACAAAGTTACCTATCTTGGACACAGTGCAAGGTATAAAGTAAATGATTTCAATTACCCCCCTTGGATGAAAATATGTACCCTCCCTGTTTGCCGCTGCAGTCACGTATTTAGGTTACCGATTTTCCAGTATACCGATCTTGGACGCTTACCTATGTTGGCCGTAAAGTTACAGCCCCTTCTCAGATTTTCGTTTCGTGCACAGAAATGCTGCAAAAAAAAAAGCTGTTGCAAACCTTTGGTTTAAATAAATGGCCAACGTTTTATTGCACTTGGCCAACGTTTTATTGTAATTTTTAACATTTAAAACCTTGAACGCTGGAAATTAGGTTTGTTCCTGAATTAAACCAAACAAGTAGACTAAACTATTTTGGGGTCTGGTGTACTTTTAGCACCACACCTAATATCTCAGCTATCCCTAGCACTACAAACCTGAAACTTCACACGAATGTTAAATGACACCTTACGAGTTACCATGCCAAAAATGACGTCATCACCTATGACGTAACGAAATTTACAACACTTCGAAGTTTTCCTCTCTATACGCGCTACGCCCGTCAACGAACTGCAATAGCATACTCCCTAAGGTACAACACCCACAAAACAAAAATGTTGTTTGATGAAAATTTAAAACTCTCACAAGTAACCTGCTTGCGTTGTGTGACTATTACTGATTTGTTAAATGCCTTCTTCAGCAAACACGCCAAAGTAGACCGTGGTTATTACGAAAAAACACAACAAACAACATGTACTATTTTTACCACGACAAATTGTCAGGCTCATAGAGCAAAAACCACTGGTCCAATAGTGTCCATTGTGGCATCATCAGAAAGGTCTGATCCCATACTTTACACCAAAGTTACGTTTAAAGACATATTTCGATTGTGCGACACCTAGTGTCGTTTAGAACAAGGACGATTTACAAAACATTGTGACGTCACAAGCAAACTACTTATCGAATCGAAATTTGGAGCGATCGAAAGACATGTCCTTTGTGACAAAGCGTACCAAATTTCAGCTTGCAGCAGCCTTCACTTTTGAGTTGGGACCCCATCAAAGACCCCCAGTTATTTCGCTCGTATACACGCAAAAAGGCCGAAACCGACCATGTGTACTTTTAGCACCACATATTCGATGGGTCGTAGCGTGGAAAGTAGAGACCCCATAGGGTCGGTTGATGCATCGTGTGGAAGGTCTATCTTTCTACTTTACCGTCCACCGAAATTCAAGTACCTACTGTGTTTGTGCGACACCTAGTGTCGCCTAAAACGAGAACGATTTATCAAACATTGTTTATTTTTATCCAACATTGTTTCACTGTTTACATTGTTTATCAACCCCACCTAATACGCTCGTGATGAAAATGGGGGTCTAACTTAAACTTACGAATGAACTTCTACTTCTGTGATTCAATATTTAGATGCATAAAGTAGAAAAGTCTCTGCCTGATGTTGCACAATTCAAAGCTTCGTTACGGTTGTAAAATGATTATGATTAGGACTTTCAACTGAAAATAACACATTAGGGTTATGATTTTCAAACAAAATAACAGGGTTAGGGCGAAAAAAACGAGGGTTAGGGGTTTTTGGCCCAAACTTCAGGGTTGGGATTCCCAGACAGACGGCAGCGATACATTAATGAGTGAATCCAACCGTAATGTCCTGCAACCGGTCATTTACACCTGCAGCTGGAGCCAACTTCTACCAGTACGCATGCATCCCCCAATTGTAGATTTACCAGGCCACCATGGATACCCCCTCTCAACCCTCAAAGAAATTTTATCACACATCCACCAATTCTTCGTAACCCTTTACACCGACCAACGTCTCCCTGAAGACATTGTACTGTACATTTTTCGGTTCGATTCGTTGTTGGGGGTATTGCACTCATGTTTCCTTAGCCTTGATCTGAAAGCATGACCTTCCTCACAGTGTGGATATGTAGAACAGAATATTTTGCTTTTGGGAAAATCGTCCTCAATGTCTATTTAAAATGGAATCCATTGGACTTGTATTACCCATGTTTGAACACATCACCTGCACAATACTTACGATGCAAAATCAGGGACTGTAGAAAAACATACAGGCGAAAAATCATGACAGCGGTCGAAAAAAAAGCAATTTGCCTAAAGCGCTTTCTCCACTGGAGAAAAAGAAATTATCCCCACAAAGGATTACGGCACTCCCACCATCTTTGACATTGGTTTTGGAATGAGTAAATGTTATCTTTCCTTGTTACTAATAACCTTTGCTGGAGGCTCATTTACTATCATCAAACCTAGAAAAGGCGCCTTCTACAGTTCATGTGATAGCGTAAATTGTTTCGTCTAGCCTGCCTGCGTTTCGGTCTAGCGTTTGGTCATTAATTCATTCAATATATTCTATTCTGATTTAATTGTATACGAGACTCATGCAATGCTAGCTCTATAGCACTATACTGTTTGGATTCACAAGGCTTAAAAAGAAGGGTCAACTGAGAATTTTTTTTCTGGATAAAGTACAAGGGAGCCGGGTCTGCTGACTCGAGGCATATTTGCCTTGACGGACGATAAACTAATGTGAGGTTCACCTTAGGGTCTTTAGCCTTCATCATGTCGTGTTGAAGTGTACGAACAGCGACTCCACGCTTACATTGCATAATTACAAAGGGTTGATCTACACAACATCAGCACGTACGACTAATATATAAACAATATATTTTCCGTGTAAGCTACAAACAGGTCTCATCAGTGCAGTTCGTGTGACTATCAGACGAATTTGCTGACCGAATATGTTGATGACGGTGATCACCACAAAGTGGAAGTCTTTGCTTGGCCGTTTGGTCAGCAAAGTCGTCTGATAGTCACACCAGCTGCACTGATAAGACCTTCCAGATCGAAACACTGGCCATCTGTATTTCCCGAAACTACCCCAACACGATACCCCCTACTCGTCGACCCTATCCGCTCTACTGAAAACCTCTTTAACCCACATAATTTGGAAGACAAGAAACCGCATCAAACACGACCAGCGCCCTCTGAAATACATCCCTAATCACCTCATCCGATCATTTAAATCCTCTATTGCTTTAAGACTTGCTATCCAACGTCACAAGGAAAACCCCTCTCTCGAAAGCGTCCTGCTGGCCGACGTCAAGAATAATATAACCCAATTTTGGTAACCCTCTCTCCACCCCCCTTTGACAAACAACCAAAATGCGTTGTTAGATGTAAATCTACGCGAGCTTGCTCGATTAGGGGTTTTGCATGATTTGGAAAAGGGAATTTTATTTTGTAGAGAGCAGGGAATTTTATCCACCGAGGCTACATGCCCGCAATGTCATTCACAAATGCGGGAAGTTCAGTGGGAGCGTTGCAATGACAGACGAATTTGGAGGTGTCCAGTCAGGGTAAGATGTGTTTTAGGATTATGGTAGTGTTCTTCCTAGGCAATCAGTAAAAATTTATTTTTAACCTAAACTATTTCAAAGGACTGTCGACGAACAAGTTCTATAAGAAAGGGCTCATTTCTTGAAAAGAGCCACCTATCCATTAATCAGGTTATTATCATAATGTACTTTTGGACGTTAGAAGTACCTCAAGACGTGATCATGAAAGAGGCTTCGATTTCAAATAAAGTGTGCATTGACTGGTGCAACTTTTTTCGCGAGGTAACATTGACAATGGAATTGTGACATGGCTGCTGGCAGTTATACTGTGGTATTAACACACAAACAGATTTGTACGGAAGACCTGCTACGGCAACCAAATGTGATTGAGGGCCGGGCCACATCGTTGCTATAGACGAAAGTCTGGTGGCCAGAAGAAAAGCAGGTTCGAACGCCCAAGCGCGACCTGTCAGGGAGCAATGGGTTTTTGGGGGGGTAGATCTGACAACCAAGTAAGACTACCATACATTCACCCTTCTTTGCTTTAAATGTTTCTCCTGTCAGGAACTGTTTCATTGAGTTGGTGGCTCAACGCGACCGGGCTACCCTTGAAGACGTAATTACCAGGAAAATAGCGGCTGGCACCGAAATTAGATATGACCAGTGGGCTGCCTACAACAACATATCTCGTATGTTACAAAAAGAAGACCTCTTGTTCAATGCACTTACACTAAGTTTTATCTTGCAGACTTGCCTCAGCAATATGTACATCGCACGGTGAACCACTCGTATTTGTTTGTGGCGCCTGACGGGGTTCATACTAATGATATTGAAAGCCTGTGGTGCGATTGCAAAAGAAAATTCAAGCGAATGAATGGAGCTTATCGGGACTTCATTCCTTCGTACATTGATGAGTGGCTTTGGCGACGAAAAAGGGACAAATCTCTTTACTTCGCTGATTTAATTCGTGCCATCGCATCGAACCCACGTTACCAAGTGTGATTCTATATCACATTTGCTCTATGGAGCAACATTAAACTCATCCTTACAGAAAGAAACATAAATACTTAAACTAGTTTTTTTTTCGTCAAACATTTACGTATTACATTGCTTTAGGTGCAAGAAAAAGACGAAAAAAATGAAGCAGCAGGCAACGTCAATTGACCAAGAAGATATGCAGACAGATAAAAAATCGTACTTTTTAAAAAAAAAATAAATAAATAAAATCGAAGTCAAGCATTTCAAAAAATATATATCGTGATTAGTATGAGATGAAGGGTATTTACACAGGAGATGTCGCCGATGTAAAACCGAAAATTAGTCACCAAAAATGATTTTCTGCGATGCAAGGTATTTTCAAAATTTAGTGTAAATCCTAAGCCAGTAGATGTCGCGCAAAACAAAGCCAAAAGGCGTTGCCCAAAAACAACTAATTGCGAAGCCCCATCACTGTATTTCTATGCAAGCAATTGTCTTTATCGGGAAATGCCCTTCTCGAACTTCTGCGTAACAGAGCATATTTGTGCGCAACAATGCAAAGGGTGCAGGGGTTTCGTTGCGCAAATCGTCCTTGTTCTAAACGCTACTAGGTGTCGCACAAACACAGTAGGTACTTGAATTTCGGTGGACGGTAAAGGAGAAAGATAGACCTTCCACACGATGCATCAACCGACCCTATGGGGTCTCTACTTTCCACGCTACGACCCATCGAATATGTGGTGCTAAAAGTACACATGGTCGGTTTCGGCCTTTTTGCGTGTATACGAGCGCATTAGCTGGGGGTCTTTGATGGGCTCCCAACTCAAAAGTAAAGGCTGCTGCAAGCTGAAATTTGGTACGCTTTTTCACAAAGGATATGTCTTTCGATCGCTCTAAATTTCGATTCGATAAGTAGTTTGCTTGTGACGTCACAATGTTTTGTAAATCGTCCTTGTTCTAAACGACACTAGGTGTCGCACAAACACAGTAGGTACTTGAATTTCGGTGGACGGTAAAGTACAAAGATAGACCTTCCACACGATGCATCAACCGACCCTATGGGGTCTCTACTTTCCACGCTACGACCCATCGAATATGTGGTGCTAAAAGTACACATGGTCGGTTTCGGCCTTTTTGCGTGTATACGAGCGAAATAACTGGGGGTCTTTGATGGGGTCCCAACTCAAAAGTGAAGGCTGCTGCAAGCTGAAATTTGGTACGCTTTGTCACAAAGGACATGTCTTTCGATCGCTCCGAATTTCGATTCGATAAGAAGTTTGCTTGTGACGTCACAATGTTTCGTAAATCGTCCTTGTTCTAAACGACACTAGGTGTCGCACAAACACAGTAGGTACTTGAATTTCGGTGGACGGTAAAGTAGAAAGATAGACCTTCCACACGATGCATCAACCGACCCTATGGGGTCTCTACTTTCCACGCTACGACCCATCGAATATGTGGTGCTAAAAGTACACATGGTCGGTTTCGGCCTTTTTGCGTGTATACGAGCGAAATAACTGGGGGTCTTTGATGGGGTCCCAACTCAAAAGTGAAGGCTGCTGCAAGCTGAAATTTGGTACGCTTTGTCACAAAGGACATGTCTTTCGATCGCTCCAAATTTCGATTCGATAAGTAGTTTGCTTGTGACGTCACAATGTTTCGTAAATCGTCCTTGTTCTAAACGACACTAGGTGTCGCACAATCGAAATATGTCTTTAAACCTAACTTTGGTGTAAAGTATGGGATCAGACCTTTCTGATGATGCCACAATGGACACTATTGGACCAGTGGTTTTTGCTCTATGAGCCTGACAATTTGTCGTGGTAAAAATAGTACATGTTGTTTGTTGTGTTTTTTCGTAATAACCACGGTCTTCTTTGGCGTGTTTGCTTAAGAAGGCATTTAACAAATCAGTAATAGTCACACAACGCAAGCAGGTTACTTGTGAGAGTTTTAAATTTTCATCAAACAACATTTTTGTTTTGTGGGTGTTGTACCTTAGGGAGAATGCTATTGCAGTTCGTTGACGGGCGTAGCGCGTATAGAGAGGTAAACTTCGAAGTTTTGTAAATTTCGTTACGTCATAGGTGATGACGTCATTTTTGGCATGGTAACTCGTAAGGTGTCGTTTAACATTCGTGTGAAGTTTCAGGTTTGTAGTGCTAGGGATAGCTGAGATATTAGGTGTGGTGCTAAAAGTACACCAGACCCCTATTTTGTTTTGCAAACACATTACATATCTACAACTTATAATAATTGTTGGTATTCCATTCACTGTCAGTTTAACTTTTTGTCTCCATCATGAAGCGAACTCAAGAAGAAATAAACTTGCATCACCAGAAAGTGATGAATTTTTTAAACAAGTAAGTTTAATTTATAGTGATTTACTAAAGTAAAACTATTGATATTTTAGTGACAGAAAAGAAACAAAACGATTTTGCAACAGAACGCTTTGTTCCCAAGGAGAAAACTATTCAATTCATGATGCTGTTGTTTGTTCTATGTCAGATTATTTTAATGCTTTACTTGGTGTTGAGGTAAGTGTTTGTTATGTAACTCAAATTTATTGGTTAGTGTGCCATATTTTTTATCTTAAACAGTCTCTGTGTTTAACAGTATATTCACTGTCTTAGTGGCCAAAACTAGTCAGCTATAAGAATCTCAAACAACATGTACTATCATAAAGTATATATTTATCGACTTGAGAGCACAGATACATGTATAGATACATATGCATACATGCAAATGCTTACATGCAAATGTGTACATGCAAATGCTTACATGCGTTTTCTATAAGAAACAGAAAAAGAGTTACTATCTAAAAAACACTGAAGCAATGAGACGCCATTGTAAACACTCAACGAATACTTGTGACTTTGCAGAAACTTCACTGATGTATATATTTCTGAACCAATAAAGTTGTGACTTTTCCATAGTTCTAGAGATCAGATTGTGTTGCGTTTGTTGTGATTTGTTAACTTTGTTTTCTTTTAGATGCGCGAAAAATACAGCGATTTCATCAAGGTTGACAATATTCCACCAAAAAGACTGGAAAGTGTATTGGATTATATTTACACTGGTGATATTGAAGTAACAGAGAAAAATGTGTTGGAAGTATTGGAAGATGCTGATTATACACAGATGGAAGGTATGCAAACACTGCAAATTTTAATCTTCACTGGTGTTAATGTGTTAAGAATGATTATTATAATATATACATTCTGCATGTATATCATTTTATTTGTTCCAACCACGACAATTTCCCAATTATTAGGTGTAATAAATATTTTTGTGTTTAACTATTGTCACTATGCTAGAGGGATATTAATATCTTTGTACTGAGTGCTACTTTTTCCCATAAACCTGGGACAAAATAAATTATTTGTAATTAATAGGTAAGTGAGACATACAACACTGTGTTTTATTCACACTTTCAGAGTTGAAGTCATTTTGTTGTCGAGTCATCCTTAAAATGATTTCAACCGACAACTGTTTGAAGCTAAGAGCTTATGCTACTCGATACAATCTTGTTGATGTGGAAAAGAAAACAAACCAAATGATTGTTGATAACATTGCAACAGTTGTACAACATGATGATTTCATGCAACTTGATGTTGGTGATGTGTCTGCAATCATCAAGCAGAAAAACAAAGGGGTAATTATGATTCATTTTCTTTATGTTTTTTTTCCTGTATACATATATATAGTTTATTTGTTTATCTACGCAAGTTGTCGAGCTTAAAAGTTGGGTAAGCACATCATAATTTCCCCATCCACAGCTGTCAGTTTTTAATGTTGTTTGTTCTTATTTAGTCTCACAGCAGTAGAAATGTATTCCAGTAATAATTGCAGTCATGATTCAACATGCATTTTACACAACAGAGGCTGTAACTTTACAAGAACTCATGTACTTCGTTGTATATCTGAGTTGGTTTATTGGCATGCCACCGCTTCGCAACATGCAATGGTGTGATATTTGCAACAAACATTCTTTGAAGCTTATATGACAGGGCTGAGATTATGGCAAAATGATTTTTAACTGTTTGTTTTTCAACAAGCTTATGTCAAAACATTTGTTTCAAGATATTTTGGAAGTGATTAAACTTTCTGTGTGACATTTTTCCTCTCTGTTCATGTTCTTGGTTTTAATTTAGTGTTCAATCCAGACACTCATGTCATTATCTTCTTTATGACTTGTTTGAAAATTAACTTGCTTTGTTATTACATATTAGTTGTTGAATGTAGATGGAAGAAGCTGTTTTTACTGGAATGGTTCGATGGGTCAATTTCAATCCTTCCCATCGAGAGGATTTGTTTGTGAATCTTTTCTCACAACTTGATCTTTCATCTATTTCCACTCAGTTTGTTGCAACTACAGTTAGAAATGAAGTAAATTTGGTTTAAATTGATTTCCTAGCAATGAACTGAAATATTTTATTATTTTTCAGCCCCTTGTGAGAAGTAATTTTGAATGTTGTCATGCAGTCATGGATGCTGCATTTAAACAATATGATATACCAGGAACAAGTGGAAAAGCAACTTCTGTCAAAAAAGGTGCAAGATTTGTTTATTTTATGTCACATTCACAGCAATATGTTACATCCACCATATTTACACCACCCTTGTAGCATTTGTACTCCCATATCTGTAAGCCCCATTTCATTTCCCACCTAACATTTGAAAATGGAATCTAACATTGGAAATATGTGTTCTGAAAACAGATTTCACTGCAAAACCACATCCACAAATTATGTTCTTTTTTATAATTAAATCTTAAACTGTAGTCTATTATACACAAATACCAACCACATTCAATGTTGGTATTTACAAAGTAACAAATTTGCCAGAATCAAAAAAACTTTTAATACCATAAGAATATATTTTTCACAAGCGAAAACCATAGCAAGCAATGTTTATTTTGCAGATTTGTCAGGATTTCTTCTCATTGGTGGAGATGAATCAAAACGAGATTGTGTGAAATGGAATGTTACCACAAAACAACATGAACCTTACCCAGTATGTACATTGCTTGCTGTCATATGGTTTTGCTTATTTAACTTATTTTTCTATCAAGTATTTTGCTTGATGCACTTTGTACGTACAAGTAATATAAAAATTTGACGTGAAGTTAGCACAACAGCAAATGACAAGTAACAGCCATTATTTAGAGAAACATATGACAAGTAACTTTTCATATTTTCTGGGTATTTTAATTTTTTTAGGACAAATATTTCTGTTATTTAGTGAAACATGTGAATCACTTTGTCTTAATGTGTTAATAATCATCATCCAAATTTGTTTAGAAAATGATCACAGACAGAGTGAGCTCAACTTCAGTCAAATTTGGTGAAAATGTTTATGTAATGGGTGGAAATGGTCCAACACAAAGTTGTGAGATGTTGAATTTGGAGGAAAGTAAAAACTGGGTAAAAATTGCTGATTTGTTGGAAGGTCGAAGTTCTGCTGCATCTGCTGCTGTTGGAGGTTGGTCTTGTTATTCCAGAAATTGTTGATCATTAAACCAGGGGCTGTTACAGGATTACGTTTTGTGAACCCACACACAACAATTCATGGCCAACACACAAAAGTGTTTTGCAAAGATTGATTTTCGTTCACCAATAATGTGTGTTTGTGTGGTGTATGACTATCTTCTTGACTAGCACCCAAATCACTATTATTATGTTATGGATGCAGCCCTGACTAGATAAAAAAAAAATTGAACATTTTTAATATGTTACTAACACTGATTTGCAAATGGTTTAAACAGCAAAATTTTCAAAACAAATATTCCTAGAATACCTCTGCTATCAACAATTATCACTTTTATGGACAACCTTGTTTTCACTAATTATAAACAAATTTAGATTACGTGTATCTCATGGGGGGTCGTGGCAACCAAGGAGCATTCTCATCAACTTTGTGTTATTCTGTACAAGAAGACAGATGGAGAAGTGGTTTCAACATGTTACAACCAAGATTTGCACATGGAATGGCTTCAATTGACAGTAAGAATATGTCTGGGTTCATTTTTGTGAAGATTATTCTCATTACTGGATTCAGGTCCAAATAATTGACATGCATCTAAAACAACGACATAAATACCCAGAAACCACAAATTTAAATAATCAGTAAATTTAAACTTTTTGCCCCAACAATATTCACTCTTGGACATAAAAATGTTGTGAAACGCCGACTTTAAACTTAACAGAAATGCAGGAAATATTCCATCTTATTTTGATAGTTCTTTATTGCATGAATATCAACCATAATATTGATTTCTTTCAATTAAAACGTCGATTTAAAGATGATCGCTTATTTGTACGTTAAGAAACACAGAGCTTACCTCATTGCTTGTTACGTAACATTACAACATAATCCTAATATGACGTCACAATAAATATTAACACAAGCGACTTGGAAATTTCTTCAGATGTTTTGTTTTCTGTGGGCGGATATGATGGCGGGCAATTCTTACAATCATGTGAATTCCGTGATGTTCGTGTTGGAACCTCCACAAGAATCGCTTCTCTCAATGAAGTAAGATATGGTTTAGCATGTGAAGAAATTAAAGGGAAGATCTATGCAATTGGTTAGTGATGAAAAGTTAAGCAATCAAATTAACTGTAAGTTTTGTTGTTATGTAAAATTTACAAAATACAAATTCATATTCGTCACCGGTGAATGTATCACGTGATAAATATAATGGAGTTTCCTGAAAAGATTCCTAAACATAAAAACTGGTAGATATAACTATAAAGTATTAACCTAAAAACAATAAAAAGTTTTACTTTAAATCTGACAGGAAGTCAAGGCTTCATGCAAACAGTTGAAGAATACGAACCTAGAGTCAACAAATGGAAATATGTTTCTCCTCTCCTAAAACCTCGTTACTTTCACTCTTCTTGTGTTATTGATGGGAGGATTTATGTTGTGGGTGGATTGAGGTAAGTATTAATATTAAGACGTCACTATAGTCCACTGTTTCCCGTTTTATGTGAAAATGTAAATGTTGAGTAACTGGGACAAGTGGGATATACGATGTTATACTTGATTAACAACATTCATAAAATGTTTGTTAAGATTAAACTTAAAACACTTTGCTTTATACAAGGTTGTGTGAGTGGTTTGGTTTAGTGGTGAAGGGGTCTGCGGGTATACGTTGGTTTGTTTTTGTTAAATTATAAATTTTACTTCTTGAGAAAAATGTTGTAGAAAAACTTACCTTTGTTTGATGTGTGTCTGATTCATGAAACTGTATCATGTTTGTTTTATAGGAACTTGTGGGAAGGACTTGAATCAGTTGAAGTTTACGATCCAACCTCAGATGTCTGGACATATGCTTTTGATCTTGACATACCAGTTTGTGATGCGACTGTTGTTGCTGTTTAATATTTTTCCATATTTGCGTGTAGTTGATATTTAACTGTGATTGCGCACGGACAAAGATGCTCAAATAAAATGTTTGTCTAAATATCGTTTTATGCAACTTAATCAATTGTTTTCTATTTTTGCAAGGCCTTGTGAGTTTTTTTTTTTGATCCATATATATGTGTATATATATTCTCCGCGAGGAAATCACTTTCACATGGGCGCCTGACTCGATAACCCTTATGGTTTTATCGGTGTTCAAACTATTTTTTGTTTCATGTACTTTGTAACGTGAAAATAAAACCGACACTTGCTAGAAAATTATGCCGATAGACATCGCGCACTCCAAAAACCGTGATAACCCGTGCGGTTAATGATAAGCATGCAGTGCAGGTGTGTTCGCCCCTTTCTTATCGTTTACTTCTTTTTTCTTTCTTTTGTATCGTTTTTGTTTATGTGCATCAAATGTGTCCACTTTGTTAAACTTACATTCTCACCTCCTGATGAAGGCTGTTGCATAACAACCGAAACGTTGAGAAAGGTAAATAAAATAAAGTTTGCCAGAAGGGCAGTATTCAGCAATAAAATATGCCTGGCAACATCAGTAACAATTTATGTGAAAATAAAAATTATATGATTTTGTACTTGCCTAATAGCTGTAGATGAATCTGGGCATCGGTTGAACATTGTTTATTTGTCGACAACAAATCACTTTAGTTGGTGTATATAGTGAAGCAACAAACCTCTGATTTACATCAGCAGATTTTATTTTGAAAAATCGATTTCGCTTATGTAGGTTACCATAATCATCGTCAGTTTCTCAAAGCTTAAGACTGTGAACTTCATCGACTAAACATGAAAATAATGGAGAATTATTTCCATTTTTAGTCGCATTTATTGCTTCTGGTACACTCGTTTGTGCTTCAGGATATTACGATCGCTTGTTAGCGTGCGTTTTTGCCTAGGCAAATGCCAGATTATTCTACACTATGCATGTGTGCCTTGAGCTGAAAAATGTTTCGAACACCTGACAGAGAGAACGTGTACTTGTGATACCATAAACATCGCCAGTTTCTGCAAAATATTACATAATAGTAATTGTTACGCCGCATACGTTGGCAGCGATACCAACTACAGTTTTTTATCCAGTCAAAGTACGTGTGTCACGCAAAATATCGAGGTTTTCTGCAACAAAAACTTCATCATGACACTATGTACAGCGCCACACAAACTAACCAAACAAAAACTTACCGGACTGTGACCGTAGGCAAGCCTGTTGTCATCATACAATTTAATGGGCGCTAATTTTCGATACTCAACTGCCTCCTAAACACATGAAATATAAGACAGCTATCAGGCAAGTCCGACTTCAGACTATCCATGTGTGCTTACAAAGTTTCAAGAACCGCTGACCTAGAGGATATGTAGTTGTGATTCCATGGTAAACAACCAATACCCGTGGTTTGGAACGGAAGAAGACCGAGCTGTATAGTGAAGTTTGTAACGTATGATTGTATTGCCAGCAACGCCAAAGACAGGAGAAAAAACTCGTTGCGGTGAAAATAAACGTGGACTCCGTCTCATATTCCAGGCCAATGCCGACAATTTGTACCAATATAGCAAAATTCTTATGTCAAAAAGGACAAGACAACGTTCTCCCATTTATCCATACGTGTTTTTCATATTCTTGTCTGGGAATCCTTAAAGCGGTTAAGGTTATGTTACATTATGTAAAACTCCTGGTTTAAAGTTATTTATCTTCTCACATCAAACACAGTTATCATAAATAAACACAAAAACAATATTCAAAATTAGCCAACAAATATGTTTTCGACAAAACCAAATCACGCCTAAATATTCCGAAATCAAACATAGCAACAGACAGTGAGGCCAGTGTTTTACCGACCGCCCGATTTGGTTTCAACAACATACAGGTTAGCTGCTATGCAAAAGTAGAACAAAGAAGCACAAGTGAAAATGTGTAAATTTTATTTGAGAACTTGTCATCTTGTGAGGGTTCGATTCAATATCTCCCAAACCATTGTCCTGCGCAGTAGAGGCATATTGGACTGAGTAAAGTTCAGTGGAGAATCACGACTGATGAATTCGGCGGAAGTGCAGGTGAATACCCCGCAGTCGGAACCGTTCATCTGCTGAAGTATTTCCTGCGCGAAATTGAATCATACAAAAAAATATACCTGCTTTTGTGAATGGAAATATTTTTGTACACGATCATAGCCATGGGTAGATGTTAAATTTTTAATCAATCCTGTTTGTTTATTCGAAGAAATGGAGCAAAAATACATGGTTAAAATGCAGCAAGCTAAATATGTTCAAAACATACCAGACACCCGCCAAAATCTTGCCAAAGCGAACCTGTGGCGAACTGCTGATGGTTTTCCAATCCGTCACCACGTAACTGTTTTTCTTCTTGTCCAAATGTTCGCTCGCTAAATAATCTCTTAGTGTTGAAAGACATTCAGTGTTTGAACCTCCCATCGAGTCGTAATAACGAAGTTCCTTACACCGGAAATCTGCCACCTTTAAATTATGAGCTACTGTGTGAGTTGGAATGCAGACAAGGCAAAGGTTTACCAGTTTGTAACAAACATAATATACTAAATATAATACACTACGTTCACAGGCTTCACAGCCAAGGCATTGCAGCCAAGCTGGATCATCCACAAGTCGGAGCGAGATCTGAAAAATCAAGGTTTGAACTCACGACCCTGGGCTAAGCAGGCCCAAAGCTCTACCAACAGAGCTACAGGAGCTGAGTGGTTTCACGGGGGTATATTGTGGCCAAGATACACTGGTGTGTAACATACGTCACAGAAATCAGTGTTTATATTTCGTAATGTTTCGTGTGCAGCAATGCACAAGTATTGCAAACTCCCATACTTTATTGACCAATCGGCTCTCAGAGAGCTTTAAAAAGACCAGTTTAGACCGGTAAATTCATTCTATTTGATTCCATTCGATTCTACTTGTTCTATCGTATTACTGTTACACTGCTATTATTGCTGAGACACTACACGCTATTCGCCGGATTTGGATTTGTTCCCATAGCCTGATAATAAACTGTTTATTCGGATACAACTGTTTGAAGGTGAGGTTCAAACCTAACAGTAGGTTCAAACCTTACAGGTGCGCAAGCGCAAAACTTGCCAGGCGACCTTTACATACTTAGGGGATCTCCTGCCTTGCAATGCGAATGCATGGTAATACTTCTGCATTGTATAATGCACTACCATATATGTGGCTCTAAAAAATCTCATTGCATAAATAAAGTTGTAACCAAATATCAGTTTGTCAAGCTCTATTAAGTTGAAAGCCACCGATTATTTGCAAGTTATCTACGAACTGGGACGTCAGGCAGGCCAGTTCTAAGTAACTGTGGAGTTAACTACGCTATTTTAAATCGATGATGGCATAAGTTTTTGTCTAAACGTCTTGTAAATCAATGAAACATGTTAATGTGTAAAACCGTTGTTAGTGTTCTTAGTTAGAAGGGTTTTGGTGAATACTGATCCGCGTATAACAGCACAGACAGTGGATTTATACAGTGGACATATAACAACACATTGAGTTCAGCCGCACTAAATTACAACACATAACTTACTGCCAACGTCCAATGTACGCCTAAATCAATAGGAAACAGAACAAGGGACTTCGAAAAGATGTCAACGTTTTTCGTCCATCTTCTCACAGACTTGTAACCTTGCTTGGTCAACTTGGGGCAGAAAAACGTGTTCATCGCTTCTTTGATTCTTCCACTATTAACTCCATGTAGAAATTGATGACCTTCAAGGAATGTAAGGTCAGTGATTTACAATCTAGACAACCACAGATGAAATTTTATGGGCATAACTTGTGAAGTATATTTGGATTGAAACTGCTTGTCAAACCATACAATATTACTACATTAAGCAGAGTTAAGTACATTGGCCTATTACCCACCATGTTGGTACTGGTTGGGTTTCAAGCCATACTACAGGCCACTGTGTAATAAATTCACCCTCTATAAAGCCACAAGTTCATTTAATCTGCAAAAGACAACTTTGGGAAGTTCACTGCTGATGCTGCTAGGCATATTTATTACCACAAGACGGTTCATCTAGCAAAATAATTGTAAGTGTCGACGTTTTGGTTGCTATGCAGCAGCCTTCTTCAGGATGCAACAAAATGTGACTTTCTAAACCTCTATTAAGGTTATTCCCCATGAGGGAAACTTTCACCCACCTCGTCATTCAACCAGTTGAGACCACTTAACGTCGCCATGTGTTCCCTCGTAATGCTGATGTTAAAAGCTTCAACCAACACTTGTTGGGGAGGGAAAAGGGACAAAAGCATCATCAACATTACACTCAACTTCCTACAACAAAAGTATGTTAAAAAAGTTGCCAGATATTTTGCATTGATGAAGAGATTTGGTGCTGAGATGGCAAAATAACGACAATCAATCTGCTTTTATTTGAACGATGGCCGTAGTTTTTATGAAGCCACTGAAAGCTGAGTCCATAATTACGATATGATGACTTCTAGTTGCTTGTGTTTCGACTACGACGAAAGAATAAATGAATGCACAAAATCGACGCACCATCTCCGGTCAGGTTTATGGTCCTGAAAAACTTGTCATCTGATTTCCATGAACTGCTTCGATTTAAAATTCCCAGGTCTCATAACAAGGTGTTTGTTTGGCCTCGTATACATCTCGCCCACCCACATGTATTGCTGGTATCGCTGAAAAAGTTCTCTGTACACAACAGCAGCAAAAGAACATTGCACGTGCTCCTATGTCCTGTCGGCTGTTGCAATGCAAAACCTCACATTCCTGGTATGATAAGGAAGACAACCCAGTGAAGTTCGATAACAAACATGAGGCGATGATAGGGAAACGATCTTGGGCGATAAGATGAGCTCACATCGTTATGTTTAGCGAGCTCAATTTCGACGCAAAACCGCGCTAACGCAACTTTTGGTATGACGAGCCGCGTTCTCGATTTTCTCGTTAAGTTCCTCGCTAACTAACGAGGATCTCTGACCACTCGCTAAACTCCATTTTCGTCAAAAAATGGCAGGCAACATATTTTTTCAACTGAATTGTTCTGCTTTGGCACTTATTGTGAAGAATAACATTTTATTTTATAACATAAAAGCCAGTCATCTCAAAGAGTGCAAAAGCAGAACAATTCAGTTGTTGACACAAGACTGATACGGTACTTTTCATAATTTGATATTTTTTTGAATATTTGTAGTCACAACAAGCTAACCATAAAAAAGTACTGATGGGATGTGTTAGATTTAAGGGTAGTAGTTGAATTTTGCTTGCCTACGTTTGCAATATTCGTATTTTTTGATCTTTTTTCGTGAAGATTTGCAAAAGGTATAAAAAAGGTAGTTAACAGTGAAACAATATATCATAATATCGCTTAACATGCAGCAACACTAATCCTTCGCAAACAATTGACGGGAGTTTGGTTGTAAATAATTGAGCTTGGTTTCATAAAATTATTGGCAGACTGGTGACAAGAAACATAATTATTCTTCCGTGAAGTTGCACCTAGTTTGGTGCCTTACGGATGACGGTGTATATTTACCACAAAGTGGAAGTCTTTGCTTGGCCATCTGTATGCAGCTTACACAATAATTACTTCCACCTAGCTGTGGTTAGAGCAATCAAAACTGGAACATCAGGTTGTTTTTTGCCTGATAGCTTTATCGATTCTCTGCCTGTCGTATGTTAAATCCAAGCAAGGAAGAACGAGTTCACAAAGTACGTTTACCACAGTTTATTTACAAACTAACATCAACGTTAACAAACGATTGCTTTAATTGATCTTGAACATAAATGGAAACGACTGGTGATCAATGATAAATGAACAAAAATATGGCGGGAAAAGATATTAGTTCTAGATCAGATGAAACATATTTATTTCCAACTAACTTGTTGTTAGCAATCCGTAATGGAAAAAAAGAGAGTTAAAAATATGCTGAAGGAATGCACGGAAGTGACGTAAACGGTGTGAGTAATAAGGCCCCTGAGCAGAACAATGGGAAAATATTTATCAGGGTTGAATACCGAAACCCATAGAACCTCAACGAGAGGCTGAAAAATAGCGATGAGAAATTTAGTTTTGATAAATTCTGTTCCACGTTTGTCCGACATCACTCGTAAGTAAGACGAACCGAGTACACGGGAACTACGCAATATCCTCAAACAAATATGTTTACATTACATATTATTTACATTTTGTTCAAGACGAATTACGGCACACGGACGCTTGTCCCAATAAACCAATCAGCTGTGTCCACGTGTTTCAATTACGATCGGACACTTTCCTCATGTTGTCATTGAGCAGGGCTGACGTAGGCAGATTATTTTTGTCGAACGAAGATGGGATGAACCAAAAAACAAACCACAGGTTAGGTGGCAGAAATATAAACACTTGGTGGTGTGTTTGGTAACACTTTGGTTCACTTGATATGTTTGTTAAAGATTTCCTACTGTTATAGTAAACACATTAAATGTATCAAAGGCTTAACTTGTAAGATTATATAATAACCTATGGTTGTATTTAGAAGTTTGGCGACTAAACGTTTTGTGGTTGAAGCTATGAACGAACACAATCCACAGACATTGTTTCTTACGTTGGATTCCATCGTATTTTATATTTAAGGGATAAGAGTCACTGATGCAATATACAAAAAACACATAATATCATACAATAACAAACCCATGTTGACTTCCTGTCCCCTGGTATTGCAAGTGGGAATTTCGTATGGATTTTCTTGTATTTCATTTAAATTATTTGCACTGTGTTGCCCTCCACGGTTGTCAGGTTGTTCCTGATCTCTTCTTCGTTTCCTCTTCAGGTAGAACCCGGGCATTGCCATAACACATAGCAGGATTGAAACCAATGAAATGGAAATGACAATTGCGACGTTCGTCCAATATGTTGACACATCTGCAACAGGAACACGTGTCAACAATTGGTTAGAATTTGAGAAGATAAAGATCCTGATTTTTTACGTTACCTAATGTTGCGGTTGATGGCGTTTGTTTTGATTCGGTTTTGCTGGTAGATGTTGTGGTTGTTTCTGTCACTGGTGAAAATAATTTAAAGTCTTCCTGAGTGAGGAACGGGCCATTGTCAAAACACATGAGAGGTTAAAAACGATAAATTTGAAACAATAATTGCAAGGTTCGTCCAATACATTACAGTGGGGTTTAGGAAAGTAATTGTTTCAAACGGATAAACGTGTAGGCAACCTTACATATTGGTGTGGTTTTAGTTTTGCTTGTAAATGCCGTTGTTGACCAGGACAAAAGGTAAAACAAATAAGTTACGTATTTGCCACTCATTTTAATCATAAACTTATTACCTTTGATTCTTCTTTGACAAATATATCTGTTTGGCCAATTATCACACGGGACGTCATTCCATTTAAATGTGGGATCATAAGGATAGTTAAATCCCATGTCCACACAGCTCTCATCCACTCCATCCCACTCAAAAGTCGGTTCTCCTCCCCTCCACTGTGCTACGTTAACAATTGATCCATCGGTCCATTGAAAATTTCGTGTGTTTAAAATTCTTTTTGCTCCAATGAAAAGCTCATTAGGTGTGTCTGAACAAAAAACATTCTAATAACGTGCTCTTAAGAAACACCACCGTTTTCTTACTTGCTACACGAGAAGTGTCAATGTTCCTGAAGAGAAAGTTGAGTATTTCGGTTGTTTTAATTCAATTCAATTCAATTCATTTTATTTCTCGCAAACGTCAGCGAATACGCACAACAACTTGCAGCAATCATTTCGACTGGTGACGTGACGAAGGACCGGTGGAACCATTTTAACATTTGCAACGTGAGCATTTCTTGCCTCACATCCACGTTCAGCTTGTCTGTATGACGTAACATTGTCGTACACAATAAGATATTCGTATTGTTGAAATATATTCCAGGTAGACCCTTCTTGAAGGAAAGCAAACACCAGAACACAATACCACCAATGCATTCCTGCTATGATTGACATCAACTAATTTGCAGAGCAGTAATTCTAAAACTTTTCGTCAACTTAGTCCTGTAAGGATATATTTATGCGCCTGTTCCCCAAACGCCGAACGTTTTTATCCCCACAAAAACTAGCGGTGGAAGTGAATAAGAGAAGAGAAAACCATGAGGCATCTTCCGGGTTCACAAAGTCCACAAGAAGTAAATAAAACAATGAAAACCAAACGTAGGCCATATGGGTTGTGAAAGTAGAGGCCACCGTTGTTTGGTCTTGGAGTGGTCCAAGCACTATTATTATCGCATTTTCATAATTAGTTTTAATGTGTAAAACGTTTGCGCGGAACACAGTTGTTCTACTGAACATTATGTGACGCGAAACGGGCTTTGGTGTTCTGCGCGTTTTCACAACTAACTAAAATTTATGTAGTTTCGTCATGAGTTCTGTAAATCATATCAACATAAATTAAGAGCGCTTGCAAACTTTCAAACATTTACTCCTGAATCATGGCCATTTGTTGACCTAAGCAGGGACCATAAGGTTAGTTATTAGGCTATCTTACCTATTGATGCGGTTACAGTTTTGATTGTAGATGTCGTTGATGGCTCTGATAAAAAAATAAAAACATTTACGTTTGACATGCATAAATAATTTTGTTTAGAATTTTGTGTGTTATTTAATGTTTAATGGTTGAAACAAATTTTAAATTAATTTACCTAAAAAAATCAAATATTACTTGCTGATCACTCAAGCATGGTATGAGGGTATTCCCCTCCGGCAGGACTTTAGTTTCGTCAGAGACTTAGGGCCGTATTAGGAGACCTGACTTGAGTTTGAGTTTGACCCGAGTGACACCTTTTCGCTCCTAAGTAAACCTTTTGTTACGTGACTTCCAATTTGAAAACTTTCCCGCGCGTTTACTGCTTCCCGGTTGGAAAGCATTGTGACGTAGCTGATGTAGCAACAAAGCGCAAATTATTTTCAAGTGGGTCAAATTGTGAAGGAATCAATTGATAAATTTTTTGGGAAATTTCCGGAGTATCAGCTGGGGGTGGACCTCCCCCTGTTTTCCTGCGCTCTCTTTTTTCATGTGCAATGTCTTTTTTGGATCTAAAAGTGAAAGATATGAAAACCTCAAGATATTTCCTTGCATCAATGGAGTAGCCTACATACCTGGCTTTTAAGTTGGCCCAACACTTTTTAAGTTGATTCCAACCAAACTTTTGGACATTTGGGTTACTATTAAACTCTGTGGCCAAATTTTTCCAAGCCTTCCTTTTTTTGTTTAAAGAAGTGCAGTCGTTGTGTATATTTTCAAGTATTTTTTTGCTATCCATGTTTGTACTGTGGCAAAATACGAGAAGTTATTTACTTATGCGTGTACATTTACATCAATTTAGCAAAATAAAACAGTAAACAAAACCTTTGACCTTGTTGCGCAGACAACTGCCGACGCCAACGCTATGTGGCGCATTTGAGTTATCGATGACGTAATATTGTCACTATGCTAGAGGGATATTAATATCTTTGTACTGAGTGCTACTTTTACCCAAAAACCTGGGACAAAACAAATTATTTGTAATTAATGAAGAAGTGAGACAGACAACACTGTGTTTTATTCACACTTTCAGAGTTGAAGTCATTTTGTTGTCGAGTCATCCTTAAAATGATTTCAACCGACAACTGTTTGAAGCTAAGAGCTTATGCTACTCGATACAATCTTACTGATGTGGAAAAGAAAACAAACCAAATGATTATTGATAACATTGCAACAGTTGTACAACATGATGATTTCATGCAACTTGATGTAGGTGATATGTCTGCAATCATCAAGCAGAGAAACAAAGGGGTAATTATGATTCATTTTCTTGTTTTTTTTCCTGCATACACGTATATAGTTTATTTGTTTATCTACGCAAGTTGTCGGGCTTAAAAGTTGGGTAAGCACATCATCATTTCCCCATCCACAGCTGTCGGTTCTAAATGTTGTTTGTTCTTGTTTAGTCTTGCAGCGGTAGAAATGTATTCCAGTGATAATTGTTGTTATAATTCCACATGTATTTTACACAACATAGGCTGTAACGTTGCAATAAATAGTGTACATAAGCATCATGAGTTCTATTTGAATAATAACTGATGATGCTTTATAAAGTGAAACATGTTTTCCAAAAATAGAAGCATTAACACAAAGTTGTTATAGTAATATTTGAAATTGACATTGAAGTTTCACTAGTGCCACGCCAAAGAAGTGTCGCTCGACATGTTTCAATTTTGTGAGGTTAAAACATTTTTTACTGTTAGATGGAAGAAGCTGTTTTTACTGGAATGGTTCGATGGGTCAATTTCAATCCTTCCCACCGAGAGGATTTGTTTGTGAATCTTTTCTCACAACTTGATCTTTCATCTATTTCCACTCAGTTTGTTGCAACCACAGTTAAAAATGAAGTAAATTGGTTTAAATTGATTCCCTAGCAATGAACTGAAATATGTTATTATTTTTCAGCCTCTTGTGAGAAGTAATTTTGAATGTTGTCATGCAGTCATGGATGCTTTATCAACGAACTTTAAAAAAACAGGAACAAGTAGAAAAGCAACTCCTGTTAAAAAAGGTGCAAGATTTGTTTATTTAGGCGCAAAATATTTGGAGTTTATAACTTTGAAAATGAAAGCCAAAGCTAAAATGCTGTTATTCATTAGTAAATGTTTCGAACACTAACTGCGTTCATCATATTTACACCAAAATTTGTTTATTTTATGTCACATTCACAGCAATATGTTACATCCACCATATTTACACCACCCTTGTAGCATTTGTACTTTCATAACTTTAAGCCCCATTTCATTTCCCACCTAACATTTACAAATGGCAACTAATATTGGAAATATGTGCTCTGAAAACTGATTTCACTGCAAAACCACATTCACAAAATGTGTTATTTTTTTAAATTAAATCTTAAACTGTAGTCAATTTAACACAAATACCATCCACATTCAATGTTGGTATTTACAAAGTAACAACTTTGCCGGAATCAAAAAACTTTTGATACCATAAGAATATATTTTTCACAAGCGAAAACAATAGCAAGCAAATATTTTTGTCAGGATTTCTTCTCATTGGTGGCAATAATTGTAAACGAGATTGTGTGAAATGGAATGTTACCACAAAACAACATGAACATTACCCAGTATGTACATTGCTTGCTGTCATATGGTTTTGCTCATTTAACTTATTTTCCTATCAAGTATTTTGCTTGATGCTCTTTGTATATACAAGTAATACAAAATTTGATGTAAAGTTAGCAAAACAGCAAATGACAAGTAACAGCCATTATTTAGTGCAAAACTTGTCACAAATTTCTAACAATTTAATGGAAATATCACAAGCTAAATGAACACAACTTGGACCATTGCTGTTCTAATATCTTTACCGTATAAGCCACTGATTTGTTTTTTGGTTAAATTTTGTCACAGGAAAATAATTCATGCAAATATACCCTATGCAAGCGTTAACATGTAAACATCTCAGTCTTAACAAAATATGTTCCAGCAAAAGCCTTGAGTTTTTCATCTTTTCTGGGTATTTTAATTGTTTTAGGATATATATTTCTGTTATTTAGTGAAATATGTGAATCACTTTGTCTTAATGTGTTATTAATCATCATTCAAATTTGTTTAGAAAATGATCACAGACAGAGTGAACTCAACTTCAGCCAAATTTGGTGAAAATGTTTATGTAATGGGTGGAGATGGTCCAACACAAAGTTGTGAGATGTTGAATTTGGAGGAAAGTAAAAACTGGGTAAAAATTGCTGATTTGTTGGAAGGTCGAAGTTCTGCTGCATCTGCTGCTGTTGGAGGTTGGTCTTGTTATTCCAGAAATTGTTTATCATTAAACCAGGGGATTACGTTTTGTGAACTCACACACAACAATTCATAGCCAACACACAAAAGTGTTTTGTAAAAATTGATTTTCGTTCACCAATAGTGTGCGTTTGTGTGGTGTATGACTATCTTATTGACTAGCACCCAAATCACTCTTATTATGTTATGGATTCAGCCCTGACTAGATAAAAACAATTGACCTTTTTTAATATATTACTAACACTAATTCGCAAATGGTTTAAACAGCAAAATTTTCAACATTCTTTTCAAAAACATGCAACAAATAATTAAGAATACCTCTGTTATCAACAATTATCACTTTTATGGAAAACCTTGTTTCCACAAAATACAAACAAATTTAGATGACTTGTATCTCACGGGGGGTCTTGGAAACCAAGGAGCATTTTCATCAACTTTGTGTTATTCTGTACAAGAAGACAGATGGAGAAGTGGTTTCGACATGTTACAACCAAGATATGAACATGGAATGGCTTTAATTGACAGTAAGAATGTATCTGGATTCATTTTTGTGAAGATTATTCTCATTACTGGATTAAGATCCAAACAATTGACATGCATCTAAAACAACGACATAAATACCCAGAAACCACAAATTTAAGTAATCAGTAAATTTAAACTTGTCCTCATGTGTTGTGTTTACGGCGTACGTTCGTGCTGCAGGTGGTGTAGCGTTGCGTTGCGTGTCACGTCATTCGGCTTATCTTTGCGCCTCTGAAGTCTGAACGCCTTCCATTGCAGTGTAGTGCATAGGGAAGGCAGCAGTACAGGGTTTCTTGCTTTTTAACTTTAGCATGTTTTATTATATTTTATTTTAATTTATTTTATTCTTGGATTTATTTACCGTATAGCTTTCTGTGTTTTATTTGCAAATTCGAATTTGCAGAAACTGAGGATGCCAGTTCAGGCGAAATCGATTTTTTACTAATAAATCAGCTGACTCAATTCGAAACTTCTGCTAGTTTCATTGAATTCTTAAATTTAAACTTTTTATAAATTGTACAGCTTTAAGCAAGTCCAAAATCATATAATTTTTATTTCCACTTAAATTGTTACTGATGTTGCCAGGCATATTTTATTGCTGAATACTGCCCTTCTGGCAAACTTTATTTTATTTACCTTTCTCAACGTTTCGGCTGTTATGCAACAGCCTTCATCAGGAGGTAAGAATGTAAGTTTAACAAAGTGGACACATTTGAGGCACATAAACAAAAACGATACAAAAGAAAGAAAGAAGTGAAAAAACGATAAGAAAGGGCGAACACACCTGCACTGTATGCTTATCATTAACCGCACGGGTTATCAAGGTTTTTGGAGTGCGGGATGTCCATCGGCATAATTTTCTAGCAGGTGTCAATGCACCGGTGGAAATAGAGTTTGTTTGTTGTCATTGAGTGATGACGCATGCGTATTAATGTTCACTGACTCCAAAAACATCCTCTTGTACCTATCGGACTCGCGTTCCAAAATGATCGTTCTTGTGAATTCCACCGCATGCCCTGTTTCAGCCGCTTGTTTAGAAAGAGCTATTTCCCCTCCTGGTTGTTTACGTCCCTTTGGTGTTCTTTCAACCTTGTTCTCAGCGCACTGCCAGTTTCCCCAATGTATATGCCGCTGCAACCACCATAGGGAATGCTATAAACCACACCCCTCGTGTCGAGCTTATCGTGCATGCGGTCTTTTGGGTGCGATATTAAGGAACGCAGGGTAGCGGCCGGACGTTCAAAAACCTGTTGTGAATTCCACCGCATGTTTAGAAAGAGCTGTTTTATCTTCATGGTTTTTCACGTCCCTTTGGTGCTCTTTTGACCTTTTTTGTTTATGATCCTCAAATGTGTCCACTTTGTTAAACTTACATTCTTACCTCCTGATGAAGGCTGTTGCATAACAGCCGAAACGTTGAGAAACGTAAATAAAATAAAGTTTGACAGAAGGGCAGTATTCAGTAATTAAACTTTTTACCCCAACAATATTCACTCTTGGACATAAAAATGTTGTGAAACGCCAACTTTAAACTTAACAGAAATGCAGGAAATATTCCATCTTTATTTTATAGTTCTTTGTTGCATGAATATCAACCATAATATTGATTACTTTCAATTAAAACCTCGATTTAAAGCTGATTGCTTATTTGTACGTTAAGAAACGCAGAGCTTACCTCATGGCTTGTTACGTAACATTACAACATAATCGTAATATGACGTCACAATAAATATTAACACACGCGATTTGTAAATTTTTTCAGATGTTTTGTTTTCTGTGGGCGGACATGATGGCGGGCAATTCTTACAATCATGTGAATTCCGTGATATTCGTGTTGGAACCTCCACAAGAATGGCTTCTCTCAATGAAGCAAGAAGACATTTAGCATGTGAAGAAATTGAAGGGAAGATCTATGCAATTGGTTAGTGATGAAAAGTTAAGCAATAAAATTAACAGTAAGTTTTGTTGTTATGTAAAATTTATAAAATACAAATTCATATTCGTCATCGGTGAATGTATCATGTGATGAATATAATGGAGTATCCTGAAAAGAATCCTAAACATAAAAACTGGTAGATATAACTATAAAGTATTAACCTAAAAACAATAAAAAGTTTTACTTTAAATCTGACAGGAGGTGTTGGTCGTGACTTCCTGCAAACAGTTGAAGAATACGAACCTAGAGTCAACAAATGGAAATATGTTTCTCCTCTCCTAAATCCTCGTTCCTTTCACTCTGCTTGTGTTATTGATGGGAGGATTTATGTTGTGGGTGGAAGGAGGTAAGAATTACTATTATGACGTCACTATAGTCCACTGTTTCCCGTTTTATGTGAAAATGTAAATGTTGAGTAACTGGGACAAGTGGGATATACGTTGTTATACTTGATTAACAACTTGCATAAAGCGTTTGTTAAAATTAAACTTAAAACACTTTGCTTTATACAAGGTTGTATTTGTGGTTTGGTTTAGTGTTGAAGGGGTCTGCGGGTGTACGTTGGTTTGTTTTTGTTAACTTATAAAATTATTTCTTGATAAAAAGGTTGTGGAAAAACTTGCCTGTGTTTGTTGTGTGCCTGATTCATGAAACTGTATCATGTTTGTTTTATAGAATGACATCAGTTGAAGTTTACGATCCAACCTCAGATGTCTGGACACATGCTTTTGATCTTAACAAACCAGTTGATTATGCGACTGTTGTTGCTGTTTGATATGTTTCCATATATAGTAGTTGATATTTAACTGAGATTGCGCACGAAAAAAGATGCTCAATTAAAAGTTTTGTCAAAAATATCGTTTTATGCAACTTAAAAATTTGTTTTCTATTTTTGCAACGCGTTGTAAATTATTTTTAAACCATGTATATGTGTATGAAAGCCGGTGTATTTTGTGATAATATCAGTTCTCCGCAAAATAGCACTTATTCCTTTTGTCGATTTTTAATGTGATTTTGCTACGAAAATATAAATACCAATACTACAATAGGTCAGGTTGTGCATTATGTTCAATACATGTGTGCCTTTTGCGAATCTTGTTTTCACATGTGAATTATCAAGTGTTACTCCTCGCTATATAACGTCCAAAGCAGTCGGTTGCAATCGATCACCTCCCAGTGCAACTAGCTGTGATCCTGTTCCAGACTGTGATTCTCCGTGAGGAAATCATCTTCACATGGGCGCCTGACTCAAAAACCTTTTTTCGGTGTCCAAACTATTTCGTGTTTCATGTTCAAGTACTTCGTAAAGTGAAAATAAAAATTATTTGATTTTGGGCTTGCTTAAAAGCTGTAGAGGAATCTGGGCATCGGTTGGACATTGTTTATTTGCCTGCAACAGCAAATTAGTTTAGTTAGTGTATGTAGCGAAGCAATCAGCCTCTGATTTTCGTCAGCAGATTTTATTTTGAAAAATCGATTTCGTTTATATAGGTTACCAAAAGCATCGCCAGTTTCTGCAAAATATTACATAATAGTAATTGTTACGTCGCACACGTTGGCAGCGCTTACCACAACTACCAGTGCTAGTAAACAGTTTTTTATCCAGTCAAAATACGCGCGTCACTCAAAATAACGAGGTTTTCTGTAACAAAAATTTCAGCATGACACTATGTACAGCGCCACAAAAACTTACCGGACTGTGACGTAGGCAAGCCTTAATTGTCATCATACAATTTAATGGGCGCTAATTTTCGATAGTCAACTGCCTCCTAAACACATGAAATATAAGACAGCTATCAGGCAAGTCCGACTTTAGACTATCCATGTGTGCTTACAAAGTTTCAAGAACCGCTGACCTAGAGGATATGTAGTTGTGATTCCATGGTAAACAACCAATACCCGTGGTGTAGGAACGGAAGAAGACCGAGCTGTATAGTGAAGTTTGTAACGTATGATTGTATTGCCAGCAACGCCAAAGACAGGAGAAAAAACTCGTTGCGGTGAAAATAAACGTTGACTCCGTCTCACATTCCATGCTGAAGCCGACAATTTGTACCAATATAGCAAAATTCTTGTCAAAAAAGACAAGACAATGTTCTCCCATTTATCCATACGTGTTTTTAACATTCTTGTCTGGGAATCCTTAAAACGGTTAAGGTTATGTTGCGTTATGTAAAACCCCTGGTTTAAAGTTATTTATCTTCTCACATCAAACACAGTTATCATAAATAAACACAAAAACAATATTCAAAATTAGCCAACAAAAATGTTTTCGCCAAAACCAAATCACGCTTACATATTCCGAAATACATATTCGTGTTGCTACAACATAGCAACAGACAGTGAGGCCAGTGTTTAACCGACCGCCTGATTTGGTTTCAACAACATACAGGTTAGTTGCTATGCAAAAGTAGAACAAAGAAGCACATGTGAAAATGTGTAAATTTTCTTTGAGAACTTGTCATCTTGTGAGGGTTCGATTCAATATCTCCCAAACCATTGTCCTGCGCAGTAGAGGCATATTGGACTGAGTAAAGTTCAGTGGAGAATTACGGCTGATGAATTCGGCGAAGTGCAGGTGAATACCCCGCAGTCGGAACCGGGGTATTTCCTGCGCGAAATTGAATCATATAAAATATACCTGCTTTTGGAATGGAAATTTATTTGTACACGATAATAGCCATGGGTTGATGTTAAAATTTTGATCAATTCTGTTTGTTTATTCGAAGAAATGGAGCAAAAATACATGGTTAAAATGCAACAAGCTAAATATGTTCAAAACATAATAGACACCCTCTATAATCTTACAAAAGCGAACCTGTGGCGAACTGCTGATGGTTTTCCAATCCGTAACCACGTAACTGTTTTTCTTCTTGTCCAAATGTTCGCTCTCTAAATAATCTCTTAGTGTTGAAAGACATTCAGTGTTTGAATCTCCCATCGAGTCGTAATAACGAAGTTCCTTACACCGGAAATCTGCCACCTTTAAATTATGAGTTACTGTGTGAGTTGGAATGCAGACAAGCCAAGGGTTTACCAGTTTGTAACAAATATAATATACTAAATATAATACACTAGGTTCACAGGCTTCACAATCAAGGCATTGCAGCCAAGCTGGATCATCCACAAGTCGGAGCGAGATCTGAAAAATCAAGGTTTGAACTCACTACCCTGGGCTAAGCAGGCCGAAAGCTCTACCAACAGAGATACAGAAGCTCAGTGGTTTGACGGGGGTATATTGTGGCCAAGGTATACTGGTGCGCAAGCGCAAAACTTGCCAGGTGACCTTCACATACTTATAGGGTATCTCCTGCCTTCCTATGCGAAAGCATGGTAATACTTCTGCGTTGTATAATGCACTACCATCTATGTTGCTCTAAAAAATCTCATTGCATAAATAAAGTTGTAACCAAATATCAGTTTGTCAAGCTCTTTTAAGTTGAAAGCCACCGATTAGTTGCAAGTTATCTATGATCTGGGACGTCAGGCAGGCCAGCTCTATGTAACTGTGGAGTTAACTACGCCATTTTAAATCGATGATGGAATAAGTTTTTGTCTAAACGTCTTGTAAATCAATGAAACATGTTAATGTTTTCAACACAATGGGCCAGTCTGTTTATTCTCGGGATTATGAGTAAATCCGTTGTTAGTGTTCTTAGTTAGAAGGGTTTTGGTGATTTCTGTTCCGCGTATAACAGCACAGACAGTGGATTTATACAGTGGACATATAACAACACATTGAGTTACGCCGCACTAAATTACAACACATAACTTACTGCCAACGTCCAATGCACAACTCGCCGAGAAAGCAGACAATATTATGGACCTGCTTGACCCACAGCCTACATTGGCAGAGGTAGAGAAACTACATCAAGATGTTGCGCTGTTAAAAAGAAACACAGCGTGTACAAGCAACGTTTTCCACTTTGTGTTGGTACCACAGACGCTTTGGGAACGATGCAAGAAAATGCGTTCCTCCCTGCAGCCGCAAGGGAAACGCCGAGATCAGCCACTAATGGCGGCTTGTGCCTCTGCTCGTTATCGCCGCCTCCTGCATGTAACTGACAAAATAACTGGTCAGAGATATTTGGTTGATTCTGGTGCCGCAGTAAGTGTGGTTACTGCAAACACAATGGATCGCAATGGCTGTCAAAGAAACGTGAAGCTTGTTGCAGCAAATGGAAGTACTATTGCAACATTTGGCACCCAAAAAATCAACCTTAACTCAGGTTTAGGTGAAAATTTTTCGTGGCATTTTGTTGTTGTCGAGGTCACGCAACCGATTCTTGGTGCCGATTTCTTTAGACATTTTGGATTACTCATTGATCTGAGCCGAAATAGGCTAATAAATGCCAAAACCTTTCACAGCGTCAAAACCGGCATTTCAAATACCGCCGCGCTTGCTTTAGTGGCGGCCACCAGCGACATAAATGAAATTAAAAACATTTTCCTGGAGTTTCCAACTTTGCAAAGTGCGGTGTACAACGATGCTTCCTTGAAACACGACGTCAAGCATTACATTGTTACCAAAGGCCCTCCAGCTTATGCTAAAGCTCGTCGCCTTTCTCCAGACAAGTTAAAATGTGCGAAAGAAGAATTTCAAAATTTGTTGGAACTGGGAATTGTTCGCCGTTCATCAAGCACATGGGTCTCACCGCTACATATGGTGCGAAAAAAATCCGGCCAGTGGAGGCCATGCGGTGATTACCGCAAACTCAATAATAGCACTATACCGGATCGCTACCCTATTCCTTTGATACAAGATTCGTCTGCCAATCTACACGGCGCGACTATTTTCAGCAAGATTGATCTTGTACGAGCATACCATCACATTCCAGTTGCGAAAGATGATATTCCAAAAACCGCAATCATCACGCCTTTCGGTTTATTCGAATACACGAATGCCGTTTGGCCTTTGTAACGCAGCTCAGACTTTCCAACGCTTTATGGACGAAGTGTGCAGAGGTTTGGATTTTATTATTGTTTATCTTGATGATATATTGGTTTTCAGCTCCTCTGCTTCTGCTCACCGGAGACACTAACGTCTGCTTTTAAAGCGGCTCCAAACCTATGGGATTGTTGTCAACCCTGATAAGTGTGAATTTGGCAGCACAACAATTGAATTTTTGGGAGATCAAATTACAGCACAAGGTATTTCGCCACTGCCAAGCAGGGTTGAAGCGATCAACAAATTTCCTCAACCAACGTCCACGAAAAGCCTGAGAGAATACCTGGGACTTATTAACTTCTACCATCGTTTTGTTCCTGGTGATGCAAAAATTTTGCATTCTTTACACCAGGCGCTCGCAGGCACAAAGAAGGATTTTAAATGGACTGAGGATTGCGCAGCTGCATTTGTGGCATCAAAACAAGCACTCGTAACGTATGTGATGCTTGTTCACCCCAAGGCAGACGCGGCTACACGAATCACAGCTGACGCTTCAGGCATTGCAGTCGGTGCTTTGCTGGAGAAGCGACACAACGGTAAATGGAAACCAATAGGTTTCTTTTCAAGAAAACTAAAACCCCCAGAAACACGGTACAGTACGTTTGACCGTGAAATTCTTTCTATTTATTTGTCTATTCGCCATTTCCGTTACTTCGTAGAAGAGCATTTTCTGTTTTAACTGATCACGAACCCTTAATTCATGTTTTTCAAAGGAATTCAAGTGCATTGTCACCTCGGCAAGTTCGCCATTTAAGTTTTATTTGTGAGTTAACCACCGACGTACACCACATAAAGGGACACAGTAACTTGGCTGCTGATGTATTGTCGAGGGCCAATATTAATGCTATGTCATCATCTGTTATTGATTTCACTCAAATGGCACTCGCACAAAGAAATAACGAGGAAATTAAAGCATTTCGCACCTCAATCACGTCACTCAGATTTTGTGATGTACCATTGTTTGGAACTGAACTGACAATTCTTTGCGATGTATCTAAAGGTTACCCCCGCCCTGTGGTTCCCAATGCTTACCGTCGCCAAACTTACGACGCTGTTCACAATTTGCCACACCCAGGCATTCGCGCAACTCGCAAACTTGTGTCCGATCGCTTTATATGGCATGGTTTGAACAAGGATGTTGGTAACTGGGTACGAACTTGTTTGCAATGCCAGAAAGCTAAAATCCAGAAACACACCGCTGCTGCTTTTAGTTCCTTTGCACTTCCGACCAGAAGGTTCGCAAATATTCATGTTGACATCGTCGGACCTCTCCCCATTTCCCAGGGATATACCTATTTATTTACCTGCATCGATCGGTTTACTCGATGGCCTGAAGCTATCCTCATGGCAGATGCAACCACGCAATCTTGCGCAAGAGCCTTGCTTTTATGGGTTTCGCGCTTGGGGACCCCACAAACCATAATGTCGGATAGAGGACGCCAGTTTAAATCAACACTCTGGGCCAACCTTAACAATTTACTAAGTGCCCATCGGCAACGAGCAACGTCCTACCACGCTCAGTGCAACGGCATTGTGGAAAGAATGCATCGTCAGCTTAAAGCCGCGTTGACAGCGCGCTTGACAACAAACGATTGGTTTGATCATCTTCCCGTTGTATTACTCGGCATGAGATCAGCTATAGAGGAGGACATCGGGTGTTCTGCTGCAGAGTTGGTGTATGGTGCTACACTACAATTGCCCGGCGAGTTTTTCGCTTGCGACCGACTCCGACAACCTGGCACCGACATTCTTACGACAGGGTGGACGGTATATTACGCAACTGCACGTTTGTTTTCGTTCGAAACGACGCACACCGAACACCTTTGCAATGTCCATAAGACGGTCCATTTAAAGTAATTCGAAAACACGCTAAATACTTTTGTCTTGAGATGAATGGCCGACAACACACGGTGTCTATTGATCGCCTCAAACCTGCATATTTCGAACAAAGGTTTACATCGCAGACTTCTGGCAATCGTGTTTCGCATGTTCCGCATCCAAACGAACCCTATCGTTCAACAGTTACCCGCTCTGGTCGTGTTGTCAATTTGCCTTTACGTTATCGTGCATGACTTGAACACTGGTGGGGGGTGTGGTAGCGTCTTCGCGACATCGCGTCACACGCGACCTGCGACACGCGTCTTTTTTTATGTTGCTTTATTGCGCGCACGCGTCATTCCATTTGGGTGACTCGCAATAAACGAACGCAAAGCAGTCGTGCCTATACACTACAATAGAAGTGTCCTTTTTCTAACTAGAAAGTTGAATATTTCGGTTGTTTTGACATTTGCAAGGTGAGCATTTCTTGCCTCACATTCACGTTCAACTTGGCTGTATGACGTAACAACGTCGTACACAATAAGATATTCGTCTTGTTGAAATATATTCCAGGTTGACCCTTGTTGAAGGAAAGCAAACACCAGAACAGAATACCACCAATGCATTCCTGCTATGATTGACATCAACTAATTTGCAGAGCAGTAATTCTAAAACTTTTCGTCAACTTAATCCTGTCAGTATATTTTTATGTTGACTAGGAATAACGTTGAGAAAATATAAGCGATTGTTCAACTATGTCGTTGTTTTCTTTCTCCTATCCTGGTTTACACTCATGCGCCTGTTCCCCAAACGCCGAACGTTTTTATCCCCACAAAACCTAGACAGTGGAAGTGAATAAGAGAAGCGAAAACCATGAGGCATCTTCCGGGTTCACAAAGTCCACAAGAATTAAATAAAACAATGAAAACCAAACGTATCAAGGTTGTGAAGTAGATGCCTCTAATTATATACATGACGTTACGTATTGTCATTCAACCTTAAAACCGCATTAATCTTGTGACACTTTCGTTAAGCGTATGATAGAGGATCGAATCTCAACCCTGCCTGTGGAACAGCGAAACTTAAACATTTCAAAGTCACACTGCTTACTCGGAAACTCTGTAATTCGTTTGGAGCATATTTTAAGTCGGTTTAATTTTCAACAACCAACAGTGATTCGCAACAGGATATACAAGGAGGTGTTGTCAAGTTTACGTGAACAAAACATCCAAAGCTAACAGTTCCCGTTGTTTGGTCTTGCAGTGGTCCAAGCACTTGCATATTATTATTATCGCATTTTCATAATTAGTTTTAATGTGTAAAACGTTTACGCGGATCACAGTTGTTCTACTGAACATTATGTGACGCGAAACAGGTTTCGGTGTTCTGCGCGTTTTCACAACTAACTAAAATTTATGTACAAGTTTCGTCATAAGTTCTGTAAATCATATCAACATAAATTAAGAGCGCTTGCAAACTTTCAAACATTTACACCTGAATCAAGGCCATTTGTTGACTTAAGCAGGGACCATAAGATTAGTTATTAGGCTATCTTACCTATTGATGCGGTTACAGTTTTGCTTGGAGATGTCGTTGATGGCTCTGATTAAAAAAATAGAAATATTTACGTTTGACATGCATAAATAATTTTGTTTAGAATTTTGTGTGTTATTTAATGTTTAATAGTTAAAACAAATTTTAAATTAATTTACCTAACAAAATCAAATATTACTTGCTGATCATTCAAGCATGGTATGAGGGTATTCCCCTCCTGCAAGACTTTAGTTTCGTCAGAGACTTAGGGCCGTATTAGGAGACCTGACTTGAGTTTGAGTTTGACTTCGCTCCTAAGTAAACCTTTTGTAACGTGACTTCCAATTTGAAAACTTTCCCGCGCGTTTACTGCATCCCGGTTGGAAAGCATTGTGACGTAGCTGATGTAGCAACAAAGCGCAAATTATTTTCAAGTGGGTCAAATTGTGAAGGAATCAATTGATAAATGTTTTGGGAAATTTCCGGAGTATCAGCTGGGGGTGGACCTCCCCCTGTTTTCCTGCGCTCTCTTTTTTCATGTGCAATGTCTTTTTTGGATCTAAAAGTGAAAGATATGAAAACCTCAAGATATTTCCTTGCATCAATGGAGTAGCCTACATACCTGGCTTTTAAGTTGGCCCAACACTTTCTAAGTTGATTCCAACCAAACTTTTGGACATTTGGGTTACTATTAAACTCTGTGGCCACATTTTTCCAAGCCTTCCTTTTTTTGTTTAAAGAAGTGCAGTCGTTGTGTTTTTTTTCAAGTATTTTTTTGCTATCCATGTTTGTACTGTGGCAAAATACGAGAAGTTATTTACTTATGCGTGTACATTTACATCAATTTAGCAAAATAAAACAGTAAACAAAACCTTTGACCTTGTTGCGCAGACAACTGCCGACGCCAACGCTATGTGGCGCATTTGAGTTATCGATGACGTAATAACTCGACGATACGAAAAAATATTCGAAACCGTCACGCAAGTCTGACTTGAAAGTGCAAACTTCAGTGAGACTTAAGAAACCTTTTATATTACCGTGTGCCTGTTGATAAGCGAGCGCACTTAAGTCTCAATTTTATAAGCAAGACTCAAGCCAAACTTAAGCCTTGTTCTATAATACGGCCCTTAGTAGTCTCTGGTTTCGTTCACAGAAATGCTGCAAAAAATGAAAGCAGTTGCAAACCAAAGCGGTACCTTCTAATACTACAGGTGCGCTAGGTGCGCTAGGTCCAATAGGTCCAATAGGTCCGCTAGGTCCGCTAGGTCCGCTAGGTCCGCTAGGTCCGCTAGGTCCCTTCTAATACTACAGGTGCGCTAGATACATTCTAATGTTACAGGTCCGCATTATCCAACCTTTAATTGCACGAGGGTTTGTTACATTTTCTGGCTGTTTTTTGGTCCCCTAATTAGTTACTAACGAAGCCAGATTTCTTGTTCGTTTTATCGTACTGCGTCGAACTTTTTTTCGTCAGAAGTAAGCATCGTTATTTTGTTTGTCGTTTTTTAGAGTAACAGATTTTGGTGGCAGTTCAAAAATAAAAGTTTGTATAGAGAAAAATCTATGTTAATCGGCCAAATTTTGTATGCAACCACTGTTGGCTCGATTGGTAGGTCATCTGGTTTTGTATAGTATACGTTTCACAACGAATATTTGTTTCGGTGAATTGAAAACGTCTTATCGTTTCAGTTCATATAATTTTTTCGGTGCAAATTCAGGTCAATGCATTTTCCCGAACCCTTCGAATATTTTTAAGAAATGTAGTTGCATCGCCTATGACTTGAAACTCAGATAAGCATACCTGTTTAGAATGATACCTTAAACGTGTGATGATAAAGGACACTCGAGGTTAATTAAGGTAGGCTATTAATATTTTCAAAAACAATTATTTTGAGTACCTCGTAGAATTCAAGAAAGTCCCAGTCAGACACCATGTTGCCTGCAGGTCCAGTCAAAACAAAACCGAGATCTGTGCTGGTCAAACGCCCTGATCTCTGAAACCAAACGACTATGAGACCGAAAACTATGATCTATTTGAGAAAAGAATCGCAAATGTGTGGGGATATACCAAAGTGGAGGCAGAAACAAAGAGGCAATTGCTGCGATTGGGACCCAGCGGACCCAGCGGACCCAGCGGACCCAGCGGACCCAGCGGACCCAGCGGACCCAGCGGACCCAGCGGACCCAGCGGACCCAGCGGACCCAGCGGACCCAGCGGACCCAGCGGACCCAGCGGACCCAGCGGACCCAGCGGACCCAGCGGACCCAGCGGACCCAGCGGACCCAGCGGACCCAGCGGACCCAGCGGACCCAGCGGACCCAGCGGACCCAGCGGACCCAGCGGACCCAGCGGACCCAGCGGACCCAGCGGACCCAGCGGACCCAGCGGACCCAGCGGACCCAGCGGACCCAGCGGACCCAGCGGACCCAGCGGACCCAGCGGACCCAGCGGACCCAGCGGACCCAGCGGACCCAGCGGACCCAGCGGACCCAGCGGACCCAGCGGACCCAGCGGACCCAGCGGACCCAGCGGACCCAGCGGACCCAGCGGACCCAGCGGACCCAGCGGACCCAGCGGACCCAGCGGACCCAGCGGACCCAGCGGACCCAGCGGACCCAGCGGACCCAGCGGACCCAGCGGACCCAGCGGACCCAGCGGACCCAGCGGACCCAGCGGACCCAGCGGACCCAGCGGACCCAGCGGACCCAGCGGACCCAGCGGACCCAGCGGACCCAGCGGACCCAGCGGACCCAGCGGACCCAGCGGACCCAGCGGACCCAGCGGACCCAGCGGACCCAGCGGACCCAGCGGACCCAGCGGACCCAGCGGACCCAGCGGACCCAGCGGACCCAAGGACCTGTAGTATTAGAAGTTACCTAGCGGACCTGTAGTATTAGAAGTTACCTAGCGGACCTGTAGTATTAGAAGTTACCTAGCGGACCTGTAGTATTAGAAGGTACCTAGCGGACCCAAGGACCCGTAGTATTAGAAGTTACCTAGCGGACCTGTAGTATTAGAAGGTACCTAGCGGACCTGTAGTATTAGAAGGTACCTAGCGGACCTGTAGTATTAGGTCAAATATAGCGCACCTGCAGTATTAGAAGGTACCTAGCGGACCTAGCGGACCTAGCGGACCTAGCGGACCTAGCGGACCTAGCGGACCTAGCGGACCTAGCGGACCTAGCGGACCTAGCGGACCTAGCGGACCTAGCGGACCTAGCGGACCTAGCGGACCTAGCGGACCTAGCGGACCTAGCGGACCTAGCGGACCTAGCGGACCTAGCGGACCTAGCGGACCTAGCGGACCTAGCGGACCTAGCGGACCTAGCGGACCTAGCGGACCTAGCGGACCTAGCGGACCTAGCGGACCTAGCGGACCTAGCGGACCTAGCGGACCTAGCGGACCTAGCGGACCTAGCGGACCTAGCGGACCTAGCGGACCTAGCGGACCTAGCGGACCTAGCGGACCTAGCGGACCTAGCGGACCTAGCGGACCTAGCGGACCTAGCGGACCTAGCGGACCTAGCGGACCTAGCGGACCTAGCGGACCTAGCGGACCTAGCGGACCTAGCGGACCTAGCGGACCTAGCGGACCTAGCGGACCTAGCGGACCTAGCGGACCTAGCGGACCTAGCGGACCTAGCGGACCTAGCGGACCTAGCGGACCTAGCGGACCTAGCGGACCTAGCGGACCTAGCGGACCTAGCGGACCTAGCGGACCTAGCGGACCTAGCGGACCTAGCGGACCTAGCGGACCTAGCGGACCTAGCGGACCTAGCGGACCTAGCGCACCTAGCGCACCTAGCGCACCTAGCGCACCTAGCGCACCTAGCGCACCTAGCGCACCTGTAGTATTAGAAGGTTACCAAGGTTTACAAATAAATGGCCGACGTTTTTTTGCACTTCTGTAATTTTTAACATTTAAAACCTTGAACGCTGGAAATTAGGTTTGTTCCTGAATTAAACCAAACAAGTAGACTAAACTATTTTGTTTTGCAAACACATTACATATCTGCAACTTATAATAATTGTTGGTGTTCCATTCACTGTCAGTTTAACTTTTTGTCTCCATCATGAAGCGAACACAAGAAGAAATACACTTGCATCATCAGAAAGTGATGAATTTTTTAAACAAGTAAGTTTAATTTATGGTGATTTACTAAAGTAAAACTATTGATGTTTTAGTGACAGAAAAGAAACAAAACGATTTTGCAACAGAACACTTTGTTCCCAAGGAGAAAACTATTCAATTCATGATGCTGTTGTTTGTTCTATGTCAGATTATTTTAATGCTTTACTTGGTGTTGAGGTAAGTGTTTGTTATGTAGAAATATAATGAATCTTAAGTTTTGCCTTTTTTAATTGTCACCTGTCTGTCATTACATAGTTAAGATATGATCTTTAAATAACAAATCATTTCAGTAACACTTATTTTGTATTGTATTGTCACATTAGCCTAATGATATTTTTTTTCAATAATAACAATATTGTTATTAAACTCATATGTATTGGTTAGTGTACCATATGTTTTATCTTAAACAGTCACTGTGTTTAACAGTATATTCACTGTCTTGGCGGCAAAAACTAGTCAGCTATAAGAATGTCAAACAACATGTATATCATCAAGGATATATTCATCGACTTGAGAGCACAGATACATGTGTAGATACATATGCGTACTTGCAAATGTGTATGACTTTTTCATAGTTCTTGAGATCAGATTGTGTTGTGTTTGTTGTGATTTGTCAACTTTGTTTTCTTTTAGATGAGCGAAAAACACAGCGATTTCATCAAGGTTGACAATATTCCACCAAAAAGACTGGAAAGTGTATTGGATTATATTTACACTGGTGATATTGAAGTAACAGAGAAAAATGTGTTGGAAGTGTTGGAAGATGCTGATTATACACAGATGGAAGGTATGTAAACATTGCAAGTTTTAATCTTCACTGGTGTTAATGTGTTAAGAATGATTATTCTAATATATACATTCCACATGTATATCATTATTTGTGCCAACCACGACAATTTCCCAATTATAAGGTGTAATAAATATTTTTGTGTTTAACTATTGTCACTATGCTAGAGGGATATTAATATCTTTGTACTGAGTGCTACTTTTTCCCATAAACCTGGGACAATACAAATTATTTGTAATTAATGAAGAAGTGAGACAGACAACACTGTGTTTTATTCACACTTTCAGAGTTGAAGTCGTTTTGTTGTCGAGTCATCCTTGAAATGATTTCAACCGACAACTGTTTGAAGCTAAGAGCTTATGCTACTCGATACAATCTTGTTGATGTGGAAAAGAAAACAAACCAAATGATTATTGATAACATTGCAACAGTTGTACAACATGATGATTTCATGCAACTTGATGTAGGTGATATGTCTGCAATCATCAAGCAGAAAAACAAAGGGGTAATTGTGATTCATTTTCTTTATGTTTTGTTCCTGTATACATGTATATAGTTTATTTGTTTATCTACGCAAGTTGTCGGGCTTAAAAGTTGGGTAAGCACATCATCATTTCCCCATCAACAGCTGTCGGTTTTAAATGTTGTTTGTTCTTATTTAGTCTCACAGCAGTAAAAATGTATTCCAGTGATAATTGCAGTCATAATTCAACATGCATTTTACACAACGTAGACTATAACTTTACAAGAACTAGTGTACTTTGCTGTATATCTGAGTTGGTTTATTGGCATGCCACCGCATCGCAACATGCAATGATGTGATATTTGCAACAAACATTCTTTGAAGCTTATATGACAGGGCTGAGATTATGGCAAAATGATTTTTAACTGTTTGTTTTTCAACAACCTTATGTCAAAACATTTACTTCAAGTTATTTTGGAAGTGATTAAACTTTCTGTGTGACATTTTGCCTCTCTGTTCATGTTCTTGGTTTTAATTTAGTATTTAATGCAGACACTCATTTCATTATCTTCTTTATGACTTGTTTGAAAATTAACTTGCTTTGTTATTACATATTAGTTGTTGAATGTAGATGGAAGAAGCTGTTTTTACTGGAATGGTTCGATGGGTCAATTTCAATCCTTCCCATCGAGAGGATTTGTTTGTGAATCTTTTCTCACAACTTGATCTTTCATCTATTTCCACTCAGTTTGTTGCAACCACAGTTAGAAATGAAGTAAATTTGGTTTAAATTGATTTCCTTGCCGTGAACTGAAATATTTCATTATTTTTCAGCCTCTTGTGAGAAGTAATTTCGAATGTTGTCATGCAGTCATGGATGCTGTATTGAAACAATATGATGTACCAGGAACAAGTGGAAAAGCAAGTTCTGTCAAAAAAGGTGCAAGATTTGTTTATTTTATGTCACATTCACAGCAATATGTTACATCTGCCATATTTACACCACCCTTGTAGCATTTGTACTTTCATAACTTTAAGCCCCATTTAATTTCCCACCTAACATGTACAAATGGATTCTAATATTGGAAATATGTGTTCTGAAAACAGATTTCACTGCAAGACCACATCTACAAAATATGTTATTTTTTTTGTAATCAAATCTTGTAGTCTATTTCACACATATACCAACTACATTCAATGTTCATATTTACAAAGTAACAACTTTGCCGGAATCAAAAAACTTTTAATGCCATAAGAATATATTTTTCACAAGCGAAAACCATAGCAAGCAATATTTATGTTGCAGATTTGTCAGGATTTCTTCTCATTGGTGGAAAAGATTCAAAACGAGATTGTGTGAAATGGAATGTTACCACAAAACAACATGAACATTACCCAGTATGTACATTTCTTGCTGTCATATGGTTTTGCTTATTTAACTTGTTTTCCTGTCAAGTATTTTGCTTGATGCTCTTTGTATTTACAAGTAATAAAAAAACTTGATGTAAAGTTAGCAAAACAGCAAATAACATGTAATAGCCATTATTTAGAGAAACATATGACAAGTAACTTTTCATATTTTCTGGGTATTTTAATTTTTTTAGGACAAATATTTCTGGTATTTAGTGAAGCTTGTGAATCGCTTTGTCTTAATGTGTTATTAATTATCATCCAAATTTGTTTAGAAAATGATCACAGACAGAGTGAACTCAACTTCAGTCAAATTTGGTGAAAATGTTTATGTAATGGGTGGAGTTGGTCCAACACAAAGTTGTGAGATGTTGAATTTGGAGCAAAGCAAAAACTGGGTACAAATTGCTGATTTGTTGGAAGGTCGAAGTTCTGCTGCATCTGCTGCTGTTGGAGGTTGGTCTTGTTATTCCAGAAATTGTTTATCATTAAACCATGGGATGTTACAGGATTACGTTTTGTGAACCCACACACAACGATTCTTGACCAACACACATAAGGGTTTTGTAAAAATTGATTTTCGTTCACCAATAGTGTGTGTTTGTGTGGTGTATGATTATCTGCTTGACCAGAACCCAAATCACTCTTATTATTAGGGATGTACCGAAAGTTCGGTTTGCCGAATTTATTCGGCCGAAACTAAGGTTTTCGCAATTATTCGGTTTCGGCCGAATATTTCTGCAAAATTCGGCCGAAACCGAAACTTTTTTACTGCATATAACGCTGATACGCAAAGTTTAAAAAGGTTAAAATCATTGTTTAAACTGTACGAATATGTTCCTTTCATTTGTTGACTTTCACAGAAATGACAAAAAATCAACTTTAAGCAGTTGGTACAGAAGACGAGGTTATTCTTCAAGCGCCAATAAATGGCTGTATGATAGGATCAGATCTAATCCAGCACATGATTTGTTTAAATTTATTGCGTTTAAAAGAGATGGATACCAAAATTAGTTTCGGTTTATTCGGCCGAATTAATTCGGCAACTTTTGCCGAATATTCGGTTTCGGCCGAATATAAAAATAGCTGTTTCGGTGCATCACTACTTATTATGTTATGGATTCAGCCCTGACTAGATAAAAAAATTGAACATTTTTAATATATTACTAACAGTGGCGGATCTAGGGGGGGGGTGTTTGGGTGTCAGAACACCCCCCTCAGTATTGTGCTATATTGTTTTGAGGGATGTAAAACTGCGGTTAGCATTACGCAACGCAGGAGCGAACACTTCGGGCCAGTGTTCGTCTCCGCAATTTCTTTGTTGATCAGTCGCGCCCGCCGCGTTCACGCGTCCATGACCGCTTTCGAAACAATTATTTGCTGTGCCGTTGATACTCGAAAACCGTTTTTAAAATAATTATTTCTGCAGCAGTTTCAACACAACTACAAAAGTTATGTTGTTTGTTGTCACAACGCAAAGAAATCAACATAAATTTCATGAAAAATGGCTTTGAACAACTATTTTTGCCAATTTTATCCACGAGCGCGGAAATTATGTCGCTACAGTATTTGATAAGTGCAAGGCCACTTAAACGTTCCTGCCCCATCGTACAGATTAAAGACTATCTGCGAAGATTACAGCAGTTGTTACTGGAAGCGTCCAGAATATCTAAAACGTCCGTCGTTACGGTGGCCACGAAGAGGAAAACACTGCGTGCCGCATAACCTGATAGTTGACACAACTTTGCCAAAAATTCGCTGTAGAGGCTGCTTCACTAGAGAAATACTTAAACAGCTTTGACTGATGCATGTTGCTATATTGTTTCGGTTTCGATTAAACTTTACTGGACAAACTAAATTATTTTGCGGCAAGTGCTGCAGCATTTTATTGCGTTCTCCAGAAAATGTGACGTAATAATCTACAGACGAAGAATCCCCCATTGTCACAAAACAATGATACTACAGGAACAAGGAGATAAACTAATGACATTTCCAATCAGGACATTCTCCAGATAAGCCTCGCTCGCGACAAACTTCTTGCGATTTGTATATTGTCCTAAATCTAATTACACGCAACGAAGACGGAAATAGTCTAGCGCTAAGGGTGTTTTTTTTTACCGCCAGATACCTATTTTAGCCTAAGCCAAACGCGATTATTGGCGTAGTTTAGCAAACCAAACGCGATTATTGGCGTAGTTTAGCAAACCAAACGAGATTATTGGCGTATTGTAGCCTAAGCCAAACGCGAAATTGGCGTGACCAAACTCGGACACCCCCCTCATTTTTTTTCTAGATCCGCCACTGATTACTAACACTGATTTCCAAATGGTTTAAACAGCAAAATTTTCAACATTTTTTTTAAAAGCAAGCAGCAAACATTCCTAGAGTACCTCTGTTATCAACAATTATCACTTTTATGGACAACCTTGTTTTCACTAATTACAAACAAATTTAGATGACTTGTATCTCACGGGGGGCCTTGGAAACCAAGGAGCATTCTCATCAACTTTGTGTTATTCTGTACAAAAAGACAGATGGAGAAGTGGTTTCGACATGTTACAACCAAGATATGAACATGGAATGGCTTCAATTGACAGTAAGAATGTATCTGGATTTATTTTTGTGAAGATTATTTTTCACATTACTGGATTAAGGTCCAAATAATTGACATCCGTTTAAAACAACGACATAAATACCCAGAAACCACAAATTTAAATAATCAGTAAATTTGAACTTTTTGCCCCAACAATATTCACTCTTGGACATAAAAATGTTGTAAAACGCCGACCTGAAACTGAACAGAAATGCAGGAAATATTCCATCTTTATTTAATAGTTCTTTATTGCATGAATATCAACCATAATATTGATTACTTTCAATTAAAATCTCGATTTAAAGATGATCGCTTATTTGTACGTTAAGAAACACAGAACTTACCTCATTGCTTGTTACGTAACATTACAACATAATCGTAATATGACGTCACAATAAATATTAACACAAGCGATTTGGAAATTTCTTCAGATGTTTTGTTTTCTGTGGGCGGAAGGAATGATGGCAGACAATCCTTACAATCATGTGAATTCCGCGATATTCGTGTTGGAACCTCCACAAGAATCGCTTCTCTCAATGAAGCAAGATATCGTTTAGCATGTGAAGAAATTAAAGGGAAGATCTATGCAATTGGTTAGTGATGAAAAGTAAAGTAATAAAGTTAACAGTAAGTTTTGTTGTTATGTAAAATTTATAAAATACAAATTCATATTCGTCACCGGTGAATGTATCACGTGATAAATATAATGGAGTTTCCTGAAAAGATTCCTAAACATAAAAACTGGTAGATATAACTATAAAGTATTAACCTAAAAACAATAAAAAGTTTTACTTTAAATCTGACAGGAGGTGGTCGCACCCTGCGAACAGTTGAAGAATACGAACCTAGAGTCAACAAATGGAAATATGTTTCTCCTCTCCTAAAACCTCGTCACCGTCACTCTGCTTGTGTTATTGATGGGAGGATTTATGCTGTGGGTGGATTGGGGTAAGAATTACTATTATGACGTCACTATAGTTCACTGTTTCCCGTTTTATGTGAAAACGTAAATGTTGAGTAACTGGGACAAGTGGGATATACGATGTTATACTTGATTAACAACATTTAATAAATGTTTGTTAAAATTAAACTTAAAACACTTTGCTTTACACAAGGTTGTATTTGTGGTTTGGTTTAGTGGTGAAGGGGTCTGCGGGTATACGTTGGTTTGTTTTTGTTAACTTATAAATTTACTTCTTGATAAAAAGGTTGTGGAAAAACTTGCCTGTGTTTGTTGTGGGCCTGATTCATGAAACTGTATCATGTTTGTTTTATAGAAAGCCATCAGTTGAAGTTTACGATCCAATCTCAGATGTCTGGACACATGCTTTTCATCTTGACAAACCAGTTTGTGGTGCGACTGTTGTTGCTGTTTAATATGTTTCTATATTTGGGTGTAGTTGATATTTAACTGTGATTGCTTACGGTCAAAGATGCTCAAATAAAAGTTTTGTCAAAAATATCGTTTTATGCAACTCAACCAATTGTTTTCTATTTTTGCAACGCGTTGTGAATTATTTTAAAACCATGTATATGTGTATGAAAGCCGGTGTATTTTGTGATAATATCAGTTATCCGCAAAATAGAACTTATTCCTTTAGTCGATTTCCAATGTGATTTTGCTACGAAAATATAAATACCAATACTACAATAGGTCAGGTTGTGCATTATGTTCAATACATGTGTGCCTTTTGCGAATCTTGTTTTCACATGTGAATTATCATGTGTTACTCCGCGCTATATAACGTCCAAAGCAGTCGGTTGCAATCGATCACCTCCCAGTGCAACTAGCTGTGATCCTGTTGCAGACTGATTCTCCGTGAGGAAATCACCTTCACATGGGCGCCTGACTCGATAACCTTTAGGGTTTTATCGGTGCCCAAACTGTTTTGTGTTTCATGTTCATGTACTTTGTAAAGTGAAAATAAAAATGATATGATTTTGGACTTGCTTAATAGCTGTAGATGAATCTGGCCCTCGGTTGGACATTGCTTATTTGTCTGCGACAACAAATTATTTTAGTCGGTACATTTTGTGAAGCAACAAGCCTTTGATTTTCGTCAGCAGATTTCATTTTGGAAAATCGATTTCGCTTATGTAGGTTAGCATAATCATCGTCAGTTTCTTAAAGCTTAAACTGTGAACTTCATCGACTAAACATGAAAATAATGAAGAATTATTTCCATTTTTAGTCGCATTTATTGCTTCTGGTACACTCGTTTGTGCTTCAAGATTTTACGATTGCTTGTTAGCGTGCGTTTTTGCCTAGCCAAGTGCCAGATTCTTCTACAGCAGTGGTTCTTAACCTGGGGTCCATGAAACGAAATACAATTATTCCGAAAATCCACGTATTTTCCTCTGTCCGTAAGGTTTCACTGTCCACGAATTTTAATTTTTCAACATTTGCAATGTGTTTCTTGCAAAGGGGTCCATGGCATTTCAAAGAATGTTTTAGGGGTTCGTGATCCAAAAAAGGTTAAGAAACACTGTTCTACAGCTATTAAGCAAGTCCGACTTTAGATTATACATGTGTGCCATGAGCTGAAAAAGTTTTACGAACCCCTGACAGAGAGAATGTGTACTTGTGATTCCGTGGTAAACAACCAGTATCCGTGGTGTTGGAACGGAAGAAGACTGAGCTGTATAGTGAAGTTTGTAACGTATGATTGTATTGCCAGCAACGCCAAAGACAGGAGAAAAAACTGCGGTGAAATTCAACGTGGACTCCGTCTCATATTCCAGGCCAATGCCGACAATTTGTACCAATATAGCAAAATTATTGTCAGAAAAGACAAGACAACGTCTCCTATTTATCCATACGTGTTTTTCACATTCTTGTCTGGGAATCCTTAAAGCGGTTAAGGTTATGTTACGTTATGTAAAACTCCTGGTTTAAAGTTATTTATCTTCTCACATTAAACACAGTTATCATAAATAAACACAAAAACAATATTCAAAATTAGCCAACAAAAATGTTTTCGCCAAAACCAAATCACGCTTAAATATTCCCATAACAAACATAGCAACAGACAGTGAGGCCAGTGTTTAACCGACCGCCCGATTTGGTTTCAACAACATACAGGTTAGCTGCTATGCAAAAGTAGAACAAAGAAGCACAAGTGAAAATGTGTAAATTTTATTTGAGAACTTGTCATCTTGTGAGGGTTCGATTCAATATCTCCCAAACCATTGTCCTGCGCAGTAGAGGCATATTGGACTGAGTAAAGTTCAGTGGAGAATCACGGCTGATGAATTCGGCGAAAGTGCAGGTGAATACCCCGCAGTCTGAACCGTTCATTTGCTGAGGTATTTCCTGCGCGAAATTGAATCATATAAAATATACCTGCATTTTGGAATGGAAATATTTTTGTACACGATAATAGCCATGGGTTGATGTTAAATTTTTAATCAATCCTGTTTGTTTATTCGAAGAAATGGAGCAAAAATACATGGTTATAATGCAACAAGCTAAATATGTTCAAAACATACTAGACACCCTCTATAATCTTACAAAAGCGAACCTGTGGCGAACTGCTGATGGTTTTCCAATCCGTCACCACGTAACTGTTTTTCTTCTTGTTCAAATGTTCGCTCGCTAAATAATCTCTTAGTGTTGAAAGACATTCAGTGTTTGAACCTCCCATCGAGTCGTAATAACGAAGTTCCTTACACCGGAAATCTGCCACCTTTAAATTATGAGTTACTGTGTGAGTTGGAATGCAGACAAGGCAAAGGTTTACCTGTTTGTAACAAATATAATATACTAAATATAACACACTACGTTCACAGGCTTCACAGTCAAGGCATTGCAGCCAAGCTGGATCATCCACAAGTCGGAGCGAGATCTGAAAAATCAAGGTTTGAACTCACTACCCTGGGCTAAGCAGGCCGAAAGCTCTACCAACAGAGATACAGAAGGTATCGCGGGGGTTTATTGTGGCCAAGGTATACTGGTGCGCAAGCGCAAAACTTGTCAGGCGACCATCACATACTTAGGGGATCTCCTGCCTTGCTATGCGAAAGCATGGTAATACTTCTGCACCGATTTACCGATTTACCGATTTACCGAGCCACCGATTAGTTGCAAGTTATCTATAATCTGGGACGTCAGGCAGGCCAACTCTATGTAACTGTGGATTTAATTACGCCATTTCAAATCGATAGTGGAATAAGTTTTTGTCTAAACGTCTTGTAAATCAATGAAACATGTCAATATTTTCAACACAATGGGCCAGTCTGTTTATTCTCAGAATTATGAGTAAAACCGTTGTTAGTGTTCCTAGTTGGAAGGGTTTTGGTGATTTCTGATCTGCATCTATCAAGTCATTTCAAGTCATGCTGCGCCCTGTCTACCTCATCAAGACGTGTGACAACAATTTATCAACGTCATACGTCAACACCAACGTTTCCCTTTTACCTGAACTCAATTAACTGCACTCGTCCTGGCTATATATTCCGTGCATATTCATCAAGTAACCAGAGAGTGCTGGAAGGAGTCAACAAGAGTCAAGAAGTCAAGAAGAAAGAGTCAAAGAATAGATCAAGAAACAATTTGGTTGATTATCGCTTATACGAGATATTGTTTGGGAACCGATTGATGCGTGGTTTGTAAGTTGTCGAATTAAATTGTGTTCAACGAATTAAATTGAAGGGAAAATTTTGTTTAAACAGTAACGCAGGCAGATCCGCGTAAAACAGCTCATACAGTGGATTTATACAGTGGACATATAACAACACATTGAGTTACGTTGCACTAAAATACAACACATAACTTACTGCCAACGTCCAATGTACGCCAAATAAATAAGAAACAGAACAAGGGACTTTGAAAAGATGTCAACATTTTTCGTCCATCTTCTCACAGACTTGTAACCTTGCTTGGTCAACTTGGGGTAGAAAAACGTGTTCATCGCATGAGCAGTGGGAAGGTTGTCAATCTTCTTTGATCTTTCCACTATTAACTCCATGTAGAAATTGATGACCTTCAAGGAATGTAAGGTCAGTGATTTACAAACTAGACAGTCGCAGATGAAATTTCATGGCCATAACTTGTGAAGTTTATTTGGATTAAAACTGCTTGTCCAACCATACAATGTTACTACATTAAGCAGAGTTAAGTACAATGGCCTATTACCCACTATGTTGGTACTGGTTGGGTATCAAGCCATAATACAAGCCACTGTGTAACAAATTCCCCCCTCTATAAAGCCACAAGTTCATTTAATCTGCAAAAGACAACTTTGGAAGGTTCACTTCTGATGCTGCCAGGCATATTTATCACACAAGGCGGCTCATCACGCAAAAATAGTTGTAAGTGTCAACGTTTTGCTTGCTATGCAGCAGCCTTCTTTAGGATGCAACAAAATGTGACATTTCTAAACCTCCATTAGGGTTATTCCCCGCGAGGGAAACTTTCGCTCACCTCGTGATTCAACCAGTTGAGACCACTTAACGTCGCCATGTGTTCCCTCGTAATGCTGATGTTAAAAGCTTCAACCAACACTTGATGGGGTGGGAAAGGGACCAAAGCATCATCAACCTTACTCTCAACTTCCTAGAACAAAAGTATGTTAAAACGTTGCCAGATATTTTGCATTGATGAAGAGATTTGGTGCTGAGATGGCAAAATAATGGCAATCAATGGCAAAATATGCTTTTATTTGAACGATAACCGTAGTTTTTTAATAAAGTCACAAAAAGGGCGGCCATAATGATAATATGATGACTTCCAGTTGCTCGTGTTTCGACTGAGAAAAAAGAATAAATAAATGCACAAAATCAACGCACCATCGTATTCGTAAAAAAATTAATAAATCTTTAGTTCCGACTGAATATAAAAATAAGCTTGTTAAGTTCTCAATGATGTCACTTAAAACCACAGCTTTTACCTCAGATTATGGAAGTATCAATTTTACCTGACGAGAAAGTTGAATATTTCGGTTGTTTTGACATTTGCAAGGTGAGCATTTCTTGCCTCACATCCAGTTTTAGCTTGTCTGTATGACGTAACATTGTAGTACACGATAAGATATTCGTCTTGTAGAAATATATTCCAGGTTGACCCTTGTTGAAGGAAAGCAAACACCAGAACAACATGTAAACAATGTATGTGACAAAGTTATTCCGATTAACCTGTTGAAGTGATGCCACAGCCTGAATAATCCTCAAACTAGTGGAATCTCCGGTCAGGTTTATGGTCCTGAAAAACTTGCCATCTGATTTCCATACACTGCTTCGATTAAAAATTCCCAGGTCTTGTAACAAGGTGTTTGTTTGGCCTCGAATACATCTCGCCCACCCACATGTATTGCTGGTATCGCTGAAAAAGTTCTCTGTACACAACAGCAGCAAAAGAACATTGCACGTGCTCCTATGTCCTGTCGGCTGTTGCAATGCAAAACCTCACATTCCTGGTATGATAAGGAAGACAACCCAGTGAAGTTCGATAACAAACATAAGGCGATGATAGGGAAGCGATCTTGGTCGGTAAGATGAGCTCACATCGTCATGTTTAGCAAGTTCGATTTCGACGCAAAACCGCGCTAACGCAACTTTTGGTATGACGAGCCGCGTTATTAATTTTCTCGTTAAGTTCCTCGCTAACTAACGAGGATCTCTGACCACTCGCTAAACTCCATTTTCGTCAAAATATGGCAGGCAACATACTTTTTCAACTGAATTGTTCTGCTTTGGCACTTATTGAGAAGAATAACATTTTATTTTATAACATAAAATCCAGTCCATTTCAAAGAGTGCAAAAGCAGAACAATTCAGTTGTTGACACAAGACTGATACGGTACTTTTCATAATTTGATATTTTTTTAAATATTTGTAGTCACAACAAGCTAAACATAAAAAAGTACTGATGGGATGTGTTAGATTTAAGGGTAGTAGTTGAATTTTGCTTGCCTACGTTTGCAATATTCGTATGTTTTGATCTTTTTTCGTAAAGATTTGCAAAAGGTATAAAAAAGGTAGTTAACAGTGAAACAATGTATCATAATATCGCTTAACATGCAGCAACACTAATCCTTCGCAAACAATTGCCGGGAATTTGTTTGTAAATAATTGAGCTTGGTTTCAAAAAATAAAATTATAGAAACATAATTATTCCTCCGTGAGGTTGCACCTAGTTTGGTGCCTTACGGATGACGGTGGTTGTATATTTACCACAAAGTGGAAGTCTTTGCTTGGCCGGCGGCCATCTGTATGCAGCTGACACAATAATTACTTCCACCTAGCTGTGGTTAGAGCAGTGGTTCTCAAACTGTGGTACGCGTACCACTAGTGGTACGCGAGAGCTTTTCAAGTGGTACGCGATTTAGTCTACTCTATACAATTTGCCGCACTTTGCAGAAGCCAAAACCGCTGCAAATACATGATGTCGGTTTTCTTTATTGTGCATTTGTGACGCAGTAGTATCAACGTGAAATTGTTGCACTGTTGAAGTAATTCTGACATCGTGTATTCAACTGTGCAACAATTTCACGTTGATACTATTGCGTCACAAATGCACAATAAAGAAAACCAAGCAACTGGTGATATTGGCTAAATTGTTATTTATTGGTGGTATGTCATAACAGTTATGGTATAGTAATACGGTGGTACGCAGTGTATTAAAAAACAAATGAGCGGTACGTGATTGGAAAAAGTTTAAGAAACACTGGGTTAGAGCAATCAAAACTGGAACATTAGGTTGTTATTTGCCAGAGAGATTTATAGATTCTCTGCCTGTCGTATGTTAAATCCAACCAAAGAAGAACGAGTTCATAAAGTACGTTTACCACAGTTTATTTACAAACTAACATCAACGTTAACAAAAGATTGCTTTAATTGATCTTGAACAGTGTTGGAAACGACTGGTGATCAATGATAAATCAACAAATATATGGCGGGAAAAGATATTAGTTCTAGATCAGATGAAACATATTCCTTTCCAACTAGCTTGCTGTTAGCAATCCGTAATGGAACATAAGAGAGTTAAAAACATGCCGAAAGAATGCACGGAAGTGACGTAAACGGTTTGAGTATTAAGGCTCCTAGGCAGAACAATGGGAAAATATTTATCAGGGTTGAATACCGAAACCCATAGAACCTCAACGGGAGGCTGAAAAATAGCGATGAGAAATTTAGTTAGTTCAGATAAATTCTGTTCCACGTTTGTCCGACATCACTTGTAAGTAAGACGAACCGAGTACACGGGAACTACACAATATCCTCAAACAAATATGTTTACATTACATATTATTTACATTTTGTTCAGGACAAATTACGGCACACGAACGCTTGTCCCAGTCAACCAATCAGCTGTGTCCACGTGTTTCAATTACGATCGGATACTTTCCTTACGTTGTCATTGAGCAGGGCTGACGTAGGCAGATTATTTTCATCGAACGAAGATGGGATGAACCAAAAAACAAACCACAGGTTAGGTGGCAGAAATAAAAACACTTGGTGGTGTGTTTGGTAAAACTTTGGTTCACTTGATATGTTTCTTAAAGATTTCCTACTTGTATAGTAAACACATTAAATGTATCAACGGCTTAACTTGTAAGATTATATCATAACCTATGGATGTATTTAGAAATTTGGCGACTAAACGTTTTGTGGTTGAAGCCATGAACAAACACAATCCGCAGACATTGTTTCTTACGTTGGAATCCATCGTATTTTATATTTAAGGGATAAGAGTCACTGATGCAATATACAAAAAACACATAATATCATAGAATAACGAACCCATGTTGACATAGACGTCCTGTCCTCTGGTATTGCAAATGGGAATTTCGTATGGATTTTCTTGTATTTCATTTAAATTATTTGCACTGTGTTGCCCTCCACAGTTGTCAGGTTGTTCCTGATCTCTTCTTCGTTTCCTTCACAGGTAGAACCCGAGCACTGCCATAACACATAGCAGGATGACAACCAATGAAATGGAAATGACAATTGCTACGTTCGTCCAATATGTTGACACATCTGCAACAGGAACACGTGTCAACAATTGGTTTCAATTTGAGAAGATGAAGATCCTGATTTTTTGCGTTACCTAATGTTGCGGTTGATGGCGTTTTTTTTGCTTCAGTTCTGCTTAAAGATGTTGACCAACCTGCAAACGGAACAAGTACTGAGAATTGGTTTAGATTTGAGAAAGTAATTGTCCTTATTTTAATAACGGATAAACGTGTAGGCAACCTTACATATTGGTGTGGTTTCAGTTTTGCTTGCAAATGCCGTTGTTGATCAGGACGAAACGTAAAACAAATACGTTACGTATTTGCCACTCATTTTAATTATAAACTTATTACCTTTGATTCTTCTTTGACAAATATATCTGTTTGGCCAATTATCACACGGGACGTCATTCCATTTAAATGTGGGATCATAAGGATAGCTAAATCCCATAGCCACACAGCTCTCATCCACTCCATTCCACTCAAAAGTCGGTTCTCCTCCCCTCCACTGTGCTACGTTAACAATTGATCTATCGGTCCATTGAAAATTTCGTGTGTTTAAAATTCTTTTTGCTCCAATGAAAAACTCATTAGGTGCGTTTGAAAAAAGACATTCTAATTACGTGCTTTTAAGAAACACTACCGTTTTCTTACTTGCTACACGAGAAGTGTCAATGTTCCTGACGAGAAAGTTGAATATTTCGGTTGTTTTAATATTTGCAAGGTGAGCATTTCTTGCCTCACATCCACGTTCAGCTTGTCTGTATGACGTAACAATGTCGTACACAATAAGATATTCGTATTGTTGAAATATATTCCAGGTTGACCCTTGTTGAAGGAAAGCAAACACTAGAACACAATACCACCAATGCATTCCTGCTATGATTGACATCAACTAATTTGCAGAGCAGTTTTTCCAAAACTTTTCGTCAACTTAATCCTGTCAGGATATATTTATGTTGACTAACGTTCAGTAAATATAACCGATTGTTCAACTACATCGTTGTTATCCTTCTCCTTGTCGGGTTTACACTCATGCGCCTGTTCCCCAAACTCCGAACGTTTTTATCCCCACAAAAACTAGACAGTGAAAGTGAATAAGAGAAGAGAAAACCATGAGGCATCTTCCGGGTTCACAAAGTCCACAAGAAGTAAATAAAACAATTAAAACCAAACGTAGGCTATATGGGTTGTGAAAGTAGATGCCACCGTTGTTTGGTCTTGGAGTAGTCCAAGCACTTGCATATTATCATCGCATTTTCATAATTAGTTTTAATGTGTAAAACGTTTGCGCGAAACACAGTTGTTCTACTGAACATTATATGACGCGAAACAGGTTTCGGTGTACTGCGTGTTTTCACAACTAACTAAAATTTATGTACAAGTTTCGTCATTAGATTTGTAAATCATATCAACATAAATTAAGAGCGCTTGCAAACTTTCAAACATTTACACCTGAATCAAGGCCATTTGTTGACCTAAGCAGGGACCATAATGTTAGTTGGTAGGCTATCTTACGTATTGATGCGGTTACAGTTTTGCTTGTAGATGTCGTTGATGGCTCTGATAAAAAAAATAAAAACATTTACGTTTGACATGCATCAATAATTTTGTTTAGAATTTTGTGTGTTATTTAATGTTTAAAGGTTATAACAAATTTTGAATTGATTTACCTAAAAAAATCAAATACTACTTGCTGATCACTCAAGCATGGTATCAGGGTATTCCCTTCCGACAAGATTTTAGTTTCGTTCACAGAAATGCTACTGCTGTCATTTCGGCGAAATTTCTTTTTATATCAACGAAATATTTTTTACGCATGACTGAACACAACTTCAACGGATTTACCAAAAACAAAACACAAGTATATGGACAAATTAGAACATAATGACCATTCAAAAACATCAATGTAACTTTGGCACACCACCATAATCAATTTACACTATTTTGTTTTCACAAAATGTATATACTGAGGCAGCAATACTTGTGAATTTGGATGCGAACTTAAACAAAGCATCAAGTGGAGAAGTCGCTTGATATAGGCGAACATTTGAAACCTTTCCGGGTCGTAGGATTTTTTTTAATTTTGCACAGAGCTTGCCTAAAGCATGCAGATGAATGCGGTATAAGTTAAAATCCCAACAGTTTTCAAGTTTCCCAGCGAAATGAACTTAACTGCAGGTCACCGTGTATGACGGCATAAAGCCCTATACGCGCGTACAGGCTGGCTACAAGGCCTCTAGTACAGGCGAACATTTGAAACCTTTCCGGGTCGTAGGATTTTTTTATATTTTGCACAGAGCTTGCCTGAAGCATGCAGATGAACGCGGTATAAGTTAAAATCCCAACAGTTTTCAAGTTTCCCAGCGAAATGAACTTAACTACAGGTCACCCGCTGTGACGTCATTGAGCCCTTTACGCGCGTACAGACTGGCGACAAGGCCTCTCATACAGGCGAACATTTGAAACCTTTCCGGGTCGTAGGATTTTTTTAAATTTTTCACAGAGCTTGCCTGGAGCATGCAGATGAACGCGGTATAAGTTAAAATCCCAACAGTTTTCAAGTTTCCCAGCGAAATGAACTTAACATTCCGGTAGATCTTTTCCTTGCTCAAAACATTTTGACAAAATCCCATTAATTTGTTTATAAACGAAGTCATATGATTGTTTTATTGCGGGGGTCAATTTCGTAACATCCTAAATTACAATACTTCTTCCATCATTGTATTGTTCAAGAAGAAAATTTCTGTGTATAATGCGATCCGTAGATTTCGCTGCTGCCTCGTTGAAACGGCGCGGTTTGCGATGGACAACAATCTTTGGCTGAGGTGAAATGGGAGACTGAATATCGGACTTGACTTTCTTATAATAAAAAATGCAACTACTAGTAAATACCCTTTCTTTTACGCTGTTCCATGTCACATATTTCACTATATCGTCATTGTATTCTGTTAAATTTTCTTGAGAAAATTTATACGCCAAATAATGACCCGAGTTAACAGCAGATCTTATGTGAACAATGCGCTTACTACTTTTTTTGCCGCCTACATTTCTAAAAACTGCAATGCACAAAACATCTCTTGGACTTTTGATCTCACTACTAATCGTCTTCTCCGTATTCAAATTGCAATGGGAACAGTGGCTGGTGGCAACGTTGTGAAACTCAGTTTTACAATACGTGCTGAGATGGCCGTTGTCCGGGATGTGATCGAACAACGGCAATGTCAGTACAGATTGCTCGTTCTCAAATTTCTCCTGGTTGCCACATGTCTTGCAAGTTGTTGCTGTATTATAATTAAACGACGAATATAGACCACAATTTTTCAAAACGGAAACAAAATCAATTAGCATTAAAAATTCAATAGGGTCCTGCTGCTGACCTAACTTAAAACTAAGCAGACAACAAACGTATTTTACCAACTGCAAGTATGACGTGGAATCGACAAGTTTATGAGCAAATTGGCCAATTTTACCTTTTATGTCAGTTTCTTTTGGAAAAATACAAGTGTCATCTAACAAACATTGAACAGCTTGCAGCACGGAATTCAACCAACAGTTGTTGTATAAATTGGGAAGACCAGGCAAAACTAGCTTGCTTTTAACAATCCAAGAAATTATTTTATCACTGCAACTCATCGATTCCTGGACAAGCGCAAAAACAATCCAAATACGATACCGCGCAACGTCGAACTCAATCTCATCAATCCCAACTATATTGTTTGCTATTTTGTCCACAGTGAAACACACACACACACCACAACTGGACAAATCGCATTGAGTCACCAATGAATCAGATTTAAGAGAAATATCATGACCAGTAATTAAAATCAAAATTGGAATTAAAAATCTTTTTATCAGAGACGTAAGTTCCTTTCGCGGAGTTCCGGCAGAATCATAGAAAACCAATTCATTCTCAAAATGTTTTAACCACAAAACAACAAAATGGCCTTCATAAAGTAATGTAATAAATGCGTGTTTAACCAACTGTTCATTACAAAACAAGGTATGAAATGCCCTGCGGTTACTTTTGAACTCTTTGCCTCGCAGCACTTCTCCCGCTGTCCTACTTGACACAAAACCAAACGTCCCAGGCATGAGCAAATTACAACGGCGGAGAGTTCTTGAAATATAACAATCTACAACGTTTTCCGTTAGCCAACCAATTGTCGAGTCACTGTGTGTTTTCGCCGGGTTTTGAGTTAAAGCACAATAAGTTTTTCCACGAGGTCTACTGCAAAGGGAACACAAATCTAACCAAGAAACTGACTGATGACAGAGCATGACGAGGGCGGTGTCAAAAATTGAAGTTGGGGTTAAAGGGATATGATGCCAAATGAAATCTGCAATTTTCTTACAGTCGTGAAAATTTTCATTTTGTTTTGGACAGTTTGTAAAAAATGACATTGTCGGGGTGCACTTAAGTGTTAACATTGGTTGCGGAGAAAGTGATTTTTCGTTTTCGTATTTTAAACGTTTACATATGATTTCCGAAGAGTAAAAACTAGTTTTGTTTCTTTTCCTCTTTTTAAACTTTGACTCCACAACCAATGTACGCTTGGCGGTTTCAGTTTTGCTTGGGTTTGAAGGGGATTTTTTCGCTTTTCCACGAAAGCTCATTAACGAATCGGCAAACAGTTTTTGCAAAACTTTAATGGCATCATAGTATTTCAAAGCAAAATCGTCTATTCGAGCTATTCGCTTTCCATCAATTATGTTTCGTTTCAAATCTCGAAATTGTTCCTCAATAATTCCTTGTGTTTTGTTATTGTGAAGGATTGTTTGGTGGAGGCAACTCTTTATCACATTGCAATCTTTCGAGTACGTAATAAACATGTTGGCCTGTTCTTTGGTGGATTTGCTGTCGTGGAAATGCCGCGACAAATCCCCAAGCATTAACTTAGAGGTTGAACATATTCTGCTTAAAACCACATCTATCAAACGTTCACACAATTTCGGATTGTAATAGACATTGGCGCCAATTTGTGAAGAGGTTGGTGTCTTGGAACATTTCAAAAAGTTTTCTAATTTCCGTTTGTATCGGATAAAAAATGGGGACTGTTTTTCCTGTAATTTATCTGTTTCTTTACTCGAAAAAACATAATCTGTGTGCCCTGCCACACCCTTGTCGTCGTCAGTGTCATCAAAATTGAATTTACCGGACGCACCTTTGGATTTGAAGCGGTTGTAATAAAATTCGACTAATGAGGAAGGAATTTCACTGTTAGTCAAAACAATAAAACTTTCCACAGCCATATCTAGATCCGTAAAATTCTCGCAATTAAAAAATATGTTTAACCAGAACAAATAAGTCTTCAACAATTTTGAACTTTGACAGTGTTTGTTGCATAAAATTTTGGCTGCTTTCATTGCATGGCTGTAGCAATTATGGACCACAGTTTTCTGCAAATCGCCATGCTCTGGAACGCCTGTTAAAATTCGATAACACCTGTTGTAAAATTCTATACGAGTTTCCCGACAAAATGCCTTTAAAACAGCGTTCCACATTGCCATCGAGTCATCAATGATAAGCAGTTTGGGTTTTCGAGACACGCTACATACTTTAAGACAATCGGAGAGAAAGGTTTCCAAAAAATGACTAATAGTGATCGCATCATGCTTTGATGTCACGCAAGTTGCAACCGGAAGTGGTGCACCACCTTTAGTTGGATTTCGAATTAGTAAGGTGTACACTTGAAAATTAGAATAGTTTTCAATTCGGCGCAGCACACTGCCGGTAGAATCAAAATACGCAATATCAAACGCGCACACGCGATTAAAAAATTTATCTGTGCGTCGGAATACATTGCCACCATAGGAAAATGCGCCGAAATACAACAAATAAACTTTTTATCCATTTGCAGTCGCTGTATATTTAACTGTGTTCGCTTTTAATGTTGTTTAAAACTGATTGCGAGGGTAAGTACGTACATGCCCCTAACCAACGTTCTTCTGGCGATAATTCGTCAAACATTTCGCGATATTGTTTCACTGCAGTTTGATGCTGCATTTTTTTGCGAAGTTCTTCCCTCATTAGTCCACTTACACGTCTACATTTTTTACAAGCGCGGTGATGGTTTCTTTTCCCACATATCTTCACACGACCTTCAACTTTGTCCACAAACGACCAAAACGTCACTACAAATTTTACCTCACACATACAACTCTTACATCTTTTATGTGCACAATAGAAGTTAACCCAACCTTCTTTGTAACATTCGTCAGATTTCTTAATATTTTTCACAGCATTGAAGTAAACCAAATAATTGTTGGATACGTTCGGGACACAACCAGAGTAAATTTTGCGAAGGCGCCTTACAGTTACATCAATGTACGTATCATTGCCAAAGTGATTTGCGGATCTATTTTGAATAATTGTTGTCCATTCCTGAAGTGAAAAAACGAAAACATCATCTATTGCGACATCAGCTGTATTTTGAAACTTATTTTGCGTTTCGAACCTTATTCCACCTAGTTCGCTTACCACATCAAAGTTTTCCTGCGATTTGGAAAACAAATTTATGTCGTTGTTTTGATCGCCCAAATCCCTGGTAATAATTGCCGGTATCTTATCCCCTAAACTATTGCGTGCAATTTCTGAAGTGTATGCAGCCGACGAATATGCTGGGGAAGCCGGTGAAAATGCGACCGATGGACTTACAGCAGGCGACTGAAAGTCAAGACCAGAAGACGACGATTGAAACGTGCTTTTATCAACCATATCTTGGTTTGTTTTACCTTTCACAGTCTTATCATCACCTGGAGCCAAATAATCGGGCTTTAGAGACCTATGTACAAAACAAGATTCAGAGTACAAATCAAAGCCAGGGCAAACCAAGTGCGACCGTCTCCATTGTTTTTCTGTTAAAGATACAGCCACGGACGATTTTTCAAACACGCAACTCGGATGAAACCACTGCTGACAAGTTTCACATTCCACCATTAATGTGCCATCGTAGGGCGCGTTGCAAACACAGAACAAGGGCTCACCGCGTCGCGTAAGAGGTTCTGGTGATGACATTAGCGATGTTTCCAAACCATTACGTTGTTTGTAAAACGATTGTGCCATTTTACGAAACAAAATATCTTCAACCCAAGTCATTTTTACTTTTAACCGTTTTTTTTCATTTAATGGAAGTTTGCAATATTTCAAAACTTCTTTCACGGCCTTGTTTGGTAGCTTTGATGTGTTAGGGTATTCACGTAGGCACTTAACTAAAGATGGTACTGCGGCGTAAAAAATATTTTTCTTATGGTGGGTCGGAATATGAGTGGAACGAACCAAGCGTCCAACCAACTTCTTTTGTATTTCCTTGTCATAAACCTCACAAAATTCAGAAGCTTTTTGAGTCGCCTGTTATTTGGCATTCCCAGCCAAAAATCGTGGGAATGCAGAAAACTTAAACCAGTCTTTCTACAAAATTTTTTCAATCCACGAAAGACCAAATGTTTACAAATCATGTCAACTTTTTCATCACAACTTTGAAACTTAGCTCCCCCAGTTTGTACTAAACGTGCAGCCAGCGACAATGGTAATAGTAAAACCGAACCACGAATACGGCGTTTTCGAGTTGTTAAGCCGCTGAAAATTGTCAGACGAAAACCGGGGACAAACGTAGAACTGCTCAACGCGAAATCAAAAATATATCCAAACCCAATTGAACACAGGCAGTATTGCATAAAAAACAGATAGAATAAACAAAAACTGAAAATAGTGTAAATACCTCGTTTAATGCCATCAAACACAAATTCAAATAACTTTCCTGCTGCGCGAGAAGCTTCATTGTCGACTCGGCTCTGAGTTGTCGCAGCCTTTGCAGAAGAACCACGAACTGCTTTAGCTGACGAACTCGTTGCAGCTTCATTGTCGTCTCGGCTTTGAGTTGTCACAGCCTTTGCAGACGAACCACGAACTGCTTTAGCTGACGAACTCGTTGCAGCTTCATTGTCGACTCGGCTTTAAGTTGTCACAGCCTTTGCAGACGAACCACGAACTGCTTTAGCTGACGAACTCGTTGCAGCTTCATTGTCGACTCGGCTTTGAGTTGTCACAGCCTTTGCAGACGAACCACGAACTGCTTTAGCTGACGAACTCGTTGCAGCTTCATTGTCGACTCGGCTTTGAGTTGTCACAGCCTTTGCAGACGAACCACGAACTGCTTTAGCTGACGAACTCGTTGCAGCTTCATTGTCGACTCGGCTTTGAGTTGTCGCAGCCTTTGCAGACGAACGTCGAACTGCTTTAGCTGACGAACTCGTTGCAGCTTCATTGTCGACTCGGCTTTGAGTTGTCGCAGCCTTTGCAAACGAACGTCGAACTGCTTTAGCTGACGAACTCGTTGCAGCTTCATTGTCGACTCGGTTCTGAGTTGTCACAGCCTTTGCAGACGAACCACGAACTGCAGGTTTGACGTGAAGTCGTAACGGACAAGGTGTGAGTGAACTCACTGAAGAATGCAGCACTTTCTTCAAATTGTTAGGTCGTATATAGTCAGCGACGGATCCGAAATGGCTGAGGCGTTTGTACTTTTTTCGTCCGTTACATGACTGACTGATGTGGGAAATGTCGTTTGGAGTTGGTTGTGAGGAAGGTACAATGAAAGTTGTTGGTACTGTGCAACAAAAAACTTCATTGTTGATCAAAGTTTTGTTTAACTATGTATTGGCCAAGACATAAAAAATAGTATACTTCGTCAAATCGTATTTTTAGTTTCGTATCAACATTATGTAAACCAAGAAGTTACACCGCAATCTTGCAATACGAAAGGTATTTCGGTAATTTCCTAATTTAACTAGACTTTTTAAAGCAATTGTTTCATTTTCTGTACCAACAAGATGTTCCACAGCCAGTAAAGGGCGCAGCCCTACGTCCGAGAGATGGAGTTGGTCGCTCCAATTATCTTTGTCGTTAGAGATATTAAAATCCAAGAAGGTGAGCCCATACTCCTCGGCAAGGTTGTGTAGTACCCAGTTGGCTTGTTGGACGCAGTGTTCATGAAAACCAGACTGTTGCAAGATCCCAGCCATCACAATCTGCATACAAATTATACCAAAATAAATGTATATGTGTTATAAATGAAGTTAATTTTAACGTTACAGTCGCAGCAGGGAAAAAATGTAGTTTAACTCCTGGCAGTAACAGGAACAACCAGCACTTTTGTATAATACATGCAACCAACCTGAGACTGCGGGTACGTTTGTTGGCACACCTCGATCAGATGTTGAAAATCGGTCCCGATACTGCTATGGTGGTGATCCGCATGCCGAGAGACCAAGTCGTTCGTACCAAGAGCCAGAATGATAAAATCAACTGACCCGAACCTTTTCCCGTACATGAGTTCCTCCGCTCCATGGTTCAGTGTTCCCCCTGGAATAGAAATAGCACTTAACGTAAAAAGTTCACTATCCGACAATACCACCTGGGGGCAGACAATGTTCCTCCCGTTGCTGTCGGTCACCAACAACACGGAAGGAAGTGGCGACCCCTCAGCAGGGAGGTAACATGTCTGCTTTCCGGAAACTCCAACTTTATATTTCTTGGGCGGCGTTCTTCTTCCCATCGTCGATTGCGACTTCGGTCTTGAGAAATTTCAGCAGTGTCGTTGGTGGTTGAGAAATTTACGTAATGAGCTCGTCGGGTACGGATGGTTTCACACAGTTGCGGCTTTGATCTTTTCGTTATTCAGCAAGTTGATAAATAGCAATTTTCTGCAAATAAAAATGATAGGTTTATGTGAAATGCGACGGATCTTAATTGGTTGCTGAACCATACTTTTTTTTATTAACAGTACAAACCAAACCTGACGGCTTCTTATTGTTGTATTTTCTGACAGATTACTGAATTGTAACTATTTTTTTTAACGCTTCGCTGGCAAGAATTTTGATCAGGTTTTTAGCTTGTCATACACTTAGGACACCTTGGCCGATAATACCATTCGCCCACCTCAAATGCAATTAAGTGATAAACTGCCATCTTAACCAATTTATCGCCAGCCAATCTTCTCCTACGGGCCCGTAAAGGTTTCAAATGTTTGCCTGTGCAAGGGCCTTGTGGCCAGCCTATACGCGTAAAGGGCTCTATGTCGTCACAGCCGGTGACCTGCAGTTAAGTTCATTTCGCTGGGAAACTTGAAAACTGTTGGGATTTTAACTTATACCGCGTTCATCTGCATGCTCCAGGCAAGCTCTGTGCAAAATTAAAAAAAATCCTACGACCCGGAAAGGTTTCAAATGTTCGCCTGTACGATAGGCCTTGTGGCCAGCCTATACGCGCGTTAAGAGCTCTAAGACGTCATAGCCGGTGACCTGCAGTTAAGTTCATTTCGCTGGGAAACTTGAAAACTGTTGGGATTTTAACTTATACCGCGTTCATCTGCATGCTCCAGGCAAGCTCTGCGCAAAATTTAAAAAATCCTACGGCCCGGAAAGGCTTTAAATGTTCGCCTGTAAGAGAAGCCTTGTGGTCAGCCTATACGCGCGTAAAGGCCTCTATGTCGTCACAGAGAGTGACCTGCAGTTAAGTTCATTTCGCTGGGAAACTTGAAAACTGTTGGGATTTTAACTTATACCGCGTTCATCTGCATGCTCCAGGCAAGCTCTGTGCAAAATTTAAAAAAATCCTACGGCCCGGAAAGGTTTCAAATGTTCGCCTATATCAAGCGACTTCTCCACTTTATGCTTTGTGTAAGTTCGCATCCAAATTAACAAGTATTGCTGCCTCAGTATATACATTTTGTGAAAACAAAATAGTGTGAATTGTTCACGGATGTGTGCCAAAGTTACATTGATGTTTTTGAATGGTAATTATGCTCTAATTTGTGCATATACTTGTGTTTTGTTTTTGGTAAATCCATTGAAGTTGTGTTCAGTCATGCGTGAAATATATTTCGTTGATATAAAAAAAAATTTCGCCGAAATGACAGCAGTGAAATGCTGCAAAAAATGAAAGCAGTTGCAAACCAAAGGTTTGCAAATAAATGGCCGACGTTTTATTGCACTTCTGTAATTTTTAACATTTAAAATCTTGAACGCTGGAAATTAGGTTTGTTCCTGAATTAAACCAAACAATTACACTAAACTATTTTGTTTTGCAAACACATTACATATCTACAACTTATAATAATTGTTGGTGTTCCATTCACTGTCAGTTTAACTTTGTGTCTCCATCATGAAGCGAACACAAGAAGAAATAAACTTACATCATCAGAAAGTGATGAATTTTTTAAACAAGTAAGTTTAATTTATGGTGATTTACTAAAGTAAAACTATTGATATTTTAGTGACAGGAAAGAAACAAAACGATTTTGCAACAGAACACTTTGTTCCCAAGGAGAAAACTATTCCATTCATGATGCTGTTGTTTGTTCTATGTCAGATTATTTCAATGCTTTACTTGGTGTTGAGGTAAGTGTTTGTTATTCAGAAATACAATGATTCAAAAGTTTTGCCTTTTTATTGTCACCTGTCTGTATTCCAGCTTGCAGAGTATGGCAGCTGCACGTGCAAGTTTTTCTTCAACTTTTTTTATTTGCACGCCAAATTACTTCGACTGCATGCAAAATTTATCGGCACAGAAAGCACTAAAGATGTTTTATTATTTTTGTTGCACGTGGGCTTAGGGGTCATGCACATGCGCACACAAAAGATTTGGTCCTGCACACCCGAGATCTCTTTGAGAACTGCCATATTCTACAGACTGGATTGTAATTACATAGTTAAGATATAATCTTTAAATAACAAACAATTTCAGTAACTTTCATTTTGTGTTGTATTGCCACAATAATGATATTTTTTGTCAATAATAACAATATCGTTATGCCACTTGTATTTATTGGTAAGGCTTTACAATGTGGAAATATACATATGACAATTTTGGGGAATAATGAATCATGAGTTTGATGAATTACATGTTTTTGTACAACAACACTAAACACAAATGCTAACATTATATGTATCAGTATAGCACTAATATTTGATTAACATACCATAATATTTGATGCATGTCATTTTCAAATGATGGCTTGCCACATGAGATACATACAATCCCTGTGTTGTGTAACCCTTCTTTAATGTAAAGCAGACCTCCACAACATATGGCCGTGGCTCATCAAACCTTTTTGTGTTTGTCACTTTTCTTCAGTTGTTAGGATCAGATTATGTTGTGTTTGTTGTGATTCGTTAAACTTGTTTACTTATAGATGCGCGAAAAATACAGCGATTTTATCAAGGTTGACAATATTCCACCAAAAAGACTGGAAAGTGTATTGGATTATATTTACACTGGTGATATTGAAGTAACAGAGAAAAATGTGTTGGAAGTTTTGGAAGATGCTGATTATGCACAGATGGAAGGTATGTAAACATTGCAAGTTTTAATCTTCACTGGTATTAATGTGTTAAGAATGATTATTCTAATATATACATTCTGCATGTATATCATTTTTTTTGTGCCAACCACAACAATTTCCCAATTATTAGGTGTAATCAATATTTTTGTGTTTAACTATTGTCACTATGCTAGAGGGATATTAATATGTTTGTACTGAGTGCTACTTTTTCCCATAAACCTGGGACAAAACAAATTATTTGTAATTAATAGAGAAGTGAGACAGACAACACTGTGTTTTATTCACACTTTCAGAGTTGAAGTCATTTTGTTGTGGAGTCATCCTTAAAATGATTTCAACCGACAACTGTTTGAAGCTAAGAGCTTATGCTACTCGATACAATCTTGCTGATGTGGAAAAGAAAACAAACCAAATGATTGTTGATAACATTGCAACAGTTGTACAACATGATGATTTCATGCAACTTGATGTTGGTGATGTGTCTGCAATCATCAAGCAGAAAAACAAAGGGGTAATTGTGATTCATTTTCTTTATGTTTTTTTCCTGTATACATGTATATAGTTTGTTAGTTTATCTGCGCAAGTTGTTGGGCTTAAAAGTTGGGTAAGCACATCATCATTTCCCCATCCACAGACGTCAGTTCTAAATGTTGTTTGTTCTTATTTAGTCTCACAGCAGTAGAAAAAATAGTGTACTTTGCTGTATATCTGAGTTGGTTTATTGGCATGCCACCGCATCGCAACATGCATTGATGTGATATTTGCAACAAACATTATTTGGAGATTATGTGGCAGAGCCGAGATTATGATTTTTAACTGTTTGTTTTTCATCAACCTTATGTCAAAACATTTGTTTCAAGTTATTTTGGAAGTGATTAAACTTTCTGTGTGACATTTTGCCTCTCTGTTAATGTTCTTGTTTTTAATTTAGTATTCAATGCAGACACTCATGTCATTATCTTCTTTATGACTTGTTTGAAAATTAACTTGCTTTGTTATTACATATTAGTTGTTGAATATAGATGGAAGAAGCTGTTTTTACTGGAATGGTTCGATGGGTCAATTTCAATCCTTCCCATCGAGAGGATTTGTTTGTGAATCTTTTCTCACAATTTGATCTTTCATCTATTTCCACTCAGTTTGTTGCAACTACAGTTAGAAATGAAGTAAATTTGGTTTAAATTGATTTCCTGGCAATGAACTGAAATATTTTATTATTTTTCAGCCTCTTGTGAGAAGTAATTTTGAATGTTGTCGTGCAGTCATGGATGTTTTATCAACAAACTTTGAAAATCCAGGAACAAGTGGAAAAGCGAGTTCTGTTAAAAAAGGCGCAAGATTTGTTTATTTTATGTCACATTCACAGCAATATGTTACATCCACCATATTTACACCTACCTTGTAGCATTTGTACTCCCATAACTTAAGCTCCTTTTAATTTCCGACCTAACATTTACAAATGGAATCTAATATTGGAAATATGTGTTCTGAAAACAGATTTCACTGCAAAACCACATCCACAAAATATGTTATTTTTTATAATTAAATCTTGAACTGTAGTCAATTTAACACAAATACCAACTACATTCAATGTTCATATTTACAAAGTAACAACTTTGCCTGAATCAAAAAACTTTTAATACCATAAGAATATATCTTTCGCAAGCGAAAACAATAGCAACCCATGTTTATGTTGCAGATTTGTCAGGATTTCTTCTCATTGGTGGCAATAATTGTAAACGAGATTGTGTGAAATGGAATGTTACCACAAAACAACATGAACATTACCCAGTATGTACATTTCTTGCTGTCATATGGTTTTGCTCATTTAACTTATTTTCCTATCAAGTATTTTGCTTGATGCTCTTTGTATGTACAAGTAATACAAAATTTGACGTAAAGTTAGCAAAACAGCAAATGACAAGTAATAGCCATTATTTAGAGAAACATATGACAAGTAACTTTTCATATTTTCTGGGTATTTTAATTTTTTTGGGACAAATATTTCTGTTATTTGGTGAAACATGTGAATCACTTTGTCTTTATGTGTTATCAATCATCATCCAAATTTGTTAAGAAAATGATCACAGACAGAGAGAACTCAACTTCAGCCATATTTGGTGAAAATGTTTATGTAATGGGTGGAAATGGTCCAACACAAAGTTGTGAGATGTTGAATTTGGAGGAAAGTAAAAACTGGGTAAAAATTGCTGATTTGTTGGAAGGTAGACGTTGGGCTGCATCTGCTGTTGTTGGAGGTTGGTCTTGTTATTCCAGAAATTGTTTATCATTAAACCAGGGGCTGTTTTGTTTCAAAAACGTATAATTACAGAACATCACTGTTATCAACAATTATCACTTTTATGGACAACCTTGTTTTCACTAATTACAAACAAATTTAGATTACTTGTATCTCACGGGTGGTCAAGGAAACCAAGGAGCATTCTCATCAACTTTGTGTTATTCTGTACAAGAAGACAGATGGAGAAGTGGTTTCAACATGTTACAACCAAGATATTTGCATGGAATGGCTTCAATTGACAGTAAGAATGTATCTGGGTTCATTTTTGTGAAGATTATTCTCATTACTGGATTAAGGTCCAAATAATTGACATGCATCTAAAACAACGACATAAATACCCAGAAACCACAAATTTAAGTAATCAGTAAATTTAAACTTTTTACCCCAACAATATTCACTCTTGGACATAAAAATGTTGTGAAACGCCGACTTTAAACTAAACAGAAATGCAGGAAATATTCCATCTTTATTTGATAGTTCTTTATTACATGAATATCAACCATAATATTGATTAATTTCAATTAAAACCTCGATTTAAAGCTGATCGCTTATTTGCACGTTAAGAAACGCAGATCTTACCTCAATGATTGTTACGTAACATTACAACATAATCGTAATATGACGTCACAATAAATATTAACACAAGGGATTTGGAAATTTCTTCAGATGTTTTGTTTTCTGTGGGCGGATTTGATGGCAGACAATCCTTACAATCATGTGAATTCCGTGATATACGTGTTGGAACCTCCACAAAAATCGCTTCTCTCAATAAAGGAAGAAGACATTTAGCATGTGAAGAAATTAAAGGGAAGATCTATGCAATTGGTTAGTGATGAAAAGTTAAGTAATAAAATTAACTGTAAGTTTTGTTGTTATGTAAAATTTATAAAATACAAATTCATATTCGTCACCGGTGAATGTATCACGTGATAAATATAATGGAGTTTCCTGAAAAGAATCCTAAACATAAAAACTGGTAGATATAACTATAAAGTATTAACCTAAAAACAATAAAAAGTTTTACTTTAAATCTGACAGGAGGTTTGGGTCGTGACTTCCTGCAAACAGTTGAAGAATACGAACCTAGAGTCAACAAATGGAAATATGTTTCTCCTCTCCTAAATACTCGTTGGCGTCACTCTGCTTGTGTTATTGATGGGAGGATTTATGCTGTGGGGGGAGGGTAAGAATTACTATCATGACGTCACTATAGTCCACAGTTTCCCGTTTTATGTGAAAATGTAAATGTTGAGAAACTGGGACAAGTGGGATATACGGTGTTATACTTGATTAACAACATTTATAAAATGTTTGTTAAGATTAAACTTAAAACACTTTGCTTTATACAAGGTTGTATTTGTGGTAGGGATGGGCAATTTAGAATAGCGAATCCGGATGATTCGAATCTTAAACTATCCGAATCCAAATTGTCTTCAAACCGAATAATGGGTTTCGCTATTTATCTTTGATGCACGGTTTCCGTATTTACTCGATTGTACGCCGCATGCGACGGTGTTAAAAAATTAATATAAGCTCGAATGTAAGTCGCACGTAACTGTCAAAGGCAAACTTACGTGCCCTACAATAATTGTCAACAAATCTGTTGTTCAAAATTGGTAGAGTAGAGCGAGCTGCAGGTAAATTTCATTGAAACTGAGAGCCGCAGACAAAATATCCGTCCCGTGTGATATTAAATAATATAAGCTGTAGACAAAATATCCTCGTAACATTAACTAATATAAGCCGCCCTCGATTGTAAGAATCACAAACGGTAGGTTCAAAAACTCTCAGACCCGGCTTACAATCGAGTAAATACGGTGCGTATGTTTTTTGAGAATTTTCCGTCAATCAACTGCTACGGTTGTGATGTGATGACGTTTAGGTTTAACAGCCATAAAGTTACGTACGTAGATATATTACACTGCAATGAATTTATTCTTTGATTGTGCTTTGTCAGTACAGTCCTGTAATAATTTCTTTCATGTTTATTGTGCTTCAGTGCAAAAGCTCAAACAAAAACAGAATAGGATTCGGTATTCTGGATTCGATTTAACTATTCTAGAATGTTCTAGAATAGTGTGTTATTCTATATTGCCCATCCCTAATTTGTGGTTTGGTTTAGTGGTGAAGGGGTATGCGGGTGTACGTTGGTTTGTTTTTGTTAACTTATAAATTTACTTCTTGAGAAAAATGTTGTAGAAAAACTTGACTGTGTTTGTTGTGGGTCTGATTCATGAAACTGTATCATGTTTGTTTATAGAATGACATCAGTTGAAGTTTACGATCCAACCTCAGATGTCTGGATACATGCTTTTGATCTTAACAAACCAGTTTATGGTGCGACTGTTGTTGCTGTTTAATATGTTTCTATATTTGGGTGTAGTTGATATTTAACTGTGATTGCTCACGGGAAAAGATGCTCAAATAAAAGTTTTGTTTAAAAATATCGTTTTATGCAACTTAACCAATTGTTTGCTATTTTTGCAACGCGTTGTAAATTATTTTTAAACGATGTATGTGCGTATGAAAGCCGGTGTATGTTGTGATAATATCAGTTCTCCGCAAAATAGCACTTATGCCTTTTGTGGATTTCCAATGTGATTCTGCTACGAATTTATAAATACCAATACTACAATAGGTCAGGTTGTGCATTATGTTCAATACATGTGTGCCTTTTATCGGTGCCCAAACTATTTTGTGTTTCATGTTCATGTACTTTGTAACGTGAAAATAAAACCACACTCGCTAGAAAATTATGCCGATAGACATCGCGCATTCCAAAAACCGTGACAACCCGTGCGGTTAATGAGAAGCATACAGTGCAGGTGTGTTCGCCCTTTCTTCTCGTTTTTTCACTTCTTGCTTCTGGTACACTTGTTTGTGCTTCAGGATTTTACGATCACTTGTTAGCGTGCGTTTTTGGCTAGCCAAGTGCCAGATTATTCTACACTATGCATGTGTGCCATGAGCTGAAAAATGTTTCGAACACCTGACAGAGAGAACGTGTACTTGTGATACCATAAACATCACCAGTTTCTGCAAAATATTACATAATAGTAATTGTTACGCCGCACACGTTGGCAGCGCTTACCAACAACCAGTGCTAGTAACCAGTTTTTATTCAATCAAAATACGCGCGTCACGAGAAATAACGAGGTTTTCTGCAACAAAAATTTCAGCATGACACTATGTACAGCGCCACTCAAACTAACCAAACAAAAACTTACCGGACTGTGACCGTAGACAAGCCTGTTGTCATCATACAATTTAATGGGCGCTAATTTTCGATATTCAACTGCCTCCTAAACACATGAAATATAAGACAGCTATCAGGCAAGTCCGAGTTTAGACTATCCATGTGTGCTTACAAAGTTTTACGAACCCCTGACAGAGAGAATGTGTACTTGTGATTCCGTGGTAAACAACCAGTATCCGTGGTTATGGAACGGAAGAAGACCGAGCTGTATAGTGAAGTTTGTAACGTGTGATTGTATTGCCAGCAACGCCAAAGACAGGAGAAAAAACTCGTTGCGGTGAAAATAAACGTGGACTCCGTCTCATATTCCAGGCTGAAGCGGACAATTTATACCAATATAACAAAATTCTTGTCAAAAAAGACAAGACAACGTTCTCTCATTTATCCATACGTGTTTTCCACACTTTTGTCTGGAAATCCTTAAAACGTTTAAGTTTATGTTATGTTATGTAAAACCCCTGGTTTAAAGTTATTTATCTTCTCACATCAAACACAGTTATCATAAATAAACACAAAAACAATATTCAAAATTAGCCAACAAAAATGTTTTCGCCAAAACCAAATCACGCTTAAATATTCCCATAACAAACATAGCAACAGACAGTGAGGCCAGTGTTTAATCGACCACCCGATTTGGTTTCAACAACATACAGGTTAGTTGCTATGCAAAAGTAGAACAAAGAAGCACAAGTGAAAATGTGTAAATTTTCTTTGAGAACTTGTCATCTTGTGAGTGTTCGATTCAATATCTCCCAAACCATTGTCCTGCGCAGTAGAGGCATATTGGACTGAGTAAAGTTCAGTGGAGAATCACGGCTGATGAATTCGGCGAAAGTGCAGGTGAATACCCTGCAGTCGGAACCGTTCATCTGCTGAGGTATTTCCTGCGCGAAATTGAATCATATAAAATATACCTGCTTTTGGGAATGGAAATATATTTGTACACGATAATAGCCATGGGTTGATGTTAAATTTTTAATCAATTCTGTTTGTTTATTCGAAGAAATGGAACAAAAATGCACGGCTAAAATGCAACAAGCTAAATATGTTAAAAACATACTAGACACCCTCTATGACGGTGTTTCTTCACCTTTTTTGGATCACGAACCCCTAAAACATTTTTGAAAAGCCATGGACCCCTTTGCAAGAAACACATTGCAAATGTCGAAAAATCAAAAATCGTGGACCGTGAAACCGTATGGACAGAGGAAAATACGTGGATTTTCGGAATAATTGTATTTCGTTTCATGGACCCCTTAATGCACCTTCTCGGACCCCTTGGGGGTTAATGGACCCCAGGTTAAGAACCCCTGCTCTTTAATCTTACAAAAGCGAACCTGTGGCGAACTGCAGATGGTTTTCCAATCCGTCACCACGTAACTGTTTTTCTTCTTATCCAAATGTTCGCTCGCTAAATAATCTCTTAGTGTTGAAAGACATTCAGTGTTTGAACCTCCCATCGAGTCGTAACAACGAAGTTCCTTACACCGGAAATCTGCCACCTTTAAATTATGAGTTACTGTGTGAGTTGGAATGCAGGTAAGGCAAAGGTTTACCAGTTTGTAACAAATATAATATACTACATATAATACACTACGTTCACAGGCTTCACAGTGAAGGCATTGCAGCCAAGCTGGATCATCCACAAGTCGGAGCGAGATCTGAAAAATCAAGGTTTAAACTCAGGACTCTGGGCTAAGCAGGCCCAAAGCTCTACCAACAGAGCTACAGGAGCTGAGTGGTTCAGTTTGTCAAGCTCTATTAAGTTGAAAGTTGAAAGCCACCGATTAGTTGCAAGTTATCTACGAACTGGGACGCCAGGCAGGCCAGTTCTATGTAACTGTGGAGTTAACTACGCGCACAAGTTTTTGTCTAAACGTTTTGTAAATCAATGAAACATGTCAATGTTTACAACACAATGGGCCAGTCTGTTTATTCTCAGAATTATGAGTAAATCCGTTGTTAGTGTTCTTAGTTGGAAGGGTTTTGGGTGATTTCTGTTCCACGTATAACAGCACAGACAGTGGAGTTATACAGTGGACATATAACAACACATTCAGTTAAGCCGCACTAAAATAACTTACTGCCAACGTCCAATGTACGCCCAAATGAATAGGAAACAGAACAACGGACTTCGAAAAGATGTCAACTTTTTTCGTCCATCTTCTCACAGACTTGTAACCTTGCTTGGTCAACTTGGGGTAGAAAAACGTGTTCATCGCATGAGCTGTGGGAAGGTTGTCAATCTTCTTTGATCTTTCCACTATTAACTCCATGTAGAAATTGATGACCTTCAAGGAATGTAAGGTCAGTGATTTACAAGCTAGACAACCACAGATGAAATTTCATGGCCATAACTTGTGAAGTTTATTTGGATTGAAACTGCTTGTCCAACCATACAATGTCACAAAATTAAGCAGAGTTAAGTACAATGGCCTATTACCCACTATGTTGGTACTGGTTTGGTATCAAGCCATACTACAAGCCACTGTGTAATAAATTTCCCCCTCTATAAAGCCACAAGTTCATATAATCTGCAAAAGACAACTTTAGAAGGTTCACTGCTGATGCTGCCAGGCATATTTGTCACCACAAGACAGCTCATCTGGCAAAAATAGTTGTAAGTGTCAACGTTTTGGTTGCTATGCAGCAGCCTTCTTCAGGATGCAACAAAATGTGACATTTCTAAACCTCCATTAAAGTTATTCCCCACGAGGGAAACTTTCGCTCACCTCGTCATTCAACCAGTTGAGACCACTTAACGTCGCCATGTGTTCCCTCGTAATGCTGATGTTAAAAGCTTCAACCAACACTTGTTGGGGAGGGAAAGGGACCAAAGCATCATCAACCTTACTCTCAACTTCCTACAACAAAAGTAGGTAAAAAGTTGCCGGATATTTTGCATTGATGAAGAGATTTGGTGCTGAGATGGCAAAATAACTGTAATCAACGGCAAAATATGCTTTTATTTGAACGATGGCCGTAGTTTTTTAATAAAGTCACTAAAAACTGCGGCCATAATGATAATATGATGACTTCCAGTTGCTTGTGTTTCGACTAAGGTAAAAGAATAAATAAATGCACAAAATCAACGCAACATCGTATTCGTAATAAAATTAATAAATCTTTAGTTCCGACTGAATATAAAAATAAGCTTGTTAAGTTCTCAATGGTGCCACTTAAAACCGCAGCTTTTACCTCAGATTATGGAAGTATCAATTTTCCTGACGAGAAAGTTGAATATTTCGGTTGTTTTAACATTTGCAACGTGAGTATTCTTGCCTCACATCCACGTTCAGCTTGTCTGTATGACGTAACAATGTCGTACACAATAAGATGTTCGTATTGTCGAAATATATTCCAGGTTGATCCTTCTTGAAGGAAACCAAATACCAGAACAACATGTAAACAATGCATGTTTACCACAAGTTATTCCGATTAACCTGTTGAAGTGATACCACAGCCTGAATAATCCTCAAACTAGTGGAATCTCCGGTCAGGTTTATGGCCCTGAAAAACTTGCCATCTAATTTCCATGAACTGCTTCGATTTAAAATTCCCAGGTCTTGTAACAAGGTGTTTGTTTGGTCTCGTATACATCTCGCCCACCTACATGTATTGCTGGTATCGCTGAAAAAGTTCTCTGTACACAACAGCTGCAAAAGTACATTGCAAGTACTCCTATGTCCTGTCGGCTGTTGCAATGCAAAACCTCACATTCCTGGCATGATAAGGAAGACAACCCAGTGAAGTTCGATAACAAACATAAGGCGATGATAGGGAAGCGATCTTGGGCGGTAAGATGAGCTCACATCGTCATGTTTAGCAAGCTCGATTTCGACGCAAAACCGCGTTAATGCAACTTTTGGTATGACGAGTCGCGTTCTTAATTATCTCGTTAAGTTTCTTTGCTAACTAACGAGGATCTCTGACCACTCGCTTAACTCCATTTACGTCAAAATATGGCAGGCAACATATTTTTTTAACTGAATTGTTCTGCTTTGGCACTTATTGAGAAGAATAACATTTTATTTTATAACATAAAATCCAGTCATCTCAAAGAGTGCAAAAGCAGAACAATTCAGATGTTGACACAAGACTGATTCGGCACTTTTCATAATTTGATAATTTTTTAAATATTTGTAGTCACAACAAGCTAAACATAACAAAATACTGATGGGATGTGTTAGATTTAAGGGTAGTACTTGAATTTTGCTTGCCTACGTTTGCAATATTCGTATGTTTTTATCTTTTTTCGTGAAGATTTGCAAAAGGTATAAAAAAGGTAGTTAACAGTGAAACAATGTATCATAATATCGCTTAACATGCAGCAACACTAATCCTTCGCAAACAATTGACGGGAGTTTGGTTGTAAATAATTCAGCTGGGTTTCATAAAATTATTGGCAGACTGGTGACAAGAAACATAATTATTTCTCCGTGAAGTTGCACCTAGTTTGGTGCCTTACGGATGACGGTGGTTGTATATTTACCACAAAGTGGAAGTCTTTGCTTGGCCGGCGGCCATCTGTATGCAGCTGACACAATAATTACTTCCACCTAGCTGTGGTTAGAGCAGTGGTTCTCAAACTGTGGTACGCGTACCACTAGTGGTACGCGAGAGCTTTTCAAGTGGTACGCAATTTAGTCTACTCTATACAATTTGCCGCACTTTGCAGGAGCCAAAACCGCTGCAAATACATGATGTCGGTTTTCTTTATTGTGCATTTGTGACGCAGTAGTATCAACGTGAAATTGTTGCACTGTTGAAGTAATTCTGACATCGTGTATTCAACTGTGCAACAATTTCACGTTGATACTATATTGCGTCACAAATGCACAATAAAGAAAACCAAGCAACTGGTGATATTGGCTAAATTGTTATTCATTGGTGTTATGTCATAACAGTTTTGGTATAGTAATACGGTGGTACGCAGTGTATTAAAAAACAAATGAGCGGTACGTGATTGGAAAAAGTTTGAGAAACACTGGGTTAGAGCAATCAAAACTGGAACATTAGGTTGTTATTTGCCAGATAGATTTATAGATTCTCTGCCTGTCGTATGTTAAATCCAAGCAAAGAAGAACGAGTTCATAAAGCACGTTTACCACAGTTTATTTACAAACTAACATCAACGTTAACAAAAGATTGCTTTAATTGATCTTGAACAGTGTTGGAAACGACTGGTGATCAATGATAAATCAACAAATATATGGCGAAAAAAAGATATTAGTTCTAGATCAGATGAAACATATTCCTTTCCAACTAGCTTGCTGTTAGCAATCCGTAATGGAACATAAGAGAGTTAAAAACATGCCGAAAGAATGCACGGAAGTGACGTAAACGGTTTGAGTATTAAGGCTCCTAGGCAGAACAATGGGAAAATATTTATCAGGGTTGAATACCGAAACCCATAGAACCTCAACGGGAGGCTGAAAAATAGCGATGAGAAATTTAGTTTTGATAAATTCTGTTCCACGTTTGTCCGACATCACTCGTAAGTAAGACGAACCGAGTACACGGGAACTACACAATATCCTCAAACAAATATGTTTACATTACATATTATTTACATTTTGTTCAGGACAAATTACGGCACACGAACGCTTGTCCCAGTCAACCAATCAGCTGCGTCCACGTGTTTCAATTACGATCGGACACTTTCCTCACGTTGTCATTGAGCAGGGCTGACGTAGGCAGATTATTTCGTCGAACGAAGATGGAATGAACCAAAAAACAAACCACAGGTTAGGTGGTAGAAATATAAACACTAGGTGGTGTGTTTGGTAACACTTTGGTTCACTTTATTAGTTTCTTAAAGATTTCCTACTGTTATAGTAAACACATTAAATGTATCAACGGCTTAACTTGTAAGATTATGTAATAACCTATGGATGTATTTAGAAACTTGGCGACTAAACGTTTTGTGGTTGAAGCCATGAACGAACACAATCCGCAGACATTGTTTCTTACGTTGGAATCCATCGCATTTCATATTTAAGGGATAAGAGTCACTGATGCAATATACAAAAAACACATAATATCATAGAATAACAAACCCATGTTGACTTCCTGTCCCCTGGTATTGCAAAAGGGAATTTCGTGTAGATTTTCTTGTATTTCATTTAAATTATTTGCACTATGGTGCCATCCACGGTTGTCAGGTTGTTCCTGATCTCTTCTTCGTTTCCTCCTCAGGTAGAACCCGAGCATTGCCATAACACATAGCAGGATGACAACCAATGAAATGGAAGTGACAATTGCGACGTTCGTCCAATATGTTGACACATCTGCAACAGGAACACGTGTCAACAATTGGTTTCAATTTGAGAAAATGAAGATCCTGATTTTTTACGTTACCTAATGTTGCGATTGATGGCGGTTGTTTTGCTTCGGTTATGCTTAAAAATGTTGTGGTTGTTTCTGACACTGGAGAAAATAATTTTATTGAGGAGTTCACAGGCCTATCATACTTCTTTTGTGAACATACCTTTGATTTGTCTTTGACAAAGATATCTGTGTGGCCAATTATCACACGGGACGTCATTCCATTTAAATGTGGGATCATATGGATTGTTAAAACCCATGGCCACACAGTTCTCATCTATCGATCCATCTTTGAAAGACGGCTCGCCCTTCCTCCACTGTGCTACGTTAACAGTGGATCCATCGGTCCATTGGAAATTTCGTGTATTCGGAATTCTCGTTGCTCCAATCAATAAATCTTTAGTTCCGACTGATTAAAAAAATAAGCTTACTAAGTTCTTTTTAAGAAACACCGCAGGTTTTACCTCTGATTATAGAAGTGTTGATTTTTCTAACTAGAAAGTTGAATATTTCGGTTGTTTTAACATTTGCAAGGTGAGCATTTCTAGCCTCACATCCACGTTCAGCTTGGCTGTATGACGTAACAATGTCGTACACAATAATATATTCGTATTGTTGAAATATATTCCAGGTTGACCCTTGTTGAAGGAAAGCAAACACCAGAACAGAATAACACCAATGCATTCCTGCTATGATTGACATCAACTAATTTGCAGAGCAGTAATTCTAAAACTTTTCGTCAACTTAGTCCTGTAAGGTTATATTTATGTTGACCAGGAATAATGTTAAGTAAATATAACCGATTGTTCAACTATACTGATCTCTTCTTGGTTTCATCCACAGGTAGAACCCGAGCATTGCCATAACACATAGCAGGATGACAACCAATGAAATGGAAGTGACAATTGCTACGTTCGTCCAATATGTTGACACATCTGCGACAGGAACACGTGTCAACAATTGGTTTCAATTTGAGAAGATGAATATCCTGATTTTTTGCGATACCTAATGTTGCGGTTGATGACGTTTTTTTTGCTTCGGTTCTGTTTAAAGATGTTGGCCAACCTGCAAAAAGAACAAGTACTAAGAATTGGTTTGGATTTGAGAAAGTAATTGTCCTTATTTTAATAACGGGTAAACGTGTAGGCAACCTTACCTATTGGTGTGGTTTCAGTTTTGCTTGTAAATGCCGTTGTTGACTTTGACAAAAGATACAAATTAGTCGGCTCCATGGTATTGGTATACACCTCAACTATTGGTGGGGTTGATGGCGTTTGTTTTGATTCGGTTTTGCTGGTAGATGTTGTGGTTGTTTCTGACACTGAAGAAAATAATTTAAAGTCTTCCTGAGTGAGGAACGGGCCATTGTCAAAACACATGAGAGGTTAAAAACGATAAAATTGTAACAGTAATTGCAAGGTTCGCCCAATACGTTACAGTGGGGTTTCGGAAAGTAATTGTTTTCAACGGATAAACGTGTAGGCAACCTTACATATTGTTGTGGTTTCAGTTTTGCTTGTAAACGCAGTTGTTGACCAGGACTAGAGGTAAAACAAATACGTTACGTATTTGCCACTCATTTTAATTATAAACTTATTACCTTGGATTCTTCTTTGACAAATATATCTGTTGAGCCGATTATCACACGGAACGTCATTCCATTTAAATGTGGGATCAAATGGAATGCGAAATCCCATGACCACACAGCTCTCATCCACTCCATCCCACTCAAAAGTCGGTTCTCCTCCCCTCCACTGTGCTACGTTAACAATTGATCCATCGGTCCATTGAAAATATCGTGTGTTTAAAATTCTTTTTGCTCCAATGAAAAACTCATTAGGTTTGTCTGAAAAACCCCCCCCATCTAATTACGTGCTTTTTAAGAAACACTACCGTTTTCTTACTTGCTACTGTAGCGTCTTCGCGACATCGCGTCACACGCGACCTGCGACACGCGTCTCTTCTTATGTTTCTTTATTGCGCGCACGCGTCATTCCATTTGGGTGACTCGCAATAAATGGACGCAAAGCAGTCGTGCCTACAAATGGTGACCCCGACGTGAGTCACTGAGTTATCTCGCTAGATTTGTAGGATAGCTATAAGATAATTCATCAATCATGACAGAAAGCATCGTGACAGTGGTTTCAATTAAAATTCCGCCTTTTTGGCCACAAGACCCAGAACTGTGGTTTCTGCAAGTGGAGGAGCAATTCAACGTCAGAGGTGTGACACAGTCATCAACAAAATTTAATCATATTCTTTCCGCTGTTACTCCTGAGATTGCGACAGTAGTTAGAGACATTATTAAAAACCCATCTACCGAGGATCCCTACGAAGGCCTCACGAATGCCTTGTTACGAAGAGTGGGTATGTCCCAGCACCAAAGACTTTAAAAATTCCTTCAACCCGAAGAACTAGGCGATGGAAAACCTTAACACATGTTGCGCGACATGGAACATCTACTTGGTAACGTGAAAGCTAAGCATATCCTGCGCGAGTTGTTTTTGCAAAGACTTCCAGAAAATCTACGAACTGTTCTTGCCATGCTAGATTTGGATTTAAATGAACTCGCCGAGAAAGCAGACAATATTATGGACCTGCTTGACCCACAGCCTACATTGGCAGAAGTAGACAAACTACATCAAGATGTTGCGCTGTTAAAAAGAAACACAGCGTATACAAGCAAACGGCCATTGCAAAGAAACACGTTTTCCACTTTGTGTTGGTACGACAGACGCTTTGGGAACGATGCAAGAAAATGCGTTCCTCCCTGCAGCCGCAAGGGAAACGCCGAGACCAGTCACTAATGGCGGCTTGTGCCTCTGCTCGTTTTCGCCGCCTCCTGCATGTAACTGACAAAATAACTGGTCAGAGATATTTGGTTGATTCTGGTGCCGCAGTAAGTGTGGTTCCTGCAAACACAATGGATCGCAATGGCTGTCAAAGAAACTTGAAGCTTGTTGCAGCAAATGGAAGTACTATTGCAACATTTGGCACCCGAAAAATCAACCTTAACTCAGGTTTAGGTGAAAATTTTTCGTGGCATTTTGTTGTTGTCGAGGTCACGCAACCGATTCTTGTTGCCGATTTCTGTAGACATTTCGGATTACTCATTGATCTGAGCCGAAATAGGCTAATAAATGCCAAAACCTTTCACAGCGTCAAAACCAGCATTTCAAATACCACCGCGCTTGGTTTAGTGGCGGCTACCAGCAACATAAATGAATTTAAAAACGTTTTCCTGGAGTTTCCAACTTTGCAAAGTGCGATGTACAACGATGCTTCCTTGAAACACGACGTCAAGCATTACATTGTTACCAAAGGCCCTCCAGCTTATGCTAAAGCTCGTCGCCTTTCTCCAGACAAGTTAAAATGTGCGAAAGAAGAATTTCAAAATTTGTTGGAACTGGGAATTGTTCGCCGTTCATCAAGCACATGGGTCTCACCGCTACATATGGTGCGTAAAAAATCCGGCCAGTGGAGGCCATGCGGTGATTACCGCAAACTCAACAATAGCACTATACCGGATCGCTACCCTATTCCTTTGATACAAGATTCGTCGGCCAATCTACACGGCGCTACTATTTTCAGCAAGATTGATCTTGTACGAGCATATATCATCACATTCCAGTTGCGAAAGTTGATATTCCCAAAACCGCAATCATCACGCCTTTCGGTTTATTCGAATATATACGAATGCCGTTTGGCCTTTGTAACGCAGCTCAGACTTTTCGATGGACGAGGTAGCACAAATTCTTGCTATTTATTTGTCATTTCGCCATTTCCGTTACTTCAGGTAGAGCATTTTCTGTTTTAACTGATCACGAACCCTTAATTCAGGTTTTTCAAAGGAACTCAAGTGCATTGTCACCTCGGAAAGTTCGCAATTTAAGTTCTATTTCTGAGTTAACCACCGACGTACAAAACATAAAGGGTCACAGTAACTTGGCTGCTGATGCATTGTCGAGGGCCAATATTAATGCTATGTCATTATCTGTTATTGATTTCACTCAAATGGCACTCGCACAGAGAAAGAACGAGGAAATTAAAGCATTTCGCACCTCAAACACGTCACTCAGATTTTGTGATGTACCACTGTTTGGAACTGAACTGGCAATTCTTTGCGATGTATCTAAAGGTTACCCCCGCCCTGTGGTTCCCAATGCTTACCGTCGCCAAACTTACGACGCTGTTCACAATTTGTCACACCCAGGCATTCGCGAAAATCGCAAACTCGCTTTATATGGCATGGTTTGAACAAGGATGTTGGTAACTGGGTACGAACTTGTTTGCAATGCCAGAAAGCTAAAATCCAGAAACACACCGCTGCTGCTTTTAGTTCCTTTGCACTTCCGACCAGAAGGTTCGCAAATATTCATGTTGACATCGTCGGACCTCTCCCCATTTCCCAGGGATATATCTATTTATTTACCTGCATCGATCGGTTTACTTGATGGCCTGAAGCTATCCTCATGGCAGATGCAACCACGCAATCTTGCGCAAGAGCCTTGCTTTTATGGGTTTCGCGCTTCGGGACCCAACAAACCATAACCTCGGATAGAGGACGCCAGTTTGAATCAACACTCTGGGCCAACCTGAACAAGTTTCTAAGTGCCCATCGGCAACAAGCAACGTCCTACCACGCTCAGTGCAACGGCATTGTGGAAAGAATGCACCGTCAGCTTAAAGCCGCGTTGACAGCGCGCTTGACAACAAACGATTGGTTTGATCATCTTCCCGTTGTATTATTCGGCATGAGATAAGCTATGAAGGAGGACATCGGGTGTTCTGCTGCAGAGTTGGTGTATGGTGCTACACTGCAATTGCCCGGCGAGTTTTTCGCGTCTTCGGCCGAACCCCTGATCCAAGGTCGTTTTTGTCAAAATTAAGAGATCCACTCCGGGACTTGCGACCGACTCCGACAACCTGGCACCGACATTCTTACGACAGGGTGAACGGTCTATTACGCAACTGCACGTTTGTTTTCGTTCGAAACGACGCACACCGAACACCTTTGCAATGTCCATAAGACGGTCCATTTAAAGTAATTTGAAAACACGCTAAATTCTTTTGTCTGGAGGTGAATGGCCGACAAGACACGGTGTCTATTGATCGCCTCAAACCTGCATACTCCGAACAAAGTTTTACATCGCAGACTTCTGGCAATCGTGTTTCGCATGTTCCGCATCCAAACGCACTCTATCGTCCGACAATTACCCGCTCTGGTCGTGTTGTCAATTTGCCTTCACGTTATCGTGCATGACTTGAACACTGGTGGGGGGTATTGTAGCGTCTTCGCGACATCGCATCACACGCGACCTGCGACACGCGTCTTTTCTTATGTTGCTTTATTGCGCGCACGCGTCATTCCATTTGAGTGACTCGCAATAAACGGACGCAAAGCAGTCGTGGCTACAAATGGTGACCCCGACGTGTTACAATAGAAGTGTCCTTTTTTCTAACTAGAAAGTTAATTATTTCGGTTGTTTTAACATTTGCAAGTTGAGCATTTCTTGCCTCACATCCACGTTCAGCTTGGCTGTATGACGTAACAACGTCGTATACACAATAAGATATTCGTATTGTTGAAATATATTCCAGGTTGACCCTTGTTGAAGGAAAGCAAACACCACAACACAATACCACCAATGCATTCCTGCTATGATTGACATCAACTAATTTGCAGAGCAGTAATTCTAAAACTTTTCGTCAACTCAGTCCTGTAAGGATATATTTATGTTGACTAGGAATAACGTTAAGTAAATATAACCGATTGTTCAACTACATAGTTGGTATCTTTCTCCTTTTCGGGTGTACACTCATGCGCCTGTTCCCCAAAGGCCGAACGTTTTTATCCCCACAAAAACTAGACAGTGGAAGTGAATAAGAGAAGCGAAAACCATGAGGCACCTTCCGGGTTCACAAAGTCCAGAAGAAGAAGAAAACACAATTAAAACCAAACCTAGGCTATATGGGTTGCGAAGTTGATGCCATTAATTATATACATGACGTCACGTATTGCCATTCAACCTTAAAAACGCGTTAACCTTGTGACACTTTCGTTGAGCGTATGATAGAGGATCGAATCTCAACCCTGTCTGTGAAACAGCGGAATTTAAACATTTTAGAGTCACACTGCTTACTCGAAAACTCTGTAATTCGCTTGGAGCATATTTTAAGTCGGTTTAATTTTCAACAACCAACAGTGATTCGCAACAGGATATACAAGGAGGTGTTGTCAAGTTTACCTGAACAAAAAATCCAAAGCTAACAGTTCCCGTTGTTTGGTTTTGCAGTGGTCCAAGCACTGCATATTATTATCGCAATTTATAATTAGTTTTAATGTGTAAATCGTTTGCACGAATCACAGTTGTTCTACTCAATTTTTTGTGACCCGAAACGGGTTTCGTACAAATATCAAAAGCGCTAACAGGGACCGGTTACAGTTTTGCTTGTAGATGTCGTTAATGGCTCTGATAAAAAAAACATGCATCAATCATTTTGTTTAGAATTTTGTGTGTTATTTAATGTTTAATGGTTAAAACAAATTTTAAATTAATTTACCTACAAAAATCACATATTACCGTATTTTACGGACCATAAAGCGCACCCGATTATAAGGCGCACTGTCAATAAATTGCTTTGATTAGTTTTTTGTTCATACATAAGGCGCACCGGGCTATAGAACGCAACGTATTTTAAGGAGTATGGGTTACCGTATAAAGCTCATTAAACAAAAACTTGTTACGTAATAAATGTAAGCAAGTCACAATAGTATGAATATCACAGTTGCTAGTTGCTTTTACCGTAGTTTATTGTGTAAGACGGTGGTTTATTTATAATAGTATGGGTACTGGTTTTGAGTGTAGGCAATAAAGCACTACTTGATTCATACATTAGGCGCACCGGCTTATAAGGCGCACGATCAATTTATGAGGAAAAAAAAGGATTTAAGTTGCGCCTTATGGTCCGTAAAATACGGTACTTGCTAATCACTCAAGCATGGTACAAGGGTATTCCCCTCCGGCAAGACTTTAGTTTCGTTTACAGAAATGTTGCATAAAATGAAAGCAGTTTCAAACCAAAGGTTTGCAAATAAATGGCCGACGTTTTGTTGCACTTCTGTAATTTTTAACATTTAAAACCTTGAACGCTGGAAATTAGGTTTGTTCCTGAATTAAACCAAACAAGTAGACTAAAGTATTTTGTTTTGCAAACACATTACCGGTCTTTGAACTTATAATAATTGTTGGTGTTCCATTCACTGTCAGTTTAACTTTTTGTCTCCATCATGAAGCGAACACAAGAAGAAATAAACTTGCATCACCAGAAAGTGATGAATTTTTTAAACAAGTAAGTTTAATTGATGGTGATTTACTAAAGTAAAACTATTGATGTTTTAGTGACAGAAAAGAAACAAAACGATTTTGCAACAGAACACTTTGTTCCCAAGGAGAAAACTATTCAATTCATGATGCTGTTGTTTGTTCTATGTCAGATTATTTTAATGCTTTACTTGGTGTTGAGGTAAGTGTTTGTTATGTAGAAATATAATGATTCAAAAGTTTTGCCTTTTTATTGTCACCTGTCTGTATTCCAGCCTACAGAGTATGGCAGCTGCACGCGCAAGTTTTTCTTCAACTTTTTTTTTTGCATGCCAAATTACTTTGACTACATGCAAAATTTATAGGCACAGAAAGCACTAAAGACGTTTTATTATTTTCGTTGCATGTGGGCTTAGGGGTCATGCACATGCGCACACAAAAGATTTGGTCCTGCACACCCGAGATCTCTTTGAGAACTGCCATATTCTACAGACTGGATTGTAATTACATAGTTAAGATATGATCTTTAAATAACAAACCATTTCAGTAACTTTCATTTTGTGTTGTATTGTCACATTAATGATATTTTTTGTCAATAATAACAATATCGTTATGCCACTTGAATTTATTGGTAAGGCTTTACAATGTGGAAATATACATATGACAATTTTGGGAAATAATGAATCATGAGTTTGATGAATTACATGTTTTTGTACAACAACACTAAACACAAATGCTAACATTATATGTATCAGTATAGCACTAATATTTGATTAACAAACCATAATATTTGACGCATGTCGTTTTCAAATGATGTCTTGCCACATGAGATACATACAATCCCTGTGTTGTGTAACCCTTCTTTAATGTAAACCACACCTCCACAACATATTGCTATGGCCGTGGCTCATCAAACCTTTTTGTGTTTGTCACTTTTCATCAGTTGTTAAGATCAGATTGTGTTGTGTTTGTTGTGATTCGTTAACCTTGTTTACTTGTAGATGCGCGAAAAATACAGCGATTTTATCAAGGTTGACAATATTCCATCAAAAAGACTGGAAAGTGTATTGGATTATATTTACACTGGTGATATTGAAGTAACAGAGAAAAATGTGTTGGAAGTGTTGGAAGATGCTGATTATACACAGATGGAAGGTATGTAAACATTGCAAGTTTTAATCTTCACTGGTGTCAATGTGTTAAGAAGGATTATTCTAATATATACATTCCACATGTATATCATTTTATTTGTGCCAACCACGACAATTTCCCATATCTTGGGTAAATATTTTTGTGTAGTACAGATAACACTTCTGAATTAGGTGCAGTTGAATTTTGTTTTATTCACACTTTCAGAGTTGAAGTCATTTTGTTGTCGAGTCATCCTTAAAATGATTTCAACCGACAACTGTTTGAAGCTAAGAGCTTATGCTACTCGATACAATCTTGCTGATGTGGAAAAGAAAACAAACCAAATGATTGTTGATAACATTGCAACAGTTGTACAACATGATGATTTCATGCAACTTGATGTTGGTGATGTGTCTGCAATCATCAAGCAGAAAAACAAAGGGGTAATTGTGATTCATTTTCTTTATGTTTTTTTCCCTGTATACATGTATATAGTTTATTTGTTTATCTACGCTAGTTGTCAGGCTTAAAAGTTGGGTAAGCACATCATAATTTCCCCATCCACAGCTGTCAGTTCTAAATGTTGTTTGTTCTTATTTAGTCTCACAGCAGTAGAAATGTATTCCAGTAATAATTGCAGTCATGATTCAACATGCATTTTACACAACAGAGGCTGTAACTTTACAAGAACTCATGTACTTTGCTGTATATCTGAGTAGGTTTATTGGCATGCCACCGCATCGCAACATGCAATGCTGCGATACTTGCAACAAACATTCTTTGAAGATTATATGACAGGGCTGAGATTATGGCAAAATGATTTTAACTGTTTTTTAACAACCTTATGTCAAAACATTTGTTTCAAGTTATTTTGGAAGTGATTAAACTTTCTGTGTGACATTTTGCCTCTCTGTTCATGTTCTTGGTTTTAATTTAGTGTTCAATGCAGACACTCATGTCATTATCTTCTTTATGACTTGTTTACAAATTAACTTGCTTTGTTTTTACATATTAGTTGTTGAATGTAGATGGAAGAAACTGTTTTTACTGGAATGGTTCGATGGGTCAATTTCAATCCTTCCCATCGAGAGGATTTGTTTGTGAATCTTTTCTCACAACTTGATCTTTCATCTATTTCCACTCAGTTTGTTGCAACCACAGTTAGAAATGAAGTAAAATTGGTTTAAATTGATTTCCTAGCAATGAACTGAAATATTTTATTATTTTTCAGCCTCTTGTGAGAAGTAATTTTGAATGTTGTCGTGCAGTCATGGATGCTGCATTTAAACAATATGATATACCAGGAACAAGTGGAAAAGCAACTTCTGTCAAAAAAGGTGCAAGATTTGTTTATTTTATGTCACATTCACAGCAATATGTTACATCCACCATATTTACACCACCCTTGTAGCATTTGTACTCCCATAACTGTAAGCCCCATTTCATTTCCCACCTAACATTTGAAAATGGAATCTAATATTGGAAATATGTGTTCTGAAAACAGATTTCACTGCAAAACCACATCCACAAATTATGTTCTTTTTTATAATTAAATCTTCAACTGTAGTCAATTTAACACAAATACCAACCACATTCAATGTTGGCATTTACAAAGTAACAACTTTGCCTTAATCAAAAACTTTTAATACCATAAGAATATATTTTTTATAATCATAGCAAGCAATATTTATGTTGAAGATTTGTCAGGGTTTCTTCTCATTGGTGGAGATGAATCAAAACGAGATTGTGTGAAATGGAATGTTACCACAAAACAACATGAACATTACCCAGTATGTACATTGCTTGCTGTCATATGGTTTTGCTTATTTAACTTATTTTCCTATCAAGTATTTTGCTTGATGCTCTTTGTATGTACAAGTAATATAAAAATTTGACGTGAAGTTAGCACAACAGCAAATAACATGTAACAGCCATTATTTAGAGAAACATATGACAAGTAACTTTTCATATTTTCTGGGTATTTTTATTTTTTTAGAACAAATATTTCTGTTATTTAGTGAAACATGTGAATCACTTTGTCTTAATGTGTTATTAATCATCATCCAAATTTGTTTAGAAAATGATCACAGACAGAGTGAGCTCAACTTCAGCCAAATTTGGTGAAAATGTTTATGTAATGGGTGGAGATGTTCCAACACAAAGTTGTGAGATGTTGAATTTGGAGGAAAGTAAAAACTGGGTAAAAATTGCTGATTTGTTGGAAGGTCGAAGTTATTCTGCATCTGCTGTTGTTGGAGGTTGGTCTTGTTATTCCAGAAATTGTTTATCATTAAACCAGGGGCTGTTACAGTATTACGTTTTGTGAACCCACACACAACGATTCATGGCCAACACACATAAGGGTTTTGTAAAAATTGATTTTCGTTCACCAATAGTTTGCGTTTGTGTGGTGTATGACTATCTTCTTGACTAGCACCCAAATCACTCTTATTATGTTATGGATGCAGCCCTGACTAGATAAAAAAAAATTGAACATTTTTAATATGTTACTAACACTGATTTGCAAATGGTTTAAACAGCAAAATTTTCAAAACAAATATTCCTAGAATACCTCTGTTATCAACAATTATCACTTTTATGGACAACCTTGTTTTCACTAATTACAAGCAAATTTAGATGACGTGTATCTCACGGGGGGTCGTGGAAACCAAGGAACATTCTCATCAACTTTGTGTTATTCTGTACAAGAAGACAGATGGAGAAGTGGTTTCGACATGTTACAACCAAGATATGAACATGGAATGGCTTCAATTGACAGTAAGAATGTATCTGGACTTATTTGTGTGAAGATTATTCTCATTACTGGATTAAGGTCCAAATAATTGACATGCATCTAAAACAACGACATAAATACCCAGAAACCACAAATTTAAGTAATCAGTAAATTTAAACTTTTTGCCCCAACAATATTCACTCTTGGACATAAAAATGTTGTGAAACGCCGACTTTAAACTTAACAGAAATGCAGGAAATATTCCTTTTTTTATTTTATAGTTCTTTATTGCATGAATATCAACCATAATATTGATTACTTTCAATTAAAACCTCGATTTAAAGATGATCGCTTATTTGTACGTTAAGAAACGCAGAGCTTACCTCATTGCTTGTTACGTAACATTACAACATAATCGTAATATGACGTCACAATAAATATTAACACAAGCGATTTGGAAATTTCTTCAGATGTTTTGTTTTCTGTGGGAGGAAGGGATGATGGCGGGCAATTCTTACAATCATGTGAATTCCGCGATGTTCGTGTTGGAACCTCCACAAGAATCGCTTCTCTCAATGAAGCAAGATGTGATTTAGCATGTGAAGAAATTGAAGGGAAGATCTATGCAATTGGTTAGTGATGAAAAGTTAAGCAATAAAATTAACAGTAAGTTTTGTTGTTATGTAAATTTTGTAAAATACAAATTCATATTCGTCACCGGTGAATGTATCACGTGATAAATATAATGGAGTTTCCTGAAAAGAATCCTAAACATAAAAACTTGTAGATATAACTATAAAGTATTAACCTAAAAACAATAAAAAGTTTTACTTTAAATCTGACAGGAGGTTTGGGTGGTCGTGACGTCCCCCCTGCAAACAGTTGAAGAATACGAACCTAGAGTCAACAAATGGAAATATGTTTCTCCTCTCCTAAAACCTCGTTTCTTTCACTCTGCTTGTGTTATTGATGGGAGGATTTATGTTGTGGGTGGATGGGGGTAATAATTACTATTATGACGTCACTATAGTACACTGTTTCCCGTTTTATGTGAAAATGTAAATATTGAGAAACTGGGACAAGTGGGATATACGATGTTAAACTTGATTAACAACTTGCATAAAATGTTTGTTAAGATTAAACTTAAAACACTTTGCTTTACACAAGGTTGTATGTGTGGTTTGGTTTAGTGGTGAAGGGGTCTGCGGGTGTACGTTGGTTTGTTTTTGTTAACTTATAAAATTATTTCTTGCAGAAAATGTTGTAGAAAAACTTGCCTGTGTTTGTTGTGTGTCTGATTCATGAAACTGTATGATGTTTGTTTTAAAGAAAGCGGGGTGGACTCACATCAGTTGAAGTTTACGATCCAACCTCAGATGTCTGGACACATGCTTTTGATCTTGACAAACCAGTTGATTGTGCAAATGTTGTTTCTGTTTAATATGTTTCCATATTTGGGTGTAGTTGATATTTAACTGTGATTGCTCACGGAAAAAGATGCTTAAATAAAAGTTTTGTCAAAAATATCGTTTTGTGCAACTTAAAAAATTGTTTTCTATTTTTGCAACGCGTTGTAAATTATTTTTAAACCATGTATATGTGTATGAAAGCCGGTGTATTTTGTGATAATATCAGTTCTCCGCAAAATAGCACTTATTCCTTTTGTCGATTTTTAATGTGATTTTGCCACGAATTTATAAATACCAATACTACAATAGGTCAGGTTGTGCATTATGTTCAATACATGTGTGCCTTTTGCGAATCTTGTTTTCACATGTAAATTATCAAGTGTTACTCCTCGCTATATAACGTCCAAAGCAGTCGGTTGCAATCGATCACCTCCCAGTGCAACCAGCTGTGATCCTGTTGCAGACTGTGATTCTCCGTAAGGAAATCACCTTCACATGGGCGCCTGACTCGATAACCCTTACGGTTTTATCGGTGTCCAAACTATTTTGTGTTTCATGTTCATGTATGTCGTAACGTGAAAATAAAAATAATATGATTTTTGACTTGCCTAATAGCTGTAGAGGAATCTGAGCATCGGTTGGACATTGTTTATTTGTCTGCGACAGCAAATTACTTTAGTTGGTGTACATAGTGAAGCAACAAGCCTCTGATTTTCGTCAGCAGGTTTTATTTTGGAAAATCGATTTCGCTTATGTAGGTTACCATAATCATCGTTAGTTTCTCAAAGCTTAAACTGTGAACTTCATCGACCAAACATCAAAATAATGGAGAATTATTTCCATTTTAAGTCGCATTTATTGCTTCTGGTTCACTCGTTTGTGCTTCAGGATTTTACGATCGCTTGTTAGCGTGTGTCTTTGCCTAGCCAAGTGCCAGATTCTTCTACAGCTATTAAGCAAGTCCGACTTTAGATTATGCATGTGTGCCATGAGCTGAAAAAGTTTTACAAACCCCTGACAGAGAGAATATGTACTTGTGATTCCATGGTAAACAACCAGTATCCGTGGTGTTGGAACGGAAGAAGACCGAGCGGTATATAGTGAAGTTTGTAACGTATGATTGTATTGCCAGCAACGCCAAAGACAGGAGAAAAAACTCGTTGCGGTGAAAATAAACGTGGACTCCGTCTCATATTCCAGGCTGATGCCGACAATTTGTACAAATATAGCAAAATTCTTGTCAAAAAAGACCAGACAACGTTATCCCATTTATCCATACTTATTTTTAACATTCTTGTCTGGAAGTCCTTAAAACGGTTAAGGTTATGTTACGTTATGTAAAACCCCTGGTTTAAAGTTATTTATCTTCACACATCAAACACAGTTATCATAAATAAACACAAAAACAGTATTCAAAATTAGCCAACAAAAATGTTTTCGCCAAAACCAAATCACGCTTAAATATTCCGAAAACAAACATAGCAACAGACAGTGTTTAACCGACCGCCCGATTTGGTTTCAACAACATACAGGTTAGTTGCTATACAAAAGTAGAACAAAGAAGCACAAGTGAAAATGTGTAAATTTTATTTGAGAACTTCTATTTGAATAAGGTTCACAGACTTAGACAAATAGAGCGTACATACTGCTGGACAAATACTGCTGTTTTTTTTCTGTTCAACGACATTGAAGGAATTTCTACAAAAGTTAAGTACATTGATATTACTAACCTTTATTATTATTATTGTTGTTATTTTACATCTATTTACACTTTGTTTCTGCTAACATATTTCCTGTAAGAATAGACTAACTGTGCATAAGATGTCACAGCGTTGAAAGAAAGACAAGGAGCAATCTGCTGTCCTTGACCGCATCGACTCTCTGAGAGATGAAGTACGGGAGAGCAAGAACTCCACTGATAACACCTTGAAGGAGCTGGTGCTGGAGATGAAAGAGATGCGGAAGAGTCAGGCCTTTCTCCAAGAGAAGTTTGAGGAGATGAAGAAGAAGCTCTCCACAAACGAAGTGGTGATTCACTCCCTCCAATCTGAGAACAGGGAGTTAAAGAAGGCCGTAAAGGAACTCCAGGCAAGCTCTGCTTCAAATGAGCAATCCATTAATGATTTGGAGCAGTATGGCCGTCGGCCATGCCTGGAGTTTAAAGGCCTTCCCTACTCAGATGAAGAGAGCACCGACGACCTGGTCATCTCTGTCGCGAGGAAGCTGGATGTCACTGTTGCAAAACATGACATCAGCATATCCCATCGACTGCGAAGACCGTCAAAAGATCACCCAAGGCCAGTAATCATTGCTAAATTTATAAATAGGAAACTGCGGGATGCCATTTACTTCAACAGGCATAAACTAAAGGCGGGCAACCGAGGTGTGGCTCCAGAGAAGCAGATTTTTGTCAATGAGAGCTTGACAAAGAGGAACCGGGACAGATTTAACACCTGTCTCCGGTACAAACGGGAGCACCACTTCCACCACATCTGGACTCGGAATGGAACAACTTATTTAAAGAAGGATGAAGAGAGCAATGTCATTGTCATTCGCAATGACAATGATTTGGTACGTCACAAAATTCTATAATATTTACTTATGTAGTTGTATGTTTGTTATATATTTTGTGTCAATGATTTCATTATTAGTAATACCTCCTCATGATGGCCCAGTTTAAAACTAAGTCTCCAGACCTATGTTTTTTGGCTAGTAATGAACACACTCACTCACAGTACTATGATCATGCATCACTGGATATGACACTGAGAAATATGTTGAAGAATGATCTATATATTATCCACATTAACATTTGCATTTTAAAAAAACACAAAGATGATTTAGAGAATTGGATATCAAATATGTCTAAAATTCCTGATATAATAATGATAACCGAAACGAGAATGAAGCATAGTGTTATTTACACCACAGATATTGAAGGGTATGAATTTTGCCACATTGACACAGTTTCTAATGCGGGTGGTGTAGGAATGTACATTAAACAGTCACTTTCATATCACATAAGGCATGACATCACACTCCTTTGTCAAGATAGTGAAAACTTATGGGTTGAATTATCACTTAAGAAACAACAAATTGTCCTTGGTGTAATATACAGACATCCCACATACTCTCATGACTCATTCCAAGATGCACTTTCCCAAACCCTACATGATCTTAATAAACATAATATTCCAGTTTATATTGGTGGTAATTTTAACATTGATTTGATGAAACATAACAGTTCTGACTCAGTGCGCAATTTCATAGATATCCTTGCCTCGTACAGTTATACACCTCTGATATGCCAACCTACCAGGATAACTCCCCACAGTGCAACTCTAATTGATAATTTTTTCTCTAGTAATTCCAATGTAAAGTTTAAATCTGGTATTATTACAACAGACATATCTGACCATCTTGGAATATTTATCATACTCCACACAGTAGCCCTCAGTAAACCACTAGAGAAAATACTTGTTAGAGATATGCAACATTTTTCTGCCCCAAACCTAATGCAAGACATAAACTTTCTGATCGAAAGCTTAACTCATTCCAACCAAAACCCTATTGATCAATTCACTCATTTTGTCCAAAACTTTATTTCCATTTTACAACATCATGCACCAATATCCCACCTGTCCAGAAGAAGAAGGAAACTAGCACAGAAACCATGGATAAGCAAAGCTATATACACTTCCATTAAGAAAAAAAATAGACTTTTTCACATGTTATGCAAATCACATTTTTCCAGTATTAGCAAATACAACCAATATAAGGCATACAGAAACCGTTTGAACCATGTAATGAAACAAGCAAAAATCATTTTTTACAAGAAAAAACTAAAAGGTAGTGAAAAAGACATTGCTGGAATATAGAAAATAATCAACAGTATATTGCAGCGTAAACAGTCCAAACCCCATAAACCCACTGTTGTAAGAACAAACCATGGAAATATGTCACATGACCCTTTAATTATATCGAACACTTTCAATTCCTTCTTTGCCAGCATAGGAAATAGCATTGCACTCTCCATACCGTCTCCAGATAAACCCCTCCCAGCTGTTGCTTTAAGTGGCAATGTGTCTTCATCCTTCTTCTTCTATGAAACAACACCAGACGAGATAGAAATGTATATATCCCTTTTAGATGCAACAAAATCGGTACCATCTCATGATATCCCCATTAGGTTCATTAAGCTAGTTAAATACATAATTTCACCCTTTCTGTCGGAGGTGTATAACTGGTGTATTCGTAATGGACAATATCCCGTAGTTCTTAAGTCGGCAGAAGTAATTCCCATACACAAAAATGGTTCTGTCAGTGAGTGCACTAATTACAGGCCAATATCATTATTGTCCCCTTTTGCAAAAATTTTTGAAAAAATTATTCACAGCCGCCTGTATAACTACCTTGAAAAAAGTAAGTTAATTTCACAGCATCAATACGGATTTAGAAGCAAACATTCCACGTCACTCGCCATTTACGACATTTACGAGAAGCTGTTAGAATCTTTTGACAATAAACAGTTTACATGCGCCATTTTTCTAGACCTGTCTAAGGCATTCGACACCGTAAATCACGAGAAGTTTTTGGAAAAGTTAGAGCGCCGGTATGGAATTAGGGGAAATACCCTACACTTAATCCACAGTTACCTTGTAGGTAGAAGTCAATGCACTAGAATAGGAAATTCTGTGTCGGATATTAAACCCATATCATGCGGTTGCCCACAGGGTTCGCCATTAGCTCCTTTACTTTTTTTATTGTACATCAATGACCTTCCGCAAGTATCCTCTTTTACAACCAAATTGTTTGCAGACGACACGGTTCTTTCAATGACCTCCCCTTCACTTATTGACTTACAATCCCGTGTTAACGAACAACTCACAAATGTTGACAACTGGTTAAGGCACAATCGACTTTCTCTCAACATTCGGAAAACAAAGTTCCTATTGTTTTCCCCTTCCACCTCAAGCACTGGCAATTTCACCGTCACCATTGGTCATGAAAAACTTTTGCGATCAGATAATATTAAGTACCTCGGTGTATACATTGATGACAAACTAACCTGGACAACTCACATTCACTATTTAGAAAAGAAATTGTCACAAGCATGCGGCACTTTTTTTCAGTTGCGAAATTATCTTGACGTTAAAACGTTGAGAAACGTTTACTATTCATTTGTATATTCCCATATTCAGTACGCTATCGGTGCTTGGGGTGGAGGATCGGCACTCTCACTGAAAAAACTCAACACTATTCATAATAACATACTCCGCTCCATAACCTTTAGTTCCTTTCAAAGCCATCTCACGCCATTATACAAGAAATTAGATTTCACAAAAATTAGAGACATTTACCAACTCGAACTGGCCAAAGTAATGCACGATTTCCATACCGGCAATCTACCGGCCTCCTGCAACTCCTTATTTTCGTTAGTAGGCACAGTGCACGATCATTTCACAAGAAATGCATCGCAAAAGAACTTATTTCACCCAAGAGTTAACACCACCTTCGGCTTACGTATGCTAAAACATAGGGGCCCACAGATATGGGAGGAAATAAACCCTTCCATTAGATCGCTCTCCCGTCCATCATTTAAAAAAAAATCCGCCAATATTTCACATCTCAGTATTAACTTCCTTTTTCATCCACCCTGTTAGCAGTCCGTTTTTCCCTTTTTTCTTGTAGTCCTCCTGTCGTTTATTGCGTTTCTTCTGTCTTTTTTTTATGGTGTTTTTATTTGTGTTTTTATGTATATTCCACTGTACACTCTACGCCTAAATGAACAATTTACTGCCGTAGGATCCGTTGTTGTTTCAGACCTAGGAGCGCTGCACACCAACATCATCATCAGCAAGACCTACGATGATTCAACAAGCGCAACCTCCATACGATCCCGACCATCTCCAACCAAAACCACCACGTTTGGACTGTCCTCGGGACGTTAAGGTCTGTCGATGTGGATCAAAGGAAACGTTCTGAGAACCGAGTTGGCGTTTGCGCTTTGGCCAGCACGGCCGGGTGGCCACCTTTTCGTCACATGCAGCTTGTCGCAACCCATCACCTCCCAGTGCAACTGGCTGCGATCCTACGGCAGACGGTGATTCTCCGTGTGGAAATCATCTTTACATGGGTGCCTGACTCGATAACCTTTATGGTTTTATCGGTGCCCATGCCATTTCATTTCCTTGTATATTGTTCGTCGCGTAGTTGCTTTTCTCGCAAAATAAACATGATTTTATTTGATTTGAACTTGTAATCTTGTGAGGGTTCGATTCAATATCTCCCAAACCATTGTCCTGCGCAGTAGAGGCATATTGGACTGAGTAAAGTTCAGTGGAGAATCACGGCTGATGAATTCGGCGAAAGTGCAGGTGAATTCCCCGCAGTCGGAACCGTTCATCTGCTGAGGTATTTCCTGCGCGAAATTGGATCATGTAAAATATACCTGCTTTTGGAATGGAAATATTTTTGTACACGATAATAGCCATGGGTTGATGTTAAATTTTTGATCAATTCTGTTTGTTTATTCGAAGAAATGGAGCAAAAATACACGGTTAAAATGCAACAAGCTAAATATGTTCAAAACAAACTAGACACCCTCTATAATCTTACAAAAGCGCACCTGTGGCGAACTGCTGATGGTTTTCCAATCCGTCACCACGTAACTGTTTTTCTTCTTGTCCAAATGTTCGCTCGCTAAATAATCTCTTAGTGTTGAAAGACATTCAGTGTTTGAACCTCCCATCGAGTCGTAATAACGAAGCTCCTTACACCGGAAATCTGCCACCTTTAAATATACTAAATATTTGGGTGCAAAATATTTGGAGTTTATAACTTTGAAAATGAAAGCCAAAGCTAAAATGCTGTTAATCATTAGTAAACGTTTCGAACACTAACTGCGTTCATCATCAGTACTACAATGAGCGCATGCAAGAAAAGCGTCAGGGTAATAAAGGACTGAGCAGGCAGAAGGGAAACAGCAGCAGCAACAACGCGCACCAAGCCAGGGGCATGTCACGTGACAACAACATGGGAGCACAGCAGCGACGTCATCATTAGCGATGTGTCAGGCTGCAGTAAGGACCTAGATGTTGAATAGGTAAAGCGGTTTTGAGCTATCATCCACGTTCAGTGCTGGTTTATGGTGTTGAATGTAGTGTTTCCAGAATTAGTAATTTAGATTTTATATTACAGGTATGTAAAACTTTGGGCAAATTGAATTTAACCTGATGATCCGAATTTTCCCACAGGTGGTTGCTGACCTCGCTTTCAGCTTTCGTAGAAGGATGATGCTCCTTCATGTGAGTGGCAAGGTTGCGCGTGGTCTCACCAATGTAAGTGGCCCCACAGGAGCAGGTGAGTTGGTACACAACATTACAACGATGGAGAAGCTGTTGCTTGTCTTTAAAGTTGAAAAGTTTGGAGAGGGAAATGGTATCGTGGATCATGCGCAGTTTGATGGGGAGAAAGCTGCGTGTGTTAATGAAATTTCGTAAATCCTGACGTATGTAATAGATTTACAGGGCCAAGGAAGGGCAGTCGAAATACCAAGTACTTGGTTGGTGCTTGAGGAGGGGGGGTCGGTGGGCTCACGTTCACGGTAGTATACCGACAATTGAGGTAACGCCTAATGCAAGTGGAGATGAAATGGGATGGAAAGCCATTGTTAATGAGCATGCGAGAAATATTGCAATACTCAGCATGCAATCCTTGATAAGTGGAGCAGATTTTGTACGCTCTATGTAAAAGGCAATTGACTAGGTTTCGTTTATAGATGAAAGGCACGAAACTAGACCATTTGGTGTATAGGCCAGTGTGGGTAGGCTTTCTGCAAACGGAAGTGACAGGAGTTTTTTGATTTTTATCTACCAGTATATCTAGAAATGGCAGAACCCCGTCTTGTTCGAGTTCCTTAGTAAACGAGATATTACAATGAACACTGTTGATGATGGAAAAGAACCCATTGACTGCAGATTAGGGAAAACCAAGAAAAGGTCATCGACGTATCTGAACAGGGCCAGTGGTTGTTGGGCTAAACTAGCCTTTTGCAGGGCTTTGTCCACAACGTGATTCATTATTACATCAGCTAGGAGAGGGGCAATGGTAGACCCCATTGCAACACCATCAACTTGCTGGTATAGTGCACCATGGAACTGGAAGGTTGTGGATTTTGTGACCCAATTGAGTAAGGATTTTAACCTCCTCTTATTCAGGCAGGAGAAGTTGTCAACATCTTTTGTGAATATTAATTCCAACAAGAGTTTGATGGTGTAATCTAGAGGTATGTTAGTAAATAGACTTTTGACATCAAAAGAATTTGAGAAAGTAATTGTCCTTGTTTTAATAACGGGTAAACGTGTAGGCAATGCCGTTGTTGACTTTGACAAAAGATACAAATTAGTCGGCTCCATGGTATTGGTATACACATCAACTATTGGTGCGGTTGATGGCGTTTGTTTTGATTCGGTTTTGCTCGTAGATGTTGTGGTTGTTTCTGACACTGGAGAAAATAATTTAAAGTCTTCCTGAGTGAGGAACGGACCATTGTCAAAACACATGAGAGGTTAAAAACGATAAAATTGTAACAGTAATTGCAAGGTTCGTCCAATACGTTTCAGTGGAGTTTCGGAAAGTTATTGTTTTCAACGGGTAAACGTGTAGGCAACCTTACATATTGGTGTGGTTTCAGTTTTGCTTGTAAATGCCGTTGTTGATCAGGACGAAAGGTAAAACAAATACGTTACGTATTTGCCACTTATTTTAATTGTAAACTTATTACCTTTGATTCTTCTTTGACAATATATCTGTTAGGCCAATTATCACACGGGACGTCATTCCATTTAAATGTGGGATCACAAAGATAGCTAAATCCCATGGCCACACAGCTCTCATCCACTCCATTCCACTCAAACGTCGGTTCTCTCCACTGTGCTACGTTAACAATTGATCCATCGGTCCATTGAAAATATCGTGTGTTTAAAATTCTTTTTGCTTCATTGAAAAACTCATTAGGTTTGTCTGAAAAAAAACTCATCTAATTACGTGCTTTTTAAGAAACACCACAGTTTTCTTACTTGCTACTGTAGCGTCTTCGCGACATCGCGTCACACGCGACCTGCGACACTCGTCTTTTCTTCTGTTGCTTTATTGCGCGCACGCGTCATTCCATTTGGGTGACTCGCAATAAACGGACGCAAAGCAGTTGTGTCTACAAATGGTGACCCCGACGTGAGTTACTGAGTTATCTCGCTAGATTTGTAGGATAGCTATAAGATAATTCTTCAATCATGACACAAATCAGCGTGACAGCGGTTTCAATTAAAATTCCACCTTTTTGGCCACAAGACCCAGAACTGTGGTTTCTGCAAGTGGAGGAGCAATTCAACGTCAGAGGTGTGACACAGTCATCAACAAAATTTAATCATATTCTTTCCGCTGTTACTCCTGAGATTGCGACAGTAGTTAGAGACATTATTAAAAACCCATCTACCGAGGATACGAAGGCCTCACGAATGCCTTGTTACGAAGAGTGGGTATGTCCCAGTACCAAAGAAAAATTTCTTCAACCCGAAGAACTAGGCGATGGAAAACCTTGAACAAATGTTGCGCGACATGGAACATCTACTTGGTAACGTGGAAGCTAAGCATATCCTGCGCGAGTTGTTTATGCAAAGACTTTCAGAAAATCTACGAACTGTTCTTGCCACGCTGGATTTGGATTTAGATGAACTCGCCGAGAAAGCAGACAATATTATGGACCTGCTTGACCCACAGCCTACATTGGCAGAAGTAGACAAACTACATCAAGATGTTGCGCTGTTAAAAAGAAACACAGCGTATACAAGCAAACGGCCATTGCAAAGAAACACGTTTTCCACTTTGTGTTGGTTCCACAGACACTTTGGGAACGATGCAAGAAAATGCGTTCCTCCCTGCAGCCGCAAGGGAAACGTCGAGACCAGTCACTAATGGCGGATTGTGCCTCTGCTCGTTTTCGCCGCCTCCTGCATGTAACTGACAAAATAACTGGTCAGAGATATTTGGTTGATTCTGGTGCCGCAGTAAGTGTGGTTCCTGCAAACAGAATGGATCGCAATGGTCGTCAAAGAAACTTGAAGCTTGTTGCAGCAAATGGAAGTGCTATTGCAACATTTGGCACCCGAAAAATCAACCTTAACTCAGGTTTAGGTGAAAAATTTTTCGTGGCATTTTGTTGTTGCCGAGGTCATGCAACCGATTCTTGGTGCCGATTTCTTTAGACATTTCGGATTACTCATTGATCTGAGCCGAAATAGGCTTATAAATGCCAAAACCTTTCACAGCGTTAAAACCGGCATTTCAAATATCACCGCGGTTGGTTTAATGGCGGCTACCAGCAACATAAATGAATTTAAAAACGTTTTCCTGGAGTTTCTAACTTTGCAAAGTGCGGTGTACAACGATGCTTCCTTGAAACACGACGTCAAGCATTACATTGTTACCAAAGGCCCTCCAGCTTATGCTAAAGCTCGTCGCCTTTCTCCAGACAAGTTAAAATGTGCGAAAGAAGAATTTCAAAATTTGTTGGAACTGGGAATTGTTCGCCGTTCATCAAGCACATGGGTCTCACCGCTACATATGGTGCGTAAAAAATCCGGCCAGTGGAGGCCATGCGGTGATTACCGCAAACTCAACAATAGCACTATACCGGATCGCTACCCTATTCCTTTGATACAAGATTCGTCTGCCAATCTACAAAGCTCGACTATTTTCAGCAAGATTGATCTTGTACGAGCATACCATCACATTCCTGTTGCGAAAGATGATATTCCAAAAACCGCAATCATCACGCCTTTCGGTTTATTCGAATACACGAATGCCGTTTGGCCTTTGTAACGCAGCTCAGATTTTCCAACGCTTCATGGACGAAGTGTGCAGATGTTTGGATTTCATTATTGTTTATCTTGATGATATTTTGGTTTCCAGCTCCTCGGCTTCTGCTCAACGCAGACACTTCCGTCTGCTTTTTGAGCGGCTCCAAACCTATGGGATTGTTGTCAACCCCGATAAGTGTGAATTTGGCAGCACAACAATTGAATTTTTAGGACATCAAATTACAACACAAGGTATTTCGCCACTGCCAATCAGGGTTGAAGCCATCAACAAATTTCCTCAACAAACGACCACGAAAAGCCTGAGAGAATACCTGGGACTTATCAACTTCTATCATCGTTTTGTTCCTGGTGCTGCAAAAATTTTGCATTCTTTGCACCAGGCGTTCGCAGGCACAGAGAAGGATTTTATATGGACTGAGGATTGCGCAGCTGCATTTGTGGCATCAAAACAAGCACTCGTAACGTCTGTGATACTTGTTTACTCCAAGGCAGACGCGGCTACACGAATCACAGCTGACGCTTCAGGCATTGCAGTCGGTGCTTCGCTGGAACAGCGACACAACGGTCAATGAAAACCAATAGGTTTCTTTTCAAGAAAACTAAAACCCCCAGAAACACGGTACAGTACGTTTGACCGTGAAATTCTTGCTATTTATTTGTCTATTCGCCATTTCCGTTACTTCGTAGAAGGTAGAGCATTTTCTGTTTTAACTGATCACGAACCCTTAATTCATGTTTTTCAAAGGAACTCAAGTGCATTGTCACCTCGGCAAGTTCGCAATTTAATTTTTTGTTTCTGAGTTTACCACCGACGTACACCACATAAAGGGACACAGTAATTTGGCTGCTGATGCATTGTCGAGGGCCAATATTACTGCTATGTCATCATCTGTTATTGATTTCACTTAAATGGCACTCGCACAAAGAAATAACGAGGAAATTAAAGCATTTCGCACCTCAATCACGTCACTCAGATTTTGTGATGTACCATTGTTTGGAACTGAACTGACAATTCTTTGCGATGTATCTAAAGGTTATCCCCGCCCTGTGGTTCCCAATGCTTACCGTCGCCAAACTTACGACGCTGTTCACAATTTGTCACACCCAGGCATTCGCGCAACTCGCAAACTTGTGTCCGATCGCTTTATATGGCATGGTTTGAACAAGGATGTTGGTAATGGGTACGAACTTGTTTGCAATGCCAGAAAGCTAAAATCCAGAAACACACCGCTGTTGCTTTTAGTTCCTTTGCACTTCCGACCAGAAGGTTCGCAAATATTCATGTTGACATCGTCGGACCTCTCCCCATTTCCCAGGGATATACCTATTTATTTACATGCATCGATCGGTTTACTCGATGGCCTAAAGCTATCCCTATGGCAGATGCAACTACGCAATCTTGCGCAAGAGCCTTGCTTTTATGGGTTTCGCGCTTCGGGACCCCACAAACCATAACGTCGGATAGAGGACTCCAGTTTGAATCAACACTCTGGGCCAACCTTAACAATTTACTAAGTGCCCATCGGCAACGAGCAACGTCCTACCACGCTCAGTGCAACGGCATTGTGGAAAGAATGCACCGTCAGCTTAAAGCCGCGTTGACAGCGTGCTTGACAACAAACGATTGGTTTGATCATCTTCCCGTTGTATTACTCGGCATGAGATCAGCCATAAATGAGGACATCGGGTGTTCTGCTGCAGAGTTGATGTATGGTGCTACACTGCAATTGCCCGGCGAGTTTTTCGCGTCTTCGGCCGAACCCCAGGATCCAAGTCGTTTTTGTCCAAATTAAGAGATTCAATCCGGGACTTGCGACTGACTCCGACCGACTCCGACATCCTGGCACCGACATTCTTACGACAGGGTGGACGGTCTATTACGCAACTGCACGTTTGTTTTCGTTCGAAACGACGCACACCGAACACCTTTGCAATGTCCATAAGACGGTCCATTTAAAGTAATTCGAAAACACGCTAAATACTTTTGTCTTGAGATGAATTGCCGACCAGACACGGTGTCTATTGATGTCTATTGATGTCTATACGGTGTCTATTGATCGCCTCAAACCAGCATACTTCGAACAAAGTTTTACATCGCAGACTTCTGGAAATCGTGTTTCACATGTTCCGCATCCAAACGCACTCCACCGTCCGACAGTTGCCCGCTCTGGTCGTGTTGTCAATTTGCCTTCACGTTATCGTGCATGACTTGAACACTGGTGGGGGTATTGTAGCGTCTTCGCGACATCGTGTCACACGCGACCTGCGACACGCGTCTTTTCTTATGTTGCTTTATTGCGCGCACGCGTCATTCCATTTGGGTGACTCGCAATAAACGGACGCAAAGCAGTCGTGCCCACAAATGGTGACCCCGACGTGTTACAATAGAAGTGTCCTTTTTTCTAACTAGATTGTTTAATATTTCGGTTGTTTTAACATTTGCAAGGTGAGCATTTCTTTCCTCACATCCACGTTCAGCTTGGCTGTATGACGTAACATTGTCGTACACAATAAGATATTCGTATTGTTGAAATATATTCCAGGTTGGCCCTTGTTGAAGGAAAGCAAACACCAGAACACAATACCACTGTAACGTAATTTTACGTTACATAGCAACGATTGCATTCATGGAAATATGAACTATGGTCACATAACAGCCAGTTTCGTCATCAACGTCCGGAATCTCTTTCCATGGGTTTTTTGTGTAAAGGCATTCTATAGGTAGCGTCTTGTCCAGCATCTCATTTCAAAATGTATAGCAACGGTTGCTTTCTCACGTGATTTGATCTCGTTACTAGTTTCTACGCAACAGCTGTGTTTTTATGTGAATTTATTGGCCAGCTTAAATGTGTCGCCTTAGAGAAATCCTTCATTGTTTTGTGTGAGAGTGCGTCTTTTGTTAACTGTTCGCTGACCGTTAGTCCTTGGATCGCCCTTCTTTTCAAAATCCTTCGTTCGCTTTGTTTCTCTCCGGTTTTAAATAATGAAACTTTCCGTGTGCGTTTAGCTGAGGTGGAGCGAGGCAGTGCAGCGGTACTGTGCTCTCCTCAGTTCGTAAATTCACTTAGTTTGTCGTTGGTATAATTGCGCATGTTAATTTCGTATCCAAAATTGTTCGTGGTAAATAAATATTGGTGTAGTGTTTGCATCGAGAGTTAATTAAAGTCAGGTTAGGAAAACACAACAACTAGAACTCACGTGCGATCTAATGTCAAATGCGCTAATCAAATAGGATTTCCATCCATCATAAATAATATTGTTAAGAGCCGATTCGAGACTCATATTTGACATAACAGATACGCAACAACCACCAATGCATTCCTGCTATGATTGACATCAACTAATTTGCAGAGCAGTAATTCTAAAACTTTTCGTCAACTTAATCCTGTAAGGATATATTTATGTTGACTAGGAATAACGTTAAGTAAATATAACCGATTGTTCAACTATATCGTTGTTAACTTTCTCCTTTTCGGGTTTACACTCATGCGCCTGTTCCCCAAATGCCGAACGTTTTTATCCCCACAAAACCTAGACAGTGGAAGTGAATAAGAGAAGAGAAAACCATGAGGCATCTTCCGGGTTCACAAAATCCACAAGAACTAAAAATAAAACAATGAAAATCAAACGTATCAGGGTTGTGAAGTTGATGCCACTAATTGTATACATGACGTCACGTCCTGCCATTCAACCTTAAAACCGCGTTAACCTTGTGACACTTTCGTTGAGCGTATGATAGAGGATCGAATCTCAACCCTGCCTGTGAAACAACGGAACTTAAACATTTTAAAGTCACACTGCTTACTCGAAAACTCTGCAATTCACTTTTTTTTAAGTCGGTTTAATTTTCAACAACCAACAGTGATTCGCAACAGGATATACAAGGAGGTGTTGTCAAGTTTACGTGAACAAAATATCCAAAGCTAACACTTCCCGTTGTTTTGTCTTGGAGTGGTCCAAGCACTTGCATATTATTATCATCGCATTTTCATAATTAGTTTTAATGTGTACAACGTTTGCACGGAACACAGTTGTTCTACTGAACATTATGTGCCGCGAAACAGGTGAAGGGTCGCAGTTGGATTGTCGGAAGATTTTGAAGGTGTAGATGGAATTGCATCACCGCGAACCCAACATCAAACCTATCCAGAAAGTCCCGGTGAGACAACATGCTGCCTGCAGGTCCTGTCAGAACAAAATGAGACCAAAAGCCATGATCTGAGAGTTCGAAAACTATGATCTGAGAGATCACATTATGATCTGTTTATTTGTGGAAAGAGTCGCAAATATATAGGGATACATCAAAGACGAGAGAAAAACAAAGAGATAATTGCTGCGATTACGCGACAAAGGGGACTTGGAAGAAGTAGCGCAAGTTGAAAGACGTAACGCAAGCGAGATAACCAGCGATGGAGTCAGAAAGACGGGTGTAAATGTAAAAGAGTAGAAAGCAGTTTCAGAAGACCAAGTTAAAACAAAATATTAAAGTGTTTCGAATCATGACAAGCCGAATTCCCTACACAGGCTTTGGTGTACTGCGCGTTTTCACAACTAACTAAAATTTATGTAGTTTCGTCATAAGTTCTGTAAATCATATCAACATAAATTAAGAGCGCTTGCAAGCTTGCAAGCTTTCAAGCATTTACACCTGAATCAAGGTCATTTGTTGACCTAAGCATGGACCATAAGGTTAGTTATTAGGCTATCTTACCTATTGATGCGGTTACAGTTTTGCTTGTAGATGTCGTTGATGGCTCTGATAAAAAAATAAAAACATTTACGTTTGACAAGCATCAATAGTTTTGTTTAGAATTTTGTGTGTTATTTAATGTTGATTGGTCAAAACAAATTTAAATTAATTTTCCTAAAAAAATCAAATATTACTTGCTAATCACTCAAGCATGGTAGGAGGGTATTCCCCTCTGGCAAGACTTTAGTTTCGTTGACAGAAATGCTGCAAAAAATGAAAGCAGTTGCAAACACCACCGTCATGCAACCAAGGGTTTGCAAATAAATGGCCGATGTTTTGTTGCACTTCTGTAATTTTTAACATTTAAAACCTTGAACACTAGAAATTAGGTTTGTTCCTTAATTAAACCAAACAAGTAGACTAAACTATTTTGTTTTGCAAACACATTACATATCTGCAACTTACAATAATTGTTGGTGTTCCATTCACTGTCAGTTTAACTTTTTGTCTCCATCATGAAGCGAACACAAGAAGAAATAAACTTGCATCATCAGAAAGTGATGAATTTTTTAAACAAGTAAGTTTTATTTATGGTGATTTACTTAAGTTAAAATATTGATATTTTAGTGACAGAAAAGAAACAAAACGATTTTGCAACAGAACACTTTGTTCCCAAGGAGAAAACTATTCAATACATGATGCTGTTGTTTGTTCTATGTCAGATTATTTTAATGCTTTACTTGGTGTTGAGGTAAGTGTTTGTTATGTAGAAATATAATGATTCAAAACTTTTGCCTTTTATTGTCACCTGTCTGTATTCCAGCCTGCAGAGTATGGCAGCTGCACGCACAAGTTTTTCTTCAACTTTTTTTTTTGCACACCAAATTACTTTGACTGCATGCAAAATTTATTGGCACAGAAAGCAGTAAAGACGTTTTATTATTTTCATTGCATGTGGGCTTAGGGCCAGGGGTCATGTATGATCTTTAAATAACAACTCATTTCAGTAACTTTTATTTTGTATCATTGTATTGTCACATTAATGATATTTTTTGTCAATAGTAACAATATTGTTATGTAACTCAAATTTATTGGTTAGTGTGCTGTATTTTTTATCTCAAACAGTCACTGTGTGTAATAGTATATTCACTGTCTTGGTGGCGAAAACTAGTCAACTATAAGAATGTCAAACAACATGTATATCATCAAGGATATATTTATCGACTTGAGAGCACAGATACATGTATAGATACATATGCATACTTACAAATGTGTACATGCGTTTTCTGTAAAAAACAGATCCAAAAAACACTAAAGTAATGAGAAGCCATTGTAAACACTCAACGAATACTTGTGACTTTGCAGAAACTTCACTGATGTATATATTTCTGAACCAATAAAGATGTGACTTTTCCGTAGTTCTTTAGATCAGATTGTGTTGTGTTTGTTGTGATTTGTTGACTTTGTTTTCTTTAAGATGAGCGAAAAATACAGCGATTTCATCAAGGTTGACAATATTCCACCAAAAAGACTGGAAAGTGTATTGGATTATATTTACACTGGTGATATTGAATTAACAGAGAAAAATGTGTTGGAAGTGTTGGAAGATGCTGATTATACACAAATGGAAGGTATGTAAACATTGCAAGTTTTAATCTTCACTGGTGTTAATGTGTTAATAATGATTATTCTAACATATACATTCTACATGTATATCATTTTATTTGTGCCAACCACGACAATTTCCCAATTATTAGGTGTAATAAATATTTTTGTATTTAACTATTGTCACTATGCTAGAGGGATATTAATATCTTTGTACTGAGTGCTACTTTTTCCCATAAACCTGGGACAAAACAAATTATTTGTAATTAATAGAGAAGTGAGACAGACAACACTGTGTTTTATTCACACTTTCAGGGTTGAAGTCATTTTGTTGTCGAGTCGTCCTTAAAATGATTTCAACCGACAACTGTTTGAAGCTAAGAGCTTATGCTACTCGATACAATCTTGCTGATTTGGAAAAGAAAACAAACCAAATGATTGTTGATAACATTGCAACAGTTGTACAACATGATGATTTCATGCAACTTGATGTTGGTGATGTGTCTGCAATCATCAAGCAGAAAAACAAAGGGGTAATTGTGATTCATTTTCTTTATGTTTTTTCCTGTATACATGTGTATAGTTTATTTGTTTATCTACGCAAGTTGTTGGGCTTAAAAGTTGGGTAAGCACATCATCATTTCCCCATCCACAGCTGTCAGCTCTAAATGTTGTTTGTTCTTATTTAATTTCACAGCAGTAGAAAAAAATAGTGTACTTTGCTGTATATCTGAGTTGGTTTATTGGCATGCCACCACATCGCAACATGCAGTGGTGTGATATTTGCAACAAACATTCTTTGAAGATTATATGACAGGGCTGAGATTATGCAAAATGATTTTTAAATGTTTGTTTTTCAACAACCTTATGTCAAAACATTTGTTTCAAGTTATTTTGGAAGTGATTAAACTTTCTGTGACATTTTGCCTCTGTTCACGTTCTTGGTTTTAATTTAGTATTCAATGCAGACACTCATGACATTATCTTCTTTGTGATTTATTTACAAATTAACTTGCTTTGTTATTACAAATTAGTTGTTGAATGTAGATGGAAGAAGCTGTTTTTACTGGAATAGTTCGATGGGTCAATTTCAATCCTTCCTATCGAGAGGATTTGTTTGTGAATCTTTTCTCACAACTTGATCTTTCATCTATTTCCACTCAGTTTGTTGCAACCACAGTTAGAAATGAAGTAAATTGGTTTAAATTGATTTCCTAGCAATGAACTGAAATATTTTATTATTTTTCAGCCTCTTGTGAGAAGTAACGTTGAATGTTGTCATGCGGTCATGGATGCTGCATTTAAACAATATGATATACCAGGAACAAGTGGAAAAGCAACTTCTGTTAAAAAAGGTGCAAGATTTGTTTATTTTATATCACATTCACAGCAATATGTTACATCCACCATATTTACACCACCCTTGTAGCATTTGTACTCCCATAACTTTAAGCCCCATTTCATTTCCCACCTAACGTTTACAAATGGAATCTAATATTGGAAATATGTGTTCTGAAAACAGATTTCACTGCAAAACCACATCCACAAAATATGTTATTTTTTATAATTAAATCTTAAACTGTAGTCAATTTAACAGAAATACCAACTACATTCAATGTTGGTATTTACAAAGTAACAACTTTGCCGGAATCAAAAAACTTTTAATGCCATAAGAATATATTTTTCACAAGCGAAAACCATAGCAAGCAATATTTATGTTGCATATTTGTCAGGATTTCTTCTTATTGGTGGAAAAGATTCAAAACAAGATTGTGTGAAATGGAATGTTACCACAAAACAACATGAACATTACCCAGTATGTACATTTCTTGCTGTCATATGGTTTTGCTTATTTAACTTATTTTCCCATCAAGTATTTTGCTTGATGCACTTTGTATTTACAAGTAATACAAAATTTGATGTAAAGTTAGCACAACAGCAAATAACATATAGCCATTATTTAGAGAAACATAAGACAAGTAACTTTTCATATTTTCTGGGTATTTTAATTTTTTTGGACAAATATTTATGTTATTTAGTGAAGCTTGTGAATCACTTTGTCTTAATGTGTTATTAATCATCATCCAAATTTGTTAAGAAAATGATCACAGACAGAGAGAACTCAACTTCAGCCAAATTTGGTGAAAATGTTTATGTAATGGGTGGAAATGGTCCAACACAAAGTTGTGAGATGTTGAATTTGGAGGAAAGTAAAAACTGGGTACAAATTGCTGATTTGTTGGAAGGTCGAACTTATTCTGCATCTGCTGTTGTTGGAGGTTAGTCTTGTTATTTCGGAAATTGTTTATCATTAAACCAGGGGTTGTTACAGGATTACGTTTTGTGAACCCACACACAACAATTCATGGCCAACACACAAAAGGGTTTTGTAAAAATTGATTTTCGTTCACCAATAGTGTGTGTTTGTGTGGTGTATGACTATCTTCTTGACTAGCACCCAAATCACTCTTATTATGTTATGGATTCAGCCCTGACTAGATAAAAAAATTGAACATTTTTAATATATTACTAACACTGATTTCCAAATGAGCAAAATTTTCAACATTTTTTTCAAAAACATGCAACAAATATTCCTTGAATACCTCTGTTATCAACAATTATCACTTTTATGGACAACCTTGTTTTCACAAAATACAAACAAATTTAGATGACGTGTATCTCACGGGGGGTGATGGAAAGCAAGGAATATTTTCATCAACTTTGTGTTATTCTGTACAAGAAGACAGATGGAGAAATTGTTTCGACATGTTACAACCAAGATATGAACATGGAATGGCTTCAATTGACAGTAAGAATATGTCTGGGTTAATTTTTGTGAAGATTATTCTCATTACTGGATTGAGGTCTAAACAATTGACATGCATCTAAAACAACGACATAAATACCCAGAAACCACAAATTTAAGTAATCAGTAAATTTAAAATTTTTATAAATTGTACAGCTATTAAGCAAGTCCAAAATCATATAATTTTTATCATCACATAAATTGTTACTGATGCTGCCAGGCATATTTTATTGCTGAATACTGCCCTTCTGGCAAACTTTATTTTATTTACGTTTCTAAACGTTTCGGTTGTTATGCAACAGCCTTCATCAGGAGGAAGAATGTAAGTTTAACAAAGTGGACACATTTGAGGCACATAAACAAAAACGCTACAAAAGAAAGAAAGAAGTGAAAAAACGATAAGAAAGGGCGAACACACCTGCACTGTATGCTTATCATTAACCGCACGGGTTATCAAGGTTTTTGGAGTACGCGATGTCTATCGGCATAATTTTCTAGCAAGTGTCGGTACACCGGTGGAAAACAGAGTTTGCTTTTTGTCATTGAGTGATGACGCATGCGTATTAATGTTCAATGACTCTAAAAACATCCTCTTGTACCTATCGGACTCGCTTTCCAAAATGATCGTTCTTCTGAAGTCCACCGTATGTCCTGCTTCCCCTCGTGGTTGTTTACGTCCCTTTGGTGCTCTTTTAACCTTGTTTTTAGCGGATGGCCAGTTTCCCCAATGTATATGCCGCTGCAACCACCACAGGGAATGCTATAAACCACACCCCTCGTGTCGAGCTTATCGTGCATGCGGTCTTTTGGGTGCGATATTAAGGAACGCAGGGTAGCGGCCGGACGTTCAAAAACCTGTTGTGAATTCCACCGCATGTTGAGAAAGAGCTGCTTTATCCTCATGGTTTTTCACGTCCCTTTGGTGCTCTTTTAACCTTTTTTGTTTATGTGCATCAAATGTGTCCACTTTGTTAAACTTACATTTCTTACCTCCTGATGAAGGTTGTTGCATAACAGCCGAAACGTTGAGAAACGTAAATAAAATAAAGTTTGCCAGAAGGGCAGTATTCAGTAAATTTAAACTTTTTGCCCCAACAATATTCACTATTGGACATAAAAATGTTGTGAAACGCCGACTTTAAACTTAACAGAAATGCAGGAAATATTCCATCTTCTTTGATAGTTCTTTATTGCATGAATACCAACCATAATATTGATTACTTTCAATAAAACCTCGATTTAAAGCTGATCGCTTATTTGTACGTTAAGAAACGCAGAGCTTACCTCATTACTTGTTACGTAACATTACAACATAATCGTAATATGACGTCACAATAAATATTAACACCAGCGATTTGGAAATTTCTTCAGATGTTTTGTTTTCTGTGGGCGGATATGATGGCGGACAACTCTTACAATCATGTGAATTCCACGATGTTCGTGTCGGAACCTCCACAAAAATCGCTTCTCTCAATGAAGCAAGAAGACATTTAGCATGTGAAGAAATTAAAGGGAAGATCTATGCAATTGGTTAGTGATGAAAAGTTAAGCAATAAAATTAACAGTAAGTTTTGTTGTTATGTAAAATTTATAAAATATAAATTCATATTCGTCACCGGTGAATGTATCATGTGATAAATATAATGGAGTTTCCTGAAAAGAATCCTAAACATAAAAACTGGTAGATATAACTATAAGGTATTAACCTAAAAACAAGAAAAAGTTTTACTTTAAATCTGACAGGAGGTGTTGGTCGTGACTTCCTGCAAACAGTTGAAGAATACGAACCTAGAGTCAACAAATGGAAATATGTTTCTCCTCTCCTAAAACCTCGTTACCTTCACTCTGCTTGTGTTATTGATGGGAGGATTTGTGTTGTGGGTGGATGGGGGTAAGAATTACTATTATGACGGCACTATAGTCCACTGTTTCCCGTTTTATGTGAAAATGTAAATGTTGATTAACTGGGACAAGTGGGATATACGTTGTTATACTTGATTAACAACATTCATGAAGTGTTTATAAAAATTAAACTTAAAACACTTTGCTTTATACAAGGTTGTATGTGTGGTTTGGTTTAGTGATGAAGGGGTCTGCGGGTATACGTTGGTTTTTGTTAACTTATAAAATTATTTCTTGATAAAATTGTTGTAGAAAAACTTGCCTGTGTTTGTTGTGTGTCTGATTCATGAAACTGTATCATGTTTGTTTTATAGAAACCGGGGTCGACTCACATCAGTTGAAGTTTACGATCCAACCTCAGATGTCTGGACACATGCTTTTGATCTTGACAAACCAGTTTATGGTGCGACTGTTGTTGCTGTTTAATATGTTTCCATATTTGTATGTAGTTGATATTTAACTGTGATTGCGCACGGAAAAAGATGCTCAAATAAAAGTTTTGTATAAAATATCGTTTTATGCAACTTAACCAATTGTTTTCTATTTTTGCAACGCGTTGTGAATTATTTTAAAACCATGTATATGTGTATGAAAACCGGTGTATGTTGTGATAATATCAGTTCTCCGCAAAATAGCACTTATTCCTTTTGTCGATTTTTGATGTGATTTTGCTACGAAAATATAAATAGCAAAACTACAATAGGTAAGGTTGTGCATTATGTTCAATACATGTGTGCCTTTTGCGAATCTTGTTTTCACATGTGAATTATCAAGTGTTACTCCGCGCTATATAACGTCCAAAGCAGTCGGTTGCAATCGATCACCTCCCAGTGCAACTAGCTGCGATCCTGTTCCAGACTGTGATTCTCCGTGAGGAAATCACCATCACATGAGCGCCTGACTCGATAACCCTTATGGTTTTATCGGTGTTCAAACTATTTTGTTTCATGTTCAAGTACGTTGTAACGTGAAAATAAAAATTATAATCTGACCCTCAGTTGGACATTGTTTATTTATCTGCGACAACAAATTACTTTAGTTTGTGTATGTAGTGAAGCAACAAACCTCTGATTTTCGTCAGCAGATTTTATTTTGGAAAATCGATTTCGCTTATGTAGGTTGCCATAATCATCGTCAGTTTCTCAAAGCTTAAACTGTGAACTTCATCGACTAAACATGAAAATAATGGAGAATTATTTCCATTTTTAGTCGCATTTATTGCTTCTGGATTTTAAGATCGCTTGTTAGCGTGCGTTTTTGCCTAGCCAAATGCCAGATTCTTCTACAGCTGTTAAGCAAGTCCGACTTTAGATTATGCATGTGTGCCATGAGCTGAAAAAGTTTTACGAACCCCTGACAGAGAAAACGTGTACTTGTGATTCCGTGGTAAACAACCAGTATCCGCGGTGTAGGAACGGAAGAAGACCGAGCTGTATAGTGAAGTTTGTGACGTATGATTGTATTGCCAGCAACGCCAAAGACAGGAGAAAAAACTCGTTGCGTTGAAAATAAACGTGGACTCCGTCTCATATTCCAGGCTAATGCCGACAATTTGTACCAATATAGCAAAATTCTTGTCAAAAATACCATGACAACGTTCTCCCATTGATCCATACGTGTTTTTCACATAATTGTCTGGGAATCCTTAAAACGGTTAAGGTTATGTTACGTTATGTAAAACCCCTGGTTTAAAGTTATTTATCTTCTCACATCAAACACAGTTATCATAAATAAACACAAAAACAATATTCAAAATTAGCCAACAAAAATGTTTTCGCCAAAACCAAATCACGCTTAAATATTCCGAAATCAAACATAGCAACAGACAGTGAGGCCAGTGTTTAACCGACCGCCCGATTTGGTTTCAACAACATACAGGTTAGCTGCTATGCAAAAGTAGAACAAAGAAGCACAAGTGAAAATGTGTTAATTTTATTTGAGAACTTGTCATCTTGTGAAGGTTCGATTCAATATCTCCCAAACCATTGTCCTGCGCAGTAGAGGCATATTGGACTGAGTAAAGTTCAGTGGAGAATCACGGCTGATGAATTCGGCGAAAGTGCAGGTGAATACCCCGCAGTCGGAACCGTTCATCTGCTGAGGTATTTCCTGTGCGAAATTGAATCATATAAAATATACCTGCTTTTCGGAATGGAAATATATTTCTACACGATAATAGCCATGGGTTGATGTTAAATTTTTAATCAATCCTGTCTGTTTATTCGAAGAAATGGAACAAAAATACACGGTTAAAATGCAACAAGCTAAATATGTTCAAAACATACTAGACACCCTCTATAATCTTACAAAAGCGAAACTGTGGCGAACTGCTGATGGATTTCCAATCCGTCACCACGTAACTGTTTTTCTTCTTGTCCAAATGTTCGCTCGCTAAATAATCTCTTAGTGTTGAAAGACATTCAGTGTTTGAACCTCCCAACGAGTCGTAATAACGAAGTTCCTTACACCGGAAATCTGCTACCTTTAAATTATGAGTTACTGTGTGAGTTGGAATGCAGACAAGGCAAAGGTTTACCAGTTTGTAACAAATGTAATATACTAAATATAATACACTACGTTCACAGGCTTCACAGTCAAGGCATTGCAGCCAAGCTGGATCAGCCACAAGTCGGAGCGAGATCTGAAAAATCAAGGTTTGAACTCACTACCCTGGGCTAAGCAGGCCGAAAGCTCTACCAACAGAGATACAGAAGGTATCACGGGGGTTTATTGTGGCCAAGGTATACTGGTGCGCAAGCGCAAAACTTGCGAGGCGACCTTCACATACTTAGGGGATCTCCTGCCTTGCTATGCGAAAGCATGGTAATACTTCTGCACCGATTTACCGATTTACCGATTTACCGAGCCACCGATTAGTTGCAAGTTATCTATAATCTGGGACGTCAGTCAGGCCAACTCTATGTAACTGTGGATTTAATTACGCCATTTCAAATCGATAGTGGAATAAGTTTTTGTCTAAACGTCTTGTAAATCAATGAAACATGTTAATGTTTCCAACACAATGGGCCAGTCTGTTTATTATCAGAATTATGAGTAAAACCGTTGTTAGTGTTCCTAGTTGGAAGGGTTTTGGTGATTTCTGATCTGCATCTATCAAGTCATTTCAAGTCATGCTGCGCCCTGTCTACCTCATCAAGACGTGTGACAACAATTTATCAACGTCATACGTCAACACCAACGTTTCCCTTTTACCTGAACTCAATTAACTGCACTCGTCCTGGCTATATATTCCGTGCATATTCATCAAGTAACCAGAGAGTGCTGGAAGGAGTCAACAAGAGTCAAGAAGTCAAGAAGAAAGAGTCAAAGAATAGATCAAGAAACAATTTGGTTGATTATCGCTTATACGAGATATTGTTTGGGAACCGATTGATGCGTGGTTTGTAAGTTGTCGAATTAAATTGTGTTCAACGAATTAAATTGAAGGGAAAATTTTGTTTAAACAGTAACGCAGGCAGATCCGCGTAAAACAGCTCAGACAGTGGATTTATACAGTGGACATATAACAACACATTGAGTTACGTTGCACTAAAATACAACACATAACTTACTGCCAACGTCCAATGTACGCCAAATGAATAAGAAACAGAACAAGGGACTTTGAAAAGATGTCAACATTTTTCGTCCATCTTCTCACAGACTTGTAACCTTGCTTGGTCAACTTGGGGTAGAAAAACGTGTTCATCGCATGAGCTGTGGGAAGGTTGTCAATCTTCTTTGATCTTTCCACTATTAACTCCATGTAGAAATTGATGACCTTCAAGGAATGTAAGGTCAGTGATTTACAAACTAGACAGTCACAGATGAAATTTCATGGCCATAACTTGTGAAGTTTATTTGGATTAAAACTGCTTGTCCAACCATACAATGTTACTACATTAAGCAGAGTTAAGTACAATGGCCTATTACCCACTATGTTGGTAGTGGTTGGGTATCAAGCCATAATACAAGCCACTGTGTAACAAATTCCCCCCTCTATAAAGCCACAAGTTCATTTAATCTGCAAAAGACAACTTTGGAAGGTTCACTTCTGATGCTGCCAGGCATATTTATCACACAAGGCAGCTCATCACGCAAAAATAGTTGTAAGTGTCAACGTTTTGCTTGCTATGCAGCAGCCTTCTTTAGGATGCAACAAAATGTGACATTTCTAAACCTCCATTAGGGTTATTCCCCGCGAGGAAAACTTTCGCTCACCTCGTGATTCAACCAGTTGAGACCACTTAACGTCGCCATGTGTTCCCTCGTAATGCTGATGTTAAAAGCTTCAACCAACACTTGATGGGGTGGGAAAGGGACCAAAGCATCATCAACCTTACTCTCAACTTCCTAGAACAAAAGTATGTTAAAACGTTGCCAGATATTTTGCATTGATGAAGAGATTTGGTGCTGAGATGGCAAAATAATGGCAATCAATGGCAAAATATGCTTTTATTTGAACGATAACCGTAGTTTTTTAATAAAGTCACAAAAAGGGCGGCCATAATGATAATATGATGACTTCCAGTTGCTCGTGTTTCGACTAAGATAAAAGAATAAATAAATACACAAAATCAACGCACCATCGTATTCGTAATAAAATTAATAAATCTCTAGTTCCGACTGAATATAAAAATAAGCTTGTTAAGTTCTCAATGAAGTCACTTAAAACCACAGCTTTTACCTCAGATTATGGAAGTATCAATTTTACCTGACGAGAAAGTTGAGTATTTCAGTTGTTTTAACATTTGCAAGGTGAGCATTTCTTGCCTCACATCCACTTTTAGCTTGTCTGTATGACGTAACATTGTAGTACACGATAAGATATTCGTCTTGTAGAAATATATTCCAGGTTGACCCTTTTTGAAGGAAAGCAAACACCAGAACAACATGTAAACAATGTATGTTTGTGACAAGTTATTCCGATTAACCTGTTGAAGTGATGCCACAGCCTGAATAATCCTCAAACTAGTGGAATCTCCTGTCAGGTTTATGGTCCTGAAAAACTTGCCATCTGATTTCCATCAACTGCTTCGATTTAAAATTCCCAGGTCTTGTAACAAGGTGTTTGTTTGGCCTCGTGTACATCTCGCCCACCCACATGTATTGCTGGTATCGCTGAAAAAGTTCTCTGTACACAACAGCAGCAAAAGAACATTGCACGTGCTGCTCTTATGTCCTGTTGGCTGTTGCAATGCAAAACCTCACATTCCTGGCATGATAAGGAAGACAACCCAGTGAAGTTCGATAACAAACATGAGGCGATGATAGGGAAGCGATCTTGGGCGGTAAGATGAGCTCACATCGTTATGTTTAGCAAGCTCGATTTCGACGGAAAACCGCGCCAACGCAACTTTTGGTATGACGAGCCGCGTTCTTATTTTTCTCGTTAAGTTCCTTGCTAGCTAACGAGGATCTCTGACCACTCGCTAAACTCCATTTTCGTCAAAATATGGCAGGCAACATACTTTTTCAACTGAATTGTTCTGCTTTGGCACTTATTGAGAAGAATAACATTTTATTTTATAACATAAAATCCAGTCCATCTCAAAGAGTGCAAAAGCAGAACAATTCAGTTGTTGACACAAGACTGATACGGCACTTTTTATAATATGATTATTGAATATTTGTAGTCACAACAAGCCAAACATAAAAAAATACTGTGTGTTAGATTTAAGGGTAGTAGTTGAATTTTGCTTGCCTACGTTTGCAATATTCGTATGTTTTTATCTCTTTTTGTGAAGATTTGCAAAAGGTATAAAAAAGGTAGTTAACAGTAAAACAATGTATCATAATATCGCTTAACATGCAGCAACACTAATCCTTCGCAAACAATTGCCGGGAATTTGGTTGTAAATAATTGAGCTTGGTTTCATAAAATAAAATTATAGAAACATAATTATTCCTCCGTGAGGTTGCACCTAGTTTGGTGCCTTACGGATGACGGTGGTTGTATATTTACCACAAAGTGGAAGTCTTTGCTTGGCCGGCAGCCATCTGTATGCAGCTGACACAATAATTACTTCCACCTAGCTGTGGTTAGAGCAGTGGTTCTCAAACTGTGGTACGCGTACCACTAGTGGTACGCGAGAGCTTTTCAAGTGGTACGCGATTTAGTCTACTCTATACAATTTGCCGCACTTTGCAGAAGCCAAAACCGCTGCAAATACATGATGTCGGTTTTCTTTATTGTGCATTTGTGACGCAGTAGTATCAACGTGAAATTGTTGCACTGTTGAAGTAATTCTGACATCGTGTATTCAACTGTGCAACAATTTCACGTTGATACTATTGCGTCACAAATGCACAATAAAGAAAACCAAGCAACTGGTGATATTGGCTAAATTGTTATTCATTGGTGTTATGTCATAACAGTTATGGTATAGTAATACGGTGGTACGCAGTGTATTAAAAAACAAATGAGCGGTACGTGATTGGAAAAAGTTTGAGAAACACTGGGTTAGAGCAATCAAAACTGGAACATTAGGTTGTTATTTGCCAGATAGATTTATAGATTCTCTGCCTGTCGTATGTTAAATCCAACCAAAGAAGAACGAGTTCATAAAGTACGTTTACCACAGTTTATTTACAAACTAACATCAACGTTAACAAAAGATTGCTTTAATTGATCTTGAACAGTGTTGGAAACGACTGGTGATCAATGATAAATCAACAAATATATGGCGGGAAAAGATATTAGTTCTAGATCAGATGAAACATATTCCTTTCCAACTAGCTTGCTGTTAGCAATCCGTAATGGAACATAAGAGAGTTAAAAACATGCCGAAAGAATGCACGGAAGTGACGTAAACGGTTTGAGTATGAAGGCTCCTAGGCAGAACAATGGGAAAATATTTATCAGGGTTGAATACCGAAACCCATAGAACCTCAACGGGAGGCTGAAAAATAGCGATGAGAAATTTAGTTTTGATAAATTCTGTTCCACGTTTGTCCGACATCACTCGTATAAGACGAACCGAGTACACGGGAACTACACAATATCCTCAAACAAATATGTTTACATTACATATTATTTACATTTTGTTCAAGACAAATTACGGCACACGAACGCTTGTCCCAGTCAACCAATCAGCTGTGTCCACGTGTTTCAATTGCGACCGGACACTTTCCTCACGTTGTCATTGAGCAGGGCTGACGTAGGCAGATTATTTTGGTCGAACGAGGATGGGATGAACCAAAAAACAAACCACAGGTTAGGTGGCAGAAATAAAAACACTTGGTGGTGTGTTTGGTAACACTTTGGTTCACTTGATATGTTTCTTAAAGATTTCCTACTTGTATAGTAAACACATTAAATGTATCAACGGCTTAACTTGTAAGATTATATCATAACCTATGGATGTATTTAGAAATTTGGCGACTAAACGTTTTGTGGTTGAAGCCATGAACAAACACAATCCGCAGACATTGTTTCTTACGTTGGAATCCATCGTATTTTATATTTAAGGGATAAGAGTCACTGATGCAATATACAAAAACACATAATATCATAGAATAACAAACCCATGTTGACATAGACGTCCTGTCCCCTGGTATTGCAAATGGAAATTTCGTATGGATTTTCTTGTATTTCATTTAAATTATTTGCACTGTGTTGCCATCCATGGTTGTCAGGTTGTTCCTGATCTCTTCTTTGTTTCCTCCACAGGTAGAACCCGAGCATTGCCATAACACATATCAGGATGAAAACCCATGAAATAGAAATGACAATTGCTACGTTCGTCCAATATGTTGACACATCTGCAACAGGAACACGTGTCAACAATTGGTTTGAATTTGAGAAGATAAAGATCCTGATTTTTTACGTTACCTAATGTTGCGGTTGATGACGTTTTTCTTGATTCGGTTCTGCTTAAAGATGTTGACCAACCTGCAAACAGAACTAGCACTGAGAATTGGTTTGGATTTAAGAAAGTAATTGTCCTTATTTTAATAACGGATAAACGTGTAGGCAACCTTACCTATTGGTGTGGTTTCAGTTTTGCTTGTAAATGCCGTTGTTGACTTTGACAAAAGATACAAATTAGTCGGCTCCATGGTATTGGTATACACCTCAACTATTGGTGCGGTTCATGGCGTTTGTTTTGATTCGGTTTTGCTCGTAGATGTTGTGGTTGTTTCTGTCACTGGAGAAAATAATTTAAAGTCTTTCTGAGTGAGGAACGGACCATTGTTAAAACACAAGAGAGGTTAAAAAACGATAAATTTGAAACAGTAATTGCAAGGTTCGTCCAATACGTTACAGTGGGGTTTAGGAAAGTAATTGTTTTCAACGGGTAAACGTGTAGGCAACCTTACATATTGGTGTGGTTTCAGTTTTGCTTGTAGATGCCGTTGTTGACTTTGACAAAAGATACAAATTGGTCGGCTCCATGGTATTGGTATAGACATCAACTATTGGTGCGGTTGATGGCGTTTGTTTTGATTCGGTTTTGCTCGTAGATGTTGTGGTTGTTTCTGTCACTGGAGAAAATAATTTAAAGTCTTTCTGAGTGAGGAACGGACCATTGTCAAAACACAAGAGAGGTTAAAAAACGATAAATTTGAAACAGTAATTGCAAGGTTCGTCCAATACGTTACAGTGGGGTTTTGGAAAGTAGTTGTTTTCAACAGATAAACGTGTAGACAACCTTACCTATTGGTGTGGTTTCAGTTTTGCTTGTAAACGCAGTCGTTGACCAGGACAAAACGTAAAACAAATAAGTTACGTATTTGCCATTCATTTTAATTATAAACTTATTGCCTTTGATTCTTCTTTGACAAATATATCTGTTGAGCCGATTATCACACGGGACGTCATTCCATTTAAATGTGGGATCATAATAATAGCTAAATCCCATAGCCACACAGCTCTCATCCACTCCATCCCACTCAAAAGTCGGTTCTCCTTCCCTCCACTGTGCTACGTTAACAATTGATCCATCGGTCCATTGAAAATTTCGTGTGTTTAAAATTATTTTTGCTCCAATGAATAACTCATTAGGTACGTTTGAACAAAAAACATTCTAATTACGTGCTTTTAAGAAACACTACCGTTTTCTTACTTGCTACACGAGAAGTGTCAATGTTCCTGACGAGAAAGTTGAATATTTCGGTTGTTTTAACATTTGCAACGTGAGCATTTCTTGCCTCACATCCACGTTCAGCTTGGCTGTATGACGTAACAACGTCGTACACAATAAGATATTCGTATTGTTGAAATATATTCCAGGTTGACCCTTGTTGAAGGAAAGCAAACACCAGAACACAATACCACCAATGCATTCCTGCTATGATTGACATCAACTAATTTGCAGAGCAGTAATTCTAAAACTTTTCGTCAACTTAATCCTGTAAGGATATATATATGTTGACTAGAAATAATGTAAAGTAAATATAACCGATTGTTCAACTATGTCGTTGTTAACTTACTCCTTTTCGGGTTTACACTCATGCGCCTGTTCCCTAAACTCCGAACGTTTTTATCCCCACAAAAACTAGACAGTGGAAGTGAATAAGAGAAGCGAAAACCATGAGGCACCTTCCGGGTTCACAAAGTCCACACGAAGAAGAAAAAACAATGAAAACCAAACGTATCAGGGTTGTGAAGTTGATGCCACTAATTGTATACATGACATCACGTATTGCCATTCAACCTTAAAACCGCGGTAACCTTGTGACACTTTCGTTGAGCGTATGATAGAGGATCGAATCTCAACCCTGCCTGTGAAACAGCGGAACTTAAACATTTTAAAGTCACACTGCTTACTCGAAAACTCTGCAATTCGTTTGGAGCATATTTTAAGTCGGTTTAATTTTCAACAACCAACAGTGATTCGCAACAGGATATACAAGGAGATGTTGTCAAGTTTACGTGAACAAAATATCCAAAGCTAACAGTTCCCGTTGTTTTGTCTTGGAGTGGTCCAAGCACTTGCATATTATTACCGCATTTTCATAATTAGTTTTAATGTGTAAAACGTTTGCGCGGAACACAGTTGTTCTACTGAACATTATGTGACGCGAAACAGGTTTTAGTGTACTGCGCGTTTTCACAACTAACTAAAATTTTTGTAGTTTCGTCATAAGTTCTGTAAATCATATCAACATAAATTAAAAGCGCTTGCAAGCTTTCAAACATTTACACCTGAATCAAGGTCATTTGTTGACCTAAGCAGGGACTACAAGGTTAGTTATTAGGCTATCTTACCTATTGATGCGGTTACAGTTTTGCTTGTTTTGCTTGTAGATGTCGTTGATTGCTCTGATAAAAAAATGAGCACAATTACGTTTGACATTTTTTCACTTCTAAATGTCATTTTGATACTTCTTTGCCAATTATATCTGTGTGTCAAATTCCCACACGAGACGTCATTCCATTTAAATGTGGGATCATTTAAATGGAATGACGTCTCGTGTGGGAATTTGACACACAGATATGTGTTGCGTAATTTGTGTTGTTGTTGTTGCTGTGACGTCATTACAGCAAAGTTCGGAACTTGACGGCAAAATTTGAAAGAGGGCAGATCGCAACCCCAAATACAAATATATATTTATATGTACCGGTAAGCTAGAAATAATCCAAGATCCAAATTTTTTGAAAACGCGATCACACAACGAAATAGTTCGTGCAATGCATGAATAAGTTTGTTAGAATTTTGTTTAGAGGTAAAAACAAATTTTAAATTAATTTACCTAAAAAAAATCAAATATTACTTACTGATCACTCAAGCATAGTATGAGGGTATTCCCCACCGGCAAGACTTTAGTTTCGGGTAGATACTAAAGAACCGGTGTTTCTAAAATGCACAATGTCGCTAATGCCGCTAATGCCCGCTTATGTAGCTAATGCCGCTAATGTCGCTAATGTCGCTAATGCCGCTAATGCCCGCTTATGCCCCCTTGTGTGGCTAATGACGCTATTGCCCGCTAATGCCAGCTTATGTAGCTAATGCCCGCTTATGTAGCTAATGTAGCTAATGTAGCTAATGCAGCTAATGCAGCTAATGTTGCTAATGTCGCTTATGTAGCTAATGCCGCTAATGTCGCTAATGTCGCTAATGCCGCTAATGCCCGCTTATGCCCCCTTGTGTGGCTAATGACGCTATTGCCCGCTAATGCCAGCTTATGTAGCTAATGCCCGCTTATGTAGCTAATGCCCGCTTATGTAGCTAATGTAGCTAATGTAGCTAATGCAGCTAATGCAGCTGATGCCGCTAATGTCGCTAATGCCGCTAATGTCACATTGGCTCCTTCAGCTATATTAGCGACATTAGCGTCATTAGCGCCATTGGCTACACATAAGCGGGCATTAGCTACAGAAGCGGGCATTAGCTACAAAAGCTGGCATTAGCTACATAAGCGGGCATTAGCGGCATTAGCGCCATTGGCTACACATAAGCGGGCATTAGCTACATAAGCGGGCATTAGCGGCATTAGCTACATAAGCGGGCATTAGCTACATGAGCGGGCATTAGCGGCATTAGCGACATTAGCGGCATTAGCTACATAAGTGGGCATTAGCGGCATTAGCGACATTAGCGGCATTAGCTACATAAGCGGGCATTAGCTACATAAGCGGGCATTAGCTACATGAGCGGGCATTAGCGGCATTAGCGACATTAGCGGCATTAGCTACATAAGCGGGCATTAGCTACATGAGCGAGCATTAGCGACATAAGCGGCATTAGCTACATAAGCGGGCATTAGCTACATGAGCGAGCATTAGCGACATAAGCGGGCATTAGCTACATAAGTGGGCATTAGCGGCATTAGCTACATAAGCGGGCATTAGCTACATGAGCGGGCATTAGCGGCATTAGCGACATTAGCGGCATTAGCTACATAAGCGGGCATTAGCTACATAAGCGGGCATTAGCTACATGAGCGGGCATTAGCGGCATTAGCGACATTAGCGACATTAGCGGCATTAGCTACATAAGCGGGCATTAGCTACATAAGCGGGCCTTAGCTACATGAGCGGGCATTAGCGGCATTAGCTACATAAGCGGGCATTAGCGGCATTAGCGACTTTAGCGACATTAGCGACATTAGCGGCATTAGCTACATAAGCGGGCCTTAGCTACATGAGCGGGCATTAGCGGCATTAGCTACATAAGCGGGCCTTAGCTACATGAGCGGGCATTAGCGGCATTAGCGACATAAGCGGGCATTAGCTACAAAAGCTGGCATTAGCTACATAAGCGGGCATTAGCGGCATTAGCGCCATTGGCTACACATAAGCGGGCATTAGCTACAAAAGCTGGCATTAGCTACATAAGCGGGCATTAGCGGCATTAGCTACATAAGCGGGCATTAGCTACATGAGCGGGCATTAGCGGCATTAGCTACATAAGCGGGCATTAGCTACATGAGCGGGCATTAGCGGCATTAGCGACATTAGCGACATTAGCGGCATTAGCTACATAAGCGGGCATTAGCTACATAAGCGGGCATTAGCTACATGAGCGGGCATTAGCGGCATTAGCTACATAAGCGGGCATTAGCTACATGAGCGGGCATTAGCGGCATTAGCGACATTAGCGACATTAGCGGCATTAGCTACATAAGCGGGCATTAGCTACATAAGCGGGCCTTAGCTACATGAGCGGGCATTAGCGGCATTAGCTACATAAGCGGGCATTAGCGGCATTAGCGACATTAGCGACATTAGCGACATTAGCGGCATTAGCTACATAAGCGGGCATTAGCGGCATTAGCTACATAAGCGGGCCTTAGCTACATGAGCGGGCATTAGCGGCATTAGCGACATAAGCGGCATTAGCTACATAAGCGGGCATTAGCTACATAAGTGGGCATTAGCGGCATTAGCTACATTAGCGGCATTAGCTACATAAGCGGGCATTAGCTACATAAGCGGGCCTTAGCTACATGAGCGGGCATTAGCGGCATTAGCGACATAAGCGGCATTAGCTACATAAGCGGGCATTAGCTACATAAGTGGGCATTAGCGGCATTAGCTACATTAGCGGCATTAGCTACATTAGCGGCATTAGCTACATAAGCGGGCATTAGCTACATAAGTGGGCATTAGCGGCATTAGCTACATTAGCGGCATTAGCTACATTAGCGGCATTAGCTACATAAGCGGGCATTAGCTACATAAGCGGGCCTTAGCTACATGAGCGGGCATTAGCGGCATTAGCGACATTAGCGGCATTAGCTACATAAGCGGGCATTAGCTACATAAGCGGGCATTAGCTACATGAGCGGGCATTAGCGGCATTAGCGACATTAGCGACATTAGCTACATAAGCGGGCATTAGCGGCATTAGCGACATTAGCGGCATTAGCTACATAAGCGGGCATTAGCTACATAAGCGGGCATTAGCTACATAAGCGGGCCTTAGCTACATGAGCGGGCATTAGCGGCATTAGCGACATTAGCGGCATTAGCTACATAAGCGGGCATTAGCTACATAAGCGGGCATTAGCTACATGAGCGGGCATTAGCGGCATTAGCGACCATCTTCACTGGTGTTAATGTGTTAAGAATGATTATTATAATATATACATTCTGCATGTATATCATTTTATTTGTGCCAACCACGACAATTTCTCAAATTATTACGTGTAATAAATACTTTTGTGTTGAACTATTGTCACTATGCTAGAGGGATATTAATATCTTTATACTGAGCCATAGGTGCAAAGACCTAAAACAATGTGTTTCTTACACCACGTACACAAAACATGTTGACCTAGTTTCGCTTGCGTAGCTGACATCGGTCGTTGCAACGTCAGTCTCGCAGTACGATATGCCAACTGATACTTATTGGTTGTGTCGTAGACCGATCTTGTGTGCTCATCGTTAACGCCGCCCTTTTGGCTAATACGCCTCATGCATTGAAATTCAAACACAGTTTTTCAATACTTGATGATGTCATAGTAACAAATTATGACATCATAATATAGCCGCCCCCCTGGAAAAATGAAAACTAGGCGCCTATGTACTGAGTGCTACTTTTTCCCATAAACCTGGGACAAAACAAATTATTTGTAATTAATGAGGAAGTGAGACAGACAACACTGTGGTTTATTCACACTTTCAGAGTTGAAGTCATTTTGTTGTCGAGTCATCCTTAAAATGATTTCAACCGACAACTGTTTGAAGCTAAGAGCTTATGCTACTCAATACAATCTTGTTGATGTGGAAAAGAAAACAAACCAAATGATTATTGATAACATTGCAACAGTTGTACAACATGATGATTTCATGCAACTTGATGTTGGTGATGTGTCTGCAATCATCAAGCAGAAAAACAAAGGGGTAATTATGATTCATTTTCTTTATGTTTTTTTCCCTGTATACATGTATATAGTTTATTTGATTATCTACGCAAGTTGTCAGGCTTAAAAGTTGGGTAAGCACATCATAATTTCCCCATCCACAGCTGTCGGTTCTAAATGTTGTTTGTTCTTATTTAGTCTCACAGCAGTAGAAATGTATTCCAGTGATAATTGCAGTCATAATTCAACATGCATTTTACACAACGTAGGCTGTAACTTTACAAGAAATAGTGTACTTTGCTGTATATCTGAGTAGGTTTATTGGCATGCCACCGCATCGCAACATGCAATGGTGTGATATTTGCAACAAACATTCTTTGAAGATTATATGACAGGGCTGAGATTATGGCAAAATGATTTTTTACTGTTTTGTTTTTCAACAACCTTATGTCAAAACATTTACTTCAAGTTATTTTGGAAGTGATTAAACTTTCTGTGTGACATTTTGCCTCTCTGTTCATGTTCTTGATTTTAATTTATTATTTAATGCAGACACTCATCACATTATCTTCTTTAAGACTTGTTTGAAAATTAACTTGCTTTGTTATTACATATTAGTTGTTGAATATAGATGGAAGAAGCTGTTTTTACTGGAATGGTTCGATGGGCCAATTTCAATCCTTCCCATCGAGAGGATTTGTTTGTGAATCTTTTCTCACAATTTGATCTTTCATCTATTTCCACTCAGTTTGTTGCAACCACAGTTAGAAATGAAGTAAATTTGGTTTAAATTGATTTCCTAGCAATGAACTGAAATATTTTATTATTTTTCAGCCTCTTGTAAGAAGTAATTTTGAATGTTGTCGTGCGGTCATGGATGTTTTATCAACAAACTTTGAAAATCCAGGAACAAGTGGAAAAGCGAGTTCTGTTAAAAAAGGCGCAAGATTTGTTTATTTTATGTCACATTCACAGCAATATGTTACATCCACCATATTTACACCACCCTTGTAGCATTTGTACTCCCATAACTTAAGCTCCTTTTAATTTCCGACCTAACATTTACAAATGGAATCTAATATTGGAAATATGTGTTCTGAAAACAGATTTCACTGCAAAACCACATCCACAAAATATGTTATTTTTTATAATTAAATCTTGAACTGAAGTCAATTTAACACAAATACCAACTACATTCAATGTTCATATTTACAAAGTAACAACTTTGCCTGAATCAAAAAACTTTTAATATCATAAGAATATATCTTTCGCAAGCGAAAACAATAGCAACCCATGTTTATGTTGCAGATTTGTCAGGATTTCTTCTCATTGGTGGCAATAATTGTAAACGAGATTGTGTGAAATGGAATGTTACCACAAAACAACATGAACATTACCCAGTATGTACATTTCTTGCTGTCATATGGTTTTGCTCATTTAACTTATTTTCCTATCAAGTATTTTGCTTGATGCTCTTTGTATGTACAAGTAATACAAAATTTGACGTAAAGTTAGCAAAACAGCAAATGACAAGTAATAGCCATTATTTAGAGAAACATATGACAAGTAACTTTTCATATTTTCTGGGTATTTTAATTTTTTTGGGACAAATATTTCTGTTATTTGGTGAAACATGTGAATCACTTTGTCTTAATGTGTTATTAATAATCATACAAATTTGTTCAGAAAATGATCACAGACAGAGAGAACTCAACTTCAGCCAAATTTGGTGAAAATGTTTATGTAATGGGTGGAGATGGTCCAACACAAAGTTGTGAGATGTTGAATTTGGAGGAAAGTAAAAACTGGGTAAAAATTGCTGATTTGTTGGAAGGTAGACGTTGGGCTGCATCTGCTGTTGTTGGAGGTTAGTCTTGTTATTTCAGAAATTGTTTATCATTAAACCAGGGGCTGTTTTGTTTCAAAAACGTATAATTATAGAACATCTCTGTTATCAACAATTATCACTTTTATGGACAACCTTGTTTTCACAAAATACAAACAAATTTAGATGACGTGTATCTCACGGGGGGTCATGGAAACCAAGGAGCATTTTCATCAACTTTGTGTTATTCTGTACAAGAAGACAGATGGAGAAGTGGTTTCGACATGTTACAACCAAGATATTTGCATGGAATGGCTTCAATTGACAGTAAGAATGTATCTGGGTTAATTTTTGTGAAGATTATTCTCATTACTGGATTCAGGTCCAAACAATTGACATGCATCGAAAACAGCGACATAAATACCCAGAAACCACAAATTTAAATAATCAGTAAATTTGAACCTTTTGCCCCAACAGTATTTACTCATGGACATAAAAATGTTGTGAAACGCCGACTTTAAACTTAACAGAAATGCAGGAAATATTCCATCTTTATTTGATAGTTCTTTGTTGCATGAATATCAACCATAATATTGATTACTTTCAATTAAAACCTCGATTTAAAGATGATCGCTTATTTGTACGTTAAGAAACGCAGAGCTAACCTCATTGCTTGTTACGTAACATTACAACATAATCGTAATATGACGTCACAATAAATATTAACATGAGCGATTTGGAAATTTCTTCAGATGTTTTTTTTTTTTTTGTGGGCGGATTTGATGGCAGAGAATTCTTACAATCATGTGAATTCCGTGATATACGTGTTGGAATCTCCACAAAAATCGCTTCTCTCAATCAAGCAAGATGGGATTTAGCATGTGAAGAAATTAAAGGGTAGATCTATGCAATTGGTTAGTGATGAAAAGTTAAGTAATAAAATTAACTGTAAGTTTTGTTGTTATTTAAAATTTATAAAATACAAATTCATATTCGTCACCGGTGAATGTATCACGTGATAAATATAATGGAGTTTCCTGAAAATAAATCCTAAACATAAAAACTGGTAGATATAACTACAAAGTATTAACCTAAAAACAATAAAAAGTTTTACTTTAAATCTGACAGGAGGTTATGGCGAACTTTACTTCCTGCGAACAGTTGAAGAATACGAACCTAGAGTCAACAAATGGAAATATGTTTCTCCTCTCCTAAATACTCGTTGGCGTCACTCTGCTTGTGTTATTGATGGGAGGATTTATGTTGTGGGTGGATTGAGGTAAGAATTACTATTATGACGTCACTATAGTTCACTGTTTCCCGTTTTATGTGAAAATGTAAATGTTGAGAAACTGGGACAAGTGGGATATACGTTGTTATACTTGATTAACAACTTGCATAAAATGTTTGTTAAAATTAAACTTAAAACACTTTGCTTTATACAAGGTTGTATGTGTGGTTTGGTTTAGTGGTGTAGGGGTCTGCGGGTGTACGTTGGTTTGTTTTTGTTAACTTATAAAATTACTTCTTGATAAAAGTGTTGTAGAAAAACTTACCTGTGTTTGTTGTATGTCTGATTCATGAAACGGAAAATGTTTGTTTTATAGAAACCAGGGTGGACTCACATCAGTTGAAGTTTACGATCCAACCTCAGATGTCTGGACACATGCTTTTGATCTTGACAAACCAGTTTATAATGCGACTGTTGTTGCTGTTTAATATGTTTCCATATTTGGGAGTAGTTGATATTTAACTAAGATTGATCACGGGAAAAGATGCTCAAATAAAAGTTTTGTCAAAAATATCGTTTTATGCAACTTAATCAATTGTTTTCTATTTTTGCAACGCGTTGTAAATTATTTTTAAACCATGTATATGTGTATGAAAACCGGTGTATTTTGTGATAATATCAGTTATCCTCAAAATAGAACTTATTCCTTTAGTCGATTTGTAATTTTGCTACGAAAATATGAATACCAATACTACAATAGGTCAGGTTGTGCATTATGTTCAATACATGTGTGCCTTTTGCGAATCTTGTTTTCACATGTGAATTATCATGTGTTACTCCGCGCTATATAACGTCCAAAGCAGTCGGTTGCAATCGATCACCTCCCAGTGCAACTAGCTGCGATCCTGTTGCAGGCTGTGATTCTCCATGAGTAAATCGCCTTCACATGGGCGCCTGGCTCGATAACCCTTATGGTTTTATCGGTGTCCAAACTATTTTGTGTTTCATGTTCATGTACGTTGTAACGTGAAAATAAAACCACACTTGCTAGAAAATTATGCCGATAGACAACGCGCACTCCAAAAACCGTGATAACCCGTGTGGTTAATGATAAGCATACAGTGCAGGTGTGTTCGCCCCTTTCTTATCGTTTTTTCACTTCTTCTTTCTTTTGTATCGTTTTTGTTTATGTGCATCAAATGTGTCCACTTTGTTAAACTTACATTCTCACCTCCTGATGAAGGTTGTTGCATAACAGCCGAAACGTTGAGAAACGTAAATAAAATAAAGTTTGCCAGAATGGCAGTATTCAGCAATAAAATATGCCTGGCAACATCAGTAACAATTTATGTGAAAATAAAAATTATGTGATTTTGGACTTGCTTGATAGCTGTAGAGGAATCTGAGCATCGGTTGAACATTGTTTATTTGTCTGCGACAACAAATTACTTTAGTTGGTGTATATAATGAAGCAACAAACCTCTGATTTACGTCAGCAGATTTTATTTTGGAAAATCGATTTCGCTTATGTAAGTTACCATAATCATCGTCAGTTTCTCAAAGCTTAAACTGTGAACTGCAGCGACCAAACATGAAAATAATGAAGAATTATTTCCATTTTTAGTCGCATTTATTGCTTCTGGTTCACTCGTTTGTGCTTCAGGATTTTACGATCGCTTGTTAGCGTGCGTTTTTGCCTAGCCAAGTGCCAGATTCTTCTACACGATGCATGTGTGCCATGAGCTGAAAAATGTTTCGAACACCTGACAGAGAGAACGTGTACTTGTGATACCATAAACATCGCCAGTTTCTGCAAAATATTACATGATAGTAATTGTTACGCCGCACACGATGGCAGCGCTTACCAACTACCAGTGCTAGTAAACAGTTTTTTATTCAATCAAAATACGCGCGTCACGCAAAATAACGAGGTTTTCTGCAACAAAAATTTCAGCATGACGCTATGTACTGCGCCACTCAAACTAACCAAACAAAAACTTACCGGACTGTGACCGTAGGCAAGCATGTTGTCATCATACAATTTAATAGGCGCTAATTTCGATAGTCAACTGCCTCCTAAACACATGATATATAAGACAGCTATCAGGCAAGTCCGACTTTGGACTATCCATGTGTGCTTACAAAGTTTTACGAAGCCCTGACAGAGAGAACGTGTACTTGTGATTCCGTGGTAAACAACCGGTATTCGTGGTGTTGGAACGGAAGAAGACCGAGCTGTATAGTGAAGTTTGTAACGTATGATTGTATTGCCAGCAACGCCAAAGACAGGAGAAAAAACTCGTTGCGGTGAAAATAAACGTGGACTCCGCCTCATATTCCAGGCTAATGCCGACAATTTGTACCAATATAGCAAAATTCTTGTCAAAAAAGACAAGACAACGTTCTGCCATTTATCCATACGTGTTTTTCACATTTTTGTCTGGGAATCCTTGAAACGGTTAAGGTTATGTTACGTTATGTAAAACCCCTGGTTTAAAGTTATTTATCTTCTCACATCAAACACAGTTATCATAAATAAACACAAAAACAATATTCAAAATTAGCCAACAAAAATGTTTTCGCCAAAACCAAATCACGCTTAAATATTCCGAAATCAAACATAGCAACATACAGTGAGGCCAGTGTTTTACCGACCGCCCGATTTGGTTTCAACAACATACAGGTTAGTTGCTATGCAAAAGTAGAACAAAGAAGCACAAGTGAAAATGTGTAAATTTTATTTGTGAGCTTGTCATCTTGTGAGGGTTCGATTCAATATCTCCCAAACCATTGTCCTGCGCAGTAGAGGCATATTGGACTGAGTAAAGTTCAGTGGAGAATCACGACTGATGAATTCGGCTAAAGTGCAGGTGAATACCCCGCAGTCGGAACCGTTCATCTGCTGAGGTATTTCCTGCGCAAAATTGATTCATATAAAATATACCTGCTTTTGGAATGGAAATATTTTTGTACACGATAATAGCCATGGGTAGATGTTAAATTTTTAATCAATCCTGTTTGTTTATTCGAAGAAATGGAGCAAAAATACACGGTTAAAATGCAACAAGCTAAATATGTTCAAAACATACTATACACCCTCTATAACGGTGTTTCTTAACCTTTTTTGGATCACGAACCCCTAAAACATTTTAAAAAAGCCATGGACCCCTTTGCAAGAAACACATTGCAAATGTCGAAAAATTAAAGATCGTGGACCTTGAAACCGTATGGCAGAGGAAAAAACGTGGATTTTCGGAATAATTGTATTTCGTTTCATGGACCCCTTAATGCACCTTCTCGGACCCCTTGGGGGTTCATGGACCCCAGGTTAAGAACCCCTGCTCTATAATCTTACAAAAGCGAATCTGTGGCGAACTGCTGATGGTTTTCCAATCCGTCACCACGTAACTGTTTTTCTTCTTGTCCAAATGTTCGCTCGCTAAATAATCTCTTAGTGTTGAAAGACATTCAGTGTTTGAACCTCCCATGGAGTCGTAATAACGAAGTTACTGGAAATCTGCCACCTTTAAATTATGAGTTACTGTGTGAGTTGGAATGCAGACAAGGCAAGGGTTTGCCAGTTTGTAACAAATATAATATACTACATATAATACACTACGTTCACAGGCTTCACAGTGAAGGCTTTGCAGCCAAGCTGGATCATCCACAAGTCGGAGCGAGATCTGAAAAATCAAGGTTTGAACTCACGACCCTTGGCTAAGCAGGCCCAAAGCTCTACCAACAGAGCTACAGGAGCTCAGTGGTTTCACGGGGGTATATTGTGGCCAAGGTACACTGGTGCGCAAGCGCAAAACTTGCCAGGCGACCTTCACATACGTGTAGGGGATCTCCTGCCTTGCTATGCGAAAGCATGGTAATACTTCTGCATTGTATAATGCACCACCATATATGTTGCTCTAAAAAATCTCATTGCATAAATTAAGTTGTAACCAAATATCAGTTTGTCAAGCTCTATTAAGTTGAAAGTTGAAAGCCACCGATTAGTTGCAAGTTATCTACGAACTGGGACTCCAGGCAGGCCAGTTCTATGTAACTGTGGAGTTCATTACGCCATTTTAAATCAATGATGGCATAAGTTTTTGTCTAAACTTCTTGTAAATCAATGAAACATGTCAATGTTTTCAACACAATGGGCCAGTCTGTTTATTCTCAGAATTACGAGTAAATCCGTTGTTAGTGTTCTTAGTTGGAAGGGTTTTGGTGACTTCTGATCCGCGTAAAACAGCACAGACAGCGGAGTTATACAGTGGACATATAACAACACATTGAGTTAAGCCGCACTAAAATACAACAGATAACTTACTGCCAACGTCCAATGTACGCCCAAATGAATAGGAAACAGAACAAGGGACTTCGAAAAGATGTCAACTTTTTTGTCCATCTTCTCACAGACTTGTAATCTTGCTTGGTCAACTTGGGGTAGAAAAACGTGTTCATCGCATGAGCTGTGGGAAGGTTGTCAATCTTCTTTGATCTTTCCACTATTAACTCCATGTAGAAATTGATGACCTTCAAGGAATGTAAGGTCAGTGATTTACAAGACAACCTCAGATGAAATTTCATTGCCATAACTTATGAAGTTTATTTGGATTAAAACTGCTTGTCCAACCATACAATGTTACTACATTAAGCAGAGTTAAGTACAATGGCCTATTACCCACTATGTTGGTACTGGTTGGGTATCAAGCCATACTTCAGGCCACTGTGTAATAAATTTCCCCCTCTATAAAGCCACAAGTTCATTAAATCTGCAAAAGACAACTGTGGGAGTTTCACTGCTGATGCTGCCAGGCATATTTATTACTACAAGACGGCTCATCTGGCAAAAATAGTTGTAAGTGTCGACGTTTTGGTTGCTATGCAGCAGCCTTCTTTAGGATGAAAAATATGTGACATTTCTAAGCTTCCATGAAGGTTATTCCCCACAAGGGAATCTTTCGCTGACCTCGTCATTCAACCAGTTGAGACCACTTAACGTCGCCATGTGTTCCCTCGTAATGCTGATGTTAAAAGCTTCAACCAACACTTGATGGGGAGGGAAAAGGACCAAAGCATCATCAACCTTACTCTCAACTTCCCACAACGAAAGTATGTTAAAAAGTTGCCGAATATTTTGCATTGATAAAGAGATTTGGTGCTGAGATGGCAAAATAACTGTAATCAACGGCAAAATATGCTTTTATTTGAACGAGGGCCGTAGTTTTTTAATAAAGTCACGAAAAACTGCGGCCATAATGACAATATGATGACTTCCAGTTGCTTGTGTTTCGACTAAGATAAAAGAATACATTAATGCACAAAATCAACGCTCCATCGTATTCGTAATAAAATTTATAAATATTTAGTTCCGACCGAATATAAAAATAATCTTACTAAGTTCTCAATGATGTCACTTAAAAACACAGCTTTTACCTTAGATTTTGGAAGTATCAATTTTACCTGACGAGAAAGTTGAATATTTCGGTTGTTTTAACATTTGAAATGTGAGCATTTCTTGCCTCACATCCACGTTCAGCTTGTCTGTATGACGTAACAATGTCGTACACAATAATATATTCGTCTTGTCGAAATATATTCCAGGTTGACCCTTGTTGAAGGAAAGCAAACACCAGAACAACATGTAAACAATGTATGTTTGTGACAAGTTATTCCGATTAACCTGTTGAAGTGGTGCCACAACCTGATAATCCTCAAACTAGTGGAATCTCCTGTCAGGTTTATGGTCCTGAAAAACTTGCCATCTGATTTCCATGAACTGCTTCGATTTAAAATTCCCAGGTCTTGTAACAAGGTGTTTGTTTGGTCTCGTATACATCTCGCCCACCCACATGTATTGCTGGTATCGCTGAAAAAGTTCTCTGTACACAACAGCAGCAAAATAACATTGCACGTACTCCTATGTCCTGTCGGCTCTTGCAATGCAAACCTCACATTCCTGGCATGATAAGGAAGACAACTCAGTGAAGTTCGATAACAAACATAAGGCGATGATAGGGAAGCGATCTTGGGCGGTAAGATGAGCTCACATCGTTATGTTTAGCAAGCTCGATTTCGACGCAAAACCGCGCTAACGCAACTTTCGATATGACGAGCCGCGTTCTCAATTATCTCGCTAAGTTCCTCGCTAACTAACGAGGATCTCTGACCACTCGCTAAACTATGTTTGATCTTTTTTCGTAAAGATTTGCAAAAGGTATAAAAAAGGTAGTTAACTTTGACAAATATATCTGTGTGGCCAATTATCACACGGGACGTCATTCCATTTAAATGTGGGATCATATGGATTGTTAAAACCCATGGCCACACAGCTCTCATCTATCGTTCCATCTTTGAAAGACGGCTCGCCCTTCCTCCACTGTGCTACGTGGATCCATCGGTCCATTGGAAATTTCGTGTATTCGGAATTCTCGTTGCTCCAATCAATAAATCTTTAATTTCGACTGCATAAAAAATAAGCTTACTAAGTTCTTTTTAAGAAACACCGCAGGTTTTACCTCTGATTATAGAAGTGTTAATTTTCCTGACGAGAAAGTTGAATATTTCGGTTGTTTTAACATTTGCAAGGTGAGCATTTCTTGCCTCACATCCACGTTCAGCTTGTCTGTATGACGTAACATTGTCGTACACAATAAGGTATTCGTATTGTTGAAATATATTCCAGGTTGACTCTTGTTGAAGGAAAGCAAACACCACAACACAATACCACCAATGCACTCCTGCTATGATTGACATCAACTAATTTGCAGAGCAGTAATTCTAAAACTTTTCGTCAATTTAATCCTGTAAGGTTATATTTATGTTGACTAGGAATAACGTTAAGTAAATATAACCGATTGTTCAACTATACTGATCTCTTCTTGGTTTCATCCACAGGTAGAACCCGAGCATTGCCATAACACATAGCAGGATGACAACCAATGAAATGGAAATGACAATTGCTACGTTCGTCCAATATGTTGACACATCTGCAACAGGAACACGTGTCAACAATTGGTTTGAATTTAAGATGATGAAGATCCTGATTTTTTGCGTTACCTAATGTTGCGGTTGATGACGTTTTCTTGCTTCGGTTATGCTCGTAGATGTTGTGGTTGTTTCTGACACTGGAGAAAATAATTCAAAGTCTTCCTGAGTGAGGAACGGACCATTCTCAAAACACATGAGAGGTTAAAAACGATAAAATTGTAACAGTAATTGCTAGGTTCGTCCAATACGTTACAGTGGGGTTTAGGAAAGTAATTGTTTCCAACGGATAAACGTGTAGGCAACCTTACATATTGGTGTGGTTTCAGTTTTGCTTGGAAATGCCGTTGTTGACCAGGACAAAAGGTAAAACAAATAAGTTACGTATTTGCCACTCATTTTAATTATAAACTTATTACCTTTGATTCTTCTTTGACAAATATATCTGTTTGGCCGGTTATCACACGGGACGTCATTCCATTTAAATGTGGGATCAATTGGAATGCTAAATCCCATGACCACACAGCTCTCATCCACTCCATTTCACTCAAAAGTCGGTTCTCCTCCCCTCCACTGTGCTACGTTAACAATTGATCCATCGGTCCATTGAAAATTTCGTGTATTCGGAATTCTCGTTGCTCCAATCAATAAATCTTTAATTTCGACTGCATAAAAAAGTAAGCTTACTGAGTTTTTTTTAAGAAACACCGCAGGTTTTACCTCTGATTACAGAAGTGTTAATTTTCCTGACGAGAAAGTTGAATATTTCGGTTGTTTTAACATTTGCAAGGTGAGCATGTCTTGCCTCACATCCACAATCAGCTTGGCTGTATGACGTAACATTGTCGTACACAATAAGATATTCGTATTGTTGAAATATATTCCAGGTTGACCCTTGTTGAAGGAAAGCAAACACTAGAACACAATACCAGCACCAATGCATTCCTGTTATGATTGACATCAACTTGTTTAAAATTGTTTTTGCTCCAAAGAAAAAACTCATTAGGTTTGTCTGAAAAAAAAAACCCGATCTTATTACGTGCTTTTTAAGAAACACTACCGTTTTGTTACTTGCTACTATAGCGTCTTCGCGCCACGCGTCACACGTGACACGTGGCCACAAGACCCAGAACTCTGGTTTCTGCAAGTGGAGGAGCAATTCAACGTCAGAGGTGTGACACAGTCATCAACAAAATTGAATCATGTTGTTTCCGCTGTTACTCCTGAGATTGCGACAGTAGTTAGAGACATTATGAAAAACCCATCTACCGAGGATCCCTACGAAGGCCTCACGAATGCCTTGCTACAAAGAGTGGGTATGTCCCAGCCCCAAAGACTTCAAAAATTTCTTCAACCCGAAGAACTAGGCGATCGAAAACCTTGAACAAATGTTGCGCGACATGGAACATCTACTTGGTAACGTGGAATCTAAGCATATCCTGCGCGAGTTGTTTTTGCAAAGACTTCCAGAAAATCTACGAACTGTTCTTGCCACGCTGGATTTGGATTTAAATGAACTCGCCGAGAAAGCAGACAATATTATGGACCTGCTTGACCCACAGCCTACATTGGCAGAAGTAGACAAACTACATCAAGATGTTGCGCTGTTATAAAGAAACACAGCGTACACAGGCAAACGGTCATTGCAAAGAAACACGTTTTCCACTTTGTGTTGGTACCACAGACGCTTTGGGAACGATGCAAGAAAATGCGTTCCTCCCTGCAGCCGCAAGGGAAACGCCGAGACCAGTCACTAATGGCGGCTTGTGCCTCTGCTCGTTTTCAACGCCTCCTGCATGTAACTGACAAAATAACTGGTCAGAGATATTTGGTTGATTCTGGTGCCGCAGTAAGTGTGGTTCCTGCAAACAGAATGGATCGCAATGGCTGTCAAAGAAACTTGAAGCTTGTTGCAGCAAATGGAAGTACTATTGCAACATTTGGCACCCGAAAAATCAACCTTAACTTAGGTTTAGGTGAAAATTTTTCGTGGCATTTTGTTGTTGTGGAGGTCACGCAACCGATTCTTGGTGCCGATTTCTGTAGACATTTCGGATTACTCATTGATCTGAGCCGAAATAGGCTAAAAAATGCCAAAACCTTTCACAGCGTCAAAACCGGCATTTCAAATACCGCCGCGCTTGGTTTGGTGGCGGCTACCAGCAACATAAATGAATTTAAAAACATTTTCCTGGAGTTTCCAACTTTGCAAAGTGCGGTGTACAACGGTGCTTCCTTGAAACACGACGTCAAGCATTACATTGTTACCAAAGGCCCTCCAGCTTATGCTAAAGCTCGTCGCCTTTCTCCAGACAAGTTAAAATGTGCGAAAAATTTGTTGGAACTGGGAATTGTTCGCCGTTTATCAAGCACATGGGTCTCACCGCTACATTTGGTGCGTAAAAAATCCGGCCAGTGGAGGCCATGCGGTGATTACCGTAAACTCAACAATAGCACAAAACTGGATCGCTACCCCTATTCCTTTGATACAAGATTCGTCTGCCAATCTACACGGCGCAACTATTTTCAGCAAGATTGATCTTGTACGAGCATATCATCACATTCCAGTTGCGAAAGATGATATTCCAAAAGCCGCAATCATCACGCCTTTCCGTTTATTCGAATATACACAAATGCCGTTTGGCCTTTGTAACGCAGCTCAGACTTTCCAACGCTTTATGGACAAAGTGTGCAGAGGTTTGGATTTTATTATTGTTTATCTTGATGATATTTTGGTTTTCAGCTCCTCGGCTTCTGCTCACCGCAGACACTTACGTCTGCTTTTTAAGCGGCTCCAAACCTATGGTATTGTTGTCGACCCTGATAAGTGTGAATTTGGCAGCACAACAATTGAATTTTTGTTACATCGAATTACAACACAAGGTATTTCGCAACTGCCAAGCAGGGTTGAAGCCATCAACAAATTTCCTCAACCAACGACAACGAAAAGCCTGAGAGAATACCTGGGACTTATTAACTTCTATCATCGTTTCGTTCCTGGTGATGCAAAAATTTTGCATTCTTTACACCAGGCGCTCGCAGGCACAGAGAAGGATTTTAAATGGACTGAAGATTGCGCAGCTGCATTTGTGGCATCAAAACAAGCACTCGTTACGTCTGTGATGGTTGTTCACCCCAAGGCAAACGTGGCTACACGAATATCACAGCTGACGCTTCAGGCATTGCAGTCGGTGCTTCGCTGGAGCAGCGACACAACTGTCAATGGAAAGCAATAGGTTTCTTTTCAAGAAAACTAAAACACCCAGAAACACGGTACAGTACGTTTGACCGTGAAATTCTTGCTATTTATTTGTCATTTCGCCATTTCCGTTACTTCGTAGAAGGTAGAGCATTTTCTGTTTTAACTGATCACGAACCCTTAATTCATGTTTTTCAAAGGAACTCAAGTGCATTATCACCTCGGCAAGTTCGCCATTTAAGTTTCATTTCTGAGTTAACCACCGACGTACACCACATAAAGGGACACAGTAACTTGGCTGCTGATGCATTGTCGAGGGCCAATATTAATGTTATGTCATAATCTGTTATTGATTTCACTCAAATGGCACTCGCACAGAGAAATAACGAGGAAATTAAAGCATTTCGCACCACAATCACGTCACTCAGATTTTGTGATGTACCATTGTTTGGAACTGAACTGACAATTCTTTGCGATGTATCTAAAGGTTACCCCCGCCCTGTGGTCCCCAATGCTTACCGTCGCCAAACTTACGACGCTGTTCACAATTTGTCACACCCAGGCATTCGCGCAACTCGCACACTTGTGTCCGATCGCTATAAATAGCATGGTTTGAACAATGTTGGTAACTGGGTACGAATTTGTTTGCAATGCCAGAAAGCTAAAATCCAGAAACACACCGCTGCTGCTTTTAGTTCCTTTGCAGTACCGACCAGAAGGTTCGCAAATATTCATGTTGACATCGTCGGATATCTCCCCATTTCCCAGGGATATACCTATTTATTTACCTGCATCGATCGGTTTACTCGATGGCCTGAAGCTATCCTCATGGCAGATGCAACCACGCAATCTTGCGCAAGAGCCTTGCTTTTATTGGTTTCGCGCTTCGGGACCCCACAAACCATAACGTCGGACAGAGGACGCCAGTTTGAATCAACACTCTGGGCCAACCTTAACAAGTTACTATAAGTGCCCATCGGCAACGAGCAACGTCCTACCACGCTCAGTGCAACGGCATTGTGGAAAGAATGCACCGTCACCTTTAAAGCCGCGTTGACAGAGCGCGATTGGTTTGATCATCTTCCCGTTGTATTACTCGGCATGAGATCAGCTATAAAGGAGGACATCGGGTGTTCTGCTGCAGAGTTGGTGTATGGTGCTACACTGCAATTGCCCGGCGAGTTTTTCGCGTCTTCGGCCGAACCCCAGATCCAAGGTAGTTTTGGTCAAAATTAAGAGATTCAATGCGGGACTTGCGACCGACTCCGACAACCTGGCACCGACATTCTTACGACTGGTTGGACGGTCTATTACGCAACTGCACGTTCGAAACGACGCACACCGAACACCTTTGCAATGTCCATAAGACGGTCTATTTAAAGTAATTCGAAAGCACGCTAAATACTTTTGTCTTGAGATGAATTGCCGACCAGACACGGTGTCTATTGATCGTCTCAAACCTGCATATTTCGAACAAAGTTTTACATCGCAGACTTCTGGCAATCGTGTTTCGCATGTTCCGCAGCCAAACGCACCATATCGTCCGACAGTTACCCGCTCTGGTCGTGTTGTCAATTTGCCTTTACGTTATCGTGCATGACTTGAACACTGGTGGGGGGTATTGTAGCGTCTTCGCGACATCGCATCACACGCGACCTGCGACACGCGTCTTTTCTTATGTTGCTTTATTGCGCGCACGCGTCATTCCATTTGGGTGACTCGCAATAAACGGACGCAAAGCAGTCGTGCCTACAAATGGTGACCCCGACGTGTTACAATAGAAGTGTCCTTTTTTCTAACTAGATTGTTTAATATTTCGGTTGTTTTAACATTTGCAAGGTGAGCATTTCTTGCCTCACATCCACGTTCAGCTTGTCTGTATGACGTAACATTGTCGTACACAATAAGATATTCGTATTGTTGAAATATATTCCAGGTTGGCCCTTGTTGAAGGAAAGCAAACACCAGAACACAATACCACCAATGCATTCCTGCTATGATTGACATCAACTAATTTGCAGAGCAGTAATTCTAAAACTTTTCGTCAACTTAATCCTGTAAGGATATATTTATGTTGACTAGGTATAACGTTAAGTAAATATAACCGATTGTTCAACTATATCGTTGTTATCCTTCTCCTTGTCGGGTTTACACTCATGCGCCTTTTCCCCAAACTCCGAACGTTTTTATCCCCACAAAAACTAGACAGTGGAAGTGAATAAGAGAAGCGAAAACCATGAGGCATCTTCCGGGTTCACAAAGTCCACAAGAATTAAATAAAACAATGAAAACCAAACGTATCAGGTTTGTGAAGTTGATGCCACTAATTATATACATGACGTCACGTATTGCCATTTAACCTTAAAATCGCATTAATCTTGTGACACTTTCGTTAAGCGTATGATAGAGGATCGAATCTCAACTCTGCCTGTGAAACAGCGGAACTTTAACATTTTAGAGTCACACTGCTTACTCGAAAACTCTACAATTCGCTTGGAGCATATTTTAAGTCGGTTTAATTTTCAACAACCAACAGTGATTCGCAACAGGATATACATGGAGGTGTTGTCCAGTTTACGTGAACAAAATATCCAAAGCTAACATTTTCCGTTGTTTTGTCTTGCAGTGTTCCAAGCACTTGCATATTATTATCGCATTTTCATAATTAGTTTTAATGTGTAAAACGTTTGCGCGAAACACAGTTGTTCTACTGAACATTATGTGACGCGAAACAGGTTTTGGTGTACTGCGCGTTTTCACAACTAACTAAAATTTATGTACAAGTTTCGTCATAAGTTCTGTAAATCATATCAACATAAATTAAAAGCGCTTGCAAGCTTTCAAACATTTACACCTGAATCAAGGTCATTTGTTGACCTAAGCAGGGACCATAAGATTAGTTATTTGGCTATCTTACCTATTGATGCGGTTACAGTTTTGCTTGTAGATGTCGTTGATGGCTCTGATAAAAAAAATAAAAACATTTACGTTTGACATGCATCAATAATTTTGTTTAGAATTTTGTGTGTTATTTAATGTTTAATGGGTAAAACAAATTTTAAATTAATTTACCTAAAAAAATCAAATATTACTTGCTGATCACTCAAGCATGGTAAGAGGGTATTCCCCTCCGACAAGATTTTAGTTTCGTTCACAGAAATGTTGCAAAAAATGAAAGCAGTTCCAAACCAAAGGTTTACAAATAAATGGCCGACGTTTTATTGCACTTCTATAGTTTTTAACATTTAAAACCTTGAACGCTGGAAATTAGGTTTGTTCCTGAATTAAACCAAACAAGTAGACTAAACTATTTTGTTTTGCAAACACATTACATATCTGCAAACTTATGATAACTGTTGGTGTTCCATTCACTGTCAGTTTAACTTTTTCTCTCCATCATGAAGCGAACACAAGAAGAAATAAACTTGCATCATCAGAAAGTGATGAACTTTTTAAACAAGTAAGTTTAATTTATATTGATTTACTAAAGTAAAACTATTGATGTTTTAGTGACAGAAAAGAAACAAAACGATTTTGCAACAGAACACTTTGTTCCCAAGGAGAAAACTATTCAATTCATGATGCTGTTGTTTGCTCTATGTCAGATTATTTTAATGCTTTACTTGGTGTTGAGGTAAGTGTTTGTTATGTAGAAATATAATGAATCTTAAGTTTCGCCTTTTTGATTGTCACCTGTCTGTAATTACATAGTTAAGATATGATCTTTAAATAACAAATCATTTCAGTAACATTTATTTTGTATTGTATTGTCACATTAATGATATTTTTTGTCAATAATAACAATATTGTTATGTAACTCAAATTTATTGGTTAGTGTGCCGTATTTTTTATCTTAAACAGTCACTGTGTTAAACAGTATATTCACTGTCTTGTCGTAAAAACTAGTCAGGTATAAGAATCACAAACAACATGTATATCATCAAGAATATATTCATCGACTTGAGAGCACAGATACATGTATAGATACATATGCGTACATGCAAATGCGTACATGCGTTTTCTATAAGAAACAGAAAAGGAGTTATCATCTAAAAAACACTGAAGTAATGAGAAGCCATTGTAAACACTCAACGAATACTTGTGACTTTGCAGAAACTTCACTGATGTATATATTTCTGAACCAATAAAGATGTGACTTTTCCATAGTTCTTGAGATCAGATTGAGTTGTGTTTGTTGTGATTTGTTAACTTTGTTTTCTTTTAGATGCGCGAAAAATACAGCGATTTCATCAAGGTTGACAATATTCCACCAAAAAGACTGGAAAGTGTATTGGATTATATTTACACTGGTGATATTGAAGTAACAGAGAAAAATGTGTTGGAAGTGTTGGAAGATGCTGATTATACACAGATGGAAGGTATGTAAACATTGCAAGTTTTAATCTTCACTGTTATTAATGTGTTAAGAGTTTATTCTAGTATATACATGCTACATGTATATCATTTTATTTGTGCCAACCACGACAATTTCCCAATTATTAGGTGTAATAAATATTTTTGTGTTTAACTATTGTCACTATGCTAGAGAGATATTAATATCTTTGTACTGAGTGCTACTTTTTCCCATAAACCTGGGACAAAACAAATTATTTGTAATTAATAGAGAAGTGAGACAGACAACACTGTGTTTTATTCACACTTTCAGAGTTGAAGTCATTTTGTTGTCGAGTCATCCTTAAAATGATTTCAACCGACAACTGTTTGAAGCTAAGAGCTTATGCTACTCGATACAATCTTGCTGATGTGGAAAAGAAAACGAACCAAATGATTGTTGATAACATTTCAACAGTTGTACAACATGATGATTTCATGCAACTTGATGTTGGTGATGTTTCTGCAATCATCAAGCAGAAAAACAAAGGGGTAATTGTGATTCATTTTCTTTATGTTTTTTTCCTGTATACATGTATATAGTTTATTTGTTTATCTACGCAAGTTGTCGGGCTTAAAAGTTGGGTAAGCACATCATCATTTCCCCATCCACAGCTGTCAGTTCTAAATGTTGTTTGTTCGTATTTAGTCTCACAGCAGTAGAAAAAAATAGTGTACTTTGCTGTATATCTGAGTTGGTTTATTGGCATGCCACCGCATCGCAACATGCATTGATGTGATATTTGCAACAAACATTATTTGGAGATTATGTGGCAGGGCGAGATTATGATTTTTAACTGTTTGTTTTTCATCAACCTTATCTCAAAACATTTGTTTCAAGTTATTTTGGAAGTGATTAAACTTTCTGTGTGACATTTTGCCTCTCTGTTAATGTTCTTGGTTTTAATTTAGTATTTAATGCAGACACTCATGTCATTATCTTCTTTATGACTTGTTTGAAAATGAACTTGCTTTGTTATTACATATTATTTGTTGAATGTAGATGGAAGAAGCTGTTTTTACTGGAATGGTTCGATGGGTCAATTTCAATCCTTCCCATCGAGAGGATTTGTTTGTGAATCTTTTCTCACAACTTGATCTTTCATCTATTTCCACTCAGTTTGTTTCAACCACAGTTAGAAATGAAGTAAATTGGTTTAAATTGATTTCCTAGCAATGAACTGAAATATTTTATTATTTTTCAGCCTCTTGTGAGAAGTAATTTTGAATGTTGTCGTGCAGTCATGGATGTTTTATCAACAAACTTTGAAAATCCAGGAACAAGTGGAAAAGCGAGTTCTGTTAAAAAAGGTGCAAGATTTGTTTATTTTATTGTCACGTTCACAGCAATATGTTACATCCACCATATTTACACCACCCTTGTAGCATTTGTACTCCCATAACTTAAGCTCCTTTTAATTTCCGACCTAACATTTGCAAATGGAATCTAATATTGGAAATATGTGTTCTGAAAACAGATTTCACTGCAAAACCACATCCACAAAATATGTTATTTTTTATAATTAAATCTTGAACTGAAGTCAATTTAACGCAAATACCAACTACATTCAATGTTGGTATTTACAAAGTAACAACTTTGCCTGAATCAAAAAACTTTTAATACCATAAGAATATATTTTTCACAAGCGAAAACCATAACAAACAATGTTTATGTTGCAGATTTGACAGGATTTCTTCTCATTGGTGGAGATAAATCAAAACGAGATTGTGTGAAATGGAATGTTACCACAAAACAACATGAACATTACCCAGTATGTACATTTCTTGCTGTCATATGGTTTTGCTTATTTAACTTATTTTCCTATCAAGTATTTTGCTTGATGCTCTTTGTATGTACAAGTAATATAAAAACTTGACGTAAAGTTAGCACAACAGCAAATAACATATAGCCATTATTTACAGAAACATATGACAAGTAACTTTTCATGTTTTCTGGGTATTTTAATTTTTTTAGGACAAATGTTTATGTTATTTAGTGAAGCTTGTGAATCACTTTGTCTTAATGTGTTATTAATCATCATCCAAATTTGTTTAGAAAATGATCACAGACAGAGAGAAGTCAACTTCAGCCAAATTTGGTGAAAATGTTTATGTAATGGGGGGAAATGTTCCAACACAAAGTTGTGAGATGTTGAATTTGGAGGAAAGTAAAAACTGGGTAAAAATTGCTGATTTGTTGGAAGGTCGAAGTTCTGCTGCATCTGCTGTTGTTGGAGGTTGGTCTTGTTATTCCAGAAATTGTTGATCACTAAACCAGGGGCTGTTACAGGATTACGTTTTGTGAACCCACACACAACAATTCATAGCCTACACACATAAGGGTTTTGTAAAGATTGATTTTCATTCACCAATAGTATGTGTTTGTGTGGTTTATGACTATCTTCTTGACTAGCACCCAAATCACTCTTATTATGTTATGGATTCAGCCCTGACTAGATAAAAAAAATTGAACATTTTTAATATATTACTAACACTGATTTCCAAATGGTTTAAACAGCAAAATTTTCAACATTTTTTTTAAAAACATGCAACAAATATTCCTAGAGTACCTCGGTTATCAACAATTATTACTTTTATGGACAACCTTGTTTTCACTAATTACAAACAAATTTAGATGACTTGTATCTCACGGGGGGTCTTGGAAACCAAGGAGCATTTTCATCAACTTTGTGTTATTCTGTACAAGAAGACAGATGGAGAAGTGGTTTCGACATGTTACAACCAAGATATGAACATGGAATGGCTTCAATTGACAGTAAGAATGTATCTGGATCAGTGGCGGATCTAGAAAAAATATGAGGGGGGTGTTCGGTTTTGGTACCTAATTAATGAAGCCGTTAGATGCGGTTATTTTTCGGACAGTTATAATGCTATAATTTGTTGTCCAAATCTCGGTGGAAACCAGTTTAGTAGTTGAACACTTTGCCTATATTACGCATGTTGAAAACAACTGTTAGCGCTCGCAAATGTGCAAAGAGGAGATACGGCCACTGCATACAAGATAGTTTTTATTTGTATGTTTTCTTGATAACGTAAGCCCACATTTAATTCCTTTTAGATAACACCTATATTTAAACATTTCTTTCAAAGTCGTGGTAATGAAACTACGGCGCAAGCACTACCGCAAAAACTCGCATAGAGTGTTCCACAGTGTTATGCTATTGCAAAAGCCAGGAAGCCACGGTTTATGTGACGATGCGCGCCAACACTGGCGTTCGTATTTTGCAATGCTCGACCACAATTAACCTTAATTTACAGCGGAAATTTGGGAAATTTCCCAAAAAAATTTCGACCCTCCGCTCTAAAAACAAATCTGTAATGGTCTAGGTCGTGGTCTTGCACTACCAAATACACATCGATGTTTTAGCAGTAGATAATTTGCAAAATATACAAAAAACTTTCTGCTTAATCAGCCAAGCTAGATGTTGTTTTTGAATTTCTATATTTCGCCTGCGGCATCCTCAGTATTCTAAAAACAACAACAAAAATAATCGTAGTGATTAGCATCCATGGCACACATCAAGACTAACATGTGCGCATTTAACCTCCAGACCGCAATCCCGTACCAAACCAAATAAAAACACACAAGCACAGCAGCAGTTGAATGGTAGCAACGAAAAATGTTGTTGCGTCAGCGGTTTGCTCGCGGGTGTAAAGATGCTTGAAATTAGAATATCACCAAGATAGACGTAAACAAACGGTAGACCACCTAACATTTGATCCATAAACCTTTGGAAAGTCTATGGTGCATTACACCATAGAATACTAAAACATGGAATGGAAACTCTTTTCGTCACGCATGAGTAACACTTTACGGAAAATGAAAAATGCATTGGGTTAAACGCGATTTTGGCGTTTTTCGGCGGCGAAAAACTCTGAGTTAATGTAATCACAAGAATTTATTTAAATGTAATTCAAGTAGTTTCATCCTTAATCTTTTAAAATATGTGGATGATTTTGATTATGACGCGCTATAATACACTTTTTAACCGTGTGTTACAAGTCACCTTACTGACTAAAAAAATGTTAATACATCATCGCGTCAACCTCAAAGATGACGTAAGACATGTAATTACGTCATTCAAGTGATGACATAATGTTTTAGATTTGCATATCTGCCTAAAAAGCAATCGTGAGTTTCAGAAACCTAATATATGAACAAAACAGTCCTACCCAGAGGTCACATTTTTGCAGTCATTACTGGGTATGTATCAAAATGTTTCATAACTCCTCTTTTTGTAAAGATATATGTTGGATGGATAGTGCAGTACTACACGAAGTAGTTTTTGGCCCAAAATGTCAGATTGTAGCCTTTGTAAACCAGATAAGATGGGGCCAAATTTTGCTGTTTAATTTTAAAGATTGTATTTACTTGGTTAACCATACTTAAATCTGGCCGTTTTTCATCTTTTATGCAAATAATATCAAATAATAAATAAATAGTGGTAATTATGTAAAAAAAAATATTGACATAATCAAATAAATTATGGTGTCATTTTTTATATTCCATTGGTTCTGAGCAATTCATGCCACATATGAGCCGATGCTCTGTGAATATTAATGAACCTGCTTTTGTTGTACTAGTAATCTACTTTATACATTTTTCCCACACATCACTGAGTTTTCTATTTGATTTCATTGTAAATATTTGGTTGTATATTGGCAATTTTGTCCGAAAGTTCGCCTTTAAGTGTTGATTAGTCCAATATCCCTGAGAAGAAAACAATTTGAATTTGATGGAAATTATTTTTGTTAAACTATTGCACAAATAACAGAAGTATATTTTTTTACTCTTATCTTAACACTTGGTTGAATGCTCATGACGCAGTTGAAAATATGTAGCCTAATGTTTTGTTGAACTAAACATAATTGCCTTTTGTTTCAGCCATATTGGACCCTAATATATTCATAACCTTTTTCACTAGTAAAATTTTTTCCTCGCAGATTAGTTTTAAAGGAAAACACAACAGAATTTGATTTAGATATGTATTAAAATGCTTCTGAGAGAAACATGTCATGTTGAAGAAAAAGATGAAAGTTTTCAGAATTTGCTCGTATGCAACACTTATATACAAATTATAGTTGGTTTATATTGGAAGCATTCCCACTGCCCTTGAGTATTTGCAAGCAATCAAAATATATTTTGTCAAGGCTTAACTTTTTGAAACCCATATTATGCACGAAAATGATGTTTTGTGTTGGACTTTACTGACAACATTTGCACTCAGCAGTATGAACATGGTGTTGGCGAGGTATTTCATGATATCAACTGATTTTAATAATTTGGTTCATTTTATACCTTCATCTCCATCTTCATCAAGATACAGAAATCGCAGAAAAAAGCAGTCATACTATCGTTTGTCAAATGCCCTGTTTTTGCAAAATAAATATTCCCAAACAACCGCATTACTGTGTGCAGAGATACTGTCCTAGAAAAAAACATAATAAGCAAGTAGTTGATTTTACACAACAAGCATAGCAGTTGATTATATTACTCGATATACACTCCCACTGCCTGCAAACAGCAAAAGCGCGCATGGTTTTTTAAGCCCCTAAAAAACACCAAAATCGCATTTAACCCAATGCATTTTTCATTTTTTTCATCAAGTGTTACTCATGCGTGACGGCGCACTTTCAGCGAAGTTTCCATTCCATGTTTTAGTATTCTATGATTACACAAACCAAATGGCAAACGCTAATATTTCATAGATCGATGCGGAAAAAACAACAGCTGTTTTGGGGATAGCCTCTTCAAGTGCAATTTGAAAATACGCATTTTTGAGGTCCAGCTTGGAAACAATTGTTGCGCCATTCAAATTATTGACGAAATCAGCCAAAAATGGAATGGGGTATTTATCAGGCCCCGTTATTAGGTTTAGCCTCCTATAATCACCGCAAATTCGCCATTTACCTTTAGGTTAACATGAATGGCAAAAGACCAGGGAGAATAACTACTGGGACGAACAACACCTTTTCGTTCAAGATCATCAAATTGTTCATTGACTACCTTCAACATCTCGGGAGTGTCGCCACATGCGTGTTGCCACAATATACGCCTGGGGCGACAACTGACAAGATAACTGTTTGTGATGATTTTGTGTTTGGCAGGGTGTTGAAGTGGCATAAAAATTCGCATGAGTTCAGTTACTTCGGGAACTCAGAGACATTCTTTTTAAACTCATTAGACTCTTTAGGCGACTGTTTATTCGATTTCTGTTCAGCAACAGCATCATTTTTGTCCGTCAAAGTACAATCAGTTAAAGTCTTTTTCTACAGCTCGAACAAATCTGTTACGATGAAAAGGCCTGCGGCGGTATTCGCGTGCGTTACTGTTACAAAGCCCATAAAATGGTAAACTCGAATAAAATTTACGCATTTCATGAGCATTGGGGTAATACCGCATCTTCAATATAATAAACTTATAATAACATTTGGTATTTCATTGACTGTCAGTTTAACTTTTTGTCTTCATCATGAAGCGAACACAAGAAGAAATAAACTTGCACAACCAGAAAGTGATGGAATTTTTAAACAAGTAAGTTTAATTTATGGTGATTTACTAAAGTAAAACTATTGCTATTTTAGTGACAGAAAAGAAACAAAACGATTTTGCAACAGAACGCTTTGTTCCCAAGGAGAAAACTATTCAATTCATGATGGTGTTGTTTGTTCTATGTCAGATTATTTTAATGCTTTACTAGGTGTTGAGGTAAGTGTTGGTAACGCAAAAATATAATGAATCTTTCAAGTTTTGCCTTTGTATTGTCACCAGTCTTTATTAACACAGTTAAGATATGATCTTTAAATAACACATTAATGGTATCTTTTTGTCAATTATAACGATACCGTTATGTCACTTGAATTTATTGGTGAGGCTTTTTTTGAAATTTTGAAATATACATGAAAATTTTGGGGAATAATGAATCATGAGTTTGATGAATTACATAATTTTGTGCAACAACACTAAACACAAATGCTAACATATATGCATCAGTATAGCACTAATATTTGATTAACATACCATAATATTTGACGCATGTCGTTTTCAAATGATGTCTTGCCACATCAGATACATACATGCCATATGGTGTGTAACCAGGGGCGTATCCAGGAATTTTTAAAGGGGGTGTCCAAATTTTTTAGGGAATTCCCCGATTTTTAGGTATAAACTAAGGTTAATTATGGGCGAGAATCGCAAAATACGAACGCCGGTGTTCGCGCCAATCGTCATATAAACGGTGGCTTTCTGGCTTGCGCAATTGCATAACGCTATGGGACACTCGATGCGAGGTTTTGCCGTATAGTGCTTGCGCCGTAGTTTTATAACTACTGCTTTCAAAGTTTAACAACTAAACTAATTGACTTTCACGCAAGTAAACCGCTTGTCATTACAACGTGGCCACTGAAAAACGACGTTTCGTCCGTAAACTGACGAAAAATTACCTTTGTTTCGTAACAATGCAACATGTTTGGGAAGAATGCCAAGTGTTCAGTAACGATGCTCCCTGTTTGGAAACAATGGCGAATGCAAGAACGATGCGGTTTTCAGGTCAACGTCAAAGAAAATTTCTGGTTTTCACGCGGATTTTGACAAAAAAATACAGTGGCGTTTGTTTAGTTATCAAAAAACACCAAAATATTTCACAAAAGGGGGGGGGTCCGGACCCCTCGGACCCCCCCCTGGATACGCCCATGTGTGTAACCCTTCTTTAATGTAAACCAGACCACCACCACATATGGCTCATGGCTTGCCAAACCTTTCAGTGTGGCCCGCAGTAATATTTCTGAAATAACTTGCATTGAACTAAAAACATGCATTCGACACAGAATAAATTTTTGATTTCATATCAAATACATTCTGTATAAACAGATATCACTCATCATCGTTACTGTAATATTTAGTGAAAACAATCCAGCCTACAATCCAACTATGCTACAATGCAACCCATGAAATTTATTTTTTGTGCAATGGCCCTTGTGCTTATTTTTGTTTTCTGTTGTACCAGACTGATGTATATATTTCTGAACCAATAAACTTGTCACTTTTCCGTAGTTCTTAACATCAGATTGAGTTGTGTTTGTTGTGATTTGTTAAAATTGTTTTCTTTTAGATGAGCGAAAAATACAGCGATTTTATCAAGGTTGTAAATATTCCACCAAAAAGACTGGAAAGTGTATTGGATTATATTTACACTGGTGATATTGAAGTAACAGAGAAAAATGTGTTGGAAGTGTTGGAAGATGCTGATTATACACAGATGGAAGGTATGTAAACATTGCAAGTTTTAATCTTCACTGGTGTTAATGTGTTAAAAATGATTATTCTAATATATACATTCTACATGTATATCATTTTATTTGTGCCAACCACAACAATTTCCCAATTATTAGGTGTAATCAATATTTTTGTGTTTAACTATTGTCACTATGCTAGAGGGATATTAATATCTTTGTACTGAGTGCTACATTTTCCCATAAACCTGGGACAAAACAAATTATTTGTAATTAATAGAGAAGTGAGACAGACAACACTGTGTTTAATTCACACTTTCAGAGTTGAAGTCATTTTGTTGTCGAGTCATCCTTGAAATGATTTCAACCGACAACTGTTTGAAGCTAAGAGCTTATGCTACTCGATACAATCTTGCTGATGTAGAAAAGAAAACAAACCAAATGATTGTTGATAACATTGCAACAGTTGTACAACATGATGATTTCATGCAACTTGATGTTGGTGATATGTCTGCAATCATCAAACAGAAAAACAAATGGGTAGTTTACTAGTTATAATTCATTCTTTTTATGTTTTTTTCTGTATATATGAATAGTTTATTTGTTTGCCTAAGTACTGATGATGCTTTATAAAGCGAAACATGTTTTCCAAAAATAGAAGCATTGACACAAAGTTTTTATAGTAATATTTGAAATTGACATTGAAGTTTCACTTGTGTCACGCCAAAGAATTGTCGCTCGACATGTTTTCTTTTTGTGAAGTTAAAACAGTTTTTACTGTTAGATGGAAGAAGCTGTTTTTACTGGAATAGTTCGATGGGTCAATTTCAATCCTTCCCATCGAGAGGATTTGTTTGTAAATCTTTTCTCACAACTTGATCTTTCATCTATTTCCACTCAGTTTGTTGCAACCACAGTTAAAAATGAAGTAAATTTGGTTTAAATTGATTTCCTTGCCGTGAACTGAAATATTTTATTGTTTTTCAGCCACTTGTGAGAAGTAATTTTGAATGTTGTCGTGCAGTCATGGATGTTTTATCAACGAACTTTGAAAAACCAGGAACAAGTGGAAAAGCAACTCCTGTTAAAAAAGGTGCAAGATTTGGTTATTTTATGTCACATTCACAGCAATATGTTACTTCTGCCATATTTACACCACCCTTGTAGCATTTGTACTCCCATAACTTTAAGCTCCATATCATTTCCCACCTAACATTTATAAATGGAATCTAATATTGGAAATATGTGTTCTGAAAACAGATTTCACTGCAAAATCTGTTCTTTTTATAATTAAATCTTTAACTGTGGTCTGTTTAACACAAATTCAATGTTGGTATTTACAAAGTAACAACTTTGCCTGAATCAAAAAACTTTTTAATACCATTAGAATATATTTTTCATAATCGTAGCAAGCAATGTTTATGTTGCAGATTTGTCAGGATTTCTTCTCATTGGTGGCAATAAATCAAAACGAGATTGTGTGAAATGGAATGTTACCACAAAACAACATGAACATTACCCAGTATGTACATTGCTTGCTGACATATGGTGTTGCTCATTTAACCTATCAAGTATTTTGCTTGATGCTCTTTTTATTTACAAGTGATACAAAATTTGATGTAAAGTTAGCAAAACAGCAAATGACAAGTAACAGCCATTATTTACTGCAAAACTTGTCACACATTTCTAACAATTTAATGAAAATATCACAAGCAGAACGAACACAACCTAAACCATTGCTGTTCTAATATCTTTACCGTATAAGCCACCGATTTGTTTTTTTGTTAAATTTTGTCACAGGAAAATAATTTATGCAAATATACCCTATACAAGTGTTAACATGTAAACATCTCAGTCTTAACAAAATATGTTTCAGCCAATGCCTTGAGTTTTTCATCTTTTCTGGGTATTTTAATTGTTTTAGGATAGATATTTCTGTTATTTAGTGAAACATGTGAATCACTTTGTCCTAATGTGTTATTAATCATCATCCAAATTTGTTTAGAAAATGATCACAGACAGAGTGAACTCAACTTCAGCCAAATTTGGTGAAAATGTTTATGTAATGGGTGGAGATGTTCCAACACAAAGTTGTGAGATGTTGAATTTGGAGGAAAGTAAAAACTGGGTAAAAATTGCTGATTTGTTGGAAGGTCGAAGTTGTGGTGCATCTGCTGTTGTTGAAGGTTGGTCTTGTTATTTCAGAAAGTGTTTATCACTAAATCAGTGGCTGTTACAGCACTTCATAGCCAACACACAAAAAGGTTTTGTAAAAATTGATTTTCGTTCTCACTAGTATGCCTTTGTGTGGTGTATGACTATCTTCTTGACTAGCACCCAAATCACTCTTATTATGTTATGGATTCAGCCCTGACTAGATCATATTGACCATTTTTTTTATATATTATTAACACTAATTTGCAAATGGTTTAAACAGCAAAACTTTCAACATTTTTTTTAAAAACATGCAACAAATATTCCTTGAATACCTCTGTTATCAACAATTATCACTTTTGTGGAAAACCTTGTTTCCACAAAATACAAACAAATTTAGATTACTTGTATCTCACCGGGGGTTATGAAAACCATGGACCATTTTCATCATGTCTTGTTTACTCCGTGCATGAAGACAGATGGAAAAGTGGTTTCAACATGTTACAACCAAGATTTGCACATGGAATGGTTTCAATTGACAGTAAGAATGTATCTGGATTTATTTCTGTGAAGATTATTCTCATTACTGGATTCAGGTCCAAATAATTGACATCCATTTAAAACAACGACATAAATACCAAGAAACCACAAATTTAAATAATCAGTAAATTTAAACTTTTTGCCCCAACAATATTCACTCTTGGACATAAAAATGTTGTGAAACGCCGACTTTAAACTTAACAGAAATGCAGGAAATATTCCATCTTTATTTGATAGTTCTTTATTGCATGAATATCAACCATAATATTGATTACTTTCAATTAAAACCTCGATTTAAAGCTGATTGCTTATTTGTACGTTAAGAAACCCAGATCGTACCGCACAACATAATCGTAATATGATGTCACAATAAATATTAACTCGAGCGATTAAAAATTTCTTCAGATGTTTTGTTTTCTGTGGGCGGATGTAATGACGGACAATCCCTACAATCATGTGAATTCCGCGATATTCGTGTTGGAACCTCCACAAAAATCGCTTCTCTCAATGAAAGAAGAAGTAGTTTACAATGTGAAGAAATTGAAGGGAAGATCTATGCAATTGGTTAGTGGTGAAAAGTTAAGCAATAAAATTAACAATAAGTGGTTTTTAAAGTAAGTTTTATAAAATACAAATTCATATTCGTCACTGGTGAATGTATCACGTGATAAATATAAAGTTTCCTGAAAAGAATCCTAAACATAAAAACTGGTAAATATAACTATAAAGTATCAACCTAAAAACAATAAAAAGTTTTACTTTAAATCTGACAGGAGGTTGGGGCTTCCTGCAAACAGTTGAAGAATACGAACCTAGAGTCAACAAATGGAAATATGTTTCTCCTCTCCTAAAACCTCGTTGCCGTCACTCTGCTTGTGTTATTGATGGGAGGATTTATGTTGTGGGTGGATGGGGGTAAGAATTACTATTATGACGTCACTATATTCCACTGTTTCCCGTTTTATGTGAAAATGTAAATGTTGAGTAACTGGGACAAGTGGGATATACGTTGTTATACTTGATTAACAACTTGCATAAAATGTTTGTTAAGATTAAATTTAAAACACTTTGCGTTATACAAGGTTTTATTTGTGGTTTGGTTTAGTGGTGAAGGGGTCTGCGGGTGTACGTTGGTTTGTTTTTGTTAACTTATAAATTTATTTTGAGAAAAATGTTGTAGAAAAACTTGCCTGTGTTTGTTGTTTGCCTGATTCATGAAACTGTATCATGTTTGTTTTATAGGAGCTGGGGTGAAGGACTCACATCAGTTGAAGTTTACGATCAAACCTCAGATGTCTGGACACATGCTTTTGATCTTGACAAACCAGTTGACTGTGCGACTGTTGTTGCTGTTTAATATGTTTCCATATTTGGGAGTAGTTGATATTTAACTGAGACTGCTCACGGACAAAAATGCTCAAATAAAAGTTTTGTATAAAATATCGTTTTATGCAACTTAACCGATTGTTTTCTTTGCAACGCTTTCTGAATTATTTCATTGTGATTCTGCTACGTATATATAAATACCAATACTACAATAGGTCAGGTTGTGCATTATGTTCAATGCATGTGTGCCTTTTGCGAATCTTGTTTTCACATGTGCTTTATCAAGTGTTACTCCACGCTATATAACGTCCAAAGCAGTCGGTTGCAATCGTTCATCCCCAGTGCAACTAGCTGCGATCCTGTGGCAAACTGTGATTCTCCGTGAGGAAATCACCTTCACATGGGCGCCTGACTCGATAACCCTTATGGTTTTATCGGTGCCCAAACTGTTTTGTGTTTCATGTTCAAGTACGTTGTATAGTGAAAATAAAAATGATTTCATTTTGGACTCGCTTAACAGCTGTAGAGGAATCTGAGCATCGGTTGAACATTGTTTATTTGTCTGCGACAACAAATTACTTTAGTTTGTGTATGTAGTGAAGCAACAAACCTCTGATTTTCGTCAGCAGATTTTATTTTGAAAAATCGACTTCGCTTATGTAAGTTACCATAATCATCGTCAGTTTCCCAAAGCTTAAACTGTGAACTGCAGCGACCAAACATCAAAATAATGGAGAATTATTTCCATTTTTAGTCGCATTTATTGCTTCTGGTTCACTCGTTTGTGCTTCAGGAGTTTACGATCGCCTGTTAGCGTGCGTTTATGCCTAGCCAAGTGCCAGATTCTTCTACAGCTATTAGCCATGTCCGACTTTAGACTATGCATGTGTGCCATGAGCTGAAAAAGTTTTACGAACCCCTGACAGAGGGAATGTGTACTTGTGATTCCGTGGTAAACAACCAATATCCGTGGTGTTGGAACGGAAGAAGACCGAGCTGTATAGTGAAGTTTGTAACGTATGATTGTATTGCCAGCAACGCCAAAGACAGGAGAAAAAACTCGTTGCGGTGAAAATAAACGTGGACTCCGTCTCACATTCCAGGCCAATGCCGACAATTTGTACCAATATAGCAAAATTCTTGTCAAAAAAGACAAGACAACGTTCTCCCATTTATCCATACGTGTTTTTCAAATTTTTGTCTGGGAATCATTAAAACGATTAAGGTTATGTTACGTTATGTAAAACCCCTGGTTTAAGGTTATTTATCTTCTCACATCAAACACAGTTATCATAAATAAACACAAAAATAATATTCAAAATTAGCCAACAAAAATGTTTTCGCCAAAACCAAATCACGCTTAAATATTCCCATAACAAACATAGCAACAGACAGTGAGGCCAGTGTTTTACCGACCGCCCGATTTGGTTTCAACAACATACAGGTTAGTTAGTTGCTATGCAAAAGTAGAACAAAGAAGCACAAGTGAAAATGTGTAAATTACATTTTGACAACTTGTCATCTTGTGAGGGTTCGATTCAATATCTCCCAAACCATTGTCCTGCGCAGTAGAGGCATATTGGACTGAGTAAAGTTCAGTGGAGAATCACGGCTGATGAATTCAGCGAAAGTGCAGGTGAATACCCCGCAGTCGGAACCGTTCATCTGCTGAGGTATTTCCTGCGCGAAATTGAATCATGTAAAATATACCTGCTTGGAGCAAAAATACATGGTTAAAATGCAACAACCTAAATATGTTCAAAATAAACTAGACACCCTCTATAATCTTACAAAAGCGCACCTGTGGCGAACTGCTGATGGTTTTCCAATCCGTCACCACGTAACTGTTTTTCTTCTTGTCCAAATGTTCGCTCGCTAAATAATCTCTTAGTGTTGAAAGACATTCAGTGTTTGAACCTCCCATCGAGTCGTAATAACGAAGTTCCTTACACCGGAAATCTGCCACCTTTAAATTATGAGTTACTGTGCGAGTTGGAATGCAGACAAGGCAAAGGTTTACCAGTTTGTAACAAATGTAATATACTAAATATAATACACTACGTTCACAGGCTTCACAGTCAAGGCATTGCAGCCAAGCTGGATCATCCACAAGTCGGAGCGAGATCTGAAAAATCAAGGTTTGAACTCACTACCCTGGGCTAAGCAGGCCCAAAGCTCTACCAACTGAGCTACAGGAGCTCAGTGGTTTCACGGGGGTATATTGTGGCCAAGGTATACTGGTGCGCAAGCGCAAAACTTGCCAGGTGACCTTCACATATACATAGGGGATCTCTACCACCGTATCAGATAACGAAGTAATATTTCATTAATGATGCTTGATTTGATAAAAGAATTTAACGAGAAACGATGACAACAATTTGTTGCTTGTGTAAATAACTTGAAGTGTTTCTGAGATATTTAACAGTGTCTCGATGGCCTGAGCGGTTATTGAGTCTCTTTGATGGTTATGGAACTTGCCAGGCGACCTTCACATACTTAGGGGACTGGGTTTTTTTTCACTAAAAAATTTCTGTCAAATGACCGAAATGCCAGCAAAAATTTAGGACATTTTCAATTTATTTTGGTCATTAACGGTATAATATTTTCGTTCGCAAAAATGTAAACAACTTTAATAATCTACCAGCCAATTTCCTTTAGGACATTGTGTCCGAAACGGCTTTTAATTTTTGTGACATTTTTAAAAAAATGGGTCAATGACAGACAAATGACACAAAAAAAAAACAGTTAGGGGATCTCCTGCCTTGCAATGCGAAAGCATGATAATACTTCTGCATTGCATAATGCACTACCATATATGTTGCTCTAAAAAATCTCATGGCATAAATAAAGTTGTAACCAAATATCAGCTTGTCAAGCTCTATTAAGTTGAAAGTTGAAAGCCAACGATTAGTTGCAAGTTATCTATGATCTGGGACGTCAGACAGGCCAGTTCTAAGTAACTGTGGAGTTAACTACGCCATTTTAAATCGATAATGGCATAATTTTTGTCTAAACGTCTCATAAGTCTATGTTTTCAACACAATGGGACAGTCTGATTATTCTCAGAGTTATGAGTAAAACCGTTGTTAGTGTTCTTAGTTGGAAGGGTTTTGGTGATTTCTGATCCACATAAAACAGCACAGACAGTGGATTTATACAGTGGACATATAACAACACATTGAGTTCAGCCGCACTAAATTACAACACATAACTTACTGCCAACGTCCAATGTACGCCCAAATGAATAGGAAACAGAACAAGGGACTTCGAAAAGATGTCAACTTTTTTCGTCCATCTTCTCACAGACTTGTAACCTTGCTTGGTCAACTTGGGGTAGAAAAACGTGTTCATCGCATGAGCTGTGGGAAGGTTGTCAATCTTCTTTGATCTTTCCACTATTAACTCCATGTAGAAATTGATGACCTTCAAGGAAAGTAAGGTCAGTGATTTACAAGACAACCACAGATGAAATTTTATTCCCATAACTTGTGAAGTTTATTTGGATTGAAACTGCTTGTCCAACCATACAATGTTACTACATTAAGCAGAGTTAAGTACAATGGCCTATTACCCACTATGTTGGTACTGGTTGGGTATCATCTGGCAAAAATAGTTGTAAGTGTCAACGTTTTGGTTGCTATGCAGCAGCCTTCTTCAGGATGCAACAAAATGTGACATTTCTAAACCTCCATTAAGGTTATTCCCCATGAGGAAAACTTTCACCCACCTCGTCATTCAACCAGTTGAGACCACTTAACGTCGCCATGTGTTCCCTCGTAATGCTGATGTTAAAAGCTTCAACCAACATTTGATGGGGAGGAAAAGGGACCAAAGCATCATCAACCTTACTCTCAACTTCCTACAACGAAGGTATGTTAAAAAGTTGCCGGATATTGTGCATTGATGAAGAGATTTGGTGCTGAGATGGCAAAATAACGGCAGTCAATTTGGTGAATTATGAATCTGACGTTTTTCTTGTGAAAAACAACAAATAGTTTTTATCAATAAATCCACTAAAATCTGTGGCCAGAATTACAATATGATGACTTCCAGTTGCTTGTGTTTCGACTAAGATAAAAGAATAAATAAATGCTTACAATCAACGCACCATCGTATTTTAATATATAGGCCTAATGTAGTTTTAAATTGTCATCGATGTGTTTGGTTACTGGTTGTTGTCGACACAACTAGAAGGCTCCCAACAATTTAATATGAGGATTGTACACACAAACACAATAGTTAAGTAAAAGTTGCAACCTCTGATAATTCTTCCACAACATCTGGCTCCTTTGGTGTGACCTTTAACCTTTCCTCCAGGAGCTGAGCGAGGAGTTCCTCCTTAATTTGTCTCTTCTCATGGAGGAGGCGAGCTCTAGTTTCTTCCTCAGCAAGAATTCTCTTTCGTTCACGTTCCCGACGACTATACGTGTTCACCCTGCACAAATGTTCAAGTTTTCCCTCATTTACAAGTATTTGATTTTGTTCCAGCATCACAATCAACAGGTGGACATTGATATATTGTAAGTTACATTTCAATAACAGAAGACTTACAGGTCTGTGACAAAGTTCTTGGCTAGGTATGGACTTTTTGGGGAGAACCAATCGATCGGGGAATTATTCGAAGCCTTGGGTGTCTGCATGCTTGTGGCTGGTGGGTGTTTGGATAAAGCTGCACACAAAATTAAATAGAGTTTCAAAGGGGATGCAGGTCTTCATGAAACATTTTAAAGATTTTTACAAATCAGGGTAATGTGTGTTTGAGCACCAAAGATAACATGGTAAAACAACAAGGATCATTAACACTGTGATAGGCCAGTTATATCAATTTAATAATGCTAGTCGAAAGATGTTTGAGGAATAAGATAAAAAACAAACATATAAATGTTGTTTTTCCCGTTGTGACAAGGATATTTCTGAATTGCTGTGGTTACATACATATATTGACATACTACTGATACCATGCTGCCCACATACGTGTTTTAACTGTGGCCTCAGATGACATCTTCGACTCAAATCTTGACTGCAGCAAGGGCACAGGTAATGATTTCATGGGTGTCCTAAAAAAACTAATTGTTGTATCACAAAAGAATTGAGATAGCAATTATTTGTACCTTGAGGTTGATGTGCTTGTTTTGTAATGTAAGCTGCTTTGAAGAGTTAAAGGGTGGACAGTAGTTTTTGGAATCTGGTGATTAAAAGAACGTCATAAGTTCGAACTGATGTTGCATGCTAAAAAAAAGAGGATTTCTTTTTAACTTTAAAACAAATGTATTTTGCAATCGTTTTTATGTACGTAACTCTAGCTTGGTTTAGTACAGCAAGTTGCACCTACCACTTCACCATTAGGGGGCGTTGGTGTCCCAGATAAATCAATAAATGGAGTTTTTTCAGGTCTTTTACTTGATTGTTGAGCTTTGGAAATTGGTGTTGGTTTGCAAAATATACTTGCTGTCTCTGCAAGCGATTTGTTGCTGTACTGTGCAATGAGAAGTCTGTACTGGTCTCTCTGCTGTATGTTGGTACAACGCTCGATTTCATTCATTCGGTTTCGTCGCTTGTATGGCTAAAAAGAATTTGAAAATACCAATAATAAAAAATTCTTGAAAGCTTACTTCAATCAGACTATATTTCTGTATTTCAAGCTATATATTGTTGTTTGGTTTAAACCTACATGTTTTGAAACACGATTTGTGTACTTGCTTGGTGAATGTCGGAAGAGTTTGTCAAACATGGTCGAAGACCTAATCACAGAAACACAGTTAAAGAAAGTATCCAATATATTCACATGCAAGTGTTCACAATATAAACCTGTTTTTTGCATTTCTTCCATAAGACTGGGAAGGCAACATGCTTCCAGAAACACTTCTGTCGAACTTACTGGAAGTTTCTGTGAAAACAAAGGATTGGAAAACAAGAAATTTAAGTAATTCTGATTAAAACAAGACTACTGAGCGGGTGCCTCTAAAATGTCATTGTAGGCTGTCAATGCCTAGACTCAATGCCTACGAAGCCTACAATGGGTTTTTAGAGAGGACGCTACTGAGCTGCAACCGGCACTTTTTAATGACATTTTTGTCACAAACCATGGGGCCTGTGTTCTACACTTAAAACGTACATAACAAAAATTAATTTGAACGTAAGCCTAACAATTATGCTTGGTTGCCAATCTAGTTATACCTGTTTGGAGAATTTTTTTTCTGTTTTCTTGTTGAGCAAATAGCTTTACAGGTTTCTTGGATAAATACTCGGCCATGTTGGCTGTCTGAACCTTTAAACAAGGGCGTAGTCGACGTTTTCATCAATAATAACGTTTATTTATGATCCAATTATTTTCTGTAACCAAACAATTAGCACCATTTTCTAATCCCGCCACCACAAAGCTGGTACATACCAGTGTTTCACGAAGAATTTTTAAGTTGACCTAAAAAAAAATTTACGATTATATTTTATTTTGTAACATTCAGATTTTTCTGATAAAACTACGAATGTTTCATTATTTTCCATAAATTAAACTAGTCTTCTCAACAAACAATGGCCCTTCGTGTAGTAAGTTTTTATTTGTGCCAGCCGTCTATGCGATTATAGAAGCTATTTCTACGTTAAAAACAACCCAGTTTTCAAGCGTTTTTCTGTAATTTTTGGTATAATTTGTGTTTTTTAACTATTTTGTCAGTCGCTGTTTTCTGAAGTAAAAACGCATTCGTCCTTTCATATAGAAATATTGCGCAGCATTTATCATACAAGCAATAAATTGTTGTCATCGTTTATCGTTAAATTCTCCGATCAAATCAAGCATCATTAATGAAATATTACTGCGTTATCTGATACGGTGGTAGAGATCCCCTACGTATATGTAAAGATTGCCTGGCAAGTTGTGCGCTTGCGCATCAGTGTACCTAGGCCACAATATACCCCCCTGGAACCACTGAAGGTTATGAGTTCAAAACTCACCGGGTGCTTGATTTTTTTTTTGCTCCGGCTTGTCAGAAAAAAGTGGGTGATCCAGCTTGGCTGCATTGCCTGGGCTGCCAAGTCAGCAAACCTCAAGCATAATTAAGTGCGAATTATCATTCAGTCAAATTTAAAAAAGTGCGTTTTGTAGAATGTGTTTTTAATGATAGAATATTCTCAGGGCGGATTACAAGCGATGGAGATGTTAAGATTTCCAGGTGCAACTTTGCAATTCCCACCAGCAAGCAGCCGCCAGAACGTCAAAAGGTTATTCGTCAAAACCTGATATCAAGCTTTAAAAATTCTTGCAACAAATGCAACATTTCCTACTACAAGGAAACCTCTGCTGTGATGTGAGTTGTATACAATCTATGGATCGCCAAATGTTATTTTGGGTCGTTGAACAACTTTGGTTGAATATGAGCTTTTCGCTATTCCGCTCTTTAAAGTTGTTTTTGCCAGGAGTCGAATTTGTTTGTTGATGAGGTCGAAGGCATTTACACATTTTTTGGGGTTTGAGAAGTCCTGTCTCAAAGTCAACACAAACTTTCTATTATTTACAGAGAGATGACAAGTTATTCTGGTCTGTGAGTTTTCCAATTTTTCTGCCCTTTTATGATTTTGTTCATGAACTTTGCGCTCCTTTCGTACAATCGGACGGATCAAAAGTGTGTCAGTGGACCGAAAAAGATTTTGTGTAAATGCAGGTAATCAAGCGGCAACAAAAAATAACCCTGTTACCAAACCAAGCCAACAATCTAGCGCCGAAGTAATAATGCTTTCAGCTGCGACGTTTTTAATAAACCATGTAAATATAAGAAAAAAATTCTAAACACATTTTGTAGCTCGACAGTTGGTTTCTTGTAGAAAGTTTTAATTAGTATGGTAAAGAATTAAAATTATCAGTTTCCCATAGAGATCGTTAACTTAAGCAAAAAGATTTGTCAAGCGAAAGGTTGGAAAGTCAATGTCACTTTTTGTGAATAAACTTTACATGGGAAGAATAATAAGGCCACTGACTCAACGATATTACATGTGACAATGATTTACATACAGCTGTGGGTATTCCCCAGCAACAGTAGGTGTTGATCCAGATCCCGGTGAAGTAATTGTTGAGAGGAGTTGGAAATGTTGATTAATACCCGCTCCCGCCTCTGATTATCACGTGTTTCGAGTACAGATCCCTTCTCCTTAGTGAGTCGGGGTTATATAAGGACAACAAGTTGGCCCAACTCTGTGTAATCGGTCAAGAGATGTCTTAAACTACATCTCGAAAGTTGTGTTTTTTTATTCTTTGGATGAGGTGGATTTATTTGGACTCAGAAATTCTGTAGACTACCGGCGTCCTTTTCAAGCACATTTGCTATAACCTGAATATTCTGCTGGACTGGTGCAAAACGTTCTGTTAGTTGCCGCACGTTTTTTAACGAGATTGAAATCAGCAACAGAAGCCATGTGACTAATTATTGTTTCTTTTGAAGTTTGAACAGTTTTATTACATAGAAATCATACGTTATTACAACTCGTTACAAAAATGCTTAGAAGCGAGAGGTTTTTCTTCATTTGCGCGACTCTGGTCGCTGCATCGGTATTCACGACAACGGCGTGCAAATGCCGACTGGAGCACGAGCAAATCGCTTACTGCAGGGGCAATAACGGTAAGTAGGGGTTGAGGTTGGTGATGTTACATAAAAAATAGGAATTCTTTCGGAAGCTAAGTCCCATGAGGGCATTGGGAAAATAACTGACATAGAAACAATATGATGTGGTGATATGAGCGCCTTGTTTTTTAGCGTTGGCGTTCTCCGTGGACGAAAAGACAGAGGTGAATCTTGTGGACGGACAAATAGTTGAAACTTACACCGGAAATTCGTTCGCTGAACCAATCAACAGATACCACGTGTCTCACGTGACGGTAAATAATTTTAGAAATTCTTTAGTTTGTTTAGACTTAAAATGCACACTGGTTATTAAACGGCTTCAAAAACCGAAACTTTTTTTATTCTTCATAACTTGATCTGATTATTTACAAAAGTATACCCAATGCATAAAGACGCTTGCATTTTGCGACAATGCTTATAACATATGTTTTGGTTTTAAAGCCTTTTAATAATTTTGCGACAATGCTTATAACATATGTATCCTATCACTAAGATTGTTTGCAGGTCTACCAAGTGGAGCAGGGGGTTACCCTCTCAAACATATCTTACGTATACTCGAGGGTGAGTGGGGCAGCTTGTGGACGCCACCTGGATACAGTAACCAGATACATCGCAATTGGAGGTAAATACATTCCCATGTACAGACCGGTAATTGCAACTTAATACCCAAATACGTGTGGTTTTCTGTAGCAGTGATTAACACACGTCGAAGGTAAATTGGATTGGGAAAATCCCCGGCATTACATGCGTCGTATGTTTTAACTGTTTTTAAAAATACTTTTGGGAAATGCGTTGCTTTGTTTGATTCGTAAAGATTGGCATTTTCTATAAACGTGTAAAACGACGTTAACCATACCACGCACAATTTGGGGTAATCCCCATTGCCCGCCCGTGAGGTGGGTGGAGTATGAGTCTGCTCAGAGTCTTTTTAACAACGAATTCCGTGTTACGACACATACACCTCTGCTTGGGTTTAGGTTCTGTGATCAACGGCAACTACTTCATCAACTCCTGCATGAACGTCGTCGACCAAAATAATTTGGGGATCCTCCAACAGTTCATGGCCCTTCTAAACCTCCAGAGACTTTACAAACGAGGTTGTGAGAGGTGCAGGGTGACGGAATGCGTGGATGGAGAGGGTGGGGAATGTGTGGTGAGTTGTTGAGAAACATATAGGGGGTTTATTGGGCGTGAAATTTGAATATTCGTGCAACAGAAGGATAAGGTAAACTGTTAGTTATGGACATGAACTTATATAACGTATGTCCTTGATTGCAGACTGCGCTTTGTTTACTGAGAAACCTAAACTTTCTCTTGGCACCGCGCTTTATTGGAATTCGCCTTAGGTCAACAGAGGTTGCATGATACCTTGTTGCCATTGTTTGAATACATTTCCATCATTGTCCATTAAACTATTTTAACATTAAAACACATTCTAACCCTTGTACATATTTCGCAGACTGAACAAGCCGAGGACATCTGCAGAGTATCGGCGCTCGATCCATTCCGTCAACCCTTCCAGAGCGCTTGTGTCAAGAATTATTTAGACAAGTGCTACTGGATAGATCTCAGTGCGCATATTTCAAAGTGAAAAGCCCAACTTTTCGCTGTGTCTTTGTTGTCCTCGTATTTCTTGACGTTTTTTGCTGGATATAATAAAAACTCACAATGGGCTTTATGAGCAAACAAAGTGATTCCGCTGTTCAGTTTTCAGCTTACATGCGCATAAAATCTTAACGCGAACCGGATAATTTTGTATTATTAACACAAGGGTAGAATTCATAAACCCCGATCAAATCTTCCCGATCAAATCTTCCCGATCAAATCTTCTCGAGGTTTATGAATTCCACCCTAAAACTAATTGTTATTCAGTGAACAAATCTAAATAAAAATATCGATCCTACTTGGAAATATTGTGTGACGTCACGTTGCAATATATACGCTTCTATATTTCAACAAAACGTTGGACAGAATAACATTGACAAAACGTCATGGCCTCAAAACACATAATTACAATAATTCAGAGTTTCAAAGCACTGCAGAAACGGCGGTCACCACTTGACAGAGAGAAAAAATTCAACACATGAGTAATGTGAAGAATGACGCAGGGGTATTTTTCAAGAGGGCTTCCCACTTGTTTAAAGGTCGCTTTTCTTGACAACGAACTCACACAGAGACGATCATGTAATAAAGTTCGTCAGATTTCGTATCTTCGTATTTTTCATGAGATTAAATTTGATTCCGCGCTTTCGACATTTCAGCATATTGCGTTGTGGGTTTGTTTTAATGTTCTGTGACCTTGAAAACGTCAGAGTTGAGCCGGGGGATTTTGAAACGCTTCGACGTCACGAGTTGTTTTTTTTTTCTTTTTTTTCACGACTTCGGCAAAGTTTTACAGATCAGTTAAATGTTCTTGCCATTGTGGCGAGACAACACCTCGCCCAGAGGTTTCTTGAAGGTTCTGCAAGTGATGATCGCATAGATTCCAATGTTTAATGAGAAATTATCCTCGGTTTATTTGCCAGTAATACAGGAGGTTGTTTGCATACTTCCAAAGAAAGATCTGTTACTGATCAGCTTATAAGCTAGAAGTCGAGTACAACATTCACAATCCGCGATAACGTGATCTCGTAGGTCTAAACAGTTTGTGCATCAGATCAATATATTTAGTGTTTTCTCAGTTATAGCAATTAACTTTATAAGTTTCTTGAAAAGAAGATGTTTAAGTTTACAAAGTTGTCACTAGTTTGTCTTGCCCTCATCCTCGCCGATTCCCAGGCTTGCAGATGTCGCCAACCGGAACACGAACAACTCGCCATCTGCAATGGAAAAAACGGTAGAGAAAAGAAAAGCATTTCGTGAAATATACATGCTGGGCGATGTGCACACCTGAAGTATTGATTTGTGCACTGTTTTGACCTTATTTTTTTCGAACGTCACGTTTTCGTCGATATTATCCAAGGGGCGATGTTGTTGTTTTTGGAAGGAAAATTTTTCAAACCTTTCTTTAATTTTTTTTGTATTCCGCAGCGCTGGAGTTCAAGGTGACGTCGCAGAGCGTTGTGTATTTGATTGATGGAAAAATGGTTGAAACTAATTCGGGAGCTCAGCACGCCCCGCGTTATAATAGATACAATATAACAAATTTGCAGGTAAATCGTTGCCTACTTCCTAATCAAATCGAATCATGCGTATTTTGCGCAAAAAAGAAATAGATTGGACACCGAAAGTCTGGCGTGTGTATTAGAAAAAACAAAAGACTGAATAATTGCATACCTAGTAAGCATCAACGCATTATTAGTTTCCAAATAGTTTTTAAATATTTTGTAGATCTACCAAGCTAAACCGGGTTTTCTCAGTGCTGACTTATCATACGTCTACTCCTCAGCTGACTTTGCAGCCTGTGGGACTCTTTTAACGGTTGGAGTTACGTATGCAGCTATTGGTGGTAATTATCAATAATGTGTTTCTTAATGTTTGTAAAAGTTATTAGACTTAAAGGCTGTATGTCTATTATAAACAATATGAAAGTCATTAATTAAATCTTCGACGGCAGTTCCAATTTTTGTGTGACTTAATTGTTAATATTTGCCCTCAGGCGTAAGACTTTTTTTTTCTTTACTTGATTTTGACAAATTTTCTTGACAAAAATCTTATTTTGAATTAAACCGTGAACGAATAACAATTTAACAATGTGAAGCACTGCGTCAAGTTATCAACTCTGTCGGCTGTAATGCTGATAGAGGAATCTGGCAACAAAATTTCATCGTTGGCCTTTAGCACTGCATATATATTATACTCTCCTATAATTTTATGTGTGAAGTTATGTTTTGTAATTCACTTTCAGGGGGTGTTTACAACGGGAACTTCCTTGTTGACTCGTGTATGCGCATACACAGTCTTTCAAGCCTCGGTTTGTTCCAGAAACTCATAGCTCGTCTCAACCTCAGATATCTCTACAAACAAACCTGTGGAAGTTGCAGAATTTCCGATTGCAAATTCGGCGACAATAATTGCCTGGTGAGGCTCACGACCTGAAGGAAAAACTATGTTTAAAACATTAGACTGTTGTTGTAACGCTTGTTGTTGGACAAATTCGGCCTCAAGTCGTTCCTCACAGAACGCAATAGAGAAATCTTCGGGATAAATTTTTATCTTAAAACCATTTTCTTGGAATTTTCAGAAGGACCAGGGAAAAGATATCTGCAAAGTTTCGTCTCTCGGTTACAATGTTCAACCTCTCCAGAGTGCTTGCGTTTACTGGGGTTTCGGGAGATGCAAATGGATTGTAAGCGGGAGATTCCTTCCTTCAAATGCGGTGAAAAGCACAAGCGCCCCACAATCCAGCAACTAACTGCCAACATTATTACAAATGTGTGGGTTTGAGTGAAGTGTTTATGTTGCGAATAAAAACAAAAATAAAAAACTTCACTTGTTTTTAAATGAGGTCGGTCATGTACGGGTTTGGCAGATTTCACGATATGATGTTGTTCGACGAACAAACCTTTATGATCTGTTGTCGTGGCGAATCTTGAAGGGGTTAGGGGGTACACGGGGTGATTTTCCCTTCCAGAATATGTTACTGATACAACGCTACAGTGCCAGATAAAATGGTTGTGGTTTATCATTAGGCGTGATTTTGTCTGATGCATATGCATAGATATCTTTTACTCCACACCGGGATTTGAACCCTTGCTTTCCTGGCCACGAATCCTGATCAGGTTTTCTGCTAGGTTTTCGGGTTATCTAATAATCTGACGACCAAAATCACCGTTAATGCGTCACAATTGTGTTTTAGGAGTAATCAACCCTTCCCCCAGAGAATTTCTGGAACCGCCCTTGCTCTGTAATGTGATAGTATCTGACTAGATGCATAGAACATATTTTATCTGTAAAAGAGAGCAACCTGATTTGCAATTCACCTTGGTCATAACGTCAAAGCTTCTCCTGCATCAGATAATTTCATGCCTTAGGATTCACGTTCGTCATAACATCAAAGTTTGTTGTGGAAGGTGCAACTTTTTTGGTTAGATTAGTCATCTCAAACAAGCTTGTTAAACTTTCCCAACCCAAATTGACATTTGTAGAAACTGGAGAATCTACGTTTGTTCGTCACGACTCCGAGTTGTAAATTCCCACCGATGAATCACATTTTTTTGCTAAGATAAACACCAGATTTATCTGAAAAGTTTCTGGAAATTTAAAAATTACGTTTTATTAAACTCTACTTTAACATTTCTTTCAACAATTGAAAAATATTTATGCGAAATACGACACGTGGACATTTTATTTATGCGCTGATAAATCTGTGAACCAAACTATAAACAACAAAGTTGTGGTTAAAAGATTGCACAGACCGACCAAACGTAACCCGTCCTTGTTGTTATTGTTCACGTAAATTAAATACTGCTCGGGTTGAAGCCAGATTGCAGACGCGCAAGTTGAACATGAGGTTGTTAAGTTTTGCGGAACTCAACAACGAACGTGTTTTGAAGGATTTTTGACAGAAAAAACAAGGACGACACGAATTTGTACAAGGATAACATAAACACACAACTCTCTCTTTCCATCAACATAGTTGTTCCGCCCTTGTATATTTGCAGTGAAAACAGATAAAGATGGGTGACCTTCATTTTTATTTCAATCCGCAAAATTACAGACTTTTGAGCTTGGAGGCGATTTCTCCTAACCAGCGAACAAGTTTCATTAAAACTTTTACTCTGCAGGGAATTCTTGCTATCCGACCGCAATCCACCGGCATTTAACCGACGAGATGAACCTTAGTTCGAATCGCCCCAGGCAATGGAAACAATTTCGAATCATGATAAAAACCATGCCTTCTGATTATTAGGTAACAACGTCCATTTTGTTGCGTCATACGAATATGCTGCGCAATTATGACCTAAGCGTTTTTTCGCGTTTAATTTTGATACATAACCGATTGGTTGCCAATAACAATAATATGTTTTACTCAAAAGTACTGAGAAATATTTATGATCAGTGTCAACATATCTGCACAATTATTTAAAATTCGACCCAAAACTGCACTCACGTAATAATGGATTTTTTTAAAGCTCATTTAGACCAGATGAAAGTTTGTATAATTTAAATCCCCAGTTTTCATAATGGCAAAAAAGACTCAGACACAGATATTATAATAATTCCCGAAAGTAATCGTAAGTCGTGCAGGAATTGTCATTCACACAAGGGATTAAATTCCAACATTGTCTTGCGAAAGCAACGGACGTTGTTGAACACGTTTGACGAAATGCTGCTACTGGGAAGTGGAAACGATTGGAAATTACCCCTAAGAGATTTTGACTGACAGCAATTCTGATTCCTCCCGAGATTCCCTCAGAACGAGAAACACCAGAGGCAATTTTAAACAAGGGAAAGCCCCCTCTCATCACGTGTTTACCGTCACGCATCGGTGCGTCTGAAGAGGTTGGAGTTTTATGAACTGGAAATTTTGTTCCTTGGTCGATGAATCACTTTTTAATGACGAGGCAATTACGTGTTTCAGTTTTTTCTCTGTTTCGGGTATAAATGGTCGCCCATCCGAAGCATTTCAATCACAAACAAGTTTGAACTGAACGAGTAACAACGGGTTTTACCATAAAGTAAACTTACTTGGTTAAATTTAAGCTTGCGGTTTAAAATTTGCAGCTGCAATTCTTACAAATGGTATTGATATCGTGCGTATTTCTGATGGCATTTGAGCTGTTTTAAAAATCTGGCATACGTCTGTATACGTTTAGGCGCTTCAAAAATTCTTAAAAATTACCAATAATTTTAAGGAAACTTGTTGGTCAAAATAAAGGTAATATTTATTTGTTTATTCGTGGTTGATTCAGGTGCAAATAGTTCAACACGATATGAATTTCCTAACGAAGATCGCCCTTGTCGTTTGTCTGGCGTATCTAGTTGACAGATCGTCGGCATGCTCCTGCCTACCTGGGCACCCTCAGCAAGCCTGGTGTAACGGAGCTCTCGGTAAGCCATGAGATTTACTGTTGCTTTTGGTAGACGCGTTTTCAAAATTAAAACTTCAATCTTTTCAACGTCGTTTTTTTGGAATAAATGTGCATTGAGGGGATTACCCCTTCAGAAAAAATTAGTGACGAACACGACGAATAACTTTATGACAGAGAGACTTTCACGAATGAGGTTTAACGCCGTGCTGTGGGACCATGATATATTTTCGATATTTTCTGCTTGGTGTATAGTCAACTCTTACAGGGTATATAGAGTATATATTATTTCTGCAGCTTTCGGATTTCGGGCGTGGTCACGGAGTAGGGTCAACGTCACAATCGACTTCCGTCCAACCGACCCGTCAGGTTTGATCGAGTTTCCCTCCATTCACCAACGGGAAATGTACAGATACCGAATCTCCAGTTTCTATGTAAGAAGATATGATTTGTTTCTCTAAAAAAAATGTTTTTTTTTAATATCTTGTTCGAATTTTTTATTTTAATATGGTAAAAATAATTGTTATTTGTTGCCGTTTGAAACTATTTAAACTTTAAATAAAAATTAATTCAATTTTCAGCTTTATCAAGGAAACAATAATTACAACTCAACCTTCCGTCGCCTCCGTTATATTTACACAAGCCTTAGCAGTGCATCTTGCGGCGTGAATCTCGAATTTGGATCCAAATACGTCATCATTGGAGGTTTGTCCAAATCAACTTTTCACCATCTTAAAAGGTTTTTAAAAGCAAAACAACATTTTCAAGGTCATTATTCGGACGGACGAATGGAGGTCGTTCTGTGCAACCACATTTTCAACAGAAACCGAATGACTTTTAAGACGAACTTTCTTCTCTCTCTCAATTTGCTCTACTACTACGACGAAGGTTGCAAATGTACTGTCAAGGATTGTATTTTCGACACTTGCGTGGTAAGAGATTACTTGATTTTGAAACCGCCTAAGAACCCAGGCATAAATTCAAACCATACAGGTTTTGTAGAGTAATAAAAACAAAACTTATGTCGTGGTTTAGCAGTTTAACATATTCCAACAATTCCTAACAACTACAGCTTGATATATCATATCCGTATACATTTGCTTTTGGGACTTTATTTATTTGTAGGGTTATATATTAGACTTACAAGTAGTTTATTTTAAACCAACTTGCTTTGTTTTAGGATCCGAGACCGAACAACGAATGTTACACGAGCGATTTACGCGGTCTCCCGATTCCTTATTCTCAAACTACTTGCCGACCTTACAAGAAAAACTGTCTATGGTCGGACGGATTCAACATCATCCCACCCAAACCACAGGTCACAACAACCTTCCAACCTCTGGTACCAAAGTCGACTCTGCAGTCTATTGAGTGACCAGTAAATTTCCCGTATAATTTCGTTTTAAAAAAAATTCTGTGATTGTAAAGTTGGCGTTTTCCTCAATAAAAGTTTTATTGCAAAGTAAGGAAAGTTCAGGTTGTGTTGGATATCTGTCCGTTCTTGCGTTTAGTTAAGCGTTGATCAGAGACAAAATGTCTGCTTACGATTCAAGTTAAAATCCCATTTACCATATGGATAGCTTCTGTTTCAAGTTTTCTTATTCCCTTTGCTTTGGGAAAGCATGTCGGACTATTTGGTAAAACTTGAATTGTTCAGTCGAAATTCAGTTAGTTGTTTACGTTCATTATTTTGGGAAAATGCGGGCGATATCATTTTTTAACCAAAATCCGTAAATATAACATTGCCGTATATTTAAGTTTCGTAAATTTGATAGATCAAAAACTTTTACTCTGGGGAAAGTTATAGAATTAATTCAGTGTTATAATAAACATTTTTATAACGCATTAACAGATTAATTACAATCTTGTCACAAGTTAGTCACACTACGTACTCATGCAGTAAAATAACAAGGGAAACAGTCGTCAGTATTGACACCGGTATAAATTAAAAAGTAAAGTACACTTTTCGTTTCTGCCATTGTTAAAAGTTGTAAACAACCAAAAGGAACTTCAAACTGTTCCATATGTAGCAGTTGGTATATTGGCAATACAAGACGGATAAGATGAAAAATAATATGTATTATTTAACAATTACCAGGTACTTTCATGGATCTCAATAGCTGAGTTGAGGTATTAACATTAGGTGAAATTTGTGGTTGGTATTATGCTACAACCTGGATCAATGAGCCGCTCAGGTGCTGTACCAATAGTAGCCACCAAGAGGTTGAGTAAAGATTTTTTAAAACTGCAGGAGGATCCAGTTCCCTACGTTACTGCTCGACCGCTGCCCTCTAACATTTTAGAATGGCATTATGTTGTGCTTGGGCCCGAAGATACACCGTACCAGGGTGGATGTTACCATGGCAGAATAATTTTCCCGAAGGAGTTTCCCTTCCGCCCTCCGTCAATTTACATGATAACTCCCAATGGAAGGTTTAAATGTAACGAAAGACTCTGTCTCTCTATCAGTGACTTTCACCCGGAATCTTGGAACCCGGCCTGGTCGGTTGCCACAATTCTCACCGGTCTGCTTAGTTTCATGGTTGAAGACACAAAAACTCACGGATCGATTGAATCTTCAGTTTTGCAGAGAAAAGAGTTGGCACTTCAAAGTCATTCGTACAATCTTAAGAACGATAAGTTTTGTGATCTGTTTCCACAGCTCGTTGATGAAATGCGTTCGAGGGAAACAAACAGTCAGCAGAGTTCATTACAAGTAAGCCAAACAGTTGTTGAAAATCCAACATCAGAAACATAAAATCCAGTGGACAGTTTGACAATTATGACACTGGTATGTTTTTGGCTCATTGCAAAACCAACTGTGTCACAAAAACCGATCACTGCTTGCTCTATTTTGTGAAAGTTTTACAAAATCTTTTTTTAATTGTATTGTGTTTTTGTATTATTCTTCCTCCTGAACATTTTAGTTAATATGTTTATGTCCTTCATATCTGCGATTTTGCTTTGAAAGCAGAATCAACTATTCTATGTCCTTCCATCCAGTGTCCTTCATAAACTTTTATTTGTAGATAATTTTTTCACCCAAGTAGTGTTGTAAGGTTTGTCAACAAAACTGTATTCATGTAAAATTTAATGGCTCAACGTCACTCCGACTCCCCGGGACCAAGCAGTCGGTCAGTTTCAGGAAATGAAGGAAGGCCGAGGTTTCAAGTTGGAGAAGTTATTGCATATCGAGATGTTGCAATGGACTTGGTGAGTCTTCCTCGATTGTGTTTTTATTAAAACTTTGCATCATAGTTTGTATATAAACAATATATTCTCATTTCTTATAAAAGTGAATGCTAGGAAGATCCTGCAACATTTTTTAAATGTTTAATATGGAATATCAGTTAGTCTTTCATTTTGTTAACAATATATTTATATTAAAATGAATTAGTCACCATGTGATGTTTATATTGGTTAACATTTAAAGGGAAACAATGAGGTGAGAGTTCCGAATTTTTATCAGTTACCATCGGAACGTCGAGTGTTCGTCCGTGGGATGCACAGACCTAGGAATCGAGGACGGCAAGGAAATGAAGTAACCATAACAACCATAGTTATTAGGTCTTGGTGTAACAGAAAAATATATAACCCTAAATATTTTGTGTAGAATTGCAACTTAAATGCAAACAGGCTCTAGTTTTACCTTTTGTGGTAAGCATGTATACAATAACAAAAGATTTTATTAAAATTGTTGTGACCAATTGTGGAAATTAATATATAGTTTTACCAAAACTCAATGTTTTATCTCCATAAACACATGCAGTAAAATAATGTTCCTTCTTACAAAGGCAAGATTCTTCGATTCTCCGTCAAGCGATCACGAAGGCAACAATATTGACATGGTTCAAGTTATATCAAGTCCCGACGGTTTGTCAAGCGATTCTTTAATGGGAGAAGAGCACGACTTGTCCGATGGGATGAGTAGCATATCTGACTTGGAAGGTAGAGTGGCCGTACATGTTGGAGGCGAACCTGCACAATTGGTCAACGCCCACCCAGCTCTTAAAAGATTGAACAGACAAACTAAGGGCAACAAAAGGTGTGTTGTGTTGTAGTTATTGCTTTGTTATCATGTGTTAGGTATTTAAACATCACAACTTCATGCTGTGGTAAACACAATGTAAATGTGTACAAAAGGAACTCCCAAGTTACCTAAATTAATCTGTTGATTTTTTCCCAACTTAGTAGTTTGTATAACATTAAATGCCCGAAAAAATTTTTTGAATAAATTTGTGCTTGGTGAAAAGGAACCTGAAGGCTGCGCCATGACATGAGCTGATTTTTTAATGTTTTCAGAACAAGAACTGGAAGTAGTTCCAGCGATTCATCTGGTGAGCCATCATTTGTTGCCCATCGAAAACAAATTTCTAATTACACACCCAACCAGAAAACATCGCTAGTCGATAAACTTCAAAACTTTAGAAGTGTGAGTTGGTCTGTTGTGCGCAAATGTTGCAAATCCAAGCAATAGTATAAACTATACATTGAACATTCAATCATCTTCTGTATGGATTTGGAATATATTGTAAAGACCTAAACCTGTAGTAGGTTCATCCGAACGCTTAGCATACAATGCCGTCAGCCACATTTCTGATCTATTAACTGATGAATATTGGATTTAAATTCACAGTGACCAAATATTTTCATACTTGTAGAGCAATGAATTCACTGATGTTACTCTAGTGGTGGACGATCATGAGATTCCATGCCACAAAGTGGTTTTGGCCGCCTGTAGTCCCTACTTCCATGGTTTGCTCAGCTCCAAGTACGTTGTGACTTCTTTAGGTGTTTGTTCTGTTTATAATTTGCTGCATAAAGTTTTTGAAGAAAGTTTATAATTATGGTTTCTCAATGGCACCACTTTTAACAAAGAGAAACAAATTACAAAACAGCCATAACACTAGAGTAGCACTCTGAAAATTACCACATAATTGTAATATCTGTGCCTGGTGTAAAAGGCCACCAGTCATACAGTCACCAACATTGATAAGACCTTTTAGGTGAAAACAATTGGGATCTGAATGATTTTGTGGCATGTTTGCTTCTTGTCATAATTTTCACAGAATGCGTGAGGAGAGGGAGGGAAAGGTCACCATTCAAGGTCACAAACCTGAAATATTAGAGATGCTCGTTCGACATGCCTATGCTGAACCGATCAAAGTAACCACCAGTAACGCTCAGGTAAGTTTCATTTACACAACGAAAAAAATGCAACATTAAAATTAAGTTAGTTTGTTGATATGACAATGTACATTGGTAGCACAACTGGTCGACCGAAGTATCCCCTCTTAAAATTACTTTTTAACTCTCAAACCAATGTTCAAAGCCTGGAAATAAACTGTGTCATGGTGTTGTTGATTCTTTAAATTGAGAAATTCGAAAGGTGTTGGTGATCCCTGCACCTATTTTATCATTACATTATACCAGCTAAAGCTGAAGAATATACAGCAATCAACACGCATCCGGACGGATGAAGTAACCAATATTTTATGAACACTATAACTTTTTTGTGGTGTAACTCCCGTTGGTATGTGAAGGTCACCTGACAAGTTGTGCGCATACCTGGGCCCTAATATACCCTGTGAAACCACTGAGCTCCTGTAGCTCATTTGGTGGAGCGTTGGGCCTGGTTAGCCCAGGGTCGTGAGTTCAAACCTCACCGGGAGCTTGGTTTTTCAGATCTCGCTCCGACTTGTCTGGAATAAGTGGCTGATCCAGCTTGGCTGCCATGCCTGTGAACCTAAACTCTAAACATGAACAATGCTATATACAATGATGTATTTTTATTCCACATGCATTGCTCTATAGAATTAACATAATTTACAGTCTGGAAGTGTTTATAATGTGTATAACACTGTGTATATAATTATTAACGATCGTTGGATGAGTCTGATGTCATCAATAAATCATCTTAATGTTGTCGATCCCTTGATGAACCACAGCAGAACACACTATGGACAAACAATTGCTTGGAAACCAATAGTGTTGTTGGTTCTGTGTTACAGAAATATACATGATTTATTTATTTTAAACGTTTTGGCAACAAGCGTTTCACTTTTATCCCAACTGTTGTATTTTAATCTGCTTTTATTTAAATAATCTAATTTACTTTCTCTTGTAACAGGATGTTGTGGAGGCTGCTGATTATTTCCAGATGGATACTTTGAAGGATCACTGTGAGAGGTTTCTGATGCGTCAAGTGGCTGAGAGTAATTGTCTCGGTCTCATGCAGTTCGCCTCTCTCCATTCCCTCGGTAAACCAACTTGTTTGTACGAGTTTTACCATGGTTATAGATGTAACTGAACAGGGAGTCGAGTTACTGAAAAACGGCAAATTGACGAATGGTGTTTTTTGACAATCGCATAATAATCAATTAAAAGGACTTCTTCTTTAATATTATTGAACGTAACCCTTGTTTCAACCAAGTTAATTATAACAATGGTCAAGTTTTTGGTAATGCATGAGTTCAGTTTAGATTATGTCAGGACGGATTTAATTGGATCAGATTTCGATGCATAAACACCCTGTAGACGTCGCCCTGTGCAATCGTTCGATAAACATTGCTTAATGGCGCCACCTTACATTTGTCTAATAGCAAGTAGCACTCCACAACATGGCGCTAAAGGGCTTTCGTTCGACTGCAAATGTAACCAGTAAAAAACTCAGTTCCCAGTTGTGGCAAAACCGGTTATTCCCCATTGTGATTTTTCTTTTTCTTATGTTTCAATCATACTTCCCATGAACAGCAATGGTTTCCAGAATTGAATTTTAAAAAAAACAATTAAATGGTGGAAATGCTTTGATATCGACTAACACAGTATGTTAATATGCAGAACGTCTTCTTCGCAAAGCGAGACATTTCGCAATCCGAAACTTCGCTAAAGTTTCCCAACAAGAAGAATTCCTTCGTCTACCCCTCAACACATTAGCTAAATACCTGGCTGATCATTCTCTCGTTGTTCAACGTGAGGAACACGTCTTTAACGCCGCCGTCAGATGGCTAGAGGTCAGTTGTTAGATTTGTTATACTTGAAATTGGAAAGGGTCATGTAGTGGGTTTATTTTAGCAAATATTTCATACCATATAAAGCTTGTTGCTAATCATTGGTTTGTTACGTCATTATGCTCAATCCATTGTCGAAAAGACTTGTGAAATCATGAACAAACGAATCTTGTGCATCGATTATGTCCATCGATTATGTGGTGGAAGTTATGAAAGATAAATTGTACAACAGACTATATATAAACTAAACTGTATGCTTGGCATGTGTTGGTCGTCGATATATGGTTGCATGGTTTTACTTGTTGCTATTTTTTTAGTTTGAAGAATCCCGGAAATGTCATTCACCTGTGGTGTTAAGATCTGTCCGACTTTTCTTTGTCAGTCCCAGGTTTCTGTTCGATGTTGTTGCGAAATACCCGCTCTTCCAGGTGAGAGTTATCATTCGTATCATCATCTGCTCTATAACCACTAGTTTTTTGTGCACTTTTTGTGACATACGTGCATAATATTCAATAAATTTAAAGCTCTTCTGGCAAACCTTATTTGTTCGGTCGACATTTCAGTCGTTATCCAACCAACCTCCGTCAGTAGTACTATTATCAACCGTGACAATAACGTTTGAAGTATTTTGTTTGTTTCTTACATTTTAAACACCGAAAATTACTTTTAGTTTGGTTTGTCGGGTTGAACCCAGCAAAGTTGACAGATATTTGTGTCACATTCATCCGTTTGCACCAAATCCTATTCCCGCAGATTTCCCAACTGTTTCTATTAAGCTAGAAGTCGGCTGTTGCAGCAGCTCAGGGTTTTATATTTCGCTATAATTTGACCCTTCCGCATAGAATGGGCGGTAAATTTTGCACCTGCCTTCGTTGAAAACGAGTCGCCCTCTGTGCCCACATCCTGGCTCGTTCGGCTGATTGTAACCCGCGCTTTCCACGCCCTCTCGACCACTCCGTGTCTGCCCGACATCAACTAACACAATCCCATGTGAAATTCGAGCTTCTGGTGTTTTATTTTTGGAAACACCCATAATAGAGCAGTGTTTCCTTAATTTTTTTGACCTAGCTTGCATGTAGGGACCGAACATAGCATGATATTAAACGGTTTTTCGCAAGACTCCAGAGGGAAACAGACACGTTGTGCCATTTTTCCCTCTGGTTAACGGCTGGTTAAAATCATGAGGCATGACGTAGCTTAACTTATTAATCCGCTTGAACTTAATGAAAGCTTGTGTCTGTACCAAGCGAAAAAAGTAGTGCGAGGCATGGATCTGAACAGCATCTGTGGTTACATAAATTTCAATAAATCGGATCTGTTTTCGTTCAGTAAGCGACGTTTTGATTCGTTGCATGTAAGTTTCTGTACAAAACTCTTGCCAACCTTGATGCATTTAACACCGCAATGTTAACTTAACCCCCTCCCGAAACTGGTCGTTAATCACGTGCGTTGAACCGAACACAAAAAACCCACGGTTTCTTCCATCCACGCGATCATGCCCTCACTGTTGTTGTTGTGTTAAGGGTTGTGACGAGGTGCAAGATATCATAGCGGAGGCTTGCAAGTACCACGCCGGAGGCAGCAGCGAGTGGAAACAAAGTCGACTCCCTCACACAAGACCCCGTGCAGCATCTGGTGGGTTTTTCCTATCTTCCTTGTTGTTTCCGTTAAACACGTCATCAGGTTACGGGCGTAGGTTAAATTTGTTTGTGTGACGTCACTGGAGTTTTTGTCCAGACCAGAGGCGCATGTACCTTGATTTAATCGTTTCGTCATGGGAATGAATCATCAAAAAACCGACATACTTCATAGAAAGGTTCACTGGCATCGCAGTCTAGCTGGATTGTTTTTCCCGACAAGTCGAAGCAATCTGAAAAAAAAACATTTAAAATCCATTTAAAATTCGCCGCAAATCAGTTGAATTCGTCTGAAATCTTCGTAATGTTTCGTGCATTAGTTTTAATGCGGTTCGTTGACGGTTTGTTATAACATAAGTAATGAGATTAGGAATGGTGAACCCTGCAATAGTGAATTGTACAACGCCGGTGCATAATCCATACCCTGACCAAACTATGGATCTAACAACGTACGTAGGGAATACTGAACAATTCCCTTTAACTCGTCGCATCCGAATGCAAAGACAACCAATCATTGCAAGCATAATATCCTGCAGCGTTACCCAGCGGGGAAATGAGGATCTATTTGTAAAGTTAGTGACAACGAAGGTCGTGTAGTCGTTCAATCAGGCGCATGTTTAAAGCACCAAATTGTCGCCTTACGCTTACCTGCCAGCTGATACCAAAGTACCTGTTTATACAGACAATATGCCCCGTATAGCTACTGTAAAATTCATGAGCAGTTTCGATAGTTACTGTTCGTTAAAGCGATCGAAACGTTTGCAAATGAATTTCACATCAGCTTTTGAAAGTTATGGCTGGTACATTAAAACCCTTCAAAAAATCTGCACTTGAAATTCAGCCCACGGAAACATTCTAAACATGTCCTTCAACCATCGGCTGTTGGCTTGTTTTGGCGTTAGATCCCTTTGCCAATGTCGGTGGAACAATTCCACAAAATTCATCGGTTTGTTTCCACCCAAGTTTTTCCACTTTAGACGTTTTAACGGTTGATCCGTTGGTCTTCCGCATATGGTACGTTTTAAACTCTTCCTGTTTGCGTCCAGGTATAAGCGAGGTGTTGGTTGTGGTCGGGGGAATTTGCAACAACCGCCGTCTACTTTACACTGAGTGTTATCACCCCCTCAAACATGAGTGGATTTCCCTCAGTGATATCTCAACTTCACACGCATCCATGCACAGCTACAGGTATGCATAGAGATCATACGTGTTTTAAACTTGATCCGTTCAAATACAGTGCGTTTAAACCCTCTCCAGGGCCTTGTTTTTTTTATTGCATGCGTTAATCTTATAGTTGAAGGTTGCTTCGATATAAATGAAGCTTGTTTCACGTTGAGGCAAGCCCGTGTTAAAGCTTTGAATTGTTGAGATCCTTGTTCATGAATCAGGGGAAAACCCTATTACGCAATTCGCCATAACGTGGATCAATTTAAATTATCAGCTATCATTTCCACCATTGTAGTAAAGTCTTGACACCAACATGACTTGTCCGTGTTTCCGGCTAATCACAACCCGTTCGTTCCAGTGTTTGTTCACACAAGAACGACATCTACATAACCGGTGGCCACAGCAATTCAGGCGTGACGGTGGACGCCGTGTCTGTTTATTTCTCGAATATCGACCGGTGGAGTCCCCTGGCCAGCATGAACCACCCCAGGGAGAGACACGGTTCCGCTTCAGTGGACGGCGCCGTTTACGTGGCCGGTAGGTGGTGCTGCGCAGCCTAACATACTGATTTTTAATTTTTTGTTCACAACGAGACAAGATCCTCTAAATCCATGAAAGTTGGTCTGCTTTTTCTTAAGTTTTTCACACACATTGAGCTTAAACCCTTCATAGCATGGTTTCGACCTAACAACTCCGTGATGAAATATCAGAATCACCGAACCGTTTTATTGGCAACAATGACTTTGGTATCTGGCTTTGCACGATCATGACGACAAATGACTGAGGTTTTTTTTTGTTATATAACTTGTCGAAGGTGGTAATCTCTACCCAGGGTTCATCAAGACTTAATCAACATCTGATTGGTGCCATTATAATGGGGCCAATAATGGGTTAGGCCACTGTTTGGTCGGGGCACAATTATGTTAAATCGGTTTAGAACCTTAATTTAGCGCCAACTAACTCGCGAGGGCACGTCATGACCACGCTGATCGATTGTTACGTCACTAACGAGCGCCTTCCTCTCGCGCGTAGCGAAGAGGATCTGCGTGTATCGGCGTCGCTATCTTCTCATTTCCTTCCCGCTTTGAGCCATCCGAGCCCGACGATTAATTATTCCTTCCGCGGGACAGGTGGCCTCATGGCATCGCCGAAGAACCGGAAGAAACCCGGGGTGCTCGACAATGTGGAGCGGTACAAGCCCGACTTCAATCGTTGGGAGAAAGTGAAACCACTTCCGAAGCGGTGCTATTCCCCCGGTAAGTCAGCATCCCTATCCCGTGTTTAATGAAAAACATCCGCCTGTCAAAGGCTCTTCTTTCGTGTAACAAACCTGATACAATGGCATTAGTATTAATGTAAGATTTTATATGAAGGAAATTTGGTTGTATTTCTCTACCTTTGTGGTTGGTGTTAATTTATTGCATTAGCATACTTCAAAGAGTGCTTGCCTTTACGTTAATACTGTTATTAGATTCGTGCTTGTACTTAAACCGCTGTGGCATGTTACTAATATGGCACATTGTAAAGTGCGGCAGAGACGAATCGCGCATATGACTTACCACCAGTCCTGGTACCTCTCATAATGTGCCACGTCCCATGTGCCCGGCTTCCTCGAGTGTCACGCCAGTGGTGACAGGGCTTCACCCACACACTGTGTCCGCTTATTGCGGCTTCTCATTTTTCGACGAGGAAATCACGGTTGAAACGACGAAGCGAATCACGTGACCGCGTGGTCAGTGGGAACAATCGCGTTTCCATGGTTTCAATCCCGGCCTCTCCCATGGATTCCATTGAAACTGAGGGGAATTCATAATCCGACCCCTGCATAATACCACTTGCTGAGGGGGTTGGGCGATGCGTTTGAGGGCGATTGTATTGTGACGTCACCTATCCCGTTTCATTCATTGTTACAAAACAATAGTTTAAGCTTTGCACTGATCACGTGGAATGGCGCAACTTTGTTATTCAGCTTGTTTCGTCATAAACGACTTCTCGATAGATTTAGGCGCTTTTTGTTCCCGGTTTGTCCACTATTAAGTCTGTGTTCCTTAACCCTGTTGATTGTTTACTCCAGGGTGAATGAAAGAAGTGTTTGTTGGAAGTTATTTTGTATCCAACTAAGATTATTACGGACTGGCACTCGTACTTTTAATATTTCTATGATCTTTGGCGAAATCTCCTGACAATATCGCGCAATGTCTCGATATTTAACAAACTTTTTCCACCAGGTGTTCTCTCGTATAAGGAAAAGTTATACGTCATCGGAGGCGTCAGTATGACGGAGGAGGCAAGCACTTCCAGTAAAATCATACTAGACTGTATACAGTGTTACGACCCGCTCAACGACAGGTCAGTATTCCATTGTTCTAATTTATTTAAACTTGCACGTCCTTGTGATTGTGCCTGGAACGTAAAGGCAAGTTGTTTAATATAAGGATGCCTGTGTAGCGTGGATCACATTTGATTTGTTTGTGTCAATGATTTTTGTCAATTTCTCCCGATAAATAGAGATCTGACATTAACGAAACGTCATATAATTGCTGGTTGTTACGTCACTGTGCAAATAGGTTGTGTTAAGGGACAACGGTGCGTCTCCATCTGACGTCCGTGACTTTAGAGTTAGGTTTGAGTATAGTTGGGTAAGCCCCAATTATTCCAGTATAACCTTGGCTATTGACATTGCAAAAAGGCTCACTGGTTAGAATACTGTTAATTTCTCTCGATGTTTTGGTCGCTGTGCATCAGCTTTTATCCGAATATAATTCGTGCACGGACAAACATGGTTGAACTTAAACGCATAAAAACTGCAGGTAATCGAGGTGTATAAGTTTTGTCTGACATTAGAGTGAGGGCAAAAAATTGTTAGCTTTTGGATATTTTGCACGATCAACACAGAACTAGTGTAGGAAGTTGACTTCGGCATAAATATCTGGTCAGAATAAAGAGATGATCTTTCCAAACTCGGGTTAGTGTTGGAGTAAAACCCTTGGAGCTTCTTTCAATGCGTTTTTGCCAAAACTATGAGGTTGCCACTGTTAGCTCGGCCACAAAATATAATGAAGTAGATTGTGATGCGATGACAAATTCGGTGAACATGCGTCCGGTGGTGCGGATGGTGCGGATGGTACGGATGGTGTGGATTTCCATTTTTATGCTCATCTTACGGGAAATTGGTCGGCATTAGTGGGAAGTTGTCCGCGTGTCTCTGTCGGTTGAATGCACATCGCCACCCATCTCCCCGCTCCATTTAGCGACATCGATTTAAATTTAAGTTTTGAGCAATGGAATATTCCTTGTGGAGGATGTTAGACAATAATTGTGAAGAAATGCAAGAAATAGCACAACCAGCCATGTAGTGCCAAGCTCGGCAGTTATATATTCGCCTGCAAAGTCACACATTTTTATACATAATAATAATTTGTAAACTGCAACCCTGCGTTCATAATATTGCTCCGACCCCTGAAATACGAAAACTCGTTTAAATGCGAATCTGGACTGTAATTTTTTTCAAAAATTGTCATAAATTTAACTTTTCTTGGCGTTTATTTCAAGCTGGAGCCAGCTGCCTCTCGGGCGCCCTCTCGCGCGACTTTCGTGTGCACTGTACCGTGACCATTTCTACATGATATCGAATAATGCAAGTTCGATTTTCCGGTACGATCCGTCCACGTGTGTCCTGGAACAATGGCGGGAACTCCTGGAGGTCAACCTCGAGTTTGCCGGTAAGCTCACAACTCTGATCCGAAGCTTTAGGGTCATGGAAATAGAAATCGTATAGCTGGAATTGCAACATTTTGATATTTGTGGTGTTTTTGTTGAGGTTTTCATGGTAGTGGTGATAATTTTGTTTGTGTTTCCATTAAGTTTTAAACTTGGGGATTTCTGTCATGTTAAAATGTCTTCATGTAAGAGAATTGTAAATTTTCATTTCTTGAGATTATCACAAAGTATAAGCGATATTGGACAATTATAAGAAGCATAATAAGTAGGTTTTCTTACATAGAATCCCACATTGTCTGTCATCACAGTCGTATTTAGAAATGGGTGATACTGACTTATCATCAAATAGAAAATTGGTGTCGCTGATAAAGTACAATGCCAACAAGAGGGCTGGATTCCGCAAAAATTAAGGAAGAAGTCTTATGTGGGCTAAATATTTGTATATTAAGGCGAAACGATGTGAGGCGAACGAATCAGGATTTTAGGCAAAAGCTGCCAAAAAACTACTACAGAATGTTGTTGTTGATCAGTAAAGTCTGACAACATGAACTTCCATGTGTAGGATCACTAAACAATGTGTTTTACTTGGTCAGGTCTTGCTGCGTTCAACGGGAAACTAATTGTGAGTGGTGGACAGAAGGGAAGCACAACACTAAACCATATGCTTGTACTCGACTTCGAAACCGGAAAAGTTGAAGAAGAAATTAAGATGAAGCGTTCACGTTGCATGCATGGCTGCGTCCCAATCGATAAGTTCGGTTAAGCATGAACCAGTGTGGCCATATGGTCGAATGACGTCAGATGTTTTGAATATTTAAATCGGCAAAGTTTGCAAAATATGACTTTGGTTTGGGAAATCCCGTAAACCAATTTCGAAATTTAAATAATTTTTTTTCCAAAACGTTGGTGAAACTTTCCGTAAAGTTGAAGTTCAAACATTTTGTTTCGACAATTTCTCAGTTTTCGAGATTTTGGTTCGTGTCGACTTTCCTGCTTTACTCTGCCCTGACAACTTTGTTTGCGCTTTCTGCATTTTGCGTTGAGATTAAAGATTATTGATTTTTCTACTTCATTTTAAGAAATTGGTTCGTATTCTGCGATGAAATCCGCTTGCGACGTTGACTTTTGTTAAAAGGTTTATTTCACTAAAAAACGCATGCTTAAAAATTCTTGGTGCGATTTCTAATTTCATTTCTCAAATTTTTTTCGCTCAAACCGATTTTATTCTGGCTTCCAACATAAAACCAAACCTTTCACAAAAATACAGAAAATTTCGAACTTTTTTTGGCCAGTTTTTTTATTTTGAAGTTCATCGCATCGGACCACCATGACCATTAACTGCTGCCCGTTTATCGTCGTGTGCCTTTCATTAAAACTACGTACAAATTACAGCGCCCTCGTGTGGAACCATGACTCGTTGAAGCAGTTTGTTTGTTTTTTTTGTGTCATTTTTTTCAACAATACGAATGACGAATAAAACAGAAACCTTTTTACGTCAAACAACAGAAACGTTAAAATGTCGCCACAACAAATATACGATTTCTATTCATACGGTGAATTCTTTTCGGTACAATATTTCGGAGCAAAACTTGTTTGAAAAGACCAATACTGTCTATCAAGAATTTGTATGAACAACTAATCTATCAAGAATTTGTATGAACAACTAATATTTGGCCGCTTCTGTATTAGAAAATTAATGTGGCCAAAATCCGCCCAAGATTTGAATTACAAAAATTACTCCCAAAAGTTCGAATCCTTCGTTTTCATTGGTTTGTTGCAATTCACTGTAATCTTGTGACAGTGTGAACATAGTGTTGACGTTTTTAACTTGATTGAAAGTCTACGTTGTCAGAGTCAAGTTTATTATCACCGCAAAGTTGACGCCTTATGAAAATTCTAACACAATTTTATATTCAAAATTTTTTTCTTGCACTGAAGAAGGTTTGTCATATGTATGTTGCTGGAACAAAATAAAAGCTCGCTGCTGATGTTTGAGTTTATTTCATCCGCCAGTGGGCGTTCTTGGTACATTATCTCGTATTTAAGCGACTTGAAGATCTGTAAGAAATGCTGAAGCCATGAAGTGGAAACAAAATCGTGATATGTTCCAAGAAATACTTGTGTGAAAGTTGTATAATGGAATGGTACTTAGTTTTGCTTCTTGTCTTACTCGCTACTATGGGTTAGGTTTAATGTGACATAGAGTCAACGAATCCAAAGTTTGTATTGATAAACCGTTCAATAGGGGCGCATGCACACTTTCCAGAAACAAAAGCTTGCCGTAAAATGTGCGCATTCTGTTCAGCAATATTGACACGGTCGGTTCGTTGGGTGATGTTCTTGCTATCCTCGCATTTCGGCAACGTGTTAAACGACGTGCTTACATTATCACCGCGCCAGATCATGGATTGATGATGGGTTTGCTGCTGTTTCGGGGACAACGCGACCTGACGTACCCTAACTGTGCCAGCTGACAACCCAGCACGCCCGAGGGTCGCCAAAGCGCAAAAACAAACACAAATGACGCTGCACTGCGGGCCAAAGATGATCTTGTGGCGATTCACGAATTCGCGACACCCGCGCAGTCCCTTTTTCTCTGCGAAGCGTGGCAGCGGGCGTTCGCTGCGTCGTATTTCTTTTTTCTCTCGTTGGCGCCGCGGTCTGCCAGTTCTTTGTGTGCTCGCGAGGTTTTTATTCGGCTAACAGTTGGCGGAGGGGATTGCTGCAGTCGTTCGGAGAGTCTTAACGGTCGTATGTGCTGGTTCGTGCCCCCTGGCGCAGGCAGGACGCGAATGAAATATCGCTACCGACAACTGTTCAGCTGGACGCCATCGTTCTGAGTATTAACCTACATAGCAGGCTATTAGTGGCGCGATTCGTCATTTCGTTTGGCGGAGTATTCAGTCACCATACGAATACGAAGCAGAATGGGTTTTGTGTGAGCCGGTGTAAGAGCTGTAAAACTTTGTGCCAGTTAGGTCGTTCAACCGGATGCTGTTTGCACATTGTAACAAAGCTATGTGAGCCCCTTTTTATTTCGCCTGGCTAATGTTTTATAAAGCAAGCTTACTGAATGATGTGTTCAGTGGATGGATGTACGAGATGGTTCGTGTATTTTCTTTGACTGTTTTTTGCTTCTCTGGACAGGACTAAATGGCTGTTCCTGGAACACTGAACTGTAATATTAACTTTTGGTGAAATTGTTTGATTTAAATCCTCAAGGGCATTATGTTTAAGAAAAAAATCTGTTGCTTTCACAGGGTTAGGACTTTTGTACAGGTAACATTTAGGAATAATTTGGGATTAAGCAACTGCTTTACAAAAATACACCGAAAAAGCTGTACAGCCTGTTGCGTTATCTGCTGCCATCTCAAACATGACAGTTTTGAACAAGGAAGATGCAGTGTCAGAACACTCAGATGCTACGAGTTGTTCACAAGAGACAATTCAAATCGTTGTATGTCCGGCCACTGGGGGTCAGTTTGAAATAGATATTGGATCCAATGACAGCATCGATGAACTTCTCAAGAAAATTTCAAGGCATCTCCAAACACCTCGTGAAAGATTGAAAGTTTTGTTCAAGGAAAAGTAAGTGCCATGTTATTTACAACACCAAATCACTGATAACTACCAAATGACATAATGGCAGTCTCTTGGCTTTTGGATAATTGTAGGAAAAAGTATTGGAGTAAAAGATCGCACATGTTTTGAATAAACTATTTATGAATTAACTATTTTGTGGCAGGGTACTTGTGTCTGGGACAATAGCTGAGCACAACATACAAAGTGGGAACAGAGTAACCTTGCTACCCGCTATTGAAAGTGGATTTTCTGTGAGTTTATCAATTTGAAAGAATTACAACATTAACTTAAAAGCTGTCAGTCACATTAAATGTGAGTATGGCCAAAGTATCAGCCCTTTTAATAGGTAGCCTGTTAGAAACAAACATTTGAATGTAATGCCACGACCATTGATCGTGATGGCAGCAGGAAATATCCTGCTGGCTTCTTTTGCTTGAGGGAATTGTTCATTTTCGCGTGGCCCCTGATCAGAATGATGCAAAACGGTTCGTGCCCTGGCGTCACCACCATTTCATGCTCGGGATGGGCTTTAACTTAATAAAGACTGACCACTAAGCGTGACTAACTGCCAACCGTGCAACCGACAGTTTATGAATGACTGACTGACGGCAGACGAACGGACCCGCAGTGGCATGATGTGATGACGCAGGCAATTCGGTGATACTGCTCCAAGAAACACAATTCATTAGTGAAGCATTGTTACTTAACAAGGCGGTCGCTAGTTTGAGGTATAAGGCCCAGAGCGTCAATCAGCATTGACGAATAAAAAGCTCGACGAACAATTGCCCCGATTAATGGTTTTAAGAACAGTACTTCTAACCCTCCCATCTAACAACGGGTCGTGGTAATCGGCTTCCCGTTAAGAACGTGTACCACAAACAGCCCCCAGTGTTTTAGGAAGGCCCAATTAACGTCCTGCTCCCATTTTCGGCGGCTGCTCGCTTGTTGACGTCACCAATTAAACGGCCGGGCCCTGTTTTAACGCCGTGATTCCAACGTGTGACGTTCACAGTCGAATAATATCCTCGTAGATTCGAAGCAATGATTTTTACAGCGATAACTGAAAAAAGTGGTGTTACCAAGGCAACAGGTGGTGTGAGTTTGCTTGTGAAGAAAAGAAGTGTTGGTTTTGTGTCATTTGTTTCCGTCACAACATTCAGTTATTTTCATATTGTGGTCACTTCTGCGTCAACATATTTCACGAAACCCATTTCTTTTTATTTCAGTCGACCGTCCAGGGAACACAGCAATCTATAATCCAAGCCATCGAAAGTCTTTCTGATGTTCAGGTAAGCAGCAATTCTCTCGGCTTAAACACTTGAAAAAGGCCAGGCACAGCTTGGTACAGTGGTTAGTCGCCATTGTAAAAATGAGCGCTGGGATTTTTTCTATGTTCCAGTGAGTGAGCCAAGCCGGCCGTTATGCGATATCGTTCGATTTTCAGTTCGGGATTGTCGAACCAAAAAGCTTCGCCCAATTCCCAAGCGCTTGATTGGTTTTAGAGAGAGCGAGTGAAAATGGAGTGCTGGGCCCGCTTTTGGAGCGTCGCAATTGGAGCGTGTGAACATACGTCTGTTCTACTGGGCGTGGGACAATGTACAGGACTTCGCTTTATTGCCAATCTCCATTGGATTTCACGTTTCGTTTGCCAGTCCAGTCCCCGCTTATGTTCAGTGGGTTGGGTTCTGATACCTCGCGTAGCCGAAATGTTCGCGATTCGTTTACATTCCTGGGCATGGAAGGACCAACCTTATACAAACATCCGCTGGTTCCAACCCAAGGGACGCGAGAGGCTCGCGAACGCACAGCGCTTTCGTTTTATTGGCAACTGAATAATTTAGTACCAGGCCAGACTTGCGGATCCTTTTTTGAAAGATTTTCTGCCCTGGTTTGTAAATTTTTTCCAAACTTAATCCTTGCATGGTTTGTCCATTGCGCGATCAATAAGTTTCAAAAACCCACATAGGAAGGCAGACTTTTACGGACGAACTACAGGCTGTTCGTTGGACGTTTGGCGACTTTACAGAGGAAAAGGAATTTGTCGTTCGTCGTTTTTACGTCATTCAAAGTCGTCAAAGTCAGATTCGCATCCTTTTCAACCGCTCGCGTCCTGTCACGGTCACAAGTCTTCCAAGCGAGTTTGTCGACCCGGGAAGTAGGTACAGGTCAATGTGTGAATCGCATTACACGCGTCATAAGTCCTTGCCCAGGTTTCCCTGCGCAATCCCAACTGTCAAAGTTCGCTCTCCGGCCGACCCGAAAACTCCAGCAAAATTTTATTTGGTTCTCTGAGTTTTCACAAGACTCGATAAGACTTTCAAAGGTTTAGATTACAACCGAACACACCTTTCTCTACTGGAGGCGTTGTCTGGTGTTAACGCCCAAGGCGCATCAAACGTTGTGTCTTCAGTCTGCTTTGCACTTCTACGTGCTCGGAATTTACCGACGGTCGATAGTTTCCAGTCGTAGCTGGAGGTTGTGAGCGACCGTGATATGCATGTTCAAACTCCCACCCCATGCTGCTCACCGTACAAATGTTTAAGTTCAGTTTCACGGGGAGACCCAACCTCGCATGTTGGTCTGCGTTCCACCCCGTGGTGTTCGCCGATAGCTTTGTGTTCCACTTAACTCTCCGCTTGGCACCAATCCCACCATCTCATGTCAGTGTCAAAACCACTTTCAAGAGAAAACTGGTCGATGGGATTTCAACTGTTGGGGCCTAAGATTTAATGCGGGGATGTTATAACGCGTGATGTAACGTACGGCAGCATATTTGCTATGTGATTTCCTTGTGTAACCTCTGTTTGCTGATAATTCTAAGCTCATTAACTGCGTGTTGTAATGTATTCTGTGCCTGTAAGCCCAGCCCAGTCACGCTATTCATGGGATATGTAAGGCGGTCACTGAAGGGTCAGTGGAGTCGGGCGGCAGCAGAATTCTCGTGTTTTGATCAACGGCTCGTCAGCGCCCAGGAAAGGGTCGGGTTTCGCCGTCCATTATTGCGCTATTAAAAAATTTTGCACTAGTCCGTCGCCCTGCATTATTAATTAGCAAGCTTGAAACTCGCAGTGACCGAAATTGTGGAGATTGTAATGGCGCGAAAAAATCGCTGCCGAAGCCGCAGTTACTGATCGCGCTGCGCAGAAGTGCCGGAAACCATCTTCAGTAGGACGTCTGCGCTCGTCGCCACAACCTGCTTATCTCTTGCACGGCTTCGTCGCTCGTCCAACCGTTGCCTGCGCTCTGTCCCCGTGGAGAAGATTAGTCGCACGAAACGGGGGGAAATTTGATCTTGCTGCTGGTTCGTTACCTGTCCTCATGCCCACTGCACTGCACTGTACAACGGCCAGCAGTTTCCTTATAATCACAACCCCCCTTCCCCTGTATTGTGTATTCACCGCTCTGGTCCATGTTAACCTCGAGGAAACGGAAATCGACAGCAGAGTTTGGTGGTTGTGATGACAGCTTCGCGCTGTTCGGGTCTTCGGTGTTTGTGACGACAAGATGTCGCCTCCCCTCTGTCGGTTGAAACTTACCTCGAAACCGTCGTCGTTCGTCGTCTGCCCCCGGGCATTTACTCAGCAGCCTGACGCCCACTTCACTGCCGGGAAGCGTGACCACCCAACCGTAACCGGTTTTCAAGCTTCCACACCCAGCTTGGCTTCCCGGTGGAGGTTTGCTTCACAAAGCCCGTGCAGAGTGCCAATGTCCTGAGTCATACCCGCCCAGTGTCGGGTTGCACGCACCGCTCATCCGCCGAACAACCGTTCCAGGTTCGTCTGTGGGAGTCGCCGAACTTCTGCGAAAACATTCGTGCGATCCGAGTGTTCGGGTGATGGCTCGCCGAGCAACTGCGCGGTACAGAGTTGAGTGGATTCGATCTTCTGTTTGCTTAAAACCCGGGTTCGATGCCGTGCGGTTGCTGATTGTTTTCTCACCGACCAACACTGCAGTGAGGATTGTTTGCCGGTTGACGAATCGATAACTAGAGGCAGTAACAGCAGAACGCTGACAGCGACAGACGCTTTTACCAGTAGAACTATGCAGTAGCGCGCGCGTTCCCATTGTTCAACAGCAATTCCTTACGCCTTGTTGAGCTTCGCGATCGAACAGAGAGAACCTCGAGCGCACGAATATCAAATTTTCTTTTTTCAAAGGTTTTTTTCTCACGCTGGTTTCCCAGACCTCGCTTGAAAGGCGACGACTTCCATTGAATCAAAAGAAAAGAGGTGAATTCTCTAGAAAAGCCGTTTTTTGTGATTTTCCCAACTTCGAGTGTCGGTGTTTTCAAACTTCCGAATTCCTACAACTTGCCATGATCAAGGGACCGTGATATCAACCACCTTCCATTGAGTTTGTCCGGTTGGAAACAACCAGTGGCTGTGAATTTATTTATTTCACGCTCAGTTGAGTTTTCCTGGGAGACCGCAGTTGTCATTCGGATGCCCCACCCCAAGTTGTGGTTAATAGGAACGGATGGCGGTTTCGTCCGGTTTAAACCGGTTCCAACCCCTGATTTATTACAGCCTGGACCAGATGTGTTGGGGTTCCACGGTTATTACGCTTGAAACAATAAAGTCAGAATGAACCCACTTAATGACACAAAACTTTCCATTTGGTTCCAATCATGTTCGGTCGAAGAAGCGATTATTTTAACTAGGAAAGGTTCCTTAATAGTCGCCCAACCACTGGCTTCGGTCAAATGTTCAGTGCGATCGTGTTTGTTCGTCTGCTCGTTGAGTCAGGCCCGCACCCCCGGGCTCGCCTCTTAATGTATGGTTTGCTTTACAAAATGGATCCGCGGCGTTGAATGAATCATCGCCGTCCGCTTGAAACCCTTGAGCGAATGAAAAGTTCAACAATGGAGGTCTCCGCTTGCTTTCAATGGAAGTTCGTTGCACCCTTTGAGTGCCGCCAACAGTGGGAGTTACTGCATTGAAACACCGGAGAAACCGTGGCCATTTACAAGTATTGAGTGCTTGCAAACCCGGTCCGTGCACAATGGAACCACAACGGCTGTTCGCTCGTTGAAACATAGCAGTGGAATTATACTTGAATCACGAGCGGTCGGTTGGCGTTTTTCGCATTTCAAGCCGAGGTCATCCCCGCTTGGTCTGCCTGGCGTGGGGAAGCCAAACTTTACGCCACTCGTCACCGCAGCGCCGCGTTCTTTGTGACGTCACAACTCCTCTTTGTATCTTTGTGGCGCGCCGGAATGTGGTTTATTTTTCTTTGCGTTCGGCGATCGCGAGGATCGCGTTATGGTGCCTACTTCAGAATGCGAAAGGCTCCGCTTGGCTGAACAGCCTCCGCTTAAAGCTCTCGACCTACTTTGAAGGCACCCTCAGCTGGCATAAAGCGTGTTGCCAAGCATGACGTGCCCGAAACACTCCCACCCCTCCCAGTCACACACAAGAAATTGCTTATTTCCACCTCACACAACCCCTACATTGTTACCAGGAAGCTCTCACTTGTCCAATTGGAACAATCGCATTCGTTTAAAACCGCGATCACCAAAAGGTTTTCGCGGCGAGTAACGCGCTTGGTTAAATATTCTTGCGCCCAATAGATATCTGGTGCGTCGCGTCTCCCTCCGCCACATCAAGCGGGGCCGACAGCGTCGCGTTTCGGCGCTTCTTCAGCGTTTGTAAATAATTGCGATGCGGAGGTCGATGCCGGTTCTTTTGTTCCAACACCCACGTCCATTCCTCCGCCTGACTGCGGTTTAATTCACGTCCCATGAGCGTGGGTGTTCACTGCGTACATTCAGTCGGGAGCACAGAACGCACAGGGTTTAAGTGAGCTCCATACGGGGGTCACCGTACACAGGGTTGTTAACCTTCTTTCAGTCGGAGCACGTTTTGCAAGCCTTTATTTTATACCAAGATCGACTGAGTTTTAAACCATGTCGACACCCAATAGTTGCCAACAAAGAAACCAGCGCTGACACGTTTATATGGAATAAGTGGCTTCGTTTTTTCCACCCGATGCTTGCCATGGTTGGTTCGCGGCCCGTCACTGCTCAACTTTCAGTCTCGACTGTTTCCTGTTGCCCAAACCACGCGCCGACCGTTTCCAAGCGGCTCAAAGCACAAAGAGAGCCCAACGCGACGCTGTGCCTGTTTCTAATTGAGAACGCTCGGCGTCCCACGCGAGGAAGGAGGTATTTGTTGACGCTTGGGGGATTCGAATGCTCTGTTTGGCGAGGGACGAATCCAAACTGTTCCCACGTGTGTTGTAGGGAGGAATAACGACAGCGACAGGCGGGGTTGGTGTTCAATCGATCGCACAATCGAACAGCGCGATGGGGGCGCATTGTGTGGGAAGCTGTAAAATGGGTGCAGTGCAGCGAGCACGGTTAAAATTGTAACGGTGCTAAATGATGGCCCTTCAATTGCTGTAAGTTGTTGCTAATGGTTCCATTTCACTCATTGAACTTAAGAATTGACAACTGGACTAAATCCGGGGAAGTTGTTCGCGTAAATCTTCCACCTCCCTGCATGATTTCTTCCTGGAAAACCTTCACCTGCGTCCGACCCCTTGATATTATCGACATCGAAGAAGTAAACAACTTGTAAACGTAATACGCGAGGTTCCAAGTGCGTCATCTCCACAGCTTCGACATATCCTTGCCGCCAATTAAAAACAAGGCGACTGGCGAACAGGTGGAGTGGATCGCCCGTGTGGTCTCCTTTCATTCACAACATCGATTCCGGGGTTAATTGCAATCGATGTGCGCATATGCAGAATGTTGCTTGCTTTGTGTTCGTGTCAGCGGGCGGCTGTGGGCCTGTGTGGGCATCGAGCAACCACCTGCCTCATGCAGTCCTGTATCAGCTCTGTGTGAAGTATCGAACTTCCGAGGTTGTAAGGGACGGGGTTTCTGTGTTTTCGTTGTTACTCGAGCTGCTTAATTGGGATTGCGCATAAGTTGTTCTCCCTTCTGTCGCGTGACGCAGGCCAGCCGTGGGTTAATGAGCAAACCGTGTTGAGTTTCTGCATACAGATGCTTGGTTTTGGATTGCTTGATCAGTCCAAGCGTCATATCGTAATATTGCACATCGATACGACAAACATGATCCGTTGTGTTTAAAGCTGACGTTATTCAGGCCAAATAACAGCTTGAATGCGTCCACCATAAAATTTTAAGTGAAGCCACAACAAACAAAATAAAACGGGCACAAAATGGTCGGGAACACCTTAGATTCGAGATCAAATCGATTCCCGGACATAACTACGTCTTAAACCTGTTTTCCACCTGAAAATAATTTGATTTCAATAAAAAAAAATCCCGACCTGTGCTGACTACGTTATTTTCACGCAGATTGATGACTTTCTATCCGGGAGATCCCCTCTTACCCTCGCTCTGCGTGTGGGTGATCACATGATGTTCGTTCAGCTCCAGTTGGAACAATCGGTCGCCACCACTGTCGCATCCACATCCCAGACTCCTCCGGCTCCCCGCAATCCTGCTCAAGGTGGGTTGTTGTCTTGGCAACGATATCTTTCGTTTGTATCGTCCTCGAACTTTTTCAATCTGTACTTTCTCCCATCATATTCTTTCGGTAGATCGTGTTTGTTTGAGTGATGTTTGAGCCAAGGTTTCTGTGGTGTTGATTTTACCTGGGGGCCATTGTTCGCTTACAGCTTACGCCTTCCTTAAATGGCAAAGCAAGATAAAATCCAGTTCTAAATGCAAGAGCCGAGCATGCAAATGTACTCGGTGCATTGATGTATGCATATAACCCCCCGGGTTTCTCACAACCGGACTCAAGGCAGTTCCGTATCTTGTTTATTTTCGTCCCACATATTTAACGAAGGTAAAAAACCCGCCTCATGGACTCGGTTGGTCCCGCACACAAACTTAGTGATAATATCATGGCTGTACCGAACCAACCAAATCCCATGTATTCCATTGTTTGCATCCCGAGTAATGAATGGAGATTATGCACATTTTCCATCCTATGGTTAACTCACCAAGACGCACAACCTTTACAAAGCACTGACCGAGACGTTATCTTTCCAGTGTCTGGTGGTAATCGCTCCCACCGCAGTCACCGGCACCGTACAACCTTGTGCAACCAACTATCACCTTTCCCGCCTCACTGCCTCGTTACGCCCACAAGTGGAGCTGTGGACGCACTTCCTGCAAGGTAAGAATCATTTCTCAATCTGTGCTCTCATATATTGCATGGGATTTCTATTCACATTGTCATCGCCTGACCTTTTGGTATTTTGATTTATTCGGACATTGCAACGGATCCAAGTCGTTTTACACTTAACTACTGGACTATAATATGTATAAGGTACCTGCAGGTATCCAGGCCCGGTTAAAGAATATATTAACTCGGAATAAACGGGTCCCATAGTTTGCAATTTGCTATTGGCAGTGGACTGTTATCTCCATCACCTTATATTTACATCAATATATATTTCCGTTCTGTTTGAATCGTGTTAACATACAGTGCAATGTGTGTAACCGGTTGTATGAACTCGCTCAACGTGTTCTACGTGTGATCAAATATGAAATGTCATAAAGCTGTGTTGGCCGGGCGCGGAAATCAGATAGATTTGTTCGGAAGTGGCACATGTACATTTGCCCGTTGTATCTAACGTAACATACTGCTCTTAAAATGTTCATTAATTTCCACCAGGTAGCACTTATGATATTTTATTCGTACAAAAATGTCCTTGTTTGTTGTGTGTGAGCGGTAGATGCAGTCTGGTACACACATAAACGTCCTCACGCACACCGCTATTGTTTGCACACTGTGTTATTGTATTTACTGTAAACGTCGGTATATAAGAACGACCTACAAATGGTAAGCAGTCTTCCAACCACAGAAATACAGCAAACAAACCAGCAAGGAAACAAGCGTAACCGTTAAAGCCGCTAGCATGGCAGGAACGTCTTCATTTAAACCTGTATAAAAACCATAGATCAAGCGGGCGTAGAGGACGGATGGTGGTTGAATGGAGGTTATAGCATTAAGAATGAGGTTAATAATGTCAACAAAAAGCTCCCCACGCATTTCGTGTCTGGGACGGAATTATGAACAACTCTCAGAAGCCTGTATTTCTTTCAAATGTGATTTAAAACCACTTCAGGCACAATACTGATGTCGCCAATTTGTTTTTTTAGTTCCTTTCACCCTCAAACATCATCCGGGATTGTACCGAGTTCTGCACCCAAACCTCACACCACAACAACACCTGACTTCATGGCACCCGGCTCACCGGAGGGTCCTCAGCAGTCAGTCTCTGCCGTCGGCGGTCCCACTACCGGGCTGCTGTACAAGTCAACAGCTACAAGCCCGACCAGCCTGCAACCTGCCCAACTTCCACGTAACATATCACGTGAGAAGTTGACTCACTTGGATAAGTTGGTGTCGGCGTACTCGTCTCTCGGAGCCTCCTCCAGCACCACCAGCAGTGAACCTCCGGCACAGAAATCGTCACCGGAAACCGGTAGTGACGTCAGTTCTTCCAAAAACCCAAGCAACGAATCTAAACCGAACGCAAAGCAGCAGCCTCAGGGCCAACAACAGGGCACAGTAAAGAGAATTTCAACAACAAGCGGGAAAATAACATCTGGAGTCGGATCGTTGTCCCACAACGGATCACCAATGTCAGGTAAAGACATCACGCTTGTTGCAAGTTCAACGGTTTAACCAGAACTTTGCAACGAAGCGACTTGTGAAGCATTCGTCATGTCTTTAGATGTTAATTTCACAGTGTAACAAACAGTTGATCAAAAGTGCACCTGTATTATATAGGGTCCACAAATGCCCAACTAAATGTTGATATATTTACATGCTATGTGCATCCTTCCACTAACAGACCAGGCCCGTACGTTAGAACCGACAGCAGATACAGCTTATATCCCATGCAAGATGTCACACGCTTCCCCATTAAGTAGAAAACCCGATTGATCTGCGCTTCACATTCGCGTTGTTCCTCTTCTCCCAACTTCACCAAAGGCGCCTTTCCCTTCTCTCAAGCCTCCCGCGCATCTTATCAACCGATCTGTGCCCCGTGCAAAACTCAAAATAATCCACGTAGACGTCACGAACTTTATCTCCTAACCCTGTCTCGTTGTCTTTTGACATTTTATGAAAACCTTGGACCTTTTACTTTTTGCTTTGTTTTACTTTGAGTTGCATGAGTGTGAACGTACATTTACGTAACAAGTTAAAGGACATGAACTTTATTGGTACTGCAGACAGATGGCCACTGCTTCGCCCTATAAGGTCTCATCAGTGCAGCTCGGTGTGACTCTAGAATGTTTACATTTATTACGAAACAATGCAAAGCCCGATTGTTTTACCCCAAATTCCATTTCTATCGTCTCTTTTCCAGGCACACGGGTTGTTCGTCAAATGCAGCGACTCCGCCGTCTTTGTGGTTCTCATCAGCAGTGCGTGGCTTACAGCAGCCCCGAGCTCGCATCTGAGATCTCCTCCATCGTCCACGCTGCCAAACATCACTCCTCATCATCCTCTTCGTCATCAAGCTCCTCTTCTGATGGAGGGTCGAGCCACCACCGTCGCAGTGGAAAGGTGAGGGTTATGCTAAACCAGTTTCAGAATCAGAATTTGCGTCTCATGGCATCCTCTGTTGTTTGGTCCTGGTATCCAGCGTGAATGTTTTCGGCACAGTTTATATTTTCAATGCAAACTTGGTGGAGTTCCATGTGTGATGTGGGCGCCATATCTTCCTATCAGAGAAACATCCTCACCCTCTCTTTGTAACCTCCGTCAACTTGTGTACAATAAATTAATGCGCCTACCTTGCAAAAACTCCCCGAGCGGGAAACGGCGTGACGTCACATCCATTGTCTCGTCACAAAGCGGATTGTTATCACGCCGCCTGCCGGAGGGAAACGTGTGCCGTGAACGACCCATTGACGTCACTCCCCATTTTGTGACGTGATTGTTTGTGGTTTGCAGGGTTCAACCCGGGATCGTTCGCGACCTTCGTCATCGGTGACGTCATCTTCCGGGGCAGCCCCCCGATCGACCAACCCCCCACCCACTGGGGCATGCATAGATAGTTTCACCACCCACGGACCTGGAATATTCTCGGGAACATTTTCTGGTTAGTTTCCTGTTTTATATTTGGTTGAAATCGCGGCTTAAACAGGGAGATGTGGCCTGGAGTTGCTGGGGAGTAGTTAAACAAACAAGACGTGCACTTTTCACAAAACTGTGTTTTATAAGTTTGGTAATATTCTCGTGGTAGTTGAGGTAGCTGGCATCACCCATAACCAAAAACACGGTTTGGAAATGAGTAAGTTCGATTCATCCCGTATGTTATTGTTGTTGCCAACACCGAAGCTTGCAAATCGTTCCGCCGCCGAATAACAAACTTTTTCCGCTTCTTTTGTTTACAATCGAACTGTTTATGTTTTTTTATCATCACCGTTTGTTGCGTCACAGTAGCCATTGTTTTTGTTGCTTGCATTCAAATTGCCTACCAGCCATGTTAAGCAAAGTGAAATGTTGCAAAAGTATTGTTTTTGGACGTAAAACAGCAAATGAAGTTTCGGGAATAGATTTCAAAACATGTTGGATGTTTTAATTTTGGGCATTTTTGTTGTGCCTTGCGGAAAAAGTTTTTTTTTGCACAATTTCATTAACTCGCAAACTGTACCTGGATTTGATTTGCCATCAAGTGATTTGAACACGGGGCCCACATAAGGTTGTACAACTTCCTGAAACACTTCTCACTGGGAAACCAAAGTGGTCCAGGGCCGACTGACTGATTGCACTGATATCCACGGTTAGACCCCTCATTTTTTTTGCCCGAACCAGAAGGAATGTTCGGGCCAGGGCAGCGCGCGAAGCTCGCGAATTGTTGAAATTCTTTCGAAACCACAGGTCGGTTAGCGTTCTCGCGAAGAGCTGTTCGTAAAGGTTGAACACCGACGGTTCGTGTTGTGGTGGCGCTGCTTGGCCTTTATTTAAGCCAGACTGACTCACTTTATCGCCGCGCGCTTGTTATGCAGTAAACCGTAAAGTGGAAATGGCAGTTTTGCTGATCCGGGCCACTGTAACCTTTACCTACCTGTTGTTTTGCGCGCAACCTTACCAAAAATTCATAGCTCGGAAAATCGGCATTTACTCCAAACGTAACTGACTTCATATCAGCTTTCATATTGATCTTGTTGCCGAAATATTTTCGTCTTATTCACAAAACCGCTCCGTTCGTGTCAAGGTTTAAACACATTTCATTTATCAACGCATCGATATTTTGCCCAACCTCGAAATCCTCCCAAAACCCAACTAACTACTCACTTGTTATTTTCCGTTTCCTAATTTTCACCCCGAGAAATTTGCCAGATGACTCGCCGAGCGACCCAGAAATAGAATCCCTCAGTCAATATTTATAAATGCCACAGTCGACTCGCTCTATGGCTCGAGGCGCGACCTTTTTAAGTGACGTAAGTGGCTTTGGTACGTCACTAGACCTGGGCCTTGATCTTATTTTCTAACCCTTGCTCACAACCTTGTCAGTCGCGTTCGCGTTTTCGTGTTCCTGGCTTCTGTTCAGTCACAAACACCTCATGTTATATGTTTAGGATTTCTATTGTGTGTTCAAACAAACTCCTGCATTCAGTTAGTAAACTTTAACGTATGTTTCTGTATCAAGTAAAACGCCCGGAGATTTTTGTGTTTTGTTTGAGAATTAATGTGTGTTCATGTGCGGAAACCGTGCGCGGTTTGTTTTTATCACAGCCATATTCATCCGCCGAGGTATGTTTTCATAAGATATTTATGAGCAAGCGGACGTCGACAATTTGACGAAACAAAAACAAAAACGTTGCCCACACGGTCCCCCCCCCCACATCAACTCCTCTCCGCTTTTTACCCAGATATCGGGGAATACCCATCACGTATATCTTTGTAATGACGTCATTCCTCTTACCGCAGGATCCTTGCATCCCAACATACAAGACAAAGAGGGAAGACCGAAGCGGGATCCCCAGACGATCCTCCAAATACTCACCGACCTCCTCAGCGCCACAAACCAGTACCAAGTAAGTGCACGTGGGCGTTTTATATTGGATGTAATTGGAATCACAAATACAACCGCCCCCCATGTAACCTTTGACTCTACGTTGGTGACAATTGGATGAAATACTCGCCCCCAGAATGTTTGTAAGAAGCAGAGTTGTGAAGTGCCGTGAAAGGGTTAATATAAGTACAAGCAATTTGGAATTTTAAAAATATATGAATTGTGTAAGCTGCGGACAGATGACCACTGTTTTGTCCTAATATAAGGTCTCATCAGTGCAGCTTGGTGTGCGTTAATCTTGCCCGGTTAATATATGGGTTTAAAGAAACGCGGTAACGTTTTCCGGTAAACGTTACGGTGGCTGATTACGACCTGGCGAGCATGCGCGGCTTGATAAGCTCGTCACGCTACCGTAAACACGAGGTTGCTGTGTGTCACGACCATTTCTAAACAACTTATTCGTTTCCGCGTTAAGCCAGAGCTCATCTAAACCATCGGGTGAGGTTGTAAAAGAGTCAGCCACGGGCCGGAGTTATATATTTTGTTGAGATCACTTCACGAAAGTCGTAACTTTCTTTCTCTGCTAAGAAGAAGGTCGTGCTGATCTGTTTAGTTAAAGTCGCCTCGCGCGGCCTCGGGCTTTGAATTTTTGTTGGCGTTTGTTTGTGACTCATCGGGTCTCAAACTTTGGTTTAAGCTCGAACCTGTCATGACACGAATACGTGTGACAATAATTCTTATCTCTGCATTTCGTCGCGTTGTGTGCGATCCGATTTTGAATCAACCTGGAAAATTTGGGCTTTGGGCTAAACACGATTTGACACCGACGACGTTTTACGCTTGAGGTTAAAATATCTCATTTAAATATAAGTGAAAAAATGGACTTTTTGTGTCAGTTGTAGTTGTTTGATGGGAAAACTTGCCTTCCTCATCTTAAACCGTTTTTTTTTGTGCAGGGTCAGTCGGGCAACATAGGAATGCTCCCCCAATTGCTCCGTGATCACTTCGCAAAACAACAGAGCAGCGGGGCTTCCCCTTCACCACCCCCTACAACGTCATCAAATGATAGGGTAAGTCCCCCTTGCTGTGAATTTGATATAATTGCCTGCGTGCACTGTTATCGCTTGGCATAAAAGGGTTTGCAAACCACTGGTTTTGTCCCCATGTATTCACTGCACACCCCAGGGTTTCCTGCACACTTTGTAAATCCTGTGTATTTTATGTAGGAACAACGAACAAACCGGAACCAGCGCGTCCGACATCAACCTTACCACCATCACCACCACCATCCCTACCAACACCAACCACGTCATAACCCACAACACCAACCACTGCCCCAGCAACAACGCGTACCATCCTACCCCCCTGCATACACCCCTTACCTGGGGATTCCCCAATCCTACGCCACGTATGGACCCATGGGGGGGCTTGACCCAGCCGCTGTGTACCAACACTACAACCGGAGCCAAGAAGATGGGTCCATGGGGGTTCCTCAGGGGGCACACACCCACCGAAGCTCCCGTAAATGCTCCCACCGTCGCGAGGAGGGGCCAAAGCAGGGTAAAGCGTCTGCCCCAAGCCGGGGAAACCCCCTGTGTTACTGCTTCCAGTCTGGCCCGACGAGCAGACGTGCGAGCAAACAGGCTCCGAGCATAAACGGTGAGTTGACACATCTGATGCAACAGCGCTGTTCCGTGTCGCATTTCTGCTGCTTTGCTTGAAAAAAATTGTTCGGTGCCGCAGAATAATCCCCAAACTCTGTAAAAATTTTGAATCTGACGTCATCTTGGTTTTGCCATTTTCCGTTCAGCGAAAATCAAGCAATGTGTAAGATGTCACTGAAAAACCGTCCCGTTAGCCGTACAGCATTTCGTGCGCCCAGAGTTTAAACTGAGCTGAGTGAGTGATATTAGTGTACGGGCCAGGAGCCAGCCCAAGCGCGTGTCGGTTCCGTGGCCCATCCATCCCCGTTCGTGATCGGGTTTTCGGATTGTCGTGTCAGACATGCCATGGCGCCTACGATGGCGTAAGGCGATATCTCCTCTTCCCTGGCGTGCACGCACGATTTGTTTCAAATTTTGTCAAGACTTTTGTCAGTTGTAGCAGTAAATCCGCCCGTTTATCTCGTAACAATCGGTCGCACGTGAGTTCCATTCAACCGCAAGTTTGTGACAATCCTTCCCTTGTTTCCATGCAGTTTCCCGCCTCATGCAACTGCACCAGGAAAACTTCACAACCAGAGAAAAAATGCGACAGCTCACAGAGAAAATGCAACAACGCAGATTGCGTCGCCAAATGCGACGCGACGCCTGTGGCCCCTACAAGCGTGGATCCGGGCCCTCGATGGAACCTGCCGGATCCGAGGCCCGAGAAAAAATGAGCGAGATGAGCTCTGGGGCGCCTAATAGTGGCCGCGGTGGCGATGAACGCGCTAGCCTGGAGGTGAGCATGTTGTGGAATGACTGGACTGGTGTTGGGAACCTGATTTGTTATTTCCTTGGATAAATATTTGCTGGTTTCGATTTAATGAAGACCTTCTGTTGGTTACGTTAAATATCAGTTGTGTTTGTTGAAATACTGGAAGTATTTGTTTCCCAAGAATGCAACCTTCCTGGTCCGGACCAGTAGGATACCGATTTGAAATAGAATTCGAATTCTCACACGAGATTTTTTCGTTCAGGTTCAGCTCGACGACCTTCGCCAATTCGCCGAAGACAGGAAGGCAGAAGTCACGCACGAGTCGCCAGAAACCGTCACTGTGTAATTACGACGTCACAATCGACGCCGTCGCCCCGAGCGTGTCACGCTTTGATACGTTCCGAGCACCTCCTTTGCCGCTTGCGCGTTACCGGTAGTGACCTCACAAAGGGATGAAAGGCGGAAACTTTTTCGACGCGCGCGTTCTGTTGCTCGCGATGTTATTTGTCTGTAGGTCTTTTGTGTAGTTTGTGTTCAACTCTCGCACAGCATTCGTCTAACTTTGTAGATTTCATGATTTTTTTCATCCCACGTACTTTTGTGTTTCTGCTGTTTGGAGCGCGCACTTTGTGAGCGACATCTAGTGTACACGAGGCATTGTTTGCGCCACCTAGTGAGTGGCGGTAGTATTGTCGCCTCATGTTATCGCTTTGCCATAGAAATGTGCGCAGCCAACCGCTTTCTGAATGATTGTGAAAGCGTAACAGCTGATTTCACTGCGATGTCATCCAGCCATACATAAACATCGCTCTTTGCCCGCATCTGGTTGGGCGTTCAACCTAAACCACTACCTCTGCAGTTTGCAATTGTGTTGCTCCCACTCGCTTATTTGCTCATTCTCCTCACGCATGCCACCTATTGAGAACGCCCCAAGCATTCTCCCAGCTTCGTACGTTATAAGGCCAACCGCCATGCCTCACCACCTATCTGTCAGCCAACCGCCGTGCGCCATTTGAATTACAGCGTCTTGCTTGTAACTGGTCTTTCTACGAGAACTTCTGCGCTAAATTTCACTTTTAGCTTTCCACACTTGACAGCTTTTTTGTCTTCAACGGCATCGTGTCCGTTGCATTATCCAGCGCAACACCAGCGCCACCGTGCGTTCATTTAGTCAATTCTCCGCTCCCGCCCGATTAGCGGCTGCAGTTTTTGCACCAGCGGCAATTCTGCGGCGAAACTTGGGCTTCTTTTTTTCTCCTTGTGTTGCTTTCGCTTCTTCTCACTTCGCCTCGCTTTTGTGCGCAATTTTACTGCGCGTAACTCGGCATGTCGGTTGTAAGATATTTCCACCTGTTGAATTGTGAATAAACGTCACTCCTCGAAACCATGCGTTGTCTCTGATCGGTCTCGGCGAGAAAGAAAAATACGGGAGAAGAACAACGGAAAAGAATGATGTGAATATTTGAACACGCCCTGGAAGTCTCCGAAAATACCTTGCACAGTAGCATAAGATGTCGATTTTTTTGCAGTAAATCGATTCTTACAGAGTCACAAACTCACATTATTTTGCCAAGTGTTGGAATCGAAACAAAAAACATCACAAGATTCGAATGAAAATCGTTCGTAACTTGGAGAAAACCAGCACAGTGGTTACGTCACCAGTTTGGCAGAGAAGAAAGGCAGTTTTCATTCTTTTTTTTAATCTTGCCCCGAATAACCTCCCCCACCCCCCCCTAACCACTTCCACGACGCCGCGATGATCAATTATTCACGACGCGGTCGATCTTCTAAAACCAACAACCTGCAAAAAATTCCTAAAAGCAAGCATTTATTAACAATTCCACGGTAGAAGCATTTTGACGGCGATTAAAATTTGACGCCGGCAATGAGGGGGCCGTCGTTTTCAACGAATCCAACCTTCTCTTCGCTTCAATTACAACAATTAAACGTCGAGATTTTCTGCTGATTCGATCGCCCTGTGGCAGTTTGGCGCCGCTGAGTCGCCCTACGTGTGGTAAATTATTGCTCCTGGGTTTAACGTCAGTTCTTCTGTTCTGAGAACTGAAAATGCCGCTGAAACAACTTTACAAAGTAGCGATGCGGACTGGATTGAAGAAGTGAAGCAGAATTAAAAATCCAGACGACGAAATTGGAAAATGACAGGAGAATAAAAGAACAGCCTTGCATTGTCCGGTATTTGATGCCCCGACTCTACCAACTTATTAATGCTGCGATTAGTATTTCCGTTTATCTCTTGCGTCAGTTGCAAAAAAAAACACATAAAAGTAAATGCGTCCAACACACTTCGAACGCCGCATTCTAAAATCAATTTCCAAATCTCAAAGCGTATTTTTTCTGGCTGAGGATTTCCAAAGTTAATTTGGTTCGGGTCGTTTTTACTTTGAAGGTCGAAAAGGTCGAAGAATTAGATCGATTGTAATTAAAGAAGTAACATCAGTATTGCGCAACCCTCATTAGGGGGCGCGCACCCAGGTTTTATGTTAAAACTTACTATTGGTTTGTCACGTTCTGTCGCTTCTACGACTACAAACCACTACAATTACACGCCACGTGTCCCGTTGTTAGTTGAACCGAATTTAAACGCTGTCGGCCTCTACGCCCTAAAATCATTAACAAGTGCGGTTTAAATATCACCCGATAATCGAGGTGTTGCGCCATTGCAATTAACTCACCGTGTTTGCCTTCGCCGTGACTTAGCGCCAAGATACCGCGTGTCAACTCCACAACGCTGTGATTGCTGAATCGCCCGGTTTTTGCGTAGCCGCCGTCAAGACGCCATACCTGCCAATTATCCACCGGTGTTTTCCAAACTAGGTACCACCAAAACCTTCCAAAGTTGTTTCCACAGCACTTACCTCCAGTAGAGGTAACACAACATGTACACCATCATAACCGCACCCTATGTTTTCCCAGTTAAAGTTGGAGTAGTTGTGAGCTCTGTATGCGACCGACTGCTTATTATTTGCTGAATTGTGGGCGTCTGCTGGTACCTGAACGCAAAAAAACAGTCCATTACAGGCATTGCTTTCGTCAATTCTCAGGTGAATTTGCTTTAAATAAATGCTCAGGGGTCTTATCTTGCGATTCGGAAGAGAATGGAGTTTGAAAATCAACAAAGCATTTAAAATTCCGTCCAATGTCCTTCAAATTTACTCAATACCAAGTTTACACCCAAAAAACAAATTTCATCAACAAGTCCAACGTCAAGCGTCTTTCAGCAAGTGCCCGCAACACAAGGCGTTGATTTAACTTTCGTCGCAAAGTCGCAAAAATTCCTGGTTGGTTGTCATTGATTTGGTTCAAGGAGAAGTGTTTTGTGTGAAATTGTGTTGCAATACACTAGTTAGCATGCGATGAAGGAAGCCTGCTTATAAGTGAACTGTAAGTTGCAAAAAGGAGATATAAGATGTAAGAGATCCTGATTCAACTTTATAATATACTGCATTGGAAAGCAACCGGTTGAGGGAGGCAGTTAATTACTGATATCTGGTAGTTTGGTTCGCAGCATTTTGCAAAAATAGTCAATTAATCGTGTTTTAATGTGTACGTTAGGTGGCGCCAATGCTCCACGGATTAAACTCTGATTGCCATTGAGACGCGAGCAAGTCAACACAGACTGAAGCAAGTCAACAAAGTAAAACTAACCACTGTCTGTTACATTAAACAACTTAATCGAGTTGACACCCTCTGAGTATCAAATTGACTGAAAGTTTCAAATAATCTGGATTGCCAGTTTGCGACTGCAAGATTGGCCAATACATAGAAAACTGTCAGAAAACCGGTTTTATGCAAATTTCAAGTCCGTTTCTTTGATGTTTCCATAGGAAAACAAACATACACTGATATTTCGGGCGATATTTCAGCTTTCGATGACTCTGTGTATTTTCTCAACCAGCAGCAAGTAGGGGAAGTTTATTTGGATGTTTTTGGATTGGAGCTTAATGAAAGAAGCAATGCATGGGGAAGAAAGCTTTACTTGCGAGGGAAAATCGACAAGAAAAGTGGCACCCAGAGCGATATTATGTAGTAAAAACAGAAAGTACTTTCGACGGCTCTCCGTGTGCGGTTTGGGCGCTAGTCTGTAAAAACAAAAGGACTGTTTTGAGGCAAAACAGCAGGGCGCCGTTTATTCAGTGTTCCAGTCCATGTATCAACATTTGTTCTTCCCTAAACTAATCCAACCGCCCTAATAGCTCCACTGTGTGATCAACAAGGGCTTATGACATTAAAACCAACCCTGTCTTTCCACAAAACTTAAGCGTGAACCGAAAATGTGGTTACACTTAACACACAAAACATGAATGTAGCAACATTTCCAGTCGAATGGGGACAATTAAGACGTGCCGCGTCGCCATGGATACGTCACGGTTGATCGCTTCCGTCAACAAAACAGTTGCGTTGTGTGTGGTGGTTTTAGTCGGGAGCGGCGTTGTGCCTTTTGTAAAGGGATCCGTTTCAAATCCCTGTTGACATTTTACGACACACAGCTACTCACAGGTGCTTATAAAGTTGGACCAGTAGCTCTTGTATGCTGCAAAGTGCGTATGTATTCAGAATTTAAGAGCCATCAGCACTTCATCGGCACTTTTATGGAAATACTTTTGCTTTGAACAGCTTTTTAGTAAGAAAGGTGACGTTGCGTTTAACAGTATATGATATATTGACAAACTCCTCTACATATGTCAGTACCTTTTTTACCAGATTGTTGTACGGCATTATTCGTCATAAGGTCTATTGTTATTTCACAATTAATTGCCAGATAAACTGTACTGTAGCAGAAGTGAGCACCACAGTTTAATTTTAAGCTTGAATCAAAACCTGCTGACAAAGCACTCATGGCCCCACAAACTGGCGAACCAGTTCCTCCAGGCAGTGACCAGAACGCCTTAAGTACCCTACGAGAAAATGAAAGACCTGTTTGGTCGAGAGGCGGTACATTTGTAAGAAGACCGCCTTTGAGACATTATATTCCCAAACACCCATTTTACTACACCAGTCATGAATTGTTTGGTAAGTGTGGAAAGTTTACTTGAAATGTGTAAAATTATCGACCAATTGATCGTGCGGTTTTGCTCTATCCTTTGGGTGGCCCCAAAACTTACCTTACTGTTTGTGGATAACAAAATACCAAACTTTACTCGTTAAAGGTAACGTAGACTTTTTGCAAAAGTTGAAGGACAAATTCCTCCTTTATATCTATCCATCAATGTAGTAGAGCTAGGCTATATGCTACGGTATTAGAAACCGTCAACTGCATCTTTACTATTCAGATACACAGAACAAAACACGAGTAAGCAGCGAAGAAGAGACGAAAAAGTTCGTGTCTTCTACTGCTGCTGCCCAGGAAGATGCAGCTAGACGAGCATTCTCCGCACCTGTAAGTAGAGCCTCGAAAATCCGCTCTCCAGTTCGAACCTCAAGACAGAAAGAAATTCTCACGTCTCGTCCCAAAACGGTTTGTGGACTAAAATATCATGGATGCATCTATAAGGATTTTTTTTTGCCAATAATTTATAAAGATTTAAGTTTGGCGACCAAAAGACAAACGATTACAAGTTCTTGATAGCTTATTTTATAAGATTATTACAATTCCATATGTGCATGATCTACCAACAATAGGTGGCGAACATATCATTATATAAATTTGCTATAAGAAATATTCTAAATGGCGTCGACCACATCCTCAAAAGCAGTTTCTTAAATCATCGCCTAAACAAGATGTTTCTTCAGAGTGGAAGTTCGTTAAGGCGTGAGAATTTGGTGAAATTCGACAAACCGGAAGCGGTTCCATGGTTGAGTACCCCCGTACCCGGTATGCGAACCATAGAAATCTACGACATGTACCGCCGGGCGGCGCTAGATCGCAAAAATACAAACGTTTATCACGTGACGTCGGGTTTGCTGCCAAAGTACATGGGTTACGTACCAGGTGAGGACATAACTGTGAGCTTGGAAGGCCAGCATAGGCATGACGTCATTCTTAAAACGTTACTAAGGTTTAAACTGAAATAAATAGACATTTATTCTTTGAGTAACTTCATTTTATACTCTTTTTCCTAATGAATGCATTGTCAAGTTATGCTAAATGGGTATACACCATGTAAATACTGTAATTGGAAAGGAACAAAAAGTGTGTATTTTCGTTTGGTGATAAGTAATATATCTTTATTATGTGGATAAGTTCTATGAGAAAAAATAAATTTGTTGTTATATTTACATTCGAAAAAAACTGGATACCAAGTTTTTGTTGGTCATTCAAGCCTGTTGTTGATTCCGACACCAATTCAAAGAGTTCTGCCTATATTAAGTTATACACCGGTATTTTGTGTGTATGCTCGTGCATGTTCATTAAGGTGTATGGATGTATTGGATGTGCATCGCTAGGCAATAATTTAACTCCATCTGTTTCGCAGGCTTGAAATTCCGGTACGGTTCCCCGTTTGGAATGCTGACGTACAACGCCAAAGAGGTGGGGGTAGAACGAAGCGCCACTTGGGGGGGTGCAGTTTCATTATTCTGACGTGAACTCGATCGACCTCTTGGCCCACATGGCCCTCACGGCGTCCCGGGGACCGCCTTTTTTGCGGTTTCATTTATACACAGCTCAGTGTTATAATACATTGCTTCCTTCACCCCTTGCGCGCACAACCGACTGAGGGCATTGGATTGGCGTAACGCGATATGACAATCTAGATCTACGGTTTCGATCAGCAAATCCTGCACAGTTGCATAACCTTTAGGTGAATCGGATCGTATTTTCGGCCGATTGCCACAAAAACATCAGACATGCTTGGGTTGTGCAAAGTTTTCAGTAAAGTTTCTAGTTTTTTTTTCTTCTTTTTTCATCAAATAATTTCATGGGGGTTTTAATGAAAGATTCGTTTAACAATTCCACCAATATACTCTCTACTTTACGTACTTTGAGTTAAGAACGGAACCTTCTTTGTGAAATTCACCATGACATGGGGTGACATCGGGCAGCAGTCCTCGTATTTTGTTCGATAAGTTGTATTATCGCCTCAAGTAACTTTCCCATACTTCCCTGCTTGAATCACCAAACTCGACCCAAACCTTAAACGTTCAAACAATCAAGTGTTGCAAAAATAATTTATTGTCAGTGATCTTGCATAGCGTGTGAACAAACAACTGTGTTATTCGATGTCGTCACCGTTTCCCACGCTTTCCGAAAAACTTCTTCGACCCGCCGGCGCCACCAAACGGTCGTTTTGTCTTGGTGTTTCTGCCTTTTTCTGTGGTTGTTAAGTCACCAACAGCGTCGAACTTTTTATGGAGAAAATCGTGAAGCTGTGACGAAAATATCGAAATATTTGTTGCAAACCCAGACAATTTACGTAGTCAGCCACTAGGTGGCATACTGTTAATTGTTTTTTCTGTCGTTAGACTTTTCCATAAATATATTCGTCTCATCGTGCCTGTTATACTTATATTATACTTTTAAAATCATTATATTTATCCTGTACTGTTTTTTACTACTAACTTAAATGTTAAGGTTCCACTAATACACTGGTAATTAAAGAAAATGTTAAAAAAATGTGTTGTTACAAAGCAATGCAGCGTAGTCTACACAGAATTTGCGGTCGTTTTTTTTTAAAAAAAAATATATATATTTTTTTTTTTCTACACGACAATTTTGAGTGTCGAACGTAACAATATGGATTACTTGATATTAAATGTTTGCTGACTCACCATTGTATTGATTAGTCACAATACCAATTTACGAAATGACAGACTTCGGATTAGAAAGAAAATCGGAAAGCAATCTTATCGTGTTTAATGAAAGGTGAGGAAAGTATTTACAGCTTTCAAATTGCCAAGAAAGTATTTTCAAAGCAAATGAAGAAGACATGGAAAATGTTTATGATAATTATGGTGTTTGCTCACGTAATCAATGGGATTTCAAACTTTTTTTACTGCTTTTCCTTTTTTCATTTTGATTCAAAATTCTGTATTCCTCTGGATGTCGTGACTTGACTCAGGATTCGATATTGAGAGACGGAAAGTCTTAATTCGAGATTTCCTGACCACCAGCAAGCAATGGAGGTATAAGATATAATTGGTACAACGGTCAGACATGTAATAATATCTTAAATAAAAAAGTAATGGTTCGAGCCATACTGGCAAAAGAGGTCAAAGTAAAGAAGTGTCGAAATTAAAAAAAATGTAGATTGCTGGTTTACGAGATGTTGAGTTTGATCCCGCGTAAATCCTATCCGTGTAACAAACAATGGTCGATCAAATTTGAGAGTTAAAGTTGAAGCTGTTGTCGTGCAACGGGAAGTGTTTGCAAGTCTCGTAAATCCTGAACGTTTTCAGTCGCAAGCTAAAAGGAAAGGCTTAAATAATATTCGCACCCAAAAGGGATTAAATGTGGGCTTACGTTATCAAGAAAACATACAAATAAACACCATTATGCATGTTTCTGGGCTTTATATTCTTCTTTGAGCGTTAGCAAATTTTTTAACTTGCGTAATATTGTTATACAACTAACAATAAAACCGCTTGCCATTACAACAACGTGACCACTAAAAAAGACATTTGTTCCTTAGATTGACGAAAAATTATATTTGTTTCTTAACAATGCAACATGTTCGGTAACAATGCCAAATGTTTGGAAACAATAGCTGAAAGCACCATACGGTTTTTAGGTTCACGTCAAACAAAGT